>NC_045559.1:121279887-122479887 GCF_009819795.1 Aythya fuligula | reverse complement strand
AATATTTTTGTTGTTGTCTATTAGAGAAAGGAAATACTTTATTTATGTGCTAATGGCAGAACCGCTAGTGATGTGAGAGAGGAATGGAGGATGGAAATCTTTTTCTCTAATTTTCTGTATGTATTTTTTTCCTACTTGAATAATCTTTAATATTCAATCAAAACCTTTTTTGTTCTGGCAGATGGACCTGTTTGTTCCCCAGTTGCCAGCAGGTTAAATCAGGTGATAAAAACCTACTATACACTGAGTGACAAGAGTGCAGATTAGACTAAAAGGAGACTTAATCACATAATTTTTGAAGATGTATTTCCTTTGATGTAATATCTGTGGGGGATTCCTCACCTCTTAATTTTCATTTTTAGGTTTCTTCAGATTCTTTTCCTATAGCTTTAACATTAATCTTTTAAAATCATAAGTAATTTGAGGGTTTTATTCCTCTTCTTTTGGACATCTGTTTCTTCTCAATAACAAAGACTTTGCATGATTTACCCTCACTGAGTAGTAGTTTAGATTTTCTTAAAGTAGTAAGTACTGCATATAGAGGTGTGCATTCAGCTTTGTGTAGAAAGGTATGTGGAATACTTCCTTGCCCTATGGAGATGGAAAAAAAAAAAAGAAAAAAAAAAAGATTAATGCATCCTACTGTGATGCTGAAATGAAAGTCTGCTTTGATGCAGGATACTAGAATACATATGAGAGAGCACTGTTCTTGTCATAAAAGCTGGCAGCTGAGCTTTCATTACCTAATCACCAAAAATGACATATGAACAGAGACAAAGTCAGAAGCTTAAATGAAGAGGAGATAAAAATCACTAAATCAAAGATAAAAATTGAGGTAAACCTGTGACCAAGAGGTGACAAATGCTGAAGACAAGGGGAGTAAATTTTCCTGCTAAGAGATATAACCCTGAAGAACAAAAAGTGTTGCTGAAGAATTCAGGTCTCTAAGGCCTACAGATAAGCTGTTTTCTGCACGAGACTAATCATAAATTTATCTGTGTCAAATGGATAAGAATGTGTGTATCCTGAGCTCCTGTAACAATGCAATGGAGCTCTGCAGTGCCCTGGGCTAACTTTCAGGCCAATATTGCTCTAGGCTAAAGTAAAATAAGCAGCATGGGCTTGACGCATCTCCTGCTGAAATAAGGTGGAATTTTTCCATTCACATTTATGAGAGCTAGATTGGGCCTGATATTTATTGCTGATATATAATACACTAAACATATTCAGTATTGACCTTTTGGTACAATACTACTTCATACCTAAGCTTTCAATTTACAAGAGGTATGACTCCAAAAGCAACCATGATGAAAGGTTCTCTACTCCTGCCTCTCCATCGCACTTCATGGGACCCAATTGTTCTGAAATTTCTTTGTACTGCTGTCCATCACATATTGGAGAAATTTTCTTTACAAAGAGGAAAGATGCACAGTAAACAGCTGAACCATAGCACCTCACAAACTGAACTACGCTAAATGAATAGTGTGTTTTGAGATAAAATACTGGTGACACTGTGGACCAGAGGGGATGATTTTGGATTTACAAGTCAATTTTTAGCATGTAACCATAAGAAACAGCCCAGTTAATTATTAATGGATTTTGTCAATCTGTAAAAGAGAGTAATGTTAACCCTTTATGAAGGGAACAGGCTGCTGTACTTGCCAAGATGCTGCATGAATTTTTAATATCTGAGATGGGAGGTAGTTTTTGAAGACCTTGCATGTGTCATTTCTGCTCATACTGATGATCATTTTGCTTTAAAAACAGCCTCTTAACATATATCCAAATGAACACTGGAGTGGGAGTAGTCTTGGGTTCTGTGTTACATTTTAAGGACTAGCAAAATATTTCTACTTTATTTGTAACACTTACTGGGATTCTTCTCTTCACATTCAGTGAAACAGTTCATTGCTCATGTGGAATTAAGTATTGTTTTACCTACAAAGAAGATGTTATTGGTTTAAACAGACTTCACAAAATCAATGGCTTAAATCTTAGCTGTGTTAGGCAAAAGGCTGAAAGATAGTTTATCACTGTCTGTAACAGGCGCACTAACAGCCCATTTAATTCTTGTTGAACTGTCACTCAAGAAATAACTACAATAATGGAAAAAGATTATTTTTTAATTTGAAGTCCAACTAATTGCTTCAAGGTTTATGAGTTCAATGTTTCAACAAACAGGAACATAGCCAAATTCTTTTTAGAAATTACCTGTCTAAAACTAAATGTTGTAAGGACTTCACAATTTAGTTTTTTGATCTGTTAACTAAAGTTAGATTTTGTATTTTCAAAATTTTAATGACAACTTTTAGTGCCTTAAAATCTTAACATAGAAAAAAAGAAAAAAAGATAATGTTTCAGAAATATTAACAGCTGAATGCAAATTTTAGTTTGCAAATGCCTGCTTTCTAAAAAGAACTACAGACCACGTGTTGTATGTTTGGGAATGGGGGAAGAGATGTTCTTAAAATAAAAATGGTCCAGTTTCAATAACTTACTCAACTATGGTCTAAATATGCATCTGAAGACTTCAGTGATTATTCAAAATAGCACAAAACCTGAGTATCATGTTGCAATGTCTTTCATTTGCCAGTGAATGTGATGTTGCAATCACTGTACTTCACGTTGACTCAAATGCAGTAGTCATGGTCCCCATGAAAGATATACATATATATATTAATTTAATATATATATATTATATTTAAGATATATTAATATATTAATATATATTAATATATATTAAGATATATTAATATATATTTAAGATATACATATATATATTTAACAAACAATAATCATAGCGGCTATTTCTCTTCATTTCTTGTCCAGAAATGCAAACATAAAAAGAATCATAAAGTGATCAGGATTTAAATATGTGGCTGGAATGACCCAGTTTATCTGTTCTAGGAAGAACACATCAGGGAGAGTTCTATGCATTTTCTTTTGAAAATTTCTGAGGAAGGAGAGTCCATGGCTCAGCTGTAAGGAAAGGAATGCACAGTTGTGGCTGCCATTTGTACTGGTACTAGTCAAGGATTCACTTAGCAATGCCGGTGTAGAGGGAGAAGAGAAAACTTATGGATATGGCTGTAGCCCTAAAATTCAGACCTTCACCAAGATCCAAGTACATAGGACTATAATGGGTAAAATAGACTTCTTAATGATGACTACATCATAAAGATGTGTTACGTGTTCCCACCATGTGAAAAACCTTAAAAAGGCAGTAAATACAGGGTTATTAAAAAGGTCCTTGGGGATAAAGGAGGAGAGCCAGAATTTTTCCAGAACAAGAAATTCTTGTTTCATGGAATAGAATGAATGTTTTGGAACAAGATTACTGTTCTGAAGGCAGAAGTGTTCTGTGACAAAACTTGTCTTCATGTGAAGTTTTTGGCAACTGTTGCTTAGACTGGACTTAGATTGTTCTTTGAAATGTTAGCTTGTGCATTCCTTGCATTTCTGCAATGTGGAGCAATACATGACTTTTAGTACAAGTGTAGAATTTAAATAACAAAGTCATATTTCAATATTGCAAATGTGTTCAGATTAATGACATTTAGAATTAATATACTGTTTCTGAGTTTAGGAAATGAAGGCACAAGTGGCTTGCTTATTTGCAAGCCACTTTTTTTTTTTTTCCTAAAAAGACAATTTGTGCTCCACTAGAAGACTGAAGATTCAACATCAGCAAGATGCTTTATGCTCAGAATTAATTCAGGACTCTTGTCTCAAAATATTGACTTCAGATGTCCGCATACACCAATGACCATCCTTTGCTGATTAAGTCTCACAAAAGTAGGTGAGAAAAACTGAAATACAGGCAGACTTCTCTGTGTAAGGATAAATAATATGAATTTGGAGAGTGTCGGTATTAAATAAGAGCTCTAAATTTAAGCTCTAAAAACTGATCACACAAAATTGAATTAATGTGGCTCTCAAATGGCATTTAATCTGGAAGTCAGCCAATGGCAATAGTAAATGTCTACACACCTATGTCTGCTTCTAGTGGGTGCGTAACACATTTAGATGTCACTGTATGCCTGCATATACAGTTCAGCAGAGATACAGCAGTCTGAGTCCATGAACATAACCTGACATAATTTCAGAAGTTATAATATTTCAATTAGAATTAACAAAAAACTGGCCTTCATATGTTTGAATTTGTTGCATATAAAATTAAAAGTTAATTTGTCTTGAAATCAGGCAGATCATTTTCCAAACTGTCTTAAGAAAATTGTCTGCATTAACATAATTATTGCAGAGATCAAAGCTCTATACTTAAAATGATTTGTTTCAATCAAGTTATTTGAAGTCTTGTTGCATAGTTTTCATAGCTTTGCTGTAACAATACGTTCAAACAGACATACCAGTATTAGTAATAACATCCAGTTGCAGACAGTATTGCATGGATTAAAAGAAGCATTTGTAATCTTTCCCACTCGTGATCACAATTTACCAATGTATTTTCAATTGTAAGCAGAATACTATTTCAAAAAGAATTTTTTTTAATTTAATTTTATTTTTTTTTTTAGTTTTCAGTGCTTTCTCACCCCACATGTGAATGTTTCCTTTTACACATCTCACTTCCAATTGTTTTTTCATCATTCTGATCCATTCCCAGTCTCACATTCTTTATCCCTAGTAGATTTAAACACTGGACTGACAAAGATCTCTCTGAGCAGTGGAGAAGTTTTCCTCAAATCTGAAATCTTTTAAAAAAACAATTAAATTTCAAATTGATTTAAGTGGTTAGAGTCCAGGGAGATTGGTTCCTCAAAGTAGCCAAAAGTTTACCTCTTCATATTAATCATTTCTGTTCTCCTGCAGAGAAATTGAAATGGCTTTTTAAAATACCTTTGAACGTGCTATTTTTTTTTTAGCTGACCCTTACATGCATATTAGGTCATAATCTAACAAATATTTAAGGCATGTTCCTACCCTGATTAACTGTCCATAGTGTCATGGTAACACTTCAAGCTAAATGCTGAAATGTTAGTAAAGAAGTAACGTCTTTTAAAAGTTCAGCTAAGGTAATTGGAAAACAAGAAAACAAACAAAACCTCTTGTGCAGAAAGCCTTCTGTTCAGGTCTGCTGAACATGTTTGCAAATCTTTTTCAGCACTAGAATTACTTGGCATTTGGTCAATTCTCACTCTTCTTTCAGTAGGTTTTTTTTGTTTTTGTTTTTGTTTTTGTTTTTGTTTTTGTTTTTGTTTTTGTTTTTGTTTTTGTTTTTGTTTTGTATGTAGTAATCAAGTACCTTACTGACTTGAACTCAATCTTCAGTTTTATTTGCATCTCCCATTTAAAACAGGTATTTCAGATTGTTTGATATACTGAGAAGTTTTCTGCTTTGTTTTTCATTCATGTTTCCAGTGCTTTTTGGTTGGTTGGTTGCTTGCTTTTTTTTTTTTTTTTTTTTAATATTATCTCATTGTCCTTCCTGTCACTTTCAAAATTTTTCAATATACTATTGCAAAGGTAAATGGAATGCGGTATGGTCCTAATATTTTTCTTGCAAATATTAATACTACATTGCTTCTCTTACACAAAATAACCTACACAATTGCTCCCTTCAAAAATAATATCTAAAACTTATTAAAACATATTCAAAACTTCTAAAACTTATTAAAACTTATTAAACATATTCAAGTAGAGTAAGTATGATTAATCATTTTATTTTTCCACTACTGTTTAAGGGACTTGAAAGCTCTTGATTACAATGAAAAGTTAGGATGAAAAGTTGAATGCTTTTATAAAAAACATGTTCTTTTTAAAATATATATATAAACACGTGCACATTAATATCAGTGCAAACTACAGTTCAGGTTCAGTGAAGATGCAAAATGTATTGGCAAATGTTACAGCTAATTAAAACTATTTGGGGGGGGGAGGAGAGGAGGGGAGAGGAGGGGGGAGTATAAACTGGTTACAACTTATGCCCCATATATGGAATGCTGAATAAAAACTTGTATCAGTACACAAATAATATGAACATTCAAATAACCAACCTGATCACCTTTAAAATACTAACATCCTATGGGAGAATAGTTTTTAGAGGATCAATGTACAATAAAGTCAGTAGGTAATGTAGGACATTTCCAATTTATATATATAAATTATACATATATAACATATATATATATATTCTAGTTAGGAGTGAAACCCCTAAGCATATTTAATTTAAAAACAGAAAGTTGTTGGTGAGAGGTCTTTCACAGACTTTGATTATTCTACCTGTTTGATGTCTCCTAGCCACAGTGTAGTAGTTCTTGGGACTTCCTTCTGGGTGTGAGATAGCAGCCTTTCTTTAAAATTCAAAAATACTTCTATTATCATATCAATATTCACATTTTAGTTTTCTCATTATCTGTGATAAAAAAATGAATTAGTTTATGTACATTCACATACAGTTACAATAACTGTTGGTTTTATGGAGAAATTTAGGTAGAAATCTACATATTTATTTAAATATTTATTTGTAATAATGTAAAATATGAGAACACATAAGCCTCCTACTTCTTTTAGAAAGAATTTAGTAACCTCTACATAATGTGAAGAATATTTAAAAATAAGAAAATATTTTAAGTTTTGCATTCTCCTTAACTCTCAAGGACTTTTTCCCTGAAGATAAAATACTATATATAAAAGTGTGAATGTTTGGACTCATTGGAAAAAGATTTTTAATTCCTACTGAAGTCTGGGGAGTAAAAAATGGCTTAGAAATATTTTTTCTTTCATTCCTTTCACTTTTGAGAATACCCTGAAAACAACCCTGCAAGAGCAATGCCTATTAAAAATCAACTAAAGCATCATTAAGCAACCTATACATTCATTCATGTGCTGGGGATCTTATTAGAAATAAAGAGAACAATTTTTTTCCTCTTTTTTTTTTTTTTTTTTTTCTCGCATCTTTCTACTATAGTTGTACATTTTCCTGAAAATATGCATGTGCTGCTAAAAACCCTAAGAAGGTTCTGAGCTGATAAGAGAGCAAAAAAGCTAATTCAGAAGCTAGCTGAGTATGAAACAAGTATACATTTTCTTTTTTTTTCCTTTTCCTTTTCCTTTTCCTTTTCCTTTTCCTTTTCCTTTTCCTTTTCCTTTTCCTTTTCCTTTTCCTTTTCCTTTTCCTTTTCCTCTTTCACTTTTTTTTTCTTATCCTCTGCAAAGATATACGGGTTGGGAAGAAGCTATGAAAACTGAATTCAACAAGAAGTCTTCCCTCCCTACTTTATACGTTTAGCAAAACTCATCATATTCACTGCTCAGCAAGTAGCAATGCAAAAGGTAAAAGCAGAAAGAATAAGAAAAGTTACATTTCAAGATCAAGGGGGAGCAACCTTCTCATTCAGAGCACTGTTGGGACTTCAACAGTGCTGCTTAAGACGAGGCTGCAGTGTACTTCCATAGCACTGATTTTTTTCTTGCCTGTAATAATCAATTAAATACAGAAATGTAATGTAATAGAGAAAACTTTAATATTTTAAACACAAGATTACTTTAAATTTTTTACTCCTGCAGAAGGTATATGAAGTTATTTTAAGAGAAAGAAGTGGTAAGATTTTAATTCGAAATAGTTTATTTTATTTCCCTCTATATATTCAAGAAAATGGTGTGTGATTATTTATTTATTTATTTTTACACCTCTATTTATACACTCTTAATGGTTTTATAAAATTGAATTGAATGTCATTGCTCACAGATTATAGGTTTATATAGGTTATATACTTCAGATAGACAAAACAATTTTTCAGTAGAGACACATTCAAACTTGATATTTGAAAACTGGTTCATTTCCATGTATTATGATTTGAATTACAGTCCACTGAGTTTGACAGCTAGGCAGACATATGCTAACAGTTTCTCTGGAAACGAGAATCAAAGTAACTTGATTATAATTTCTTGCTTTTGTTATTTCTATGATTTTTTTTTCCCCTTGAGTTATGAAAATGAATAGGGTAAACTTGATTATTTTTCTGGAGTGTTATTTATGGCATTTAATAACCCTATGTGACCATACAGATGATTGCCCATCAATAAACTTTAATTTATTAAAGAAGTTTCGGGATTAGCATGTCCTACCTTTTTATTCCAATCTATATATTTGTATTAATTGCTTACATCCAAGCATTCACAATTGACTACTAAACAGTTAGTAGTCAGCCTGTCAAATTTTGAAGGTGACAGAGAACTGGCACAGGTTGCCCAGAGAGGTTGTGGAGTCTCCCTCCTTGGAAATCTTCAAAAGCTGTCTGGACATAGTCATAGGAAACCTGATACAAGTGGCTCTGCTTGAGAAGGCAGGTTAGACGAGATAACCTACAAGAGCCCATTTTTTACTTAGGTTTGTTCAGGAGTCTATTGGGTTTATGTTGCCAGGTTTTGGGGCTGCTGTTTTTGGGGTTTGCCAGCAAGAGGCTGCAGGAGTGGCCTTTGTGAGAAGAGTCCAGAAGGTGCCCCATGTCAGACCATAGCCACTTCCGGCCATATAAAAAAGGGACCTGCTGCTAACCAGAGCTGAGCCAAAGGAGTGATGTTGTCTGTGCTTCTTTATGGAGAGAGCATATTTAAAAAAGGGAAAGTACTGCTGCACAACAGCAGCTGGAAGAGAGCAATGAGAAACAGCCCTGCAGCCCCCAAGGTAAGTGCAGAAGGAGGGCAGGAGGTGCTCCAGGCACACAGCAGAAGCTGCCCTGCAGCCTGTGGAGCGGCCCCTGGTGGAGCAGGCTGTCCCCCGGCAGCCCATGGGTCCCACATGGAGCAGATCTCCACGCTGTAGCCTGTGAAGGAGCCCATGTGGAGCAGGTGGATGTGGCCTGGAGGAGGCTGTGGCCCATGGAGAGCCCCCGCAGGAGCAGGCCCCGGGCCGGAGCTGCAGCCCGTGGAGAGGAGCCCACGCAGGAGCAGGGGTTCTGGGGGAAGTAGCCTCCCATAAGGGACCCGTGCTGGAGTAGTTTGCTCCTGGGGGATGGACCCTGTGGTACGGAGCCATGAGGGAGCAGTTCTTGAAGAGCTACTGCTTGTGGGCAGCCCCCACAGGCTCAGTTCGGGAAGGATGGCATCCTGTGGGAGGGACCCCATGGGGAGCAGGGGCAGGGAGTGACCATGAAGAAGCGGCGGTGGAGAAGCGCCATAGACTGACCACAACCCCCATTCCCCCATTCCCCTGTGCTGCCTGGGGGGAGGACCTAGAAGAGGTTGGATGAGGGGAAGGTGTTTTTAGTTTGCTTTTAGTTTCTCACTGTTCTAGTCCACTAGTGATACGTAATAAATTACATTAATCTGTCTATGCTGAGTCTGTTTTGCCCATGATGACAATTGTGGAGTGATCTCCCTGTCCTTATCTCAACCCTTGAGCCCTTTTCATTGTATTTTCTCACCCTTTTCCTTTGAAGAGGGTTTTTTCTTGAGAGAGTGGTTGTGGTGGAGTTCAGCTGCCCAGCTGGGTAAGACCTCCACAGGAGTTATTATATTAGGTATTTAACCAATTTGCTTTTTTTCTTAACAGTCTAAGAATTTGTAGTTTGTATATTTGACCTGTGGGAATTAGGGATGGCTAATGCAATCAGAATAAGTTAATAATAAGTTAGTTTGGATTAAGTCCAAACTAGAGGATGGAGTTCTGTACTAGTGCATTTTTTGCTCCTTTTTGTTCATATATATATATATATATATATATATATATATATACATATGCATGTATTTATTTTTATTTTTTTAGTGAAATCTATACACCTGTCTCTGGAGATAAATGGAAAAATGGGAGAAAATGAGCAGGGTAGATACGGTACACATGATAAAACTGGGAAGAAAAATGATGAAGGCAAAGTTATTTATGGAGTGTTCACCCTCATGAAGAAGCACAGATGCATACTGTGTATCCAAAATAACATTTCTGTAATAGGTCTGGAATTGCTTAGACTAGGGTGACCAATTTTACAGTTCTTCTAAAATGGCATTACTATTTCTTTTGCTCAGTTATGGTTACAATTTTCCATGAAACAAAGTGAAAAGCAATTCATGAAGGCAGAAATTAAGCTTGGTTAAATGTTCCTGGGAATGTAGGAACCACAGTAATATTTTCGAATCCTAAACAAATTCAAACTAGTATTGCTATTTCCTTTATTAGAATGATGCAAAATAGCTATCTAGTCTAATATTCTTCTGTTCTAACTTCTGAATACCAAAGCAAAGTCTGAATTACTGACTTAGCCTTTAAAGATACACGTTAAGTGCATGCCTAGTAATCAACCAATCGAGTAACATCTGATGGCTTTTGAATTCAAAAATTAAATTTAAGTACGCAGTTTCTGAAATGATGGTCTAAAATTAAAGAAATCTACCAGTCAGACTAGAAATGTGGTCTCAGAATCAACCTTTTATTTTTTTTATTATTTTTTTTTTTTTGTCCAGAGATGGACTTTCAGTGATTTGGGTTAATCAGTAAGATATTTGGGAGTGAAAGTGTCTTTAGTGTCTTTTTTTTTTTTTTTATTTGAACATTTTTAATGAGAAGAAAATAATAGTATCAAAAAAAAAAGCATTTATACATTCACAATTATGCATCCAAAATACATGTATGTACTAACCTGATATGAAATTTTATGTTCTTTGTGTATTTAACAACTATCATAACATTTTTTCCTCATTTCCACAAAAAAGTAAGTAATAAAAAAAACCATAAATCAGTATTCTAATAAAAATTAATTCAGAAAAGCAACAGAGCAGTTTCCTTGCTAACATTTCACAGTTCACTAGCTGCAAGAATTCCTGTATTTTGTCAGATAGTTAAATACATTTGTCTTTTTTTCTTTTCAGTTTCATAAAAATCTGATAGAAGTCTTTTAGGAATAACTAACATAGGATATGAACTGTAAAGAAAAGGTGATATTAGATGACAAGCATTGTTGGACATTTATATAATATGACTTGAAGATCGATATATAGCTAATATTTTACATTGAGGTAGAATGTAAAAACTGTTTAATTTTTCTACTATAAATATTTTGCAAAAATCTTAAAAAGTAAAGATGTATAAACAAGATAAATAGTAGAAACACATTGATGATACATTAGACTACAAGTCTTTGTTTGCAATGGGACTGCAGTAAGGAATCATTCTTTGTAAATACTTGTGAAAACCTTGCATCCTTTTTTCTAATATTTTCCTTTCTAATGTAAATGTGGAAAAGGCAATGGGTCAAGCATCAAACATCATGGATATGGTATCTCCACTCGGATTAGAGAGAATATTTAAAGTACCCTGCAGCCTAATTTGATTCAGAATGCATCTTCAGGTCTCTTTATGAAAAGAGACTGCAGAAATATGGCAGAAATGTGGAAATATTTTAGTATGTTCCTAAAGAAATAAATAAAAAATGTGATGTGAAAAATTTACCATAGGCTCCAACTAGAATTTTCTGTCTGGCTGCTCTTTCCCATCCCTCAAAAAAAAAAAAAAAAAAAAAAAAAAAAAAAAAAAAAAAGTAAACAGTATTCAATTTGATCCAGAAATATATGTGTGTGATCTATGACAACTTGTTTACTGAAAAAATGAAAGATATAAATTTTTTTAACTATAATTTGTATGACCCAATTTTCTAATTTTTTTCATTGTAACTGTTCCTTTTTTCTACATAGGACAGTAGCATAAGAGTTAAGAAAGGTCTGTTGAAACAGTCAATATTGAGATTAGTTCAAATGTGGTGGGGCTGGAAGGAGGGAATAATTCAGCAACCTCTAATTTTTACAGATTCTGTAACAACTTGTGATTTGCAGCAGACAAAGCACAACACAAGCAGGTGTTTTTGTTGTTGTTGTTTTTTTTTTTTTTTTTTTTTCCTCAGCACTTCTTGCTTCTTCACAAATAAGCTCACATCGCTTGGAAAGGGCATCCCACTAAAACTGACGGTGTGCACTGAGTGACAAGGGTCTTATGGTATTGAATGCAAAAAGGAACCACATGCATGATGTATCCATTTCCCAAACTGAACTTTACAAGCTGTGTATGCATCTGTGATGCCAGACATTTTAATCGGGCTAATTCTATTTAATTCAACTAATTAGAAAAAATATTTCCTGCTTACTGTGTTATGTTGCCAACAGGACGTACAACTGACTTCCAAAGCTACTAATCATTGAATATAGGGATAATGGCTTGAGGCCTAAATACAGACAAAGTAAAAAGAGAAGGCATTCAGTATTCCATCGTATGTATAGTTTTGTATCGCTTTTTCAGGCTTTTCATCTTTTCAGGCTTTATTTCATCCTTTTAACATAAGTCTATGTCACTTGTTTTCAAGAAACATTAGAATCAATGGAGTGTTTTTACCCTTGGATATTGGGCATAATACAATTGTATAAGGAATAACTGTACAATATGTATCAATGTAAGATACCAAATTTGATACACCTATATGTATTATCTATGTGCCAAACAAAAAAGCAGAAGCACCTTGAACTTTTGTCACCAACATCATTAAGGATTCAGCACCTGCTCCAAGGTTTCCATTCTGCAAAAAGCACCAAAAATCCACCAACATAAATAATAATAATTAGAATTTAAATGTATCAACGTTTAGGACAGCCATAAAATTACTTCATATACCCTCGATGATCTTTGTGCCTACAGATGCCAGATAAATTTATAGGACAGCTGCATGAATAGTGGGAAAAAAATCGACAATCTAAAAAGACATTTTAAAAATAACCAACAGCCTTTTTTTTTTTTAGTTATTTTTTTTTAAGTTTGCCTTACTATGCATACTTTTACAAATTTGGTAGGGGTGGTAGGGTATCAAAGAAAAGCTCTCTGATTTAATGTGTTGGCAATCAAGATTTCTGAATTTTCACTGTTACACAAAGGCTTATATGAGATTAAATTTTAAATTAATAGAGCTTCCTCATTAGAAAAAGAATATATATCTTTATTTTATGGAGTAATGAATCAGAAGCCAATCAAAATTATTCTCTTAAAACATCATAAGGATTAAAGTGTTGTATTTGTATTTTTTTTTTAACATTTACTTAATACCTCAACCTTGAAGTGAAAACTTTAATTTTCAGGCAGGATAAGTTTTTACTTTTCCAATTTACTGGAAGATAAATGGCAACAGATGGATATCTGCAGACAAATACGTTTTTGAAGATATAGCAAAGCTGACTGAAGATATTACTTCTACTTTTTAACATCATTCACTATAGGATGTTACACATCCATACCTTTGCTATCAAAAACTCTTTCGTGAGTAGGTCAGACAAACAAAGTCAGATTAATTAGTCAAATTAGCTCTTTGGTATATAAACTTAACTGGCTGACTTCATACAAATGAATTTACAGACCACTCACATGATTCTTCTCCTATGACAGCTGGATATAGGTGTATGAATTTTAAAAACTTTAACTGAAGCATGCATTTGCAAAATGTGCACCTGTTGATGGCAAGAGGGTAGGTACCTTGTCTCTATCAGGCAACAGCCCTCAAGTCACAAACCCTCCAGTGTAATTTATAGCGTCAGAGGTGAAGAAGGTCAAAGTGGACCAGAAGGATCAAGGTCCACTGCCTTTTGTAATCACAAGTAATGGTGCAGGAAAAGGTTTAGTCCAACAATATCAACATTTTCCAGCTTCCACTGATAAATTTTAGACTTAAAACATGGTTGTAAATGACAACATATATAGCAAAAGTCTGCAAGAGAACTACCCTTCTAAATCTTGGATAAAACAGCTTAGCAGAGACCCAGGGGCTCCAACATAGACTTAAAGCCCTAGAAATATCAAGTTCTACTTGGATAACATCTTACAGAGGGCACTTCAGGCTTCCTTCTTGCAAGGAGTAACAGATAAGGAGAGACCTGACCAGCTGGACCTGCTTCAACTTCTGGCCTTGCTAGGAGCTATCTGATTAACCACTGGCAAAATGTTTAAACTTTCCTTGCTTTGGTTCTATGAAATAGGGATAATCCATCTTATCTCTTAGGGACTATAAGAAGATAGGTTCGTACACTCCTTAAACTTCATATATGCCATACTGGGGGAAAAACATGAGATTTAGTAATTGATTTGCTCTGTGTGTACACATGTGTAAAGAAAAAGGTGTGCACAAGTGTGCTAAACTGTTCACTGATACATATTTATCTGATTTTATGTATTCAGATGTTTTGGGTGTTTTAGAGAGAACATTTTCTGTTTGGAGAGGATTCATGCTTGTCTACAGCAATATAAATTGAACAGTAATCTCATAGTAAGTATATGTAACAAATAATACTTAAGGTTTAAGTTATAGTCATGCATTTGCATTTTTTATACACTGTTTTCTTATTTGTTACATGATCACTTGTAGTAGAATCCACTAGAGATAAAGTGAAAATATTTTGTCCAAGTATAGAAGAACTTTCTAATGGAGAATGGCCAAAATATTGTGCCCAACAACCTTACTAGTTCACAAGTGCTTAGACATCTTTAAGGACTGCATGCCTTAGTATATCTCTATCTTGTCATTTTTAAAACAATGGCTACTCCGAAACCAGTCTGCATTTTTCACTCTTCTGTATTTAGCACTAAGCCAGAGGGAAGAGTGCTGCCTAAGGATCTGTAGGTAAGTTCAGGTTGCAGTTTGTATCTTTTGGTTCCTATGAGTTTTAGCATCCTCCACTGCCTGTAGGCTCAATAGAAATTCAGAGGTGGCTAGCTGATTTCACAGTTGTTTGTATTTACAAACTCAAACAGAGTTGTTTGTATTTAAAAGCCAAATGGGGAACAGTGATCAGCTTTCTGCTTAACTTCTTAACTACAAAAGCTTGAAAGCATCTCAGCCTGCCTTTCAAAGGCTGATAAGAGCAGCAGCCAGGAAAAGGCATCAAGGGGAAAAAATGGAAGTCCTGAAGTATTACAGTTTGCTTTGCTAAATTCATGGGATTTAGGTTTAAAAAAAAAAAAAGGATTGGGTGTGTTCAAGAGGAAAATACTACATTTTAAAAGTAGCTCCATAGAGAAAAGTCCTTCTTCCTCTACCATGAAACTGAGAATTACATGATGGAATGAAAAGATAAATACTTTTACAGTACATTTTAAAAGAAATGCATGTAAATTGCAAAGCTGTATTCAATAGGAGTCATTTTAATGTATTGAGACATTGCAGGGGGTGTCAGTCACATTAATACATGCCTCGGGTGGTTGAATGTTCAAGCACTCCTTGTCTCCCATTGCACCAGAGAAATGTGTTAATGAGTCCATAGAACACAATCCTGTCATATTTTAATGCTATGTTAATTTAAATTGCTGTGGAAAAAATCCCGGGGCTATGAAAATCTGTAGCGTGGAGCCAAAAGAAACCACACATTTTTGTCTTGATCCCTCAGTCACACAGGCCTAGTTCTCTTGAGTGAGAAATTTATAAATACACCTTAAGGGAGGAAGAGCTACTATATAGCTACTTTACTCTCAGCTACCTTGTCCTCAGGGATGGGTAATAATAAAACTGCTCTAGTGAGGATTATTTGAAGGTGGATTGAGCATAAATTTTTGGCAACCATGCTGCTTGACAGAGAAGTTGAAGGATGCTTTATTTCTTTTCTTTATTTTGTGTTCCCAACTAAAAATTCCAAAGGAAAGATGAGGAGAAAAAGGATTAAAAGTCCTTTGCTATACGGTTCAAATGCAGCCTTTTAATAAATGCCACAAGCCCTCTTTTCAAAATGTAGCTTTTTAAAATATAAAAATGAGAGGACCCATTCTGGCTTCAGCCAGAACGTTAAAGGGTAGGCATGACTACTTAATAAGACTAAGAACATCTTGATTCACATTGTGCTTTCTGGAGCTGCCATCATTTTTTTTTACATTCTTGTGTGTTCAAAGAGCAATATTGATGTGGGTCCCTAGCCCCTTTCCCTTTCAGAACCTCTCAAAGGGCTTGCAGGTAAGTGCAATGAATCATAAGAGGCCTCTGAAATAATCTCAGCTCTTTTTTAGGCGTGGAGAGCTGAACAAGGGATTAAAGATATTCCCAAAGACAGTAATAGTTGTCCCTGTCAGCGCCTTTCCAATTGCATCAGTATTACATATTCCAGAAGTAATTATGAAATTACCATGTGTAGCCCCTCCTGGTACATTACACACTACACAAGCTTTTGTGGCTCTATCAAGAAGTCCAATAAGCATTTACAACATATTCCATGTTAACTCCATTCCTATTCTCAGATATTCATCTATACAGTAAGCATTCTCCAGTCAGTGCCATCACAGAATTTGCTGCACATCCTTTTTGTAACAGACTGTGGTTTGGGAAATTGCAAAAGGACAGACAAGGACAAGCCTCTGCAGGCTTATCCAGGCAGAGCTTATAATGCTTGTGCTGGGTAAAGATGCAGCATTGCCACTGAGTCTCCTGCTTACTTTTCTCCAGAGCTGGTCAGGTACACCAGCCTGAACTCCAGCCATGGAGCAGCCACTTTTCAGCCTTAGGATGGGCCCAGTGGCTAGCAGCCACTGCTTGTCTCCTCTGTTTTCTAAGCAATTGCTTTCTCTCATCCACCCTGATGTATGCATGCATGACCATAGGCTGTATGCTGGAATCCCTGCTGAAACAACTTGTATTTGCAGTTTAAGTGGTCTTACTCTTTTCCTATTTTTTTCTGACGCTGAATTAAGTGTGACTTCCCATTTCCCCAGAGCTCATTTAGCCCAGAGCCAGACAGTAGTCTCTCATGAGCCTATGAGGGTGCTATTTCCAGAACTGAAGTCCTAGATTCCCTTTCAAAATGGAGAAGAGACTGAAAAACCATTTAGCACTTTCTAACGTTCAATACTGTCAGAAACAGACTCAATACTTAGCATGGTGGTGTTAGAGAGAGCTGCATGTCCTGCCTGGGCTTGGAGTTTCTGAACTGTACATAAATCTATGTACACAAATCATACTTAGGTATATGAATCAAAAGTGTTAGCACTTACTAACTATAGGGCTCCAATAGTTTGCTGGAAATTTAAATTTTATAGAAATTATATAAATATGAAGGTTCAGCAACCTGAGAGCAATCAAGGTACACAAATATGTCTGTTTTACATGCAGTTAAAAGGGAAGGCCAAACTGCAAAATTGTCACATTAATTCAGTTACCATGCCACTTCAGCTTTGAATGATTTGCAATACCTTATTTGCTGAAATAAGGCCCTGTACTTTATTTTCCATGTACCCAATTTACCCTTTTTTTTTTTTTTTTTTTTTGGCCAGGTGATCAGAAACTTAAATAATTTGTTAGCTATTGCTAACAGATGGCCTGTACCGTAACATTACCTCATAGTCATGTTTCACCTGTCATTTTCAGCTTCTCTCACAAAGTAATGTGAAATGTCTTCCTGAAAGTGTCCTTTCTCTCCCTCTTCACCCCTGGTTTTAAATTAGTTTAATAACTAAGCATGTATGCTTGTGTTCAGAGATCAAAAAGTAAAGGTGGAGGCCTAACTTCTAAAAATCTGAAGCATGAATGGGGAATTTCCTTAATTTCTTTCTCTCTTTCCAGATCTCTGTTCCTGATGACAAGGATACACTCCTTTTCAGCAAATATCTTTTTTCTTTTTTTCTTTTTTTTTTTTTTTCCTTGCCTTCAGTTTAATAAAACCCCTCTCTATCTTGGTCTGAACTTCTTACTCTTAGAGGCAAATTATAATTAACCAAGTTTTAATAAATAAATACATACATACATAAATAAATACATAAATAACCAAACCTGTGTAATCACAAGAAATAAAGTGTAGCTCCTAAAATCATAGAATGGCTTAGATTGGAAAGGACCAAAATGATCATCTAGTTTCAACCCCCCTGCCATAGGCAGGGATGCTGCCCACTAGATCAGGTTTCTCAGGGCCTCATCCAACCTGGGCTTGAACACCTCCAGGGATGGGGCATCTAAAACTTCTCTAGGCAACCTGTTCCAGTGCTTCACCACCCTCTGAGTGAACACTTTCCTCCTTTTATCTCATCTAAATCTCCCCTTTTTTACTTTAAAACCATTCCCCTTTGTCCTGTCATTGTCTGATTAAGCAAAAAGTTGCTTTCTATCTTTTTTATAAGCCCCCTTTAAGCATCGAAGAGCTCCAGTGAGGTCACCCAGCTTCTTCTCCAGGCTGAACATCCCCAGCTCTCTCAGCTTTTCTTCATAGGAGAGGTGCTCCAGACCACTGATTATCTTTGTGGCCCTCCTCTGGACCTGTTCTAACAGCCCCACATCCTTCTTGGGCTGGGGGCCCCAGACCTGGACGCAGCACTCCAGGTGGGGCCTCACAAGGGCAGAGCATAGGGGGACAGTCACCTCCCTCCACCTCTGTTGATGAAGCCCAGGATGCAGTTGGCCTTCTGGCCTTCAAGCACACAGCGCTGGCTCGTGTTGAGCTTTTTGTCCACCAGAACTCCCAAGTCCTTCTCTGCAGGGCTGCTCTCAATGAGATTTTCTCCCAGCCTGTACTCCTGTCTGGAATTGTCCCAACCCAGGTGCAACACCTTGCACTTGGCCATGTTGAACCTCATTAGGTTCACAGGGGCACACTTTTCTAGCTTATCAAGGTAGTTGTGAGAGAAAGGGTGACTGTTTACAACTCAAAGATAATTTAAGCTCTCTCAGCCACTTCTTGACAACAACAAATGAATTACAATTTTAGCTTTGAGTTAGTCTTTTTTTCTTCAATATCCATGAAATTGGAAATTTATTGACAGACTATATTCTAGTTAGTAATTTTGCCTGCTATGTTTGGTTATTCTTTTGGTGAAAAGGGAAATTTTGGAAAAGATTTTTTAATTAGATTTCTTCTTTCATCTTGGCTTTTATGGACAAATACAATATCCCCTCAGAGGAGTAAGATCTTTTTTCTCATAATTACCTCTAAGAACACTTGCGAATATGGCTGCTGGGAAAAATTGCAGTGACAAGTGTCAAAATTAATAATCTCAAGTAGTAAAATAGCTTTAAAGATTGCTAACTTCTTCACAATATAATAGTCATAGATGCCGTTAGATATCAGTATTTTGGCATATGGAAGTGTAGTCTCCAGTATCATACCTTGTTTATAGAGACAGATTCCTATCAGACCATCACAATATTAATATTGCATGTTAACCTCAAGCAGTGATCATCTCTGAAGCTAGATATACATGTATGTTTTGAGGGAAAACACAAGTTTAGTTTGGAAAAGAAGGAAAAGAAAATGTGTCTTGATAAATATTCCTTAGCATTAAAAGTTTCCAGTTTTGGTCTATTGTCTTAAATGAATATTTAGAATCACTGGTAAAAGTTAAAGTAATCTAAGTTGTGAATTTGAAGGAAAATATTTAAAATCTGTGAGGAAAAATCCTATACAAAACCAGAATTATGTCATGTTTAATATCTACTTTTTTATGGAAAACATCCATACAGTGTGCTTTAACATAAATATATTTTAAAACATATGTCTTAAGCTGGTTTGTCTTAACCTTCTTGCATTCTCTCTGTAGACAAACTGTTAAGGGAGTTCCCATGAGTGGAATATCGGTCCAGGAGCTGAGGGTGGAATTAATGACATTCCCTGGTTATAATTAATTAAAACAAAAGAAATCAAGGAATGTGAATCAAGCAGTTTGTTCCTGAGAAGACAGTGACTTCGTTTGTTTCTCATTTGGAAATGCAGTAGGCACTGAAATAAGTGAAAATGCTTCCCTAAATGTTGCTAACGACCACTGACAGCACAGTAGATGTTGGAGCACACCTGAACAATAAGACTCCTTAGAAAGAGTTTATAATCTTTGTCATCGTCTCCTTTAAGAACTACATAGATTTATCCCACGGCTGTGAGCATCGTGTCAGATATAAACAGAAGGTGGAGGGAGAGATCTATTTGTGGATTAAAAAAAGTGCTTAAGGTTTATTTTTGGACCTAATGGGCATTAGTCATAATTCTCTATTTGCTCTTCAGGTGTTTATAGATTTCAGGATATCAGTATTGACTTGCCATTTTGCAAAAGTCATTGAATGTCTGTATAAGGATGCTATTATAAATGATCATAAAAACAACCTCAAAAAATGTTTAACTTCTATGCTTGTAGGCATAGTAGAAAGTATTTCTACAAGAGAGTAGTTTTTAGTAACACTTTGGAATCCGACAGAAAAATGTATTGCACATTCTAAATAGATAGGACAAATTATATATATTTAATAATCTCCATATTTTTACCACTAATTCTTGCCATTGTTTTGTTTTTTTTTTTTTGTTTGTTCCTTTGTCTCAGAGGCATTTCAGATTCATTACATATGAGACAACTGTAGTAAATGAGAAAAATCGGTGGAATCTGTGGTCATTGCCTAAATATATTCACACTAAAAATGGTTTAGGATCATACTCTAACAAAAGTTGAACTAAAATTGCACATATAGATGGCAATTGCCTATATAATGCTGTTCTGTTTTGATCAGATTGTGTGTGGAAGCAGGGATTTTCATCCAGATTCCTTTCCAGAAAGACGGTGAAATAAGTCTTGCAAAGTTGAGATACGCTCAAGGTGTCTACACTATGATGAACTGCATCATTTTCAAATGGCTCCCATTTCTCCCCAGTGTCTACAGAGGTAGTCTGGATGAAGAGCTCAAGATGGTCATGATCCTTTGAGTGCCTAAAGTTATATAAGATCTGTTCTGCCATAATTACTAAGTTAACATCACAAATTGTGGTGTCAGAGAATTTGGTTTAATTTGTTAAAATACATTGCAAAATTGTCCTGGGATTCATTTTTACAAATGTTTTTATTTTAAAACCAGTTTAAGTAACTATTCAATTTGTGGTTTTCTTACAAAAAAAATTAATATTCTCACCTATTAATAGTGTAGAACTGAGGATTGGTTTAAGAATGTTTTACATTCTCCCTTAAGAAACAGAACAGCCTTAGAATTTAGACAGAGAGAGGCAAAGGAGAGGAGGGGGAGAGGGAGACAGAGAGAGAGAGAGAGAGTTACACCATAAACTGTTGTGGAAACATCTGATGTTGTTTCCATCATTCATTATAGCACAAAGATTTTGATTTGTGGAGGTTTTTTGTTAGTTTGTTTGTTTGTTTGCTAATGGTGGTGTTTTTAATATAAATATTTCTGTTTAAAAAAAAAAATAAATCATAAAATTGTGGCCAAACTGAAGTCATAGATCAAAAACAAGCTGACAGTAACATCTTTTTCATTTATTTCAGTGGCTTTATTTGTAATGTAATGTCAAACCACATAAAATAAATATGTGAAAGATAAGGCATTGTGGGAGAGAACTGCAGGAAAATGAAAGAAAAGAGAGGAAACAAATGACTTAAAAATTTTATAATTTATATTATTTCAATTTATCATTAATGCTAAGTCTTCTCTATTGTATATCTGTGTATTAGCAAGGTGAGATCCCTACTACATAATAGGAGACTATGTGGCTGATGTACTGTAAATATACTGACCAGAGACAGTAAAATTATTGAAGATACACAGAGGAATTCCAAACCACAATGTTCTGAGAAAATGCAATGACAGTAGACTGCTTTTTTTGTTCCAAACCCTCAAACTAGATGCAGTTATCAAAAGGTTTTGATATATTTTCAAATATAAAATTTGCTTTTTTTTTTTCTCCAAAACTGCATTTTCTTTGAGAACAGATATCTAACAGAAAACTCTATTACCTTATCAATAAACCTAAATAGCAAATAAGAAAAATGCCTAATATATTTCAACTGTACTGTACTCTATGTTTGCTTGGAGAGGGGACGCAAATTGTCAGGACATAGCCTCACAGACCTCCCTTGCTTATAATCAGGTTAAACTACACAGTGAAGAATTCTAAACTCTCGATAAAATACAGTTCCATTGACTGACGTGTCTCAAAAATGAGGCAGAATAGGAAGCAGCTGTTGAGCCCTTCCCCTCAGCAAATATCTGTCACATGGGCTGTGCCATCACTGACTGTGAATCCTGTTTCCTCCAGTGTTGTGATATAAAAAGATAGCAAGAATGTGTCAACAGGACAGATTTTACACACTGGAAATGAGAGGACAAGAGCATGGGAGAAAGATCTTTCATTTTGTCGATGCCTCTTCATCAAAATTCTGATCACATTGCCTTCATTTCAGATCCCGACACTCCTCTGCCTTTATTATTCTTCTTCTTCCCTCCCTTGTTCTGATTCATCTATCTGCATTGCCAAAAACAAAACTTTCTCCTTTGCATTGACAGTCAACTCTCTTCTTTTCAGGAAATGCTACACGATCACCGTTGCTCCTGGAAGGAACAGCTTGGTGCCCTCTGTAAGAAGAATGAACCCTGGTATTTGAAACCAATGGACATTTTTAAAATGAAGAAAGACAAAACTACATATTCAAATAGAAGCTACATTTCTTCCAGATCTGTATAACAAAATTATACAGGAGTGTTCTTGCAAATCTTTGTAATTGCTGATCCTCTGTTTCTCATTTTCTGCAGCTTGCTTTCTGTGCTGTCACAGATCTTCTGTAAAAAACATGATAAAATTGTAGTGGTGTTTTATGCTGCTACTTATTTCAAGAGAATATTTAAAATAAGAAAGAAAGATAGAGGACAGAAAATGTTGGATCTGGGAAATTTTAATTTCAAAACATGGATAACAAAAGTTTGACAAAATTATTTATAGATTCAGCTCAGGAAAAGCCGGCATCCATATTAAGCTGTGTGAAACCTCAAATTTGTTTATGCTGTAAAGTTGTTCTTTAGCCACATAGCATTTCAGTAGCACACAATACCCTCCCACCAAGGCTCTCATGTTTCTGTATAGACTTGAAGAAAGATTCAGACAGCAAAAGAACCCCCCCCCAGCCATGTTAAAAACAACTTTCTTTAACCCTATTGTTGCATACACCACAGAGCCCCCACCACACTGCCATCACTCACAAGGTCATTCTGAACCTGAGAGAATATTGGGAAGATTTCTGTCATAGGAGCATCATTTTTAATCTTTCTGAAATACTGGCAGTTCTGCTAATAAGGTTACAGATTATATAGCAGCCATAAATGGTCCAAAAAAAATGTAAAATTGTAACTTGCAGTGTTTTGACCTGGCAGTTGTACCTAATTCAGCTCACAATCTCTACCTGACAGGTAGAACTGAAATTCAGCCTGAATTTCGTTGTTGTTGTTGTTGTTGTTTTTTGTTGTTGTTGCTCTTGCTCTTTTTTTTACTTATTGCCTTCATAGCACATATTTACATACACCTGTAAAAATGGGCATTGAAACAATACTTGGATTCTCACCTGGTAGCAGTTTTTTGCTCTTATTTTAGCTGGAATGAAATGTCAATGGGAAAAAAAAATCCTGTATATTAAACCCAGGCAAGCTACATCCTTTGGCATTTGTTTCCAGATTCTGTGCTGCATTAACCCTGCATAATGTGCATTAACACTTTCAATAATGCAAAACTTCACAGTCCGTATAATATAAAAGCCAAAATACATCCACATAAGTCAGCACAAAGATCCAACAAGTCTTGTCTCTAACAATGACTAGTAGAAGGTGCCTAAGAGAAGGGTATAAGAAACACATGAAGTAGACTGTAATCTTTCTCTCATATATCTCTACCTTGGCCATACATAGTAAAGGTTATTTTTTGATTTGGAAGGTGTAATCAGATTACCATGCTTAATACAAGAGAGGGGCATCTCCACTGTGAATGTATTTGAATCTTTCAGAACTGATATATAGTTCAGCCATCAAAATATCCCAAGGCAGTAAATGACTTAGACAATTCTCTGTTTTGTTATGCATCTGTTTTGGACATGCCACGTCATAGTTTCACTGGATGCCTCCTTCATCTTGTATAATGAAAATATTGCTCCTAACATTATTTGTAGCTTTACAGATCTTATGTGTATTGCTGTTGTATTGATTTTTCCAAGTCAAATGGCTTTTGAACTGGGTCCTGTGTACTGTTCAAAACTAAAGTGCTGCTTCTATTTGTCTGAGTTTTCTCCTTAGTTGTTACAAAGAACATCTACTTACTATGTTCTAAACTTTAATATCTGCCATGTTCCACCATAACACACACCTAATCTATATGTAGTAACTGAGTGTGTTTGTTTGTTTTCCTTCAGAATCTTTCTAATATCCCTTACAGTCATTGTCACCATAGAAACATAGAATCATAGAATGGCTCAGGTTGGAAAGGACATTAAGATTGTCTAATTCCACCCCCCCGCCATAGACAGGGATGCCACCCACTAGATCAGGTTGGCCAAGGCCCCATCCAGCCTGGCCTTGAAAACCTGTAGGGTATGGGGCATCTACAACTTCTCTTGGCAACCTGTTCCAGTGCCTTCACTACCCTTACAGTGAAGAATTTTCTCCTAACCTCTAATCTAAACCTATCCTCTTTTAATCTAAGACCCCTTGTCCTATCATTATCTACCTGAGTAAAGAGTCCTTCTCCATCCTTTATATAAGACCCCTTTAAGTACTGAAAGACCTTAAGGTGAGGTCTCCCTGGCGCCTTTTCTTCTCCAGAGAAGAGAGGTTGAATATCTTAGATAGGTGGTCCATAGTGAAGTTGTACTAATGCGTTCTTCCTCTTCAGGTATTTTAATCTTGATCTGTGATACTTCTAATGAAGAATTTGCTTTTCCCCTCCCTTTTTCCATTGTGCTTGCTGTCCCCATCTTGTCCTCAAGTAAATTATTCCTACACACATAGGTCACACCCGGAAGTAGAAGCCTAAATTTCCCTGTGGCATCCAAATGGTAAAATGAAGCTACAAAACAGATTAAATGCAGATGAACACTAATAATTTATGTTAACAACTGGGATAAACCTTTTCAGTTACTAAACTGGGTGCATCGTTAAGCACAAAATCAAGTATCTCTGCTTAGGTGTGTGTGCATACATATGTGCATGTATAGAAGGAAGACAGAAAATCAGCAACATTGAAAACCAAACATTTTTTAGGTTAATTAATTATAACATGTATAACTTTAATTGATTCATGAGCTTTGTGAGGTAGGTAATTGACACAGCTTTAACTTCAGGAATCTCTTACTCTGCTTCAGAACGTTCCAAGAGACTTTTTCACCCAGAAACTTTAAACCAGTTAAATGTTACTCTGGACCTGCTAAAGTGATTTACATCTACAGAAATGGTTTCTGGATTTGGTTTTATTTTTTATCAATCAATTTTAGTACTTAATATACTTCAGGATGGAATTAAATGGACCTAATTGTAAATTCATTCACATACTCTGAAAGAACACCTTACTACTTAGTTTGATAGTCCTACTGCTACTCTAACCTACATGACTTCATATTAGGTTGCTCTACCTGCTTTTAAGTTTGAGAAGTCATTTTAGTGCTAAGTGAATGCTTCAATAAAAGACCCGTTGCCAAAGAAAGAAAATGTGTATTATGCTACATTAACTACATTATGAGCACCTGAACCTCATTCATGCAAACAATGTCAATAGTGCATCTAAGAATGACAATGGGCAGTTTTTGATAGACATTCAGGATTGTAATGAGTATTTACTAAACTGTGTCTACTATCCTCTGTGTATACCCAGGCATCTAGGACACTGGGCTCTGTGGTGACCTGCAGGCCCCATGCTTACCACCCAGACTCTCAGACTGACCTTGGGCCTGACTCTTGGCCTTGCCTTTGCCTGACATTCGCCAGGTAAAGTAGACATGGCTGCTGGCTCAGACTGGCTCTGCTTGCATCCTATGAGCATGGTGGGACCAGGTAACTGGGGAAAGTCTCTGCTCCATGGCTGCATGGCCCAGAGCTGCTGTGCCCTGGTGGGAGCTGGGCCACCAAGGGAGCTGCAGCACTGGAATTCATTAGATTTAAATATACACATTTATTTTCTTAAGCTTGCACATCTGCCACTTTTAAACAAGGACATGAAAAAGAAAAAAAAAAAAAAAAACACACACACACAAAAAAAAACCACACACACACACACAAAAAAAAAAAAAACCTTTCTTCTTGAGAAAGTCCTTCTGTGATTTAAAGTTTTAACAGGCCCTGGAGCAGGCAAGGCAGACTGTGGCCAGGCCAGGCAGCCCCCCCACAGTGGCCTGGCTCCTGGGCAGCTGGGAGCCTGCCATGGTACAGCATAACTCTGTGACAAGTGCAGCCTTTAAAATATAATAGAAAGGCTGAAGGCCTTTTTTTTTTTTTTTTTTTTTTTTTTTTTTTTTTTTCACAAAACAGCTGGATAACTCAACGGGGTTTTTCTTTCTTTCTTTTTCCTTTATTCCCCCTTCTTTTGTTTTCAACTAAGGAGCTGAGATCAGATTTGTCTCTTAATTTCTAACATTTTGTATTTTGATGACTGGCATTTTCTCAGAAAATAAAACCCTGAATTGCTGGTTGTCACAAGCTGGAAAGTATATTATGCCAGTATCACTTCTTGCTTTTCATTTGCCCTTTCTTTCTTATCCCATTTGTCTCAGTTCTGACCATTTTTGGTTATTCTTTGCTGGCCTTGATAGATAAGTGCTCTAATACAATGAACTCAAGTCCATTGTTCCTATGCTTTTTATTTTTTTTCAATAATGTTTATATTTTAAATCTGTAATTTATGATATTGGAATGGATGACAATAATGCAAATTCTGCATTACTCCTACTGAAGGAATAAGAATATTTCTGTTGACTTTTTGGGAACTGGATGAGATTTATATTGCTGAATATTGTAAAAGTAAACAGATCCTCACAGAAAAAAGAATCTCTCATTGCTACCTTCTGTTAAGTCTGAGGAGAAAACAAACAAACAAACAAACATACAAAAAGCAATTCTGAAGAGAAGAATACAAATCTTTTTATAGTAAATGAATGCACCCTATCTTTTTATTTTTCTTGTCTTGCAATAGAGTATTTAATTAAATAGATGAGGTACACTATATGTTCTAAATAGTATATGCATGGATATTATCTTCATTTAAAATGTTTTAATGAGAGAAAAAAAAAGGAATGGAAAATAACAATTTATTTTAACACATTTAAAAATGTGCAGTAAATGAGCATTTAATTGTCTTGACATTATCCTTTGCTGGTCAAAGCAGTAAGTTTCAGGACAACCAAGAGTTATTTATATATATATAAATATATATAATTCTTGGTATATATATGTATATACCAAGATGTATATGCGTGTGTATATATATATCACAGAATCACAGAATCGTCTCGGTTGGAAGAGACCTCCAAGATCACCTAATCCATCCTCTGATCTAACACTAACCAGTCCTCCACTAAGCTCTACATCTAAACGTCTTTTAAAGACTTCCAGGGATGGTGACTCAACCACTTCTCTGGGAAGCCCATCCAACCTAAAACACCCCTGGCGCATCTTTAGCCCATTCCCCCTTGTCCTGTCACCAGGCACATGGAAGAATAGACCAATCCTCACCTTGCTATAGCCTCCTTTAATGTACCTATAGAGAGCAATAAAGTCTCCCCTGAGCCTCCTTTTCTCCAGGCTGAACAAACCCAGCTCCCTCAGCTGGTCCTCATAAGACTTGTTCTCCAGACCCCTCACCAGCTTCGTTGCCTTTCTCTGGACTCTCTCGAGTACCTCCATGTCCTTCTTGTAGTGAGGGGCCCAAAACTGAACACAGTACTCGAGGTGCGGCCTCACCAGAGCCGAGTACAGGGGGACAATCACCTCCCTAGCCCTCCTGGCCACACTGCTTCTTATACAAGCCAGGATGCTGTTGGCCTTTTTGGCCACCTGAGCACACTGCTGGCTCATATTCAGCCGACTATCAATGTTGACTATCAACCTCGACTATCAATACTCCCAGGTCCTTCTCTGCCAGGCAGCTTTCCAACCACTCATCTCCTGTAGCTCTGCTTGGGATTGTTGTGCCCCAGGTGCAGGACCCGGCACTTGGCCTTTTTGAACTTCATACAGTTGACCTCAGCCCATTGGTCCATCCTATCCAGATCCTCCTGCAGAGCCTTCCTACCCTCAAGCAGATTGACACACTCCCCTAATTTGGTGTCACCTGCGAACTTACTGAGGGTGCACTCAATGCCCTCATCCAGATCATCGATGAAGATATTAAAGAGGACCAGCCCCAGCACCGAGCCCTGGGGGACTCCACTAGTGACTGGCCTCCAGCTGGAATTGACTCCATTTATCACAACTCTTTGGGCCTGGCTACCCAGCCAGTTTTTAACCCAATGAAGTGTATGTCAGTCCAAGCCATGGTTTCTTGAGGAGAATGCTGTGGGGAATGGTATCAAAGGCCTTACTGAAGTCATGGTAGACCATATCCACAGCCTTATCCTCATCCACTAAGCATGTCACTTTATCATAGAAGGAGATCAGGTTTGTCAAGCAGGACCTGCCTTTCATAAACCCATGCTGACTGGGCCTGATCACCTGGTTGCCCAGCAAGTGCCGTGTGATGACACTCAAGATAATCTGCTCCATGAGCTTCCCTGGCACTGAGGTCAAACTGACAGGCCTATAGTTCCCCAGGTCTACCCTCTGGTCCTTCTTGTAGATGGGCATCATGTTTGCTAGCAGACAGTTGACTGGGACCTCCCCTGATAGCCAGGACTGCCGATAAATGATGGAAAGGGGCTTGGCCAGCTCCTTTGCCAGTTCTCTCAGTACCCTCGGGTGGATCCCATCCGGCCCAATTGACTTGCGTATATCCAAGTGCTGTAGCAGGTCGCCAAACATTTCCTTGTGGATTATGAGGGCCACATTCTGCTCCCCATTCGCTTCCACCAGCTCAGGGTGATATCCAGAGAACAATATATATTTAACAAAATATATTTAATTCTACCTTCTTTAAGCATTAAAAATCAATGAAATTCATGTTTTGAAGGAACGTCTCTGAATGAAAGTATCCTCCCACACAAGTAGTAACAAGATACTTAGCTTTTATGCAATGTCACTTTTAATCTATAGGTGTTGTAGTGCCTTGTTCAGGCCACCTACAACTGATGCCTAACAGGCATAGGAAGGGCTTATCTCAGCTGCATATATAGATAGCAGTGCCCCAGCAAAGCTGTGTATCAAATAGCCTGAGCTGTCTGACGTGATCTTCACAAAGGTTCTGGATTACTCACACAAAAATGGTATCAACAAGAAAAGCATGGTAAAATTATAGTAGCTGGGAAAACGTAGCTCAGCAGTGACTACAGCATGCTTATATTTACAGAAATGTATATGCAGTTCAGACAGAGAAAAAAATTAGCAACTAGGACTATAAACAAAAATTATTTGTTTGTTTGTCTTAGTTAAAAGATGAGTAGTATTCCCTGATTAGATATGTACTCTTTAGAATCAGGCTTTTCTGTAAAAGAAATCAGTCTTGAAATTTTCACATGACATGTGCTAGTCACTTAAAAGTATCTGCTCTATTGAACACTCTTGCTTGGACTCATTAAAATGTGTAATATATAATATATAATAAAAAATATATAATATATAATAAAAACGCATGGCATAAATATATTATATTGTATTATGTCTAATATAATATTTTAAATACACAGGAATTTAAGGAGATTCAGAGCAGTTAATAAAATAACAGTTTGCCACATTAATCTTTCTCACTCTGTAGAAATCTGGACTACTAAATCATTAAAAAAAAGAAGAAAAAAGCTTTTTTTTTTTTTTTTTTTTTTTTTTCTAAGATCAATATAACTGTGCTTTGAGAAGAGGAAGAAAGAAAAAAAAAAAAAAAAAAAAAGGATATGCTGTCCCTTTTGCTTTACTGAAAGTCTTTAGTAATTAGGTTGAGACCAATTTACAAACTTCAGTGTAGATTTTTACATGACCAGGGTTTGTATTTGGTGTTCTTAGCGGGCCAGTGAAGGTGTCTTTCAGAAAATAATATTTATTGCTTTATTTATTCATCTAAAAATTCAATTCTTGTTTTCCATGATGTTAGATTTATATCATGTCATATCACTATTATGCATACATACTAAGCAACAGAATGTGCAAATGTTGATGTTTTGTTTTACTTTCTCTCATTGCATTTGTTAAAAAGTGGGAAATGAATATAAAGATAGAAATATTTTTTAATCCCTGAAATCCACAGATTATTTGTGAGAAATCAGGCTCCACCAGTCTTCAGACTCTCTGGACAGACTTTCTAGCAAGGTGAGCATGAGGTCAGAAAGTTCTGAAGGACACCATGCAGCTAAGAAGCGGTATTAGCTCTTGAGTACTGCTCATTCAAGCAGATTGAATTTACTAACCTTAAACATTCTGCATGTTATTAGCACCCAACAGAGCCATATACTCTGTCAGACTTTCATTTTAAGCATATTACTTTCAGAAAAGGAAGTTTACTTTGACTGAACTGTTTAGCTTTCCATAATAAACATTAAGTGTGATAATCCTTTCAATCACTTGCTAAAATTTCGATGAAGACATGGTGCATGACTCCTTAGTTCAAAAGACATGATTCTCAAGATCATTCACATAATGCAGGTATGCTACTCATTAACTCTTTCAGTATATATTGAATAACATGGAATTAAAATAATGTTTAGAAAACTGGTAAGATTTTGCTTCTTAGGTGTAAAATGACGAGGTTGTAATGAGGACAGAGATTCCCTGCTTTATATACATCCCATACTTATTAATGGGCAGACAAATCCAAATAAAGATACAGTATGTACCTGACCACCCCAGCCCCCCTCTCCCCCCCAAAAAAAAGCACCTAAAATCTTTTTCATAAGCATCCATACAACTACACTGCTATTCATAGTAATTCAGTAACTGAGACATGAATTGAATCCATTTCCCCCCACCATGGCAGGGAGGTGGAACTGGATGGTCTTTAAGGTCCTTTCCAATCCAAACCATTATTCTGTGATTCTATGATTCCCTAGCCAAAGGATGAATTTAACCCGACAATGCAAGTAGTGTATTCTGCACATACAAATGGTGTACAAGTTTTCTGTGTTATTAGTCTGGTTTCAGTGATTTTAGCAATTACATTGTATTTTGTTCACATCTTTTGGCTTCCACTATTTTCATCTTCCCTTTGTCCTTCTGGTCCCTTAACCAGCCTCTCTGGGAACTTACATAGCTCCCACAACCACTGTATATGAACACCTCACAAACAGTAATACCTTTTTATCTTCACTGCACCCTTGTGAATAAGAACAGTGTTAACTCACATTATAAAAAGGAGGAACAAAAGCACAGAGATTAAATGACTTGCCTGTCAATGGAAGAGAAATCTGCAAAAAATCAGGAACTAAGCCCAAATGTTCTGGGTGCCTGGCCAATGTTTCAACCCCAAGCCTGTCCTTCCTACTCTCTGCCAGTCAGCCTAGAGCATTCATCGGTCTGTTGGGTGCAAATAAGACACATGTAATGGAGGTGCTTTTGCTGGGAGTGTGGGATCACTCACCTGTGGTGACAAAACAGCTCTCCCGAAGGAAAAAATTGAGTATCAAAGTTGGGAGCACGTCTCTCTTTCCCCCTCTCTTAACCAGGTAGGATGCCTAAGCTTCTAAATCAGGCACACAAATCAGATTTTTAAAGTATATACTATGAGTCATTTAGCTGACTTAAAATGCCCTGTGCTGATCCACAAAGAGAATCCCATAAAGTTTTTCATGTCTCTTTTACCTACCCACACATGCAGATCACTCATCACAGTAGTATCTAAATGCTTGGTTTAACCAGTCACATTAATATTTGTGTTTTAAGATAGAATTTTGACTACCTTTTTTTTTTTTTTTTTTTTTTTTTTTTTTTTTTTTGCATTCATTTATTTTTTTTTTAATACAAAATGAAGAATGCCATTCTGTTGTAACAAGGAGAGGTGAGGTGGGGGTGTGCATGATCTCACTTATTCTACAACAGCTCCCAGCTCTCTGGCAACCCTCTGACTCTGCTCAGCACTTTATCTGCCTATCAGTAATCCTGCATCCTCTAACAAGAGACTTAATAAATTCACACTGTCCCAAATGATGGTTTTCTTCTCTTTCTCCCTTGTCTTGTAAAATGTTAGGGTTTTAAAAAACGTAGTATTTTGGATTCTTCTCTATGCCTACAGGTTTGACTTTGTGATAGCCAAATGATACCTAGTACTTTGTCACAGCTTGGAAGAATACCACTTATGCATATTATATATATATGTATGTGTACATATAAAAGTACATGTTTAGCTCATATTGCTCAGATATCTACCTCCCCTCCACGCTTCCAGCCTGCACGCTAGGTTGTTAGAGGATGAAATGCCTCAGACCCAACCATCTCTCTGTACGTAGGGCAACATTCTGCATCTCTTCCTGTGAGTGTGCATTTGCAAGGTTAGTGCTATGGAAGAGGGGATGCATAATTCCCCGCACATTTGTGCATGAATTTGGCCAAATTTATTGTGGGACTACTGGTATGTTACACTTTATAGAACATTTGTTTAGTATTATAAACATCTGCAAATGACTTTATTTCATGAAGTAATTAACATTCCTAATCAGATGCACCTTGCAGCTGCTGTTAATCTTAATTGGCAACAACGCAGTTACATTTTGATGCATATCTTCAGAAGAGTTACAGCAGAGAAGAAGGGAAGAAAAAAAAAAAAAAAAGGAAAAAAACCGAAGAATCTGAAGGGAAGGAAATAAAACTGTTCCCACACAGTTCAGAGAGTTCGCACAAAGAAGATCCCATGGCAACAGCGAGGCCCACAGTTTGCCTTATAAAAATCCAAGAATAGATAATGTATCATCTCTTTTGAAACAACACTCGGCTTCGGGAGCGGGAGGGGCAGGGGGCAGAGGCGAAGCCGTGCCCCGCTGCCCGGGCGCTCTCCCCGTCCCTGGGAAAGCGCAGCGCGCCCCGGCGCTGCGGGGGTGCAGCGGGATGCGCCGGGCGGAGAGATCCCCGCTGCCGGGGAGTTTCTGGTGGATCCCCGCGAAGGGCCCTCCCCCACCTCTCCTCCCCCCCTCAATAAATTAAAAAAATAAAAAAATAAAAAAAAAATCAGCCTCCCAAAGTCATGCTTGCAAAGCCGCCGGTGGCGAGTACCGAAGCATCCATGGGGTGGCAGTAACAGTATCTTCTTTATGACTCGCAGCAGAGCGGAGAATGCATTCAATCAAATGAGCCGGTCTTGTAGAAACACTGGAATCATTTATGCATTGCAGTTTCTCTCGCCTCTCTCTCTCTCTCTTCCTTTGCTCCTTAGGATATTTTGGGTGGATTGTGGTTTTCAATCAAGACCTCCTGTTCTTTGCTGATCACTTGTCATTTCCACTGGGGATTCGCATCATTCGGGGCAAGTGGACAACCGATTTTTTCTTCTTCCTTTCCCTTTGGAGATTTTTTTTTTTTTCCTCCAATATCACCCCCGCCCCCCTTTTGCCGCGGCGGCGAGGGTGCTAGGACCCGGGAAGCATCCTCCCCCCGGCTTCCCCCCCCGCTCGGCACGGCACCAGGAAACCCCTCCGGACCGCCGCTCTCCGGATACTTGTGCCCGGCAGCCCGGATCCGGCCCTCGGCGGCGGCGGTGGCGGCGCTGGACGCGGAGCTGCCCGCGGGGGGCCCCCAGGCCGGTCACCCCCCTGCCCCCTCTCCCCCCCGCCGCCGCACCTGGATGGTACCTCCCGCCGGCGGCGCGGGCACTTTCTGAACTAGGAAGGAAGGGGCGACTCGGGGGGACCGGGGGGGCGCCGCCGAAGTGCGTATGGAATTACCTGCGGCCGCGGCGGATGGATGGGCGCCACGTCCCCGGCACTCGCGGCCAGCGCAGCAGCAGCCCCGGGAGTGAACGCGGGGCTCCTCCGGCCGAGTGCGCAGTGTGGCGGCGGTGGCGGTGGTGGTGGTGGTAGTGAGCGGTGCTCGCCTCGCTGGACGGATCGCACCGGAGGGATATTTCGGAAGACTCCCGCGGGTAAGGTCATTTTATCCGGGCGGGAGTCCCGGCGTGGCTAAACTTGGTGGCGGGTGATTGAGGTGGGCACTTGGGTGCTTGCTGCATTGCCCCGGTGCGAGGGGATCCGGCCGCTGCTGGCACTTGAGTGAAATAACTGCAGAAGGTATTCCGGCGGCTGCTGCTTGTGATAAATCAGAAATCAGAAAAAAAAAAAAAAAAAATCCTCTTCTCTGCTCCCTCTGTATCTGGGAGAGTACCGTGAGAGCGTGCCGGGCAAGGAGGCTTTAATTTCTCCTCTTTCTCTTTTTCTTTGACCCCTCCCCCCTCTTCTCTTAATAATTTTGGCTGAGAAGGGCATGCGATAGTAAGGAAGCTCTCCGTGATGGAATCTGTTAAATATTAGACCGGATCCCATCCGCCGTCTAAAACAAATGTTTTCAACTCCGTGCAGCATTCTGCTGCATTTCAGAGCTGCAATGGAGGTAGACAAATCCCATTTTTCAAGTTGTTAAACTTCAAGGTGGCAGTCCTTATTAATCGTGGAATGGTGTCCTGGTGCTAAGGGGGTTAAATGCCCCTGGTGATTTGGGATTACAACTGCTCCTGCAAATCCTGCGAGGAAATTACACTGAGAGACGGTAAGGAAAAAAAATCCCTTTCTGACAGAAGAAAAATATTATATATGTTGCTAGCCTAGAAATCTCTCATCCACCTGCTCCCATAAGATATTTTTTTACACCCATCAACTTACCTGCTGGAACCTCAGACCACGTGCATGGGAGTTGAAGATTTGCAAACAGAGATCCTATCTTCGGTATTTCATACATATATTCATCTGGCTGAGGGCTGTGTGTGAATTAATTCCTCTGTTAGTTGTGGTGTGAAGCGAGAAAGGAAAAGGAGAGAAAAGACCGTCTTTTTAAAAACACAGGGAAAGCACTTCAGCCTTTAGAGATTTAGAGGGATCCAAGCAGTGCACCTTGCTAATCTTTTTCTGCAAAATCAATTCTGATAGAGGGAATGGGGGAAGGTTGAGGGAATCGATAGTGATGACGTTGTACAGTGCAAGGCACTGCAATGCTAAAGTTCTGTAGTGTATGCGAAAATATATACCCTTCTGTGCTGCTGGTGGCTTCATGCATAATGGATGGCAGAAGATATGCAGATCTTTCTGTAGGAAGATGGATGTATTTGAAAAAAAAAAAAAAAAAAAAGACGGTGATTATGTAACTTGATTACATCAGTGGCATCAGTCGCCGATCGTGTAACGAGGTGCTCACACGGCGCATCGATCACCTGGCTCAACTTTGGCACGCTGGCGGCGGAGACCCGGGCAGAGGAGGGGAGATCCCCGCTCGGTGCCGGCAGGGGCTTGCCTCTTGCGGGCCGCCTCCAGCACCGGCGTGATGCTGCCGGGCTTGCCCGGGACGGGGAGCTTGGGGGCAGCCGCCCTCTCCCTACGAGGGGGCTCCCGAAAAGCTCCCGCAAGGGCAGAGCCGGCTGCCTGATCCCCGGCAAGGTCACCGGCACCCCGGGCCTGCGGTGCGAGGCGGCAGCAGAACGGGGCAGGAAGGCGGCCGAAATTTAGGCTGATCCCCCTCCCTCCCTCGCCTGCATCCGAGAGGAACACCGCTGGACCCTCGTCCTGTCCGCGAGGCCGAGACGGGGACGGGTTTTTTCTTCCCATCCCGCTCAAAAACAACAGCAAAAAACCCCAAGTGTTGCCAGATACAGCGGCCTAATCGACCTGTTATGTTCACAAAAGGATCTAAAGGGAGGACCTAGCATTAAAGCTGGGGGAACGGTAGCCCGTTAAGACGTTGCGAGCATCTCAGAAGCAAGTAGGTGAAGGCAAAGGTGTGCCAGGAGTCTCATAGGTTCAACTCAGGTGGACTTTCTTCCTGAATTGTCCGCAAAGAGAGCAGGATCCGGGTAGCCTTTATTCTAATACCCACTTTAGAGTCATAAATCACTATTTTCATCTGTTCTGAGGAAAGAAAAAAAATAAGACTCCTTGAAGACAGATAAGCTCTCAAAAGCACTGCTGAGGCCCCATGGATACATTTTCTGAAAAGTGTAAGCCTGCTGAAATCTTAACGCAGCTGAAATGAGTGATCTTATCATCGCTGGCCTATGTCCTACCCCATTTCACTCTGGATTCATTCTAGCAGAATTTCACTAAACACCTTTACACTTTCAAAGAGGCTAGGGCAGAGTGGCTTTTACATCTCTTGATAAACATGATCTCTTCATACCTACTCTTTATCACATTTAATGTACTATCTCAGTGTTTTTAACACTGCCCTGAAAAATATTTCTTTTTCTTCTGCTTCCCTGAAAACATCAGTATTTTAAAGTTCCTTTAGCGTTAGTTCATGAATATTTTCATATTTCTTGAGGATAAGTCTGGGCAAACACTAATAAATCCAGCTAATGCAGTTTAGAGTTTGACATTCATGGAGTATAGTGAGTAAATTGGAAAAAAACAGCTGTGCAGCTAACTCTGTTTCCATCCTTCAGGGGTCAGAATAACACTACGGCAACTCCTATGCATTGCTACAGCTCTTGTAATTTTCAGAAATGTCCATGGCATGCTCTGCTCTGTCACACATGATTACAGGCACATTCTTTCCCTTTAATTCCTGACACACACTTCTTGTGGCACACATGCTGCATACCTGTGCTACCTATCTCAAGGAGACCAATACTGTCCAGAGAAAGTGTTATAAAACCCATTCTGCAAAAGTGTAGGCATTAACAGTGTGGGAATATATCATTGGATACGTGTAAACTGGCATGCTGGCTGCAAGGATTTGCAAATTTAGAGTAGTACGGAATGATAAGCACCAAGCTTTATTTATAGTTTAATTTCATTGCTGTAGTTAGCGACAACCACTCAGTAAAAATAGGTTTCAGCTCCAATGCAATATCCATTCCTTTTGCAGCCAATATAGCTTCTTTAAGAGGAAACTTTCCTTGCTGAAATAAAACTGTAAATCACTTGGATAGATGAAGAGAAATATTTACATTAAACTTTCCCAGACTCCAAATCTCAGACCACTGAAGCAATGAGGGTTTGGTCACCTACTCTTTGGTAGCTCTGGGAAGTCAGCTTCTTTTACCGCAGCAGCAGCAGCACATGGAGAATAATCTCGGTGCCTCCCTCTGAAAGAGCGGGCTTCTGACTGCTGCTGTCACTGAAGACAGTAGACTTGTTTTACTGCTGACAGGAAAAATTGAAGCACACAGCAGAACTTAATGAAGCATTTTTTTTTTTTTCCTATTCAGTGATATTCTTGTAATGTATTCAGAGTACTTTCTGTGGCCATTATGTCAAATCCATGCATTAGAAAACAAAACAAAAAAATGGGTAATTGACTGAGGTTCTCATTCGGTATTTTTTGCACTTACAGAGAAGTGTTAGGATATACTTTTGTGTTTCATAATAGCTATGATCTTTAGTGGCTGGGAATCTTATTGTTTTTAGTGCATGCAGCATGATAATATATGACAATTGAGACATCCCAGATCTGATTAATATGATTAAAAACTAGCAACTTATCTAGTGGTGCTCAAATTGTAAAGTTTAATTATAGCGTCACCATTTGCACAGCTATAGATAAGGTTGTATCAGCATTTCTATTATAAACCTCTATCTTGTTGCCATCCGTTGTGTCAAGGCTCCATGAAATAAGAAGAATTTACAATAGAGACCATAATGGCTGTTTTGGATTATAGCTATGTCCTGTCAGGTCAGTAATCCGCATGTTTCTTTAAGTCCTTACCATGCACATCTACAGCAGCACCAAAGCAGCTATTATGTTCTATCAGTTAAAGAGTATGCTTTTTTTATTTTAAATTGTAATTAAATATGATATGATGGACCACAGTGACTCAGGAAGGATAATTTAACCTATTATTTTTCATATACTGTTATTTTGTTTTCATATTCTTAAAAGAAAAACAGCTAAAACGCAGCAAATAATTTTACTTGTGATAGCTTAAAATTAATTAATATTTGTAAGAAAGCTCTTTTGAGGGGGAGGAGGGGAAAAGAATGAAGATGAAAGGTTGTGTTTTATTAATTACAATATTCAAACTTTGCATGTTCCCCTGAGGGATTTGCATATGGAGCTCTGTCCTATTGCAAAAGCGGAAAATCCTGTGTTATTTGTAAGAGCTGTATAAGACCAAGAAGATCTAGCTGTTTTAATGGTGGGTAGTCTTGTTTTTCTAGGTCTCACAGTACCTGTGCATTACAGGTAGTTCTGGGCCATTTAATGGTGTTATATAGCATGCTATTTATGCTTCAATAACTAGGTCTGAACAAATGAATCAAGGGCATCAGTTTTACTGTCTTCTGTGCTTATAAATTTCATGTTTATAAGAACAGCACATAGGCATGTCCTACCACAGTCATAGCATCAATTTAAGTAATTCCCCACATAGATTATGATTAGGGATGTAAAGGGAGAAAAGGAGAAAATGAACCATTCACATTTCTGCTAATGTGCTAGATTTTATTTTTAGTTTTCTGTGTAATTTAGGAAGTGGCCAGCATAGCTTCTAAAAAGAAAGACAGAAACCTAATTAATGCAACAAGAAGACCTACACAGTCTATACAGCTAGCAAGCAAACAAGGGGTAGTAATACTTGCTAACTGGATGGCCAGAGGCATCAGGAAGTTTTTCTGTTCCCTGGTCCATTGTGCTCTAGGACCTTCATTTAGCCTTGAGGAATGGTACATTATGAAAGAGCAAGAAGATGAAGACTAGCAAAATGGGTTAAAACAAGGGTTGAGAAAGTGTTTAAGTATATAGTCATTGGTGATGTAGCTCCTGTTTTTCATGAGATGGGGTATATTTATATATTACTTTTCTGTGTTCTTCACTGGCAAGACTGAGACATTCCAAGTTATTCCAGTTCCTAACTCTACTGCTCTATTTATTTTTTTTTAACATGCTTACTGTCTTCAGAGCAAGGCCTGTCATCTTTACATCTACAAGCCTGTTTTTAGTTGCACAGCAAGACCTGACCTCTCACTTGAGGTATACTGAGGTACTTCTTCATAAAATAAGTGGGTAGGAACATGAGAGAAAGAATGTCTCCCATTGGTAATTTTAGAAAAGGCAGACAAAATCCTTTTGTAAGGATTCCTCTTACAATGATAGTGCAACTGCTGTGTAGAACCTCAATATCTCTGTTTCACCTATTAAGTTCCTCCTGATAGTGTGTGCTTGAACAGTCAGTAACAATTTCAGCAAACTCAGTCCCAGCCAAAAGTTTAGACTGTTTCAAGGAAAATGAAGTCATAGTAACATACATCTTTATAATACACATGGAAAGACTACTCCAGGTGATGCTAGGAGTGAGTTTAAATGCTAGTGACCTGTTGGGATTCCCAGACCAATTGCCTCAAACTGAATTACTGTACCTGAATGGTGTAAGGGGCTCACATCTACTTTTGTCCATGCCTACATCTATTTGGCAGTGTACTTCTGCTGGATTTGACTCTGAGCTTAGTGGATCATACGTCACAAGGATAATTTCTACACCAAGAAGATCTCTCAGTATGATGAAAACCTTGGGATGGAGCCACTGTGTCAGAAGAGGGATGTGTTTAGCCTAGATGCTTTTGTGTGGCACTGGTCCCTGGCAACAGTTTTAGCCCTGTGTCTGTCAGATTACAGTTCGGTGCACAGAATTTCAGGATGGGAGCAGAGCACGGCTGTCACTGTATAGCACCTTGGCATTCCTGTATCCTCAACTTCTCTTCAATGCCTTATGGCTGTCTTCTCCCAAGTTTAAATTTCCCCATCCCCACCCCCCAGGAAGTTTCACCTTTGCTCATCTTAGAATGACATAACTGGAAATACATGACGTTTCCTTTTCTGCAAGTTGTGTGTGTAAAGAGATGTCTGTGTATCAATCTGTCAATAAGATCTGCATATTTTCTACACGTAGAGTTTATTTTACTCAACATCTAATCTCCTCTAACAAAACAGAGAAGGTTTGGCTGTCAACTTTCTATTAGATGTTATTTGTGGGGTTCCATAGCTGAAGTCAGTGTGCTAGCACTAATGTTAAATCAAGTTCACTGGCAGTCTCTCCTTTTCTCTGCATATATGTCATATTTAGTATTTGTGCATGTGTTTGTGTACATTGCATATGTCTGCCTCTACATATATATGCTTTTACTCACATACATATGCAGCTATCAAGAGAAAATATTCCAGTTATTTCTAATGCTAAACATAGAAAACATAATGTGATTCAAACATAATATGAGATGGTAGATGTTTTCAAAGGTGTTGTTTTTTGTTTGTTTGTTTGTTTGTTTGTTTTTAATATTAATATATTTTTTAATGATCTGTAAATGCTGCTTACTTGAAGATAACACAGATTTATTTTGGAATACCCAAACTGAAATATACTTTAAAAGGACCATCAAAGATCACCAGTCAGGGTTATATGGTATCATCTGTAATTTTAGAAAAATATGTGGTAACACTTTGGAAGATAAAATCTGAATGTTTCCTATATGTTTCCAACAGAGCAGCAGCTACTATCACAAATCTCTTGCCTATTATTACAGAAAAGCTCAATCAAAGTATTCGCTCAGTGCACAGCAGAAGAAAGCTGAAATGCATATTGTAAAAGGAATGCAAAACATTGTTTAGCATTTCTTGTGTAACACTTGCTTTACTACTGATAACTCTCATATTGAGTATGAATAATGTGTCTGCTTTTGGTCACTCCTGATCCAGCAAGCTATTAAGGAAAGAAGAAAGAGAATGACAGGAAAAAAGGAAAGATCTCTACATGAAAAGATTCCTATCTGAAGAAGAGAAGAAAGATTTTTATTATTTAGAAAAAAAAAGAACAAGAAATTATATGGGAGAACAGAGGATGAAATAGGGAATACTGAAGGCTATTGAAAAATATTTTGGATTCTCTTACATATTGTTTCCCTGATGACCAATAAAATTAAATTGTGACAAATCTAAAATGAGTAAAGGAAAACTCTACTCCTTGCTTTAGCTCATTCAAATCCTTTGGTTCTTATTGGTAAGGATACAGCAAAGAAAGAGGTCTAGTAGGATAAAATATGTTGAGTAAGTCCAGGAATAAGAAAAAAATAAATAAATTTTATATTGTAATAGACAGATAAAAAGGTTATCAGCCTAATAGATAGTTGAATAAGATGGCTATCAGCTTGTGTACCAAAAGATCACCTGCTGAATTCCAGTTACAGTGCAATCAATGGATGCACGCATCTGAGATTTATAAAGGATGATTCTTCCAAAGGATTTGTTATTGGTGTCCACTAATTAGACGAACTGTAAGTATGATCCTGTAACCAGTATTCTTTACTACCTATTCCATTTACAGATCTGGCAATTAGAGTACTGCTTAATGAAGGTTTTACTAATGCTTACTGGACAATCTAATTTGTCTCTTTTGAGTCCTCAGTACTAAGGTCTTAATCTAAAACCCATTGAAGGAAATGGAAAAATATCTACTGCATTCAGTAGGGTTGGATCAATCTCCAAGAGTTTTGCACAGCTTTATCATCCAATTTCTTCATTTTTGTTATTTTCTGCGAGAAAACTCATGCTATTTCTTATCTTCAGTGGGTTAACATTGATTAGAAAAAGAAAATCATGTAAACTTTAACAGAAATCCATAAATGTTGTTGACATTTGTCGTCAGTATCATCAATTCCCATCAGTTAAAATATACATCCTTCATATTTTGTTTCTTTGTAGAAATGAAAGTCTGTATTCTTGAAAGATTGTTAGGTTATCTCTGATGCTTTCAATTACTTTGATGAGGAAAAACTAATAAAACCCTTTAAAAATAATCACTAAATATATATGCAGTATTAGTATATAGCCTAGGCTAGTTTGTCCTAAAAATAATGCAGATTAATCACAATATAAATATCTTTTAATCTTTGGTTAGATTAATATATCCTCTTTCCTATTGCCTCTTTAGTGCTTTATAAACTTTCTATTAAAGAGTAATCACATGGCTCAATGGACAGACACTATATATCTACTGCTGGCTGTTTGCTTTCAAGGGACCTTCCTTAATTAGTGTTTTGTCTGGATTGCATCTGTTTGTAATAGTACTTAATGCTTAAGACTTCCGTAATAGTTAATGTCTTGTATGGCCTTTATTTCTTGGGCATCCTAAAATTAGTTTTACATGTTTGGTATGAAAATAGTAGAAATAATTAGGTTAGGTAGCAAAGGTGAGTTTTCACAAAAGCTCACAAAACTTGAGTGCCCCTCTACAGTTCTTGAAGGGATATTTACCTCCAGAGGTGACTTAGAGCAGGAAGCTAACTTTACGGTCTGTGGTGTGACTATAAACTTTTTCCCTTACTGAGTGTAGGAAGAAAGAAACAAGTCCTTAGCAATGAATTGTAAATACTTCAACATAAGGCAAATATAAATACAATTATAGATGAATGACATTTAATTTCAGTTACTGCTTTACAATATGAGTTTTTTGGGGCTGTTGTTCTTTAACAAAATTCACTTGAAGACTTTGGACCTCTAAAGCCTGGGGACCTGTCGTGGTTCTGCTCGAGTGGGCAGCCGAGCTCCACCACAGCTGCTCTCTCACTCCCCCTCCTCAAAGAGGAATGGGGAGAAAATATGTGAAAAGGGTTCAAGGATTGAGATAAGGATGAGAAAATCACACAATAATTATTGTAACGGGCAAAACAGACGGCATAAGGAGATAGTAAGATTTATTGCCTACAACTAACAAGTGAGAGAAGTGAGAAAACAAAGGAAAAAGCAAACCAAAAGCACCTTCCCCCCATCCACCCTCTTCCACCTCCTCCCCCCGAGCAGCGCAGGGGAACGGGGGAATGGGGGTTATGGTCAGTCTACAGCACTTCTTCTCTGCCGCTCCTTCTCGGTCACTCTCGTCCCCTGTGCTGTGGGGTCCCACCCACGGGATGCAGTCCTTGATGAACTGATCCAGCGTGGGCTTCCCACAGGCTGCAGCTCTTCCAGAACTGCTCCAGATATGGGTCCGTACCACGGGGTCCATCCCTCAGGAGCAAACTGCTCCAACCTGGCTCCCCTACGGGCAGCAGCTCCTGCCAGGTCACCTGCTCCTGCGTGGTCTCCTCTCCACGGGCTACAGGTCCGGCCCGGAATCTGCTCCAGCAGGGGTCTTCCACAGGCGGCAGCCTCCGTCGGTGCAGGGCCACCTGCTCCACCGTGGTCTCCTCCACAGGCTGCAGCGTGGAACCCTGCTCCACCGTGGTACTCCATGGGCTGCAGGGGGACATCCAGCTTCACCATGGTCCTCACCACAGGCCGCAGGGGACTTCTGCTCCGGCACCTGGAGCACCTCTCCCCCTCCCTCTACACTGACCTTGGCACCTGCAGGCTGTTTCTCACTCCCTTGACTCTCCTGGCTGCTGTCTGGCGCAGTGTTTTTTTCCCTGTCTTAAATATGCTCTCACAGAGGCGCAAACAACATTGCTTATTGGCTCAGATCTGGAAAACAATGGGGCCCTTCCCAAACATGGGGCAACTTCTAGATCTTTCTCACAGAAACCACCCCTATAGCCCCCTGCTACCAAAACCTTGCCACGTAAACCCACTACAGGACCTCAGTCCCATTTAATTTGCAAATATTTCTTCTCTGTAAGAAACTACTAAATCTGCCCATGCCTTGGTTTCCTGTCTCTAAATTCTGGAAGATAAAAATACCTGCCTTCTTGTCTGTTTAATCTCTTAAAAGATTTCTATTTTAATATATATGGAGGAAAAAGTTAGAGGAAAAGTTAATGTCATTTTCTTCCCTACACACCAGGAGAAATTCGTTTATCTGCCAGTCCTTGAAAATCATGGAAAGTATTTGCTCTCCTCCAAAAAAATCCATGTTGGTTAAAGAGTTTCTATTCATATTTTTTGTATTAGGTATTTGGATTTTGGGAGGGTTATATTGAATAAAAAGATGGCAATTTACAAGTAAAAATGTAATGATTTTTTTTTTAATAGAAAATTGATCATGGAAGGTAAGATAATTTCTGAGTACTTAATGTGAGTTCTTAGCAGAAAAGGACTCTCAGTTATGGTCTTTAGATGCTAAATAATACAAATATAAAAATAGTGCTCTGAGTCATACTACTAGAGATGTCTGGGTCATCTGCCTGTTTCCTAAATAGTAATTAGTCTTTTTACTTTAAGGTTCATTTTCTTTTTCCACCATGTTTGAACTGATTTTATATAAAATATGGATATATCGATAAATCAAAAGTAGTTTGTGTTTTTCCTTTTTCCCATGTTTCAGCAGTAACATGGTAACCTAGTTAACAGGACAATAATATTAATAATCATATGTCTTTCTGCTGTTTGGTCCTATTCAGGAAATTCTCATCCAGTGCCCAGGGAGTTGCTGAAAAGACTACTTTTGGTGGCAGTATAAGGTGAATTGGACTAGGCAATCTTAAAACCATAGCAGCAAGTTTCTTGAATTTCATGCAGTGTGTTTGACTGCCGGTGAAGGATTGTCACCTGTTGTACACTCACGGTAGATCATGAAGATCAGCTTTTCAGAAGGGAAAGCCAGAGCATGGCAGTTCCTACTTCTCTGGGAGATAATCCCAGAGGCTGGCAAATCTCCACTTTCATGCAGAAAATTTCTACCGTTTGGTTTAAGCCCTGTTACTAGAAAGAACAAGCTGTACTCAGTGCCACCGTTTGGGCTTTTTCCAGCCAACAGCTTTCGCCCCTGGCTGGACTACAGATCTTGGCGGTGATGCTGCATGTCCTCCATCACACGCGGGCCCCACTGTCTTTTGCCCTGTGCCTTACAACAAGTGGTGACTTGCACTTTGTAGCGTCAGCTAATATGGGGCATGTTCATCTCCTCCAAAGACATTCAAGCTGCTGACAGGGAATAATATCAAGAGATGCAAGGGTAAACCAATTTCTCACAGAAACTCCTGTCAGAGCTCTGTGTTACATCAAGAATAAGCTTAGGGTAACTCCAGTGAAGCCATTTCATTCAGCTTGCCAGATTGAGTGCAATATGAGCCTACAGCATAGATATTATTGCATTAATTTTAATGAATAAAGATCACAGACACATTACTTATTTAATTAACATAGCAAAACCCATTGTCAGCAAGCAAAGAAGTTGTATTGTACAGCCACTGTAATGTAATCAAAAGAGTATACTTCATGGCTGTGAGAATATAATTTTCTTGTTAAAAGCCTTTGATGTTTCTTTAAATATATAAAAACACAGGAAATGTGTAAATAAGGCTTGCCAGCCATCTTAATTGCCTCCTATCAAAATGAATCTTTTAGCTTTAATCTGTATTTATTTTGATGTCTTTTGGCTAATACTGATGCATGCACTATCCATGCATATATAGAAATAGAAATATACATGCACATACACATCTTTTATTAATGAAATCATGGGTTTTAATATTGAAAAATACAGCCATAATGTCATTTTTCATGACCCTTACTTTTATTTGTTTATTTATACTGTTAGGGGGTATTTAACTACATGTACTCATAGCATTCAAGAGCCCTAAATTGAAAATTACAATACTTGACCAAGACCTAGTACACAAAGTCTTGCCTGCATGTCTAGTCCAGACCTACATATGTTTTTCTATCTGAGTTCTTTTGTGCACTACTAAATGAACTGGTTCAAAGTTTCTAGAAGTCAAGGAGTCAAGAGGCCAGCAGTCACCTGAATGACAGTATCTTGACATGTGCAGGATAGGCTGTTGGCTTTGTATTAGTCCTGAATTCATAACTCAAAGGGAGTCTCTGTTTCATAAAATACGGGAATTTGTGGCCAGTATATCTCAGAGATTGGCAGGAACTACTTGCAGTGTAAATGAGTTTGTTACAGTAGTAGTCAAGATTTTAATGCGTATTTTGTTGTGCTTAGTCCCACACTGACACAGACTACAAAAAACATTACTTGAAATATCTATAATATATGGTCAGACTGAGATCTATCTAATAACAAAACCTTAATATAAAAACTTAAATGTGCATGTATATAAAAAGCAGTACAAAATGTATCAGGCTGTATCAGTGCTGCCTGAAACATGGAAATAAATAAATATATTGTTTGTTTGGTAGGAAGGTAGGAACTGTAGTTTTACAATCCTTGCTTTTATTATTACTTTTGTTTCTGTGGTGTTAACCCGGCAGTGTGCTCCCAAATTAACTTCAAAGCCTATGCTTAATTCTGATGAATGAAGATGACTGAATTTGCAATTAGAAGTAGTTTTATATATATATATATATATATTTTTTTTTAACTGAAAACTAAAGGACATCACAGAAAGAGAAGAAATACTAGATAAGCTTATGTTCCAATAACACATTTTTCCTCCATGGGTTTTTGATTTTGGTTTAAGGATTATCTATTAAACCAAAGCCAAACCAAACCAAAAAAACCCAAACCAACCCTGAAGACAATGGAAAGGGTCTCAACGACCAAGTGAGAATGTACAGATGAATTTGCAAATAAAAGCTGAAACATCAAAAAGAAAAAAAAAAAAAAAAAAAAAAAAAAAAAAGATTGCGTAAGAAACAGTGTGGCCAGCAGGGCTAGGGAGGTGATCGTCCCCCTGTACTTGGCTCTGGTGAGGATGCACCTTGAGTACTGTGTTCAGTTTTGGGCCCCTCGCTACAAGAAGGACATGGAGGTGCTTGAGCGGGTCCAGAGAAGGGCAACGAAGCTGGTGAGGGGCCTGGAGAACAAGTCCTACGAGGAGCGGCTGAGGGAGCTGGGCTTGTTCAGCCTGGAGAAAAGGAGGCTCAGGGGTGACCTTATTGCTCTTTACAGATACCTTAAAGGAGGCTGTAGCGAGGTGGGGGTTGGTCTATTCTCCCACGTGCCTGGTGACAGGACGAGGGGGAATGGGCTTAAGTTGTGCCAGGGGAGTTTTAGGCTGGATGTTAGGAAGAACTTTACTGAAAGGGTTGTTAGACATTGGAACAGGCTGCCCAGGGAAGTGGTTGAGTCACCATCCCTGGAGGTCTTTAAAAGACGTTTAGATGTAGAGCTTAGAGATACGGTTTAGTGGGGACTGTTAGCGTTAGGTCAGAGGTTGGACTCGATGATCTTGAGGTCTCTTCCAACCTAGAAATTCTGTGATTCAGTGGTTAGTAAGTAGATTTGGAATTAAGTCTGGACGCACATATCTTTATGACTTGTTTTCAAATGCAAATGATCTTTCTCTATTTTAGAGGGAAAATCTACCCTCTTACTATAAAAAGCTTATATTTAAAATATCTTCAGTGTGAAGTGCCCCAATTTTTGCTTACTTCTTATTAAAGAATGAAATTAAACTATGCTGTCTATCAAAACGCACTTTCTTTTCAATGTTTAGAAATATTTAAAATAGAAAAGGGTGTTCATTACAGTGTTCAGTATGAAACTAGTGTAACTTCTATGGGGTTTCGTCAACTTTAGTTTGCTGAACTCAGATAGAAGTTCTGTAACATACTGGTTGGTGTTGGAGGTTGTGTTTTCTTGGTGTCTGGCAATATAGCCCACTTTTTGTGTTACATTATGTGTATAGTGTACGGCTTTTAAGATAACCATTGTCTACAATGTGTGGATAAAACAAGAACAATTTTATCAGCTTCATGAACAAATGAAGTTCACATTCACTTCACCTTCTGTGGCTGTCCACACCTCACTTTCAGTAAACAATAAATTAAAAAAAAAATAAAAGGCAGAGTAAATATCCTTAAACAGCCCCTTATTTGAAGTGTTGTGATATAGAAATATATCAGTTATGTTTAGCTATGTGGAATTTATTCAATTATATCAGCTGAGACGTTGTAGCCATCATCAGTCATTAGCAATGATTGTGACTCACTTTTGAGCACATCACTTATATTATAAAGAGATACAGTTGTTATGTCATATGTCACATGTTCCTGCGATCTCATGAGACAGACAGAAAATTAGTTGTATACCTGCCAGATGAAGTAAGGGGAGCTCTGCCGTTAGATCAGCATGGGTGACTTTGATGAAGCGCAACCTCCTTTTCAATGCCAACTGAGCACTGGCAGCACTTGGCTGGCAGGGAGGACACCAGGTGCCCCCATGCATAGCCACATGGCTTGCAGATGATGAGTGTTGGTGCTTGGAAAGCTACAATTTCCCAGTAGTCAGGAAGCACTTCCTCCTTGTAGTCTTCAGCCATGTGTGCTTTGTAACAGCTGGCAGGGCTGCTCTGGGGTGAACATTAACTTTTAATAATTAAGGAACTGAGAAGTCCTAGGTGTCCGTCAGAAGCCTCTGGCATGACTTTAGGTTGATCATGTAATCTTTTCAGTTATATAACATACATCATCTCTAGAGAGAAACCCCTGCCTCCTAGGTCAATGTTAAGACTTGGTGTAACATCGTTTCCCAGGTGAAGGAGTGGGGTTGGCTGTGGGGTGTTGTTCCTCCCTGGCAGCTCTTGAGGGCCATCTGGCCACATGCCAGGAAGAGGGACCGCATTCTGGAGTGCCATGACAGCCAAGTGGTTCAGATTCCACCACCTCTCAAGTAGGTGGGCCAGGACCTTGCCTTGGGTCTCTTATCAGCCACCTGTGGTGGTCCCAAAACTTAGTTATTGTTGTTTTCTGTAGGATTTGGGGGTAATGTTAGTTCAGGTTATGTGAAGTGATAGTTAAGCTCTAGTTTACAAAGGAGATATTTTTTTCACACACAAAACTGATGGTAGGTGTTGCATATCTTAGACTACCTCTAGGAATACATAGTTTAGGAATACATGGCTTACTGGGAAGCTGAGGATAGTTTAGCATAGACACAAGCAAGCACTGCTAACCTTGGCATTAGCAGTGGCCCGTGGCATGAATTATCTTCCCTTGCCCACTAATTCAAATCAGAAACCAGCACTGAATTAACGTTAGGCAGTGCAGATGATGTGGGAGCTGGGGAGGGAGGTGACTTGAGCATTGCCTTGCTTGACTGTGCAGATGTGTCTTCCAGTTTCAGTTCCCATGAGTCAAACAGGGTGACAGCGACTCTCACTTTACAGGCCTCCTGTGGGAATAAATACATTAAAGACTGTGAGATGTTAAGATAGGGTAAGATGGTGTTTTGCGGGGTTAGGGCAGCACAAAAGAAAGAATCCTATCAAAGAAGATGGATGGGTTTCCTTCAGGAAAACATTTATGTGTACTGTACTCCTCCTCCTCGGGAATGTGAGCTAATAATCAGAGGCTCTGCAGTTGTTTCTGGTTTTTTTGTTATACAGATGGTACTTTCTTAATTATTACATTGTAAAAGGTACATGTGAAATGTAGGAGTGAAATGGAAAGAGGTAATCTGACTAAATATGAAAATCATGTTTATAAACAGATATTTAAGTCTTTGGAATATATTAGCTCACTCTTAGCCTTATGATTTGGATCTGTGTCTTTCTGTATCTGTGTTCAGAAAACGCTCACACCTTTGCTGTTGCCCTTTGAAATGCCCCAGAACCACTATGCCCATCAATAGCATGCTGTTGATACAGGTCAGAGCAGATCTTGCAGGGCTCCCCTTCCTCTTGCCTCCCTCACTCCCATTGTGATGGAGAGGTGCGGTCCTGCACTAGGAGTGCTCATGTTCAGGCCTGGAGAGGCAAATGTGCTTCCAGCATAGCTACTGTCCAGGGCATCACTCTATGTTGCAGCTGAACTTCAGGAGTAGGCTACAAGCCTCCTTGGTCTTTTATGTTCTTTCCTCCCAGTTGTTCTGCCAAAAAAAGGCCTGGGCAAGCAAAGGTTTGGTGAAACAATTCCACTGAAAACAGAATTCGCTATGGTCATATTTCCCATTTACAGGAAAACCTAAATGCACTTAGCACTCCAGCAGATAATGTTTGTTCAGCAGATTTCAATTAAGGGCTTTATTGCTTTTAAAGGCCAAGCTGGACTTTTTCCATGAGAGATGTTTTTATATCCTCTCTGTCCATAAGTTCATGCAATGACTTTATGCAGACAAAATGTGCATCTGCCTATATCCTTAGAAAGCTTTTACGATGAAGGTGTGGGAGGAAAAAAAAAAAGCTTTTACCTTGCCCTGGTTGAATTAGCAATTGTGTGTGTTATGGGGGAGGCAGGCATTGTGGTTAGTGTTTGGATGAGAATTGGGATTTAAATGTTGTTGGAGGAATTATTATTTCTTTCTATTACAAGATTGTACATAATCACCAAGTTTCCATTTTCCTCCAAATTGCACGCATTCAGGACCCATTGCATACAGCTTACAGGAGACAGAAATTGGATAGAGACAGCTGGGGAACACAAGTAATAACAAAACCACATTGGCAACACTATTGACAGAAGCCGTCAGCTACCACTTCCTTCTCAATTTTTCGTAGGCATCACAGCAGAGAGGGGATTTGAAGAAACAGAGGTTGGAGTTCACCGCCTTTTTAGTCTGCTTGAATGATTGAGGAAGGCTATAAAAAGCCACCTCAGGCTTAATCTTGTAGAAGCCAATTCTCACAAACAGTGAGGACCCTCTGCATGAAGAGCACACAGCTTCTGTGATTCCAGACCACCTACAGATTCCACCTAAGAGAATGCAATCAGAAGCCGTGTTTTCACTGGGCTATCCAAACAATTAATTTGCTCAAATCATATCAGTTCTGTAAGGTGATTTTACCTATGGACGAAGAAATTTCTGCACAAATTCCAGTGAGCCTTTCACAACTCTGTGGAAAAAATCTTTACCCATCAGTGAAATTCCAGCATTTTAACTTCAAAAAATAGAAAAATAAACTGTCTTTGAGGGAAGGTAAGCAGTATTTCTTATTACACAGTATTGTGCATATTTAAATAAAATATTTGGGCTCTTAGTTTGAATTTAGACTTTTGACCTTTTCTTAATAAGCATGTTTTAATTCATTTGAATTTGAATGATGTTTAATTTTTAATACAGATTTTGTGTCATTTTGCCTTCTTAATAATCAGAAGGTCATTTGGTATCAAGTGAAACACCTTATGACAATTTAAATTGAGTGTATCTCCATTATTACCTTTATCAGTCTGAAAGAATTAATTGAATTGTGAGTATTGCTCATAGATCATGATGTCTACTTCTGAAAAATGCATTGACTTTTAAATTGTCCTCCAACAGCCAGCCTCAGACTACACAAGAGATACTAACAGAAATTTGTAGAAAAATGTCTTCTGAATTATGGGTGTTTGCATAGTAAAGGTGAGTCAGAAAAAGGCTATTTAAAGCCTCTTTTATAGAGTTCTTTTTGTTGTTGTTAAATCTTTAAAAAAACAAAAACACATTACATGACCTACTGTGAAGTAACATAATTCACATATAAGATATACTTATTTTCTTTTTCTTTCTGCCTAGTTACTTCCATGTGAAACAGGACACTGATGAAACATATACTAACTACCACATGAATTTATAGATATGTGTTCCTGGTGCTACATTAATTTTTTTCCCAAAATTCTTATCTTTTTTTTTTTTTTTTTTTTTTTTTTTTATTATTATTATTATATATATATATATCCATTTTAGAGAGATTCCTGATTCCTAAACTTTAATTGTGACTTGTTTCCTAAATCCTCTACCTTGCCATGCAGGATGTATTATAAGTCCGAATATATGTGCTTGTTCTTAGGGATAGGGCCTTATTGTTATGTAATACCCACTCCCTCTCATAACAGTTTTCTTTTAGGTTTGTCCATCTACTCAGTTTTCTGCTTTCAAGACCAAAACAATTTCTGGACAGCTTGGATTTAGTGTCCTATAACTAAAATTACTTTTCTTCTGACTCATGCTTATTCCCAGAGAGAATACAAGAAAACAGTCATAACTTCTCTGATTTTTATTACAGTAAACAAGCTACAGTTTTCTAGTCTAGTTAGACTTCCTATTCCTATGTATTTAGCAGTCTTCTTTGCACTCGTTCATCCAGATTCACCTTTTGTAGCGTGTTGACCAAAGCCTTCCACATTATGCCATAGAAGGACTCCTAGTGCCATATGCAGTAGCTCCCCCACATACCTGTGTTAAAATCCAGATGCTGAATTTGCAGTTATTCAGTGATTTGTCATTCTGAAGACTGTACTCATCCCATATGCTTTCCTAATATCTGACATATAACAGTGTTCAGCTTTACAGGTTGTCTCTGGCTGCCCTGGTTGATCTATAACGCTTTATCACTCTAAATTAAGTATGCCTTTAATGCTGAGAATCTGCCTTGTGTTTGAACAGTAGCCAAAAGTGTTGCTCTTTCTGTTCTTGTAAGGGTCCTTAACAGCAATCTTTCTTTTAGCACTAATTGTTCATAGCTTAAGCCTGCTTAAAAAATCATCCTGATACCAGAAGGATTGAGGTTCTGGTGCTGTTTCCTAGCTGTATTATGCAGGATGTCACAGTAGTTACTAATATAGAGGTACGTAAGACTGAGCATGTCAGTTTTGCTCACTGACTGGGAGCACATTCCAGTATCACCAGAAATAGTGATATGCATGAGGCAGAGGCCTCATAGATCATGTCTTATCTTACCATAACAAGACACTATATTTCTCATTTGTTCCTATGGTTATCCAATACTATTTTAAAATCCCCTCCTCTCAGCTGTAAAACCGTGCCAGCAAATCTGGCATTCCAACACAAGTTGCAAATGCAGCTTAAAAAAAATTAGATTTTTTTTTCTTTCAGACTTTTAGACACTTCACATGACATATGCTTAGGACAGGCAATTCTCTAATACCTTGTTATTAAAAAGTCAAGAAGTGGAGCAATAATGCTACTGGCATAGGAAGAGAATAAATTTCCAAAAGAAGTTCAAAGGAAGTCATCATGAGATATTAGGGATTAATATCAGCCTGATTTTAAGTATAAACAAACAAAAAAAGGTTTTGGTTAATTTTAGCTAGTAGTAATGTAAATTAGCTTTTATAGGTTATTTGTGGTGAAAATTCTGTATGTTTTTTAACTTTTTATAATTTTATAATTATATATATATATTTTTTTTAATTTTTAGCTCCTAGTTTCATGGACAGTTCCTCAGCCCTATGGCCTTATAATGCACCACATTCTCATCCAAAACTTCTCCATCTTAAAAAATAACCATTATTGAGGATGTAAAATTAAAGAATAGCCATTGTGAAGTAGATCATCAGTGACAGTGACAAGAATCTGTCATAGGAGTGTAATTACTTTAGGATCCACCCAACCCACTTTGATTGCTTTATCTCAAATGTGCGTAACCTGTGTTTAAAAATTTCCAGTTATGTTAGGTTTTTAATGTTTCAATATGGCATTTAAGTGCAGGAATAAGACTAGGAGGGGCAAATATAATTTTGCATTATAGGAAGATGTCAGAAACCATCTGGAGAAGGGTCTGTGCTTGTACTGCTAAGTGAAACACATAGCCGCATGCCATTCTCTCAGGCCAAGTACGTACACTAAACTATATTACGCTATGTAACTTATGGCCCAAAGGGGTAATCCTGTGAGGCTCCTGTTGTCTAAGACATCATTATTACTTTTGTTGCTTCCCCCCATCCCCAGTCCAAGATGTTGGACATCACACGAGGGCATTGTTGTGTCCCTTCAGACTGGAGTTCTTACAGCAGAAATGAAAGGATTGTGCTGCGTAACAGGGATGACACGTACAGACGTTCAGTTGTGAACTTTGTGGGATGCTTTCTGGGGAGTCTGTAGGGCAAAGGACATGTAATTGCACCCCCTTTGCTACCCAACTGGTGCTGCCTCCTGCACCATGGTTGGATATTAGCACTGGTAGCCTCAGGTTGCCCAAAGTGAATGCATGGCTGGGAGTGTGTGAGCAGGGAAGCAGTGGGGATGGCTGCAGATCCTGTGCTTGAGCTTTCCTCCTGCCTTTATTTTGTTTAGCACTGGTGCAGCCAGGGAGTCTAGCTGGCTGTGTCTGAATGCAAAAATGCACAGTTAGTTTAAACAGGACTACAGAACACCAATCCCATATCACTTATAAGTCACAAGCCCCAAGCTAATAACTCCCAACATCCTATAATTAATTAGAATAAAAAAAGCCTCAGAAATTACAATGTACCACAGAAAGAGAGCAGGAGAAATCAAGGTTGTCCTAATAATATATATGGTGCAGCAGTGAGAATGCTGATGTAATATTCTTTATTAAAGTAAATTGGGAAGTTTTAAAGAAAAAATTACTAAAGATATAATACAGGAACAAGTCCCAAGTTGCATAAAATAGTATCATTTTTCTTCGTTATTGTATAAGATAGGAAAAGGCAGATAGGAAAAAGCAATCCAGAAACAGCATGTTCTTACCTGCATCAGGCAGAGGAGAGTTAAATAAGGCACATCTCAAGATGGAAGCACCTTCACAGATCCTTCAGACCTTTTTGTCTCAATACTGGGCATGCAGAAAAAATTGCTTTTCTTGCTAATTTCATGCATATTTAATCAACTAGCCAAAGCTATATTCATTCTGCTGCAAGCAATAATAATTGCCTGAGGAATCAGTGGGGGGAGGAAGGCTTGCTCTAAGGCTGCTACTGCAGGAGTGTAGAGAAGCTAGCCAGGGGTGAAATAGTGTTTCCAGAAGTGGAGGGCCTGTAATTTTTCAGGCTTATGTCTTCTATCCTTCCCCTTAAGTAAAAATATTTTGTCACTCACTAGTAATACAGTCACCTATGCAGTCCTACATATCACCTGAAGAAAAAATAAAGAAAAACTAGAGAATGAATTTTGTTAATTTTTATTTTCATTTGATTTTACTTTCTGTGCTGAAATTAACATTGTTCATTCAGTCAAGTTAATAAAAGTTCTCATATTCATGACACTTACACATCATTTTGACTATTTTGAGGTAAACAACATACACATTTTCCTGTTACCAGAGGAAACAAGCTACACAGAGAAAACAGGATATGAGTGTTTCCCCAAGTACTAATTTCACGCTATTTATTTTCCAGTTTGCAAAGATAAGAGGATTTATATTGCTCAATAAAATAAAGTTTAAACCACTTTTGTATGCAAGACAAAATGAATTGTTGTATCATGGATGAAATACCATGTTTCTCTAAGTGAGATTCTAAAAAAAAATAGTGCACTTCTCACTCAGAAGTAATTTCTTCAAAAATCCTAAAAAACAAAGAACAGAGTAATCTGAAGAACAAATGATAATAACAAAGCAACAACAACAGCAAAACTGACAACCTATGCGTGTGCTAGGTCAGGATGAATGTAGCTATGGACTGAATAGTAATTAGGCTGATGTCACAAAAGAGTTCTCAGTTACATCAGTTGCATTGGGCTCTACCTACATTAGTATTTTGTGCTGAAGCAGTAACAGTCTTGAAGCAAATCCCTGGCGGTTCCCACTTCTATGGTTTGGTTTCCAGAGCAGATTTTGGAGCATGTAAAGCAGGTTCCTTTGCAGGATGGAGCGCCAGCACTCCTCTCACCTCTGCACCAGGAGAGGTCTGATCCCCATCAGGCACACATGGATCAGAGCCTATGGCTGAACCTCTGCACAGACTCAAGCTGGTTTCATAGACCAGGTTGTATCTATTTGGAAATGCAACAATAACACAGAATGTAGAAACTGGGGCTTTAAGTGGGAAAAAAAGAAACACTGATAGAAAACCATAGTGAGCTAAAAGAAGGCAAGTTGTGGGGATTGTGGCAAATGTATGAAGGGCATTGTGTGCTGGTAAAGTGAAGTGAGTTGAATGAAAAACCACCATTACCTTTACAGAAGAAATGAGCTTCCTATTAAAAAAAAAAAAAAAAAAAAAGGTAATAATTAATAAATGCTTTTACCATTTACATAACCCTGCAAAACCATCTGTCAACAAATTAAATAAAAATATAACAGAGTGCTGCCATGTGGGCTAGTCTTTTTAAAGCTCTGGTGTTCTGCCTGAAGTTTGTTTCTAAAGCTCCCATTGCTCCTGTTAAAACTGGAACATAAACTCTGTGCATGTATGTTCCAGCCTCCCCCTCCTGCCCTCTTAGCCCAAAGAATGTTTCCACTTCTGCTGGTTTGTAAATCTGACAAGCATTTTATTTATTTATTTATTTTTAAGTAGAAGTTAGTTATTGAATTTGACCCAGTTTTGCAAATACAGCTGAAATCACACCTCAGCACAAAAAGGGGGAAAAAAAAAAAAAGAGGAAAAAAAAAAAAAAGGAACAGTAGATTTACATATTTCATAGCACTATTTTGTAACGTTTCTTAAGAAACTCATTATTTAATATGTCCCTTTAATCCATAACAGGATTAAAAATAATTATTTTCCTATTTTATGCTTTTCGCCGAGGCTGGTTCGGTACATATCCCATTGTTTGTGTAGTCTTGCATTATTTAGTAAAATCCTCAGATATTGAACAGCTGTCTGCTGGTTTTGACCCACAACATTAGAATAACAGTATTACAAAGACAACAGATTTTGGCAGCTGTAAACTGAGTACAGCTGAACTATGATATTTGCAATTAATATGTTACAAAATCGCATCTGCTTGTTTTCATTTCTTAATGTTTTTCAAGTAGCACCACTTATTAGAATCTGCAAATAAATTATGAATTTTTGGAGATGCATATGCAGTGATAAGGTTGCATTTATTTGCATTATACATTTCATATCCATATTTAAGCCTGGATTCCTATAATGGTGTGTAGATTATGTCCACGTGAGTTTAAGAATTACTCAGTAGTCAATGCTGTCTTATCAGCAAATTCTGTATTAATAGTAAAAGTACAAGGCATGCATTAAATTTTAACTTTCTCTAGTAAGTGTATATTATATATACATGATTTTGTCAAATGGCGTTTGTCACTGTTGTTTCAATTGCAATAATTATGTTATTGAATGTCATAAGTAGAGTCCAGATGCAGTTAGATTAACCTAATGGTGTTTTATGCATACGAATTTATTAACATAAATTCAGTTCACTACTGAAATCTAAAATGCCATTTGTCTTAATAAGGTTAGTTGACGGTCATTCCCTCAGTGAAGGGAAGTTCGGGGAAGAGAGGTTAGAGTAGAAACTGGAAGACGGCAACTTGAGGAGACTTCGCCAGCTGCAGAGACAAACAAGGCTTACTTTATTATTGCCTTAATAAAAGCTATTGAGCCCTGAGTACATAGTAGCTTCTTGGCACCTCGCACGCTGCGTGCATGGAACATCCGATTCTCCCGTTAAGTGGTCTGCTCAGTTATACTTGATTTCTCCAGCCCATTTTTCATTACTTTCCAACCAGACTACAGTCTGACAGAACAAATTTCTAAGCAACCACCATGAAACCCTTCCTAAAAAAAAAAAAATAATAATAAAAAAAAATCCAGATTCTATGGCCCAATCCTGCCAGTACTAAGCAACCTTAATTCCCATGCAGCTCAACAGGAAAGGGGCGTACTCGTCTCATCGCAGGAACAGACGAGCTTATGTGAGCAGGCTGGGGTTTACCACTGCAGACCCTAGTGCCTCTTGCTATCAATCACATTTGTGCTTAGCTCCAGAAGCTAAAAAATCTGCAAGATCAATTTTTCTATTTCTTTTTGTTTATCTTATAAGGAAGATTTTGCATTAGTTACATTGTATTCACCTTGGTCAAAACTATATACCTTTACCAGAATCATAAGTTCTTCAGACTTTTCGTAATGTGTTGGTATATTGTTTAGCACTTATCAGGGTCTTGGGACTTCCATTATGATACATTTCCAACCAGGAAACTTAACCACAACAGCCATTCTAATGAGATTAAAAATGATGATTTGTGGTTATATATATATATATATATGCATATATATGTGTGTGTTGTTTTTAAAATAATATTTTAGAAAAAAAATATGGAAAACACTGAATTTTGTGTAGCTTGTGTAGTATAAAAGTGAAAACAGTGTATTGCACAAAATATTCAAAATTGTTCTCATGAATTATTTCTTCTCTTTGCTTCACAAATGAAAAATATACAAGCTGTGCTTATGTACTTAACAGTCATTCAGAGAAAGCGATGCAGTACTTGATCAATATTCTTGAAGAAGGGTGATGAATATTCATTACACTTGAAAATGACCAATCTAGAAAGAGGTGATGAAGAGTTTGCAGTCATGAAACAAAAAATGATACTGTAATGCTCTGAACTCAGCCTGCATGTCTTGGTTAAGGTTTTTTGGTTAACAGTTTTTGTTTTTTAACTGACATTGATTGTAACTATTGAGCAGAAAAGGGAATTTTGCTGTTGTTCTTAAATGTGAAAGAGTGATTCTACAAGTTGCCAAGTGCTCTTTAGCTTTCACACCACAAAGCACATGCTTTGGTCTTTGAATGTGTTCCATCAAGCTGTCAGGTGGTCTTTGTGTTGGGAATTAAGCAGATGAAGAAGAATTTTGTTGGAGAGAGATATGAATAAAGTTCTCTAAAAATCATAGCACTAACATTTCTTTGTAAAGTTAGTATACTAGAATAAGCTTGTTTCGTTTACTTCACTGCCTTAGGATGCTTGATGGAATAACTTTAGCTTATTCAACTTCAATTAGTCAAGGATGGACTTGACTAATTGGTGATTCCCAGTTACTAACACAAAGCAGAGCAAGTGTCTTGCAATATCTGACTCTGGAGACCACTTTTTTTTTTTTTCTTTTTTTTTTTCTTTTTTTTTTTTTTTGTCAGGGTTCAGGCTGGAAATACATTGTAAAAGATTCTTTCTTAAGTAGTTCTCGTTTTATATTGAAGATGTATGTTAGGCTGAAGATACTTGGGTCTACCTGCTATTTATCTATAGTCTTTTGCAGAAAATGTTTCAATATATGTTATCTTACAAATTTAATGGTTTATTTGAATGGAAAATGGCCAGTGAAATTAACTTCAAGATGTACTATTTGAGAATATAGTAAATGAATACTTTTGTGTCTGATGTATTCACAGGCAAAGAAATTATGTGTGTCTTAATACTTTTTACATTTGTGTTCAATTAGGATTTTTTTTTAAGACTGATTTTTTTTTTAACCTTAGTTTTTGTTTAATTTCATTAGATACTAAGATGATTCTGGTGATAAAGAAACAACATCTAACATGAAAGAACAATACACAGTGTTGTAGTTAGTCAATTCTACACAAAATGGTAATGTGAGAGCATACTCTTCTGGCACAATCTGTGTTCACTCAAACTGTGGCTGAAGGTTTTAGATGGGAAAGAGAGCCTGGTTTTGCTTCTTATACTAATTTATGGTATGTGAGTGTATCAGACTTTTGAACAGTAGTGAAGGGTAATACTGGTTATGAACTAAGAAACCTGAACAGTTTGGCTTTATTTGAAAATTTCTCAATTGTAAATAATCCATGTTAAATTTACAAATAGGGCAAATGACTTTATTTTGCCTCTGCTGGACCCTTTAAGAAAATTTATTTTGTTCCATGTCCTTTAAGATATGAACAGGATGCCTTTATTTAAATACCACTGGAATCCTTCTTTTTATTTATTTTATATGGTAGAAAGTTTATTTTCAGTTGCAGATACCGTCATATGAGTGGCATTGAAATCTGTAAGGACAGTTGCAATTCATTCTTTGTGCTGGTTGTATTACAACAGTTTGCAATACACTCACATCTTCGCGACGTACCTGTATTTGCTATTGCATTTTCTATGTAGATATATTTCTTTACATAGAGATAGTGAGGCATCAAAACAAAGCAAATGAGGTCAAAATTGAAGGTGAAGAATTCAGGGACAGTAGGAGAGTTGGATGAAGACCATGAGGTAGAGAAAATGGTAGCCACAAACAATGCAGCTGTCTGAGCTGGAGGAACACCAGGCTCACTCTTCCTCCTACCCCAGCAGAAGCATCCATAGGAATTCCTTGGAGTTCTTTCTTAGCATGGCAGGCGATTTTGGAAACAGATAAGAGATATTCTAATTAAAGGAATGACAGTATCTGTTACATGTAGTCTATTTATAGTTTAGGAAAATATGTACATCTTTTTTAAAAACACTTGAAAAACAGTGAAGACCATTGCTCCTAACATATGTATATCAGCTTAACTTTACTGTGTTGGCTTGGAGCCAATTTTATGAGTTTTTAATGAAGTTGCCAAATTCATCAGGTTCTCTGATGTAACTGAACTTTTTCATGTGGATAAGTGGTTGTAGGGCCAAGGCCTACTATTTTTACAAACATCTAAGGCCTTCCTAAAGGAATTAAATCGCTTGACTAACAGACACAATACCTCCAGTCTGAGTGCTTTAGTGGTTACCTATTTACTGGCTGAAGATATTTAATAATCGATGGCATTTAATAAATGAAAAATTGTTTTTTATTTTCATGAAATACAAATCAGCAGGAGTACAATATTGGGCTTTTGTATTCAGTGAGCTTCTGTTTAGCCTGCATCAATATTTAAAAAAAAAAAAAAAAAAAAAAAAAAAAAAAGAGAGAGAAAGAAAAAGGAAAACAAAAACAAAACAAAAGAAAGATAGCTGTTCCTTCCTTCCAATGATTTATTTCATCTGGGATGCAAACATTAATGTAGCAGTGTGGAAGAGTTCTACTTATTATTGTCATTGTTATTATTATTATTATTTTAATTGTGGCTGAGTTCCCAAAATGATTTAATTAAAATTCACTAGAACTTAAGTTTCTTTCATGTAGGCCTAAATATGTAATGCTGAAAGTGAAAGATATTTGAAGATGAGGACCGTGTTTTTATATAGAGACTGGTGTAGAAGAACTTTACGCACTAACAATGCAGACAATAATATTTGACAAAGGAGAGCTTTTTATGTATGTTCTTATATTATCATTTTATTATTGATAGTTACTGAAAGTAGGAAAAGTTACCATTTCAAAAATTAAACATGTTTGTATTTAATTACTGAGATGCTCAAGCATTCAAGCATGCTCATTTAAAATTTCACACAAGGAAAACACAGGGGATCTTAACAATTATTTATGTAGTATTTTTACTCTACAGCATATGTTTGCAGCTGAGGTATCAATGAAAATTTGTAGCCAAAAAGCAGAACAGGTCAAATATCTATGTTATAGAAGAGAAATTATAGTAACATACACTAAAGTAATAATGAATCATGATGCCTCATTGGTTCCAACTTCATTATATTGCTGTTTAGCAGTGTTTCCTGTCCAGAAATATGCTTATTTATCCTATCTTAAAGTTTACATAAAATATGATCAATATTTAGCAGTTTATTTACTATAGTGTTCTTAGGCAACGTGGGGCTCAAGTCTTATCTTTTTTAAAAAGACATACAATCACATGATTTTTAAAAGGTTTATATATGATATTGAGGTATGTTATCTAACATTTTACAAAATGCTAATTGATTTTTAAGAGAAATGTCTCTGTTATTCCTATTCTTGGAAATTCTTTGAAACATTACAGTCTTTCATATATTTTGCTACAAGCATATGGAGCTAAACAATCAAGCTGAAGTATCATGAAATTGATTCTGAAAAGGGCTGGAAAGAGCCCTTGTCCTTTGTTAATGGCCTTGCTCTGGAGAGATTCTTTAACTGGAACTTACAACATAGTTTGTCAGGACTTATGCAATCTCCTGTTCTTTTATCACCATGTATATTTTGAATAAATTTCTTGGACAAAGATGATCTCTCACTTCTTCCTGGAAAATGCCAAAAGAATGTAGCTAACATTCCTGTTTATTAATTTCTTAGAAGTACTGTAAATTAGAGCAGGAATTTGTCCCTCAAACTAATAAGATAATATTTTCCTGTGGCATTCATAAATTTTAGAAAAGGTGGTTAAATTGATCACATAAAAATAATAAATAATAATAATAAAATCAATCAAACAAACAACAACAACAAAACAGAAAATCTGAGGTCCTTTTCCCAGTGTTAAGCACCACCAGTGCCAGGATCATTTTTAAGAGCTGCCCAGCTAGGTAATGTGAGAGTAAATCCTCAATCCTGCCTTGTGCTGCCCCTCCTTCCCCAATCCCCCAACATTTTTAGAATGATTTTCCAGTAGATAACGCAGATTTTCCCTGCTCTCCACCCCCATTGATGATTGTTTAATTTAATTTTGGTGAATTGTTTAGTATTTTAGTTGCAAAAGTACTAATAGAAGTGGGATGGCATGCTAAGCAGTTTACATTCACAGAACTAGTCTCCAATTCAGGGAGCTCACAAATAGAGATGACTGAAGGTTTTTGAAGGACAGATTAAACAAACAAACAAACAAACAAACAAACAAAACATGCAAATTCACCAAAATATTAAAAACAACAACAACAAAACAGTATTCATTATGCTGAAACAGTTTTTGGGAATGTCAGGAGACAGTATTGAAAATTCTTAGGAATCAAAAATTACTAAAAATCTCAAGAAGGGGAAAATGTTTTTGAACTTCCTACAGTACTTTCCTTGTTTTTCAAATAACTTTTTGTTATTTTTTTAGTGGCAGTATTAGACTAGTATATTCTATGATGAATTATATGTAACACAGTTATCTTACTAACTCTATCATCAAGTTGGGGAAAAATAGGAGAGTTAATCTTGTAACTGTTTTCTGATATTAATAGCTTTAAGAGGAAAAATGAATCAAGGTGAAACTTTTCTAACCAATTAATTGTAGGGATTGTTTACATAGCCACACAGCAAGGTATACATATTCACCCATTAAAGTTATTAATGTTTTCTTCTTTGGACCAAAAATTATTTTGGGTGTTATACCGATGGCAGATGAAAAAATTAGAGGATGTATTTTCAGCCCTATTCTGGGCATGTGTCTTTGTAGAAATTAATGATTAAGTACTTATTGATCATAACAGTTAGTTGTTACACACATTCAGCTATTGTGACTATTTTGACCAAAACAGCCCACTGGAGAGCACATGCTCTGATTACTTATTATATCTTACTGGTGCACATACTTTTACTCTCTGTTTCTTTTTCTTGCCTCTCTCTAAAAACAGTTTTCAATGTATTTTGAACTTTCTAATTATTTCCCTTAGGAGAATTATGTATTTGTCCATACCTGAACATGTCAGTTGCCAATATTGGACTATAATCCATCAGGTAAAACTTTTATTTCAACATATTTCTTGGAAGACATTTTCCTGTCTTCCATCCTGTGGGTAATTTTGGTTTCAAAAGTCAGAATGCCCTGATTGATACAATTTTACAAAGAGGATAATAAAGGGATGACAGTTTTTTGGTGCAATTTCTACAGCTTACATTAAGGAATAAGACTTAATATATGTATCAGATGCAAGTGCTGTGTGTGCAGAAGAGCCAATGCATGGCTCTTCTGCATGGAAAGGCATCTCTCTGAGGATCCCCACAGCTCAGTGAGCATCTTAGAGGATTCCTTTTTGCCAATGCCACTGTCATTTTCATGGACATTAGGGCTTCAACATGAAACCTTTTTTAACAACTGTAGGTAAGAACTCCACTTTGAGGGATGTCAAGGATAATGTTTTTGATTTCTATTGATCAGTGTTTTTCTAGCAGAAAGGCTTATTTTCATGTATCTGCCTATAAGAGGCCTAAAAGGCTATGATCCAGCAAAGTGTATGCTTAATTTTCTCAGCATTCTAAATCAATATCAGTGTACATGTTTAGAAAGGTATAGATATGGATAAAGTAAAATAAAAATGAATTCAATGTATACACATTGATTGAAGAGACAAAATAGAGATAATATTTAAGGAAAAGGTAACACCCTATTCTATATCTATATCATCTATATCTATATCTATCTCTCTCTATATATATATATATTTTTTTTTTCCAAGTAGCAGCATTTTCTGTTCTTGTACAGACAAGTTGGAAGATCAGAAAATAATTTTTTTATATATTTTTTTTTTCCTTTGTAAACCAGGGTTATGCTCAGGAATGTACCAAACTGATCATTCTTGATTGCTAACTGCCCTGGCTGGGATCTTTTGCTGTAAGGAAGAACTATTTAGAAAGTAGAGGAATTTCATCAGTGAGTAGCTCTTCCAGAATTCTTTAAGCCAAATTAGTTTAGTCTTACTCTTAGATGCTAGATCAAACTGTGTTTGCTGTGCAAGCTTAAGATCTCCTGTCTACATGCGTTTACCTCCTAAATCTGTCAGGCGTCAGATATAACAAATATTACACTGATAATGGTGAAGACAGTAGTAACAGTAATTTTGTTCTAATAAACACTCTTTTCTTACTGAGAATGTAGGAACAACCGTATTTTCCTTCTCTTTGAGATGGCGATGTTTTCCTAGGGAAGTATTTCAACCTTTCTTACATACATGCTGTACAAAAACTGATTTTTATAAAATGGGCCTATTATGTGTTTATGCATGTCACCTCTGCTGACTTCTCTGAGATAGATTCTGACTCCTTCTACTTCTATTGTTAATATGGACTCAGTGCAGTACAGGCAAAACCTTCAGTGCAAGTTCTATTCTAGTCCTCTGAAATTATCTTCTGGATAAATGCTATTACAAAACCCTTAGAAGATGGTGAGTAGGGAAAGTTAAAATATAGATTAGGGCAACATGGATGAAAAGAACAGCTAAATTCTCAAATTTGGAAATGTATATTCTGGTCTCGAAATTCAAAAATATGCATTTCTAGTTTAAATTGAAGAGTTTTTAGCATGGAAGTAATTGTTAGGAAAATTGTCATTATATAACACCATTTTAATCATTTTTCAGACTAGAGATACATTAAATTGCAAATACAAGCCACTATGACCTCATTATACATTAGAGGAAGAAAAAGGTAGACTAAATCTAAACTGATAAGGATATTTATTTAATTCCACAGCTATTACTTTCCGTACACAGTTCAAGGTTTGTGGTAATGGTGACTCATTTATATTCTTCATTCATTTGATTTTACATTTGTTAAATTATTTTTAAAACATTTTAAGCTCAGCTTGTCAGCTTTCTGTCAAAAGAAACAACTGTGAAGACACCTCTTAGTCCCCCTTTCAGTTATTTAAAACAAAAATTTCTCTAAGTTTCTTGCAAGATATACAATTTACAAATTTACTGGCTAGGGTTCTAATATTTTCTTGTAACTTTTACCCTTTACTGAATAAAATACAAGTTCTAAATCGACAAATTATCTTTGCATCCCCAGTTACTTCCTGCAGTAATTTCCATTGATTGGAGTGCATGTGCTTGTGAGAACGGAGATGATCAACTTCACTGAGTCAACAAAACACTCATTATACTAGCAGATGCTTTTATTTTCACATAGCAAAATGAGAGTTATGGACCATTGTTTTCTTTATTTCCCAGAAGGATTTTCCAGTGTATGTAATATCCCACAAATGGACGCTCTATTACATGTTAAAAGAAATTCCTGACAAGAGCTGGGGAAGTGAAAGCTCCACATACACATGAATGTACATGAATGTGTATGAATGTACAGAAATTTCAGCATTCATTTTAACATGTAATTCTTAGGGGAAAGCTACCAAACTCACAAAAAGGAAAAAAAAAAAAAAAAAAAAAAAAAAAAAAAAAAAAAACTCTCATGGTAAATAATACACTACATAATTATTGTTGTTTTTTCTTCTGGAAATATATGACAGTAACATTCATCATTTTTCATCTTTCAATGTATAGACACAAATCACACCAACTATTTGAACACTACCCCAGAGAGGTTCTTCCTGTGTTTTCCCTAAGTCTACCCTTAATGAACGGTGCTGTTTTTTTCCCCACATATATTATTCTCTTTCACTAAGTGTTTGTTACAAATTGGCTGTTAATTTATGAAGTACATGTAATGGATGTTGCGTATTTGAGTGAACTGAATTTGAGTTCAGCATATTAGCTGAACTTATAAAGTTTGTGTTTATTCTTTCACATCTTTGAGAAACCCGTCACCAAAATTTACCAAAAGCCTTTCAGACCTGCCAATTGGCATGGGAATATCATCAGATTGCTAATGGATTCCACTTCTCTCTGTCTAGTTAAAAACTGAGAAATGTACACCTCTGGTATTTTGTACTTCTGGTTTCAGCTAAAGCAAGAAGCACAGAATATTTTAAAAAGTAGACTGTTTCCTGATGAATGCTAAAAAGCACACAAACATTTGGATTGGAGAGATATTGCTTGAGTCGAGAGATATAATGTTAAATGTCTATTCCAATTTTCCATCTAATAGGATATTTTTTACTTTGTCACACATAAGCTTTTAAATGTTTACTCGTGATTCTTACTATCCTGGATTTAATTCATTTTTCTTAGTACAAGCATAAAAATTCCTTCACATTAAACTAAAGACAGGGAGAATGCTAGATTTCCACATCTGTTAGAGAATTTATAGAAGTCATTAGAGCTGTAATGTATAATTATATACTACTGACTGAAGTCAGAATCAAGGCTAGTAAATGTTGGTACACTAGCAGCATTTAAAAAAAAAAAAAAAAAACAAAAAAAAAACAAAGAGAGAGAGAGAGATTCTTTTTAGTTTGTTCGTTTATGCTTATCAAACAAGTCAGCCAGCCATGGATAGATGTAACAACAGAGGAATGTGTAACAGCTCCATTTTTGCAGACTAACCAAACAACTTTTTCATGTCACTGTTTAGCTTCTAAACGAGTGTGTGGTTTCTAATATTTGTTAGAAATTAAAGCAAATTCAAAGTAACAGTATGAAAGATACCTTTCAGAATGTTTAACCAGGAAGTAAGAGGAGCTCTGTCTTCTTATGAGAATGATCTGCTGGATTTATGTACTTAGTCTCTTCCCACAAATGTGAAGGACATTTTTGTCTAACATTTCAGTTATTTAAAACACTTCAAAGTGATCTTAGATTGGCTGCTTGCAGGAGATGAGAAAACAGTTATTTTCTTTCTGCATGTGACTTGAGGGTTTTTGCTTTTTCCTGCTTGTGTTTGAGCTTAATATTGCAGATATACATATGAAGCCTAGCAGCAGAGCAGTGATTGCGTAGCTCCACTCAGAAGGCAAGTATATTTCCATTTCTTTTACATGCATCATTTAGTGTTTGATGCAGTGATTTTGCGTTTCCTTTAGGTAACCGAGGTCTACAGAGATAAAGGAAGAACGAATTAAATAAATAAAATAAAATAAAAAAAAAAAAAAGAAGGAGACAAGGGAAAGCAAGCAAGAAAACGAAAGAAGCTTCATCAAGTAAAGTCATTGTTGGAACGTTGAGCATCAATGACATTGTTATTCTGTCACTGTCCTGCACACATGTCAAGATACCCTGTATCTTCAAGACATGACATGTGTGTCTTGTACTACAAGGGGGACAGAAAACAACAGCACAAAATTACATGCAATCCCTGGTAATTCCAGTTTCTGCTGAATGTATAGGATAGGATTTCTGAAACAGCGAAAAGCTGCTGGAGGAAGTATCACAGTCAGGTCAGGTCTGCAGCAGCCTTTCAACACCCTAAAAGTAAGAGGCATTGCCTGGGGAATGACTAAAACAACTGTGTACACATTCCTTGCAATAGCCTGTCTTGAAAATTCATTTTAAGTTCCCACTCTAACTTTAAGGTATTTTCTAATAGGAAGATGACTAGTATGCCATCACCAGCCCTGTCATAAAATACAAATCTCTTCTGAACTGAGCAAATCAAGGCAGAGTATAGAAAAATACAAAGTGGGCATTATTACTCTGAATATTGCATTATTTTTAATTGTCATCATGTTTTGTTTTACATCTCAGAAAGAATCCTTGAAGCTTAATTTCCGTTTCTCCCATCTCCCTCCAGCCCTTTTATATTTTCTCATGCATGCTGAAATCTAATAAATATTTCTGATTTCTTATTCATTTTGGAATAAATCTACTATGAGTTCTGTAGGCATGTTAGACCCTTAGTGCAGCATTACATGCTTCTAAACTTTTTATAACATTTATATAATTATTATAGTTTGGAAATAATATGTCAGTTTGTAAGTAACAAAAGCCACTGAAACTTATGTTTCTAACACTGAAGTCCAGTGTCACAATTCCCAAACTAGACAGTCCACTTCACCCAAACTACACAGTTCTCTTCACTATGGAGAAGGCACATTCAATAGTAATGAATCACGGAATCACAGACCAGTTGAGGTTGTCAGCGGCCTGTGGAAGTCACCTAACCCAACACCACTGTTGAAGGCCACCTAGAACAAGTTGCCCAGGACCATGTCCAAACAGGTTTTTAATATCACCTTGGAAGGAGAATCCAGAACCTCTGAGCAATTGTGCCAATGCTCAGTCATTGTCATATGGAAAAAGCTTTTCCTTATGTTCAGACAGAAGTTCCTGTCTTTCATTTTCTACCCACTGCAAGCTCCTTAATGAGAGATCATGACTCACGCAGACACAAACATTAAGGAGATGTAGATGACAAATTCCTATATGTTGTGGTTAAGGCACTCATAGGGAAAGAACAATTCAAATACCTTCTGCATAGGTAAAAGACGATGTGCTGTGGAGCAAGTGGCTGAATTTGGTCAGCACCATCCTAAATAGTTGCTTGCATAGCAGGATATTCTGGGTAATAACTCATTAGTATTATCCAATAAATTTAATCTCCATTGGATCACTTAAATATTGCTTGTAGCAAGAACTGGAATTCAGGGCTTCTAGATGTGTACTGCAACTTAAAAATGGTTACTTTATTTGTCAAGCATAGTGAATCAAATATTGAACATTTCAATTGATAAGAGAGTATTTCAGGGGCAAACAGTCAGAATACACTAACAGATTGGTGGTTAAACCACTAACATGGCAGGAGAGTGATGTAAATTCCAAATTTGTATTCCAGTTTAATCAGAGATGGTATCTAAACATGGTTTTCTCCAGGTTTTAACTGCAGCTTTCATATTTCGTCTTTAATATCTTACCTAGGTTGTGACCCTTAAATACGACAGCAGACTAAGAATGCTACCTTCCTCTTGTCTTTTTCTACCTGCAAGGTTTAAGTTTCAGAATGTATCTACTACAATCTGTGAGGAACCTTGTCATTTAAATCAGGTGTACAACCTCTGCTAGGCAGCAGGCTGCCAAATGTCATCGTTTGCAATTACAGAATATATTTGTTGACTAGCCTCTATATCTGATTTTGTTATGCCTTTTGGTATGTCACTTTCTGAAGATAATTACCTTTTTTTTTTTTTTTTTTTTTTTTTTTTTTTTTTTTTTGAGTATGGGGTGCTAAAATGCTTTCCATCTCTTTACACCTTCCAGCTCTTATCAGCCAGTCTCCTGGTACCAGCTCTGATTTCAAGAACAAAGTATTTGCTAGGTGAAATGTAGTGTGTGCCTTGATTACTCCCCCTTATATAGGGAGTGTGACATTGCAGCAATATTATTGATTTGATCATGTATATGGGTAAATTTTTATGTAAATATTATGGCTTTTTGGAGTTGTCAGAATCGTACAATGTTGGTGATATGGTAATGTATTAAGTATACATAATCTCTCAATTAATGAAACCACATTCTTTCATTTACAAATAATTTCTAGTATTATGATGCAAAATTTGGGAGATACCTGATATTCACAATGCTCTATTTCAGACTTTTCAGATTAAGCAATATATGCTGTTATGACAGGAATATATACCACTATATTAGCTTTTTGAAAACATTTAATTAAGTCTAGTGATTAAAATGGTGATTAAAAGCTTTATAGTGAGACTTCTTCCCTTTCCTGTGCTCTCCAGTATAAACTGTTAAAAGCCATCTGAAGAAAAGGCAGTATGTATGGGATTCTACTCCAGATTTATGTAGGTTGAAAGTCTGTGCTTCCAGAAAAGATCTAGTCAGCATGTTTGGTGCCAATTGGAGAGCAAATCAGTGCTCAGATGGAAGTGTCTGCTTCTGGGAGAGCTGAACACAGATCTGCAGCTGGTCAGAACCTCAAGAATTGTCCTGTAAAGGCAGGGAAAGAAAAAAAAGTAACTGAAGAGAGGAGGTGTGCTAAGCAAAGAAAATAAGATGCAGGAATCACAAAATGATTCTCTACAGCTACCTGGCTAGGGATCTGGAGAAAGCGGCCCTTACTGAGACAGTTGTATATTAACAAAACTACAGTAATATACTTCAGTTCAAAATCACAGAATCACAGAATTTTCTAGGTTGGAAGAGACCTCAAGATCATCGAGTCCAACCTCTGACCTAACGCTAACAGTCCCCACTAAACCATTTCCCTAAGCTCTACATCTAAACGTCTTTTGAAGACTTCCAGGGATGGTGACTCCACCACTTCCCTGGGCAGCCTGTTCCAGTGCCTCACAACCCTTTCAGTGAAGTTCTTCCTAACATCTAACCTAAAACTCCCCTGGCTCAACTTAAGCCCATTCCCCCTCGTCCTGTCACCAGGCACGTGGGAGAACAGGCCAACCCCCACCTCGCTACAGCCTCCCTTGAGGTACCCATAGAGAGCGATAAAGTCGCCCCTGAGCCTCCTTTTCTCCAGGCTGAACAAGCCCAGCTCCCTCAGCCGCTCCTCATAGGACTTGTTCTCCAGGCCCCTCACCAGCTTCGTTGCCCTTCTCTGTACCCGCTCAAGCACCTCGATGTCCTTCTTGTAGCGAGGGGCCCAAAACTGAACACAGTACTCGAGGTGCGGCCTCACCAGAGCTGAGTACAGGGGGACGATCACCTCCCTAGCCCTGCTGGTCACACTGTTCCTGATACAAGCCAGGAATCAGAAATCAGAAGCTCAAAATCAGAAACTCAGAGAACATATTCCTACATAGAAAAATAAATCAAGCTGGAAGCCTTGCTAGCCTATTCCTTTCAGAACACTCAGAAATACCTTTTTTTTTTTTTTTTTTTTTTTTGTGTGTGTGTGTGTGTGTGTGCGTACGTGTGTTTTCAAAACTCGATGTATTGGGATTCTCTGAGGACAAGGGCTCTAAAATAAAGTACCCTTTCCTTACCACCATTTAATATTTTGATGAGAAATATGTTATAATCATAAATGTGGAAATGTTTTTACCAGATCTGTTAATGAGATACAATATCCATATAAAAAGATGATAGCTTTTATTCTGTATAAACATTGTCTCATGAAGCCTAGGTTGAAGTAAAGGAGCTATACATTGATGACAAGCTTAAGTGTGAGGTGAAAAAAAGTAGAAAAAATATAATGTTATTTATTCTTCACCTACAAAACCTACTCCATGGTCTTTTTAATGTCTACAGTGCAAACTAGAGAAAGTAGGAGGAACAAAAGAGCTATTTAATTTGTTTTGACTGAAGACAGTGCTTGAAATTATTTAATTTGATCCAACTTGTCTAGGTAGTAGTAGAAACAAGTGAAAGATGCTAAGAAAAGGTTCATAATGCTTCAGTGCAGATTAAACAGTGAAAGACATTTATTTCTTCCTCTAAATATGGCTACCTCAGAGTAAAAAAGGAGTTTAAAAAAAAAAAAAAAAGCTTAAATTAAAAGAGCTTAAATTAAAATATTTTGAGACAAATGCTGTCTTTTCCCTGAAAATATTTTTTATAGAATTTAATGTGAAACAGTCTCAAGAAATGTTATAGCTTTTGGGTTATATGTTAAATAATTAATAAATTATTGTAATTCATGGAGATCGAATATTTAAGCCCACCTTAGAGCTAACAGACTGACTCAGTTTGGTAGGTCAAGCTTTTCATTCAACCCAGTACCAACCATGGACATATCTATAGCTGAATTTATAATACTGAGAAATGATCAGTAATCTCCAGACTGGGAGTAAGGCCACTAACAAGTATAAACATACACCGAACTTTGTATTTCAGTCTCTTTTCATAAACATTATGTAATGGTGAAAGCCAACCTATTTTGGGTTATTTGCTTACCACCTCCCCTCCCCCCCCCACCCCACACACCAAAAAAAAAAATCTTGCTATTGTCTTTACTGCTGAGGAGCCATGCTGTAGTATTTTCTATTGGAACTGTGGGGTATATTTGTGTTTGTTTGTTTATTTATTTATTTAGCATGTAAAGTAAAGAATATGCCAGGCCCCTATTTGAAAAAAAAAATGCTTTTGGGCTTATTTTGAAAACTAAATTAGGAAAACAAATATGGATGGGTTATGTTGTAGGGCACTCTTTGACGTTACTCAAGAATTGCAATGGTTTTGGAAGGCATTTTCTGCTTCATCTAACCGGACTTATATTTATCACTCAATATATCTACACCCTGAGACAGTTTTTTTTTTTTTTTTTTTTTTTTTGTTTGTTTGTTTGTTTGTTTTTAACCTGGAAGAGAAACTTTGATTAAAAACCAAGGTCCAATACTTAATTTTACACTTTTTATAGAAATTTCAATTCGATAAACATAAATTAGTTATTTATTTTTCTTTTAGTGGTGTTGCTATCCTGACAGATGAATAAGTTCAGCAAGGAAAAGGTTGAACTTTCCAGTGCTTAAAGGATGGGAAACATTCTCAGGACTTAATGGAAAAGGGACAGAAAGATTCAGTAGGTGGCAGTCTTTCCTTTGAATGTTTTCAGTACCAAAATCTCTTGAGTTGCTTCTGAAAGCTGTTGTCATTTAATAGGACCTTAAAATAAAGAGGTGCCCTCAAGTTGTTATTATAGATTATATGGGATGCTTTAGATGTGTTTTAGTGTTTGCCTTAACCAATTTTTATGTCAGAAAATTGTATTCTATTGTATTTCATTTCCTCAGTTATGTCAATTGGGTATCATTCCTTTCCCAAAATCTAGAGAATTTTTGTGCTCTTTGAAACAATGGCATTATCTCTCGGTGAAGTTGTTGCAATGAATTAAAGGACATGCAGGTCCTCTCACTGCAATGAATTAAAGGACATGCAGGTCCTCTCAACTTGCAACACTGTAGTTATGAGACTGTTTACTAAAGCACAGTATTTTTTTGTTTGGGCGAGATTTGCACAACTTGTTTCAACTTTTTTGTTTGTTTGTTTGTTTGTTAGGAAAAAAAAAAAAAGTTTTTAACCTCAAAGTAATGAACTTGCATTTTAAGAGAGAAGAAGTGTTTGGCCACTTCACAGTCACAAACACTTTATCAAATATTTGTATTCTTATTTAACAAAACAACACAAACAAACAAACAAAAAAGAGTAAATGACAATATCAGTATAAAAGACAGAATATTTGGGAGTAGCCAAATCAAGCACACAAACCTTTAGTGTCATCAATACTAGCAGATACATATGTTCTTATTTATTTATTTATTTGCTATTTATTATTTATTAATGCACATTTGCACACGAGTCTTTGAAATAATATCAGTTAAGCTAAGTTCTTAATCTTGTACCTGTTCATCTCTTTTGTAGTGAATTATATACGTTTCTCTCTCCAAAAGTGGGGCATTATTTTCAACACTGAATAATTTATTTAGTCATATTTGTAGTTATTAATGAAAAATCTTGGTTTCATAATATCATTTCATTAGGTAATGTGTGTTGTATTTTAATATGCTTGTTTTCTACTCTTCCTCCCTCAATAAACAAATGTAGAAATAATTTTATTATTGTATACTGATTATGTATATATCAATGTGTATATATAAAACAATATTTTTATTCTATTATATTTACATTGAAGAACTGTGAATATTTAAAACGTTTTTGATGAAGGATTTGAGAACATTGGAACTAATGAACAAACTGAAGAAATATGGAAACAGATTTCAAAATATATTTATCTTCTAGTCTGGCATTGTAACCTTTTGTGTCTCATTTCACCCAAAATCTTTTTTTTTTTTTTTTTTTTTTTGATTCACACTTTTAAATAGCAGATTTAACTTCAGATTTAACTTCATTTTTTTCTTGCAAAGTTAAGATATTTATGATTTTATTTGTCATATATTTAGCAGTAATAAAAGAAGTAGGAAATATACAGTTTTCTTGATGTACACTGATATATATAATGGCCCAATGAAATGCTACAGGAAGAGTGGATAAGGAGATTAGAAGATACATAAAATGTCAGTGTACAGCATAATTTATTTTCCTGCACAACTCTTGTGTACCTCTCAATCTAGCTTTCCTGGTAGCTGGCAGACTTCAAAGACTAAATGTGCCTATCTCTAGCATGCCCATCCACCAACAATCTTGATAGTCAGATTTGATACATGTATATCATGCCATTATGTTATTCATACCATAGCCTACATAAATTATGACTCCTCTACTAATAGTGCTAAAGGGAGAACCAGGTTTATTAACACATCTTTTATACTTTTGTAGGCATTGACATAGTTTCTCTTGAAGAGCAGTTGGTCTCTAAAACTCAATTTTCAGTTGAAAATACATGTACTTGTAGCGCCATTCTCTCTTCTCTTCACAAAGTAGTAAAATAACATCTTGGAACTCTCTGGGATACAGAACTAGTAGAGAATACAGAAGCTCAGTTTCTAAGGCCTACTTCATATAATTCTGTGTAGCCTCCACTGACTGCTGAATAGATTTTGTATAGAGGTTAAGGCATATTAACCTTTTATAAGAAGGTCACCCAGCTAGTTGACCAAGCTGATGTAATCTTTTTGGATTTCATTAAAGCTTTCAGTATGGTTTCTCACAGTATTCTTCTGGACAAAATGTCCAGCATACAGCTAGATAAATGCATAATATGATGGGTGAACAGCTGTCTGATGGATCAGGCTCAAAGGGTTATATTAAATGGGGTTACACCAGGTTGGCAACCAGTCACTAGTGGGGTTCTCCAGGGCTCTATTTTGGGGTCAGTTCTCTTCAATATTTTCATTAATGACTTGGAAGTAGGACTTGAAGGTATACTTAATAAGTTTGCAGATGACACTACATTGGAAGGAACAGTTGATTCTGTTGAGGGTAGAGAGGACTTGCAGAGAGATCTTGACAAATTAGAGGGCTGGGCAATCACCAACAATGAAGTTTAATGAGAACAAGTATTAGATTCTGCATCTGGGATGGGGCAACCTTGGATATATGTACAAACTTGAGGCCATGTGGCTGGAGAGCAGCCCCATAGAAAGGGATCTGGGGGTTTTGGTCGATGGCAAGTTGAATATGAGTCAACAGTGTGCCCTGGCAGCCAGAAGAGCTAACTTTATCTTGGGGTGCATCAAGCACAGCATTGCTAGCTGGTTGAGGGAAGTGATTGGCCCACTGTATTCTGTGTTGGTGTGTCCTTACTTCAAGTGCTGCGTGCAATTTTGGGTACCACAGTATAAGAAGGAAATAAAAACATTAGAGTTTCTAAAGGAGGGCTACAAAGATGGTGAGTGGTCTAGAGGGGAAGACACATAAGCAGAGTCTGAAGTCACTTGGATTGTTCAACTTTTTCAGAAGAGACTGAGGGGAGGCCTCATGGTGGCTTACAGCTTCCTCATGAGGGAGCAGAGCAGCAGGTGCTGATCTTTCTGGTAACCAGCAGAGGTTCAGGTTCAATATCAGGAAAAGGTTCTTTCCAAGAGGATGGTTGGGTACTGGAACAGGCTCCCCAAGGAAGTGGTCACAACACCAGGCCTGACAGAGTTCAAGAACTGTTCGACAATATGCTCAGACATACTGCCTGATTTTTAGTGGTTCTGTGGGGAGACAAGTTCCTTCCAACTCATGATTCTATGATTCTGTGCTGATCTTTGCCAGTGGAACCTTGTATGACTTAGAGGTCTGGTTTCAGAGCTAATCATGTGCTGAAAGCTGAAGTTAATTCCCAAGCTTAAGATAGGATAAGTTGGTGGGAATTAATGTTTTATTATTATTATTCTTATTACTAATTCAGGATGAGAAGGAGGGATTTGTCTTCTCAAGAATTTGGCCCCTGAATATTTTGAAGCCTGAAGGATTCCTTATCTATCTATCTATCTATCTATCTATCTATCTATCTATCTATCTATTTCTCTCCTTCTCTTCAGTATTTTAAGAGAGAGGAAGAGTTCTAACACATTGATAAAGATGCTGGTATCACTAACATTTAAGAATGTTGCTTTATTTTACTGGGATGTATTCATTTATTCTGAGCAAAACTGGGATGTACTGCTTTCCTTTATGTTCAGCATGGATTCAGGATATATAATATGGTTTCCATTCCTTAATAGGAAAATATTAATAAGAGACACATAACGAACATACGATTCTTGTGGGTGATCCTGTATTTCGTCCTGTTTTTCTAGACTTTGAAGGAGCAGCTGTCATATGAAGATATTATGAACTAGGAAATTGAAAACGGTATGTGGCTGCCCCACGTGAGAGATTTTTGTGTTGACTGGACCTAAGAAAATATTTTGACTATAATTCAATTTTTCTCTGTATCGTATTTATTTGAAAATTTCTACTGGGAGAATTGATATTCTTAACATTCTTCATTACTTTAAGTCTGAAGGTGAACTATGATAACCAGGACAAGAAATAAGGTAACCATTGTCATTACCTGAAGTTCAGCTGCAGGATTTGGTAGGACCTAATAGAGAGATGGAGGTAGGCTGTCTGCCTTAGGAAAAAAAGATGCAATGGAGGCCCTAGATGCTAACCAACTGATATTCTGAACCTATCAAGTGTTTTTATTTGCTTAAATGATGGACCTGAAGTTGACAGTATCAACTGTTACAGGGTGTAACAGTTATGGGAAAGACAATGGATCAAGAGGAGTTTGAACACGGAGAATGAAAGTGGTCCAAGAAGAAGCAGGAATCAGTGGGGCATGGTCAAAAGAAGGAAGTGGAAAGAAGGCAGGAAGAGGCTGACTCAGTCATATCAGAGATCACTTATATGGCTGATGCTCAGTTTATCAGTTTATCTAATAGTGTGACCTGTCATCCTGTGGTTTCTGGGGGCTTACTTGTATCTAAATAAATTTCACTCTCAGCAGTTATCCCCAGCAGTCTGTGAAGAAGCTGGAAGATGTGGAGATATAGCTAGGTATTGTATGACTTCTGCTGTTTGGGTGCTTGCCTGCCCACTCCTTTCACAAGCATTTCCCTGTGGTAAGCAGCTCCCTGAAAGCTGGTAAAAGGCTTTGAACTGTTTAACAAAATGCAGTTGGCAGAGGAAAAGTGCTTTACATGAAGAAAGCTGGAGCACAGTGTTTTCCCAGCTGCTCTGAGACACCATATGTTTGTTGCATGGCTACTAATGCTACTTATTATTTCAGGAGTGTTTACAGACATAACCCACTGTAGTGATAATTTTATAAGAGTACTTCTGTTATGGTACAGTGTGTCCCTGGGGTTAATGCCAGAGTCAGGTCTGTCAAAGTAGCTGACACAAGGTGCCATGAGGAATATGAAGATCAAGACAATCAGTATTACCATCTCATGTGATACTTTCAGAGCAAGTCTCACAAATCTTTTTGACTTGGTCAACAGAGCAATGGAGATTCAGTTGATATAGATACTAGAATGACATTCTTCTGATGGCATTTTAGATGTGACTTTTGCAAAGTCCGTTAACAACAACAAAAATGTAGTATTTAGCACAGTAAACTCACTTGGTGTATAACAAACTGAATGTGCCTCTCCCATATTTCCAGACTTAATGGGGACTGCTGTTTGCCAAGGAGTCAAGCAATTTATTTTCAAAGGGAGAACTTTCTCTTTTCTATCCCAAGTAATAGTCTGGACAAAAAAACAGGAAGTCAAAAATCAGGGTAGGAGATATGATGCTGAATAAATGCATGTTTTTTTATACAGTATAATATGAAGAGGTCAGCTGTCATATTATGGCTAAAGATTTGCAATCAATGGAAGGGCTAGAAACAGGACACAGAGACAGTACTGGGGGAATTATCTGTGAGGATGGAAATTGGTCAAGGTTTTAAAGTTACAAGGCTCTATTTTTCAAAAAGACACTGACGAGGAGCCCATCTTTGTACCACTACAGAGCCTCAGATAATGATAGCATTGATTAAATAAAATGTATTACTCATTATTTATTGTCTTGGCTGTAGTTGCAATCAGGAACTCATGAAGTGCGGCACTAAGTCTCTGATCTAATTCCTACAGAACAGCCAAACACAGTCACAAGAAGATCTTGATGAGTGAGTGCAGGAGCAAACGTACAGATACAGGGTTGTACTGATCACTGGACATATCCCACCTCCTTCATGATGCAAATTTAAAAAACAGTTTTCAAGGTAGAAAGCAGTTAGGAAACTCTGTCAGACAGAGCAAACTGGGGCCTTTGCCTGGTGGTGTCACTTCACCAAAGCAGTCTGTGCAGATTACTGGCTACAACCGTTGTTGTCAACTCAATGTTCCAGTTTGTGCCCATTGCCTCTTGTCCTGGAACTGGGCACCACTGAGAAGAGCCTGGTTTTGTGTTCTTTGCAGCCTCCCTTCAAGCGTTTATGTGGATTGATAAGACCAACACTATTGAAGATCAATCCGCTTCTCCAGGTTGAACAGTCCCATCTCTCTCAGCCTCTCCTCATAGGAGAGGAGCTCAGGTCCCTTGATTATTTTGGTGGTCCTCCAAGTCTTTATGTACCCTTTCCAGTATGTCCATGTCTCTCTCATACTGTTGAGTGAAGAACTAGACACAGTACTCCAGGTGTGGACTCACCAACACTGAGAAGAGTGGAAGGATCACCTCTCTTGACCTGCTGGTGATACTTTGCCTAATGCAGCCAAGAATACTGTTAGCCTTCTTAGTAGAAAGGGCACATTACTGACTCATGTTCAACTTACCAGCTGTGTGACACCCAGCATGCATTGGTGCATGGGGTTGTTCCTCACCAGGTGCAAGAGTTGGCACTTCTCCTTCTTGAACTACATGAGATTCCTGTCAGCCCACCTCTCTGGCCTGTCAAGGTCCCTCTGGATGGCTTTGCAGCCATTTTCCCCAGTTACATATCATTTGTGAAGGTGCACTGTATCCCATCATCCAGATCATTAACAAAAATGGTAAAAAAGACTGAACCAGTTATTGACACTTGGGTTATTCTGCTTGTTACTGGCCTCCTACTAGACTTTGCACAAGTGACCAATTAAACTTAATAATTTAAAGGAAAAAATATTGAAAGTTTGTCCAGGTATAATATCTGTAAGGAGTTCTTTCTATGTAGTACATAGTGGAATCCAGTTGAATAGCAAAGAGTCAGCCCTAAGTATGAGATTAAGTAGTTTGCTTATGAGACAAGATACAGAAAATAGAAGAAAATATTGGAAAATTCAGTTGTAGGCTTTAAATATTGCTTTGGGTGGGGAGGGGAGAGAAACCTCAGGAGACATACATACTATCTTTTCAGCTATGTTCATCACCTGTATGCATTCTATAAGACACATTATTGCTTAACTATATGTATACTGTTAGAAAGGTGCAGGCTGTGTTATATTTACATTTCAATTTGTGTCATTCAGCAGTTTAATGCTTGTGGCAGTGTCCATGTAGGCTTAAATCTATAAAAATAAATCTATAAAAATACCCATAAAAAAGGGTATTTTCCTCTCTCAATTTTCTAATGAGAATTTTATTCACTTGTCATTTCAGACTGGCCAAACTGGATAAAAATAAATATTTTAAATCTTCTTATTATACACATTAATAGAATGAAAGAAAATTAAAAAAAAAAAAAAAAGAAAAAAGCCCCTTACATATTTATTTTGCCCCTTATATTATGCAAATATTCTAAGATGGTATTAAAAGATATTCATGCCTACCAGGAAGACTCACGACACTGATGTAACTAGACTCTTCATCTAGCCTCTTTTTTTTTTTTTTTTTTTTTTAAGTAGTTAACACTCAGTGTGTGAATCATGGCTTTCCATTGCAGCCACAGAAGACCAAAACACTGAAAACCAAATATCGACGTATGTCAACTACATATAGTAAAACACCAGGATATACCAAGCATGTTAAGAACAAATAGCAGTAAACAGGGCCTTTTACCCAGGTGAAAATCTTACTATGTTATAAGATCTTTATAAGCAAACCATCTTCTAAGTAAGTTTGTGAAAAAGTAGAGTGGGAGTAGGAGCTGTTTTAACAGTAAAGTATAATAAATGAGAATTTCGTATTCTCCTTCAGGCAGTTGAGGGGTGTGAAATGAGTTTTGGTGAAGCACTTAAATTTTCAGCTGTTTCAGACTGTGCAAACTTCACCAGCATTTTAAACATTCTGAAACCAGCAAAGCTTAATCAAATGCAAATAGAAAGGGACAGTGAAGTACCTTCTCCAAATTATGTCTGCCAGAAGACTACCAACTGCAAACTGTTCATGTTCAAATTAAGGCTCTAACTGTTTACAAATATCCCTACAAACAGTACTTCAAATTCAAAGAAAATGAGCTTTACTTTGCCTTTTTGACAAGGCATCGTATCTTTAAAAATTACAGTAAATGTTATCACAAAAATAGTCTTTGGGGGCTTATTTCTAAAATGAATCACTTGAGTATAAAAGAAAGAAAGGATGTTTAAAAGGCACCTTTTTCTCCCTAGTTCCTCTTTAATTTATGTTCCTATCCCAGGGATTAGAGTTACTATATTTTTTGCACTTAACTGAATGCTAGCTTGATTTAAGTTGCTAACAGAGTGATTATGAAGAAGCTTCACCCTGTGCTTTTCTCACCTCTTAGTCTTTATGCTGGAAAAAAGTTCATGGAACTTAGAAGAAAGTACACAATAAACCTTAAATAGTTGAAGTAAAGCTACACCTGCCCAATGAGCAAGAGCCATGATTTCTACTGAACTAGTATTTCAGAGGACAAATACATGAATGATATGACTAACTAACAGGACTTTTTTTTTTCCACGTTTTCTATATTTTTTGTTTGTCTATTTATAGTCTTTTTTGTTTGTTTGTTTGTTGTTTGTTTTGATTTTTTAGGATCTATGTATATGTTTTAGAATTTCACTAACATTTTATTTTCATTGAAACTAGTTCCTCTGTGACATATTGTTTTTATATGGCAATCACCAAAGTGTTCTCTAGCAGCAATGACTACATAGATATGTCCATAATCTGCAGCTTCTTTTGTCAGAATATACTTTCAATTCAGTTGTATTTAGTAAATAAACTTTAATTATTACACTGGGATCCTTTGGTAAGTTCTTTCTTCTCAACTCTAACACATGTTGGTTTCAAAAACAGAGTTTTCATGAAAATGGTTTGTATAAGCATACTACTAGCAGAGGTATTGAGTCTATGGTATTTGTAAGGTGGATAAATAATATGTTATGTTATGTTATGTTATGTTATGTTATGTTATGTTATGTTATGTTATGTTATGTTATGTTATGTTATGTTATGTTATGTTATGTTATGTTATGTTATGTCATCCTGAGTCTTCTTCAAGATGAGAAACTGAATGAATTTATTGGTAAAAAAAGGTCAAATTATTGATGATGCAGAGTGCTCAGTTTTGAAAAGCTGGAGAGCTACTCTCTCCTGTGTCTGAGTGAAGTTGAAAGGAAAACATAAAATCATTACTGTGCAAACTCTGTTTTCTTACTTCATGCTGTCACTGTTGTATTGAAGCTTGTTTTATTTCAGAGTAGGGAAACCATGTACGGAAGCTGCTTCATGCTGGTTGAGTCTATGTGACTTTTCAACTTCTATTTGATGTATTTGGTGTCTCTTTTCCTTCTTCTCACTTGTGTCATTTTACTACTTTATTCCTCAAAGAGACATTTGTATCTTGATCATTCCTTTAGGCACATGTCAGAAAAAGTAAAAAAGAGAAGGCTGTGAAAGTGACATGCAAGATTTTTGCTTATATCCCTGTCATAGAAGAGTGTGCTCTCAAAGTGACCCTGAATCACAGCTGAAGTGTCCAAAACCACTTTGCTACACAAATAAATGAGACACACAAATGCAACTGCATTTGTGCATACATGCTTGCATATAACCAATTTAGATGCAGTTGACAGACTTCTAGGCTAAAATGACAGTTAACAGCAGAATTAATACATTTGGCTGGTTAAAGCAGTATGCTGCAGAAGGTGGTTTACATGCTAATCTGGAACATAGGCTAAGGGTTAATGATAGCAGGAATATTTTGAATAGTGTTCAGAAATGGCCATTAAGCAAACAGAAATATCACTGTGAAATTAATTGTTGAAACAATACATAAATCAGTAAGGAAATGAACTTCTCCCTGATAAAAAGCAAAGCACTTATAACTTTGGCTGCAAGCACTAGTATACATCAACTCCGACCTGCCAATGTCTCAACATTGAACCTCTACTGAGGAGATACTGCCAGAAGAGTCAAACTGAGTCACATTATGTTCTAGTCTTCTGAAAGTGAGTACATGGGAAAGAAGCAGAGGTAAAGTGACCTAAATTAAGAGCTGAAATTGTGTTTTCTGAATAGAAACCACTTTCCTAATTTCTATATTCAACTTCCAAATCAACTGAATAAGGATACTTAAAATTACAAGGATTACAAAGGATTAAAAATAATAATAATAATAATAACAGCCTTTCCTATCAAGTATCCCATCTGGAATAGTTTGGTACTATTTGAACAATATCTCAATTCATAAAAACCATTAATTCTTTCTTGTAGTCCTGCTGAAAATGCTGAATTTGAAGTAGGTGAGATTCTTGTTATTTAAATATTTAGTTCATGGAATAAGCAGCTGCAGAAAGGGAAATTTGAGATAACTCTCTTGTGGATTTGTTATTTCTATATGACTTGGACCATTAACAACAATGCAGATAACTCAGTGTTAGTAGGAGACTGGATTTTCAAGTTTTCAGATTGTCTGATAATATATTTTGGTAATACCATCAGTCTTATGCTAATATTGTTATTGTTTTCTCTTACCTTTTCCTACTCTCTTTGCAAATTGATTTTTTTTTTCTTTTTTTTAAAAAAGGAAAAGATTCTCTCTCTGTGTCCTGAGGCAGCAATAAATTATGTTTTCTTTCTTTTGTTCTAAAAAACAAACATTCAAAATCCCCCAAGCAACAGTGTCCCACTTTGTTCCCCTGTCCCCTGTTCCCACTTTGGTGCCAACTGATTGAGAAGGCTTTTCACTTCAGTCATTCATTCATTCATTCTTTCATTCATTCATTAAAAGAAAAAAAAAAGTGTTAAGTAAAATAAGTCAGATTGTATTGAAAATTGTTATCTAAACATTTTATATTAATGTATATCATCTTGGAGAACATGGTGCTATTTAAGTTATAATTCTAGGCTACTATTACTTGCAATCTGCTTATTCTTATGTATCATATCATATTTTTTTCTGCTGGTAGAATAGATGATTGGGAACATTATCGAGAAGAGTATGAGAACAGAAGCAAAGTGTCTTCTGGGGCAAAACTTCATATGGATATTCTTTTGTCACTAGACAGTATTTGAATTAGACACTTGTTCCTATATAAGAAAATTGTCTATGTGAGTATTCAGTGATTAGGTAGTATTATAAATATCACAAAGGCTTTTTTTTTTTTTTTTTTTTTTTTCCCAAAAGAATGTAAATGTAATATCATTTGTCCAATCTTTATTAAATTTCAAAACTAATAACAGTTGAATTTTAATCAGCATGTCAACCTGTCCATTGGATATACTGATAAACCAAGGAAGAAGTGTAACATTTCCAAAGTGATCCTTTCCAAATTATTGGAAAAACAGTTGAGTATAGCTTCTCCATACCAAAACATTAAGATTTTAATAAATGCTTAGTATGTATTTTATACATTCACTGGCTGTAGAGTGTATGTGTGAAACTGGCTATATAGAAACTTTATTATATATTTTTATAGACTTCTAGAAACCAGAAGTGCTCTCTGGATAGAAAAGTTTAGAGAAAATTATTGTATGTTTATTCAACTGAATAGCTGAAATTTGAAAACAAACCTTCCTCAATAGTGTTTCAGAGAAGCAAAGGTTAACAGATGGAGTAATTAAATGATAATCAGTCCACAGCTGAAAGTATCAGAGCTGTAACATTCAGCCGGGACTGCATCAAGTTAGATGTTTTTTAGGAGTCAAGATAACGGCGGGACAAGTAGATTTATACTACTTGCTAGCAGTCATACAAAGATTTTCTATGCTTTCATCACTGGTAAATTACTCTCTTAGTTTTCCAACTGCTGATGTAAATTCTTTATAGCAGCAGACTAAAATTCAACAGTGGATGTTTATGTATCTGCTTGTTTTCTTAAATTTACTACTTTGCATTGGCTGACTTTGAATTGCATAAGAAACCATCCAGCAACCCTCTGTGCATGAGTCCTACTGATGAAATTTAATTTCAAGATACAAATCACAAAGTAATTTAGTATTCTACATTTTAGAATTTAGAATTCTACATGCAGTGCTCTAATGCAGAACTTTTTCCTGGATTAGAGTGTACAGGAAAAATGACTTATTTTGAACTCTGAAGGAGGGCTAGAGAGAGATAATGGTCCGGGGAAGATAACTCTTTCTGATTCATCCTTCTTTTAGAATGGGATGGAAATGACAGAAGTGTCTAGAAGATCACAATAAGCTGATTTATTTTACTTGATATAAAAGGTAAATAATAATAATAGTAATAGTAATAATGAAATTTACTCCCACCCTTGTCATTTAAAATAGAAACCATCACTTGCCAAATTTTGAAAGATAGACTAATCTGGTACTATTTACATGAATATCCTATCCTATCAAGCTAAAACCCTCTGAGTTCCTGCAGATATGAAGAAAACTTCATATAAAAACAGAAATAGATAACTATTTAAACAGACATACAGATGAAGCTATAAACAGTGAGTTCTGGTGAGTTCATGACAGACTGACTAGCAATGTAATCTGCTACTTCCAGTGGTTTCTGAAGACTGTAATGACCAGAAGGTTGTTTTTTTTTACAACTGTTAAGCCAAAGACTAGCCTCACAGGAAGTACAATTTGGCAAATGTAGGATAGGAAGCTTGTGCTTGTTTTTTTTTTTTTAGATTTCAAGTAATTGACTTTTCATGGTCAGTCACAGTCAATAGAAATACCTTACTAAAAAAATAGGTAAACTACTTTTTGCAAGCTCAATATGCTAATACTTGAATTACCATGACTTTCATGCAAAAGATGGAACAGCAAAGACTGTTTGAAACTGAAGTTCATAGTAGGTATTCAATATACATTTAGCCAAGCATACTAAGAAAAAGATGGTCAGCTATAATAATTTAGTAGTAAAATTCCAGCTCTATGGCTTATCTTATTGTGATAAACCCATGTGATTCTTGATTGCAGTAATTTTCAAGATTAATGCAGCATAATGAGGAAGAGACTAAATTACTTGATCCAAGCCACTAGACTTTTCAAAGCAGTTTTCAAATAAGGCCCTAGTGACATTGTTAATTGCCCTTAGCCTTGATAGATTGTCTCCTAGTTTCAATCAGTTAGTGTTTTTTTCTCTTTCAAATTTGACAAAGTTAAAATTTTTGTATATTCCTTAAAACACACGTTATCTAATTACCACTGACTCAATTAAAATCTATTAAGTCATAAAAAGTCAGCCTAAAGTCTGTGATTTGTGAAACTATGGGTCATTTATGGTATTGTAAATTGTGAAACCACCTACAAAATGTAAATTCTGATTTTCAATTTTTTAATATCCTCTCAAATTTAAATATTATGATATTTACTTCAGTTTCTATGCTTGTGAATTACATTTTCCTCATATGGATCTTTATTCAGGAAGGGACTTAAAATTAAGCATATGAAACTGGCATAATATTTATGGCTTGTTTTATAAGTTAGGTGCTTTAGGATTCTTCTCATGTAAACGTAATATCTTCTTATTGAAGATATTAAAAAAAATAGCAAGTTATAGCAAGTTATTTTCTGTGTTATTTGGAAGTTTTGGTGATGAGTGACATATGTTAAAAGAGGTAATACCTGACTCAATAAACATATGAGGAAATAATTACAGTAATTAGGTTCATGGAAAAAAAAAAAAAAAGAAAAAAAAGTCTGACAAGTGACAAAGACAGATAAGACATTCAGAATGCTAAAAAAGCAACAGTAACCTTTAGGAGCTACCAATAAATGTAATGTTTTACTGGAAATAAACTGTTTGCAGGCATATAAAGACCTTAACTTCCCGCATGATAGAAAAAAATTAAATGAAGAAAACGGAAAGAAGGTATGAAATGAACAGAACAACTCATGTTTAACAAAGCTTGTGTGTATGTATGTGTGTCAAAAAAAAATAATAAAAAAATCTGATCTTCATTTCCCTATCAGAAGAAAGGCAAGAAAGGTGCATCATTCATCAAGAAAAGGTTTGAAGGTTTGTACTTCAGAATATTTAGAGAAGCATGGTTGATAACTGAAATGCAGATTAGGTTTGGTTACGATTAGATTAGGTTTGGTTACAATAAAACCTTAACTCACACTCCGATGTGAAGTGCTGAATGAAATGAAATGAAATGAAATGAAATGAAAGCAACATTTTTTTTTCTTTTAAATCAAACATTAATGAAACTTAATCAAGATTTATAGAAGTTTTTTTTTGTTGTTGTTTGTTTGTTTTTTTAAGAAGATGCAGCTGTGGAAAAGAAGAAGAAGAAGAAAAAAAAAAGCTCGATGCTCATATATCTTCTGTTGGTAAAAAAAAATTAGGCAAGAAATTGACAGATAGGTATAAAAAGCCTACCAACACCTCAAAAGGTGCTATTTGGAGACAAAATAAAACACAGCTAATGCCACCACTGGCTTCCTGCTCTATTCTCCATTATGTTTTGTGTCTATTTAGCTCTTAGCACTCAGCACTCTGGAAATTAAGTTTGTGAAATCAGATACAGCATCCTTATTAAAATATTTTAATATTCATATATAATCATAAAACGTCATATATGAACACATTAATTAATGCAGAACCCTCATAACATGACTTGATTTTCAGTACACTGCTTGGAGAATGCCTTACTTCTAAACCAAAAATTTCCCTGTACGTCTGATCCTTCCTTTATATATAAGGATTCTTTCCTATATATATAAAGTTAATTTTGGAGATATTCTGAACATACAACACTAACAGTAAGTCAGCTGAGAGATAGAAGTGCTTTTCAGCATTTGGCCTGGTCTGTGTTTTAATTCAAGGGTGGACAAGAATCTTTGTTTGTTTGATTAATTGTTTTTCTATGGCAATAGTGAATGCAGCACTTTTGAATGCATCTGCAGATAATATGAATTAATCTGTTCTGCCTTTGTGAATACTTTGTCTGCATGTGTCACATAGTGATAACATTACTCACATCTTTATCATTATCTCTGAACGAAATGTTTTCAGATACTTAATATCTTTTAATAAGGAAGGTGTACTGTATTTTGTATGAATGAGTTGGCAAGATTCAGGTGTTATGGTTACCTAGGAAGAAAACTGGGGGTGGAGGGGCAAAGTAGGGATTAAAAATCAAGATACACAAAAAGAAGACATTCCGTGCTGACATTCCACATGTCATTATGGCTTAATAAATATCATGATGTTCTCTAGAGACATTTACATATTCAAATGTCGTTTATCATTGAAAATAGACTATTTCAATCTATTAATTTTGTAAGCTGAATGCATCTGAATTTATCAAAGTGTTGATTAGGTATATAAATCTAGCTGACGTTAAAAAAAAAAAAAAAAGCCTAACAGTGAACCTAAATCTTTATCACATAAAAGGAAGTATTCAGGTATGTTTTGTCTGAGGCAAAGTTGTCATCCTTTTTGGACGTGACTTTCTTGGCCAACGTATTTATACCTTCCCTCTGGCTCCTTGAAAATATTCAGTTCCTGTCAATTTCATATATGAAAATAATACATAAGTACCCCAAATTAATAACTATATCAACGTTAATAAAACCTTAGACTGTGCCTATAGGAAGTTATATTTATTATTATTGTAAATAAAGAATACTGAACAGATTCAAAAAGGGCAAGTTACATAATGTATATATGGAATAACTGAATATGTCACTGAAATTAATGAAACGCGAGAAATGTTCTTACTCTGAATAAAATATATATATTGCTGCACTTTTTATGACTTCATAATTTTTATTTGAAGGTCTTGAAAAAGAAACATTAACATCACTGTTATATAAAGCTATATTTTTGTCATCAGCCTTCCAATTTAAAATAGTTCATACATAGAAAAAAAAACACCACCACCACCGACAAAAAAAAATTCTTTCCCAGCAGCTTTCCCAGCTCTCCTGTATACCTGAGCTGATCTCTATTATGTAACCAGTACTGTACAGCCAGTTGTAAATAGCCTTGAATATGCCAGACACAAGAGGTCCAACCACAGCAACACAATCTAATGAGTTTAACCCTGAATGCTGAGTTGTAAATCCTCATCTCCCACTATGGCTTTGCTGAATATATGTAATTAAGGCTACTTAAACTTGGAGTTAAAATAAATAATAATAATAATAAATCAACAACAGCAGCTCTGTTTAAAAGGTAGAATGTCAACACCTGTCTCACAAGGTTACTGTAAATATTAAGTAGTGAACTGTAATTGTCCGCTGGACATAACTGAAAAACAGTCAATTGAGTGGAACATGATCAACAAAGGAACATAATACATAGTTTACTGAATACATGGATAGCATCATTTTTTACCTTGTTTTCTTTACAGAAGGACTGTAACAGTTTATCTTAATTACATAATTTTCACTTTTGACCTAATATTAACAGTCCATCTGCAAAATAATGATTAATGAACATGACAACTACTTCATGTAATGGTACCAAATACTAACGTATAATATAGTGTGAAAGCACTGCACTCTTTTTACCATGTTTCACAGACATCACACTTTTTTGGGAAACTTTTTACAGTATATTAGCTGCCAGATCAGTATGAATTAATTATGAATTAATTTGTCTTTTCCCTTTTCCTAACTCAACTAAAACAATAGTTCAACTCAACTCAACTCAACTAAAACGGCAGTTCGCACGGGCAGGGCGAGCGGGGGGCCCATCGTCGCTCTGTTGCAGCTGCCTCTCCCTTCGGTGCTTGTAACCTGCTTGCGTAGAACATGACCATGGTATCAACCAGGCAGAAAACCGTGGCCTCTGCATCTTGTGCGGCATCTCCAGCCACGGTCACCAGTGTGGCTACTCAGATGGGGGGCTCAGGGAAACATGCAGCCGTCCAGGTCCTGGGCTGCAGAGTGTGCCCCAGGCTTCTGTCGGTCTCCGACAGCAGTGGTGGGTATGCCTGTGGGAGGTGTGCCCAGGTTGAAGAACTGCTCAGCCAGGTAGCGGAGCTCCGGGAGGAGGTGAACAGGCTCAGGAGCATCAGGGAATCAGAGAGGGAAATTGACTGGTGGAGGTGCACTCTACCCTCTCTGAGGCAGGCTCACGAGCCTGCCACAGCACAGGTGTCTCCTGTTATGCAGAAGACGGAGGTTCCCTCCTCCTGTCAGGCAGTGGGAGGAGACCTAGATCAAGGGGGGGAATGGAGGCAGGTGCCTATTCGGGGTGGTAGGCGAGCCCTCTCTCTGCCCACCTCACCTTCTCATCTACCCTTAAATAATCGATATGAAGGACTAGAACAAGACAATCTGAATGACAAAGTAGATAAAAACCTGTCCCAGTTGGAGGGTGCGCCTAAGACAAGGCGACCTACACATCGCATTGCCACATCATCCTTCAAAAAAGAAAGAAGGGCTATTGTTATGGGGGGCTCCCTTCTGAAAGGGACAGAGGGACCGATATGCCGACCGGACCCAACCTGCAGAGAAGTCTGTTGCCTCCCTGGGGCTCAGGTGAGAGACTTTGCCAAGAAAGTCAGGCGCCTGGTACGGCCCACTGACTACTACCCACTACTGGTCTTTCAGGCTGGTAGTGATGAAGTAGCAACAAGAAGTCCAAAGGCGATCAAAAGAGACTTTAGGGATTTGGGGCGACTACTTAGAGGATCAGGGGCGCAGGTTGTGTTTGCCTCTGTCCTTCCGATAGGGGGGATCGAAGCTGAAAGGCGTGCTGTTCACATAAACTCGTGGCTTCGAGACTGGTGTGACCGGCAGAATTTTGGTTTCTTTGATCACGGGAAGGTCTATGCTACACCGGGCCTGATGGCACTGGATGGGATGCACCTCTCTCGGAGAGGGGTGAGGATCTTTGGTCAGGAGTTGGCAGGGCTGATAGATAGGGCTTTAAACTAGAGTCGAAGGGGGAAGGGGATAAAACCAGGCACGCCGGTGAAGACCTAAGGGATGGTACGCTAGAATCAGAGGGGCTGTGTGCCAGTGAGGTCCTCCGGTCAGATCCACAAGGTGCTGAGTGTAAGGAGATGCACCTGAAGTGTTTCTACACGAACGCACGCAGTGTGAGGAATAAAATGGATGAGCTAGAAGTCCTGGCCCAGTCCCGCAACTACGACATCATCGGCGTAAGCGAAACCTGGTGGGATGAGTCCTGTGACTGGGGTGTTGCGATAGATGGTTACAGGCTCTTCAGGAGGGACAGGCAGGGTAGGCGAGGTGGTGGGGTGGCGATGTATGTGAAGCAGGGGCTGGACTGTGTGGAACTTCAGGTCGGCGATGGCAAAGTTGAGAGCCTCTGGGTAAGGATCAAGGGACGAACGAATAAAGGGGATGTCGTTGTGGGAGTCTATTACAGACCGCCTGGCCAGGACGATAGCGCCGATAAATTATTCTTTACAGAACTAAGAGAGGCCTCGAGATTAACTCCCCTTGCCCTTATGGGAGACTTCAACTTGCCAGATGTTAACTGGGAGTGCCACACAGCTGACACGAGCAAGTCCAGGAGGTTCATGAAGCACCTAGATGATAACTTCTTGGTGCAGGTGCTAACGGAGCCAACTAGGAAAGGTGCCCTCCTAGACCTGTTGCTAGAAAACAGAGAGGGTCTGGTGGGAGATGTGGTGATTGGTGGCCGCCTCGGTCATAGCGACCATGAAGTGGTTGAGTTCAAAATTTATGGTGACAGAAGGAAAAGTGCCACCAAAACCTCATCCCTAGATATGGGGAAAGCGGACTTCAGGCTGCTCAGGGAACTAGTCAGCAAGGTCCCCTGGGAAACTGCTCTTGAAGGCCTCGATGTCCACCAGTGCTGGTCATTCTTTAAGCGATGCCTCCTAGAAGCACAAGATCAGGCAATTCCTAAATATCGCAAGTCAGGCAGGCGGGGCAGGAGGCCGGCGTGGCTGACCAGGAACGTTCTAATGGAGATTAGGCGGAAACAGAGAGTGTTTCGCTACTGGAAGGAGGGCCAGGTGTCATGGAAAGAATACAGAGATGCTGTTCGTGTTTGTAGGGAGAAAGTTCGTGTGGCCAAAGCACACCTAGAGTTGAAGCTGGCTGTGTCTGTGAGAGAAAATAAAAAGGGTTTTTTTAGATATGTGAACGGAAAAAGGAGAACTAAAGAATACATAGGGCCGCTCCTTGATAGGGAAGGTCTCCTCACAGACAATGACATAGGCAAAGCAGAGACGCTTAACGCCTTCTTTGCCTCTGTCTTCAATGCCGATGATGGGCTTCGGGACCCAGGGTGCCCTGAGCTGGAGGACCGGGACAGTGGGGATGACAAACTCCCAACCGACCCTGAATGTGTGCGGGATTTGCTACTCCACCTGGATCCCTACAAGTCCATGGGTCCGGATGGGATTCATCCCCGGGTGCTGAAAGAGCTGGCGGACGTCATCGCGGAACCTCTCTCAATTATTTTTCAACGATCCTGAGAATTTGGAGAGGTCCCGGTAGACTGGAAGCTGGCAAATGTTGTGCCGATTTTCAAGAAGGGTCAGAAAGAAGACCCTAGCAATTACAGGCCTGTCAGTCTCACGTCAGTGCCTGGTAAAATCATGGAGAAGTTGGTTCTTGAACTTATTGAGGCGCACCTGGGGGACAAAGCAGTCATTGGTCCCAGCCAGCATGGGTTTGTGAAGGGTAGGTCCTGCCTAACTAACCTGATTTCCTTTTATGATAAGATCACCCGTATGGTGGACCAAGGGAAACCAGCTGATGTGATTTTTTTGGACTTCAGCAAGGCTTTTGACACGGTTTCCCATAGGATCCTACTGGACAAAATGTCCACCATACAGCTAAATAAAAACATCATACGATGGGTGAGCAATTGGCTAACGGGCAGGGCCCAAAGGGTTATGGTAAATGGGGCTGCGTCAGGCTGGCGGGCAGTCACCAGTGGGGTCCCTCAAGGCTCCATTTTAGGGCCGGTACTTTTCAATATTTTTATAAACGATCTGGATGTAGAAATAGAAGGTATTTTGAGCAAGTTTGCTGATGACACCAAACTTGGAGGAGTTGTGGACTCGAATGAGGGTGGAAAGGCCTTGCAGAGGGATCTGGATAGGTTGGAGAGCTGGGCGATCACCAACCGCATGAAGTTCAATAAGAGCAAGTGCCGGGTCCTGCACCTGGGACGGGGAAACCCTGGCTGCACGTACAGACTGGGCGACAAGGCGCTGGAGAGCAGCCTAGAAGAGAGGGATCTGGGGGTCGTGGTAGACAGCAAGTTGAGTATGAGCCAGCAGTGTGCCCTGGCAGCCAGAAGGGCCAACCGTGTCCTGGGGTGCATCAAGCACGGCATCGCTAGTAGGTCAAGGGAGGTGATTGTCCCGCTCTACTCTGCGCTGGTGCGGCCTCACCTCGAGTACTGTGTGCAATTCTGGGCACCACAGTATAAAAAGGACATGAAACTGTTGGAGAGTGTCCAGGGGAGGGCTACGAAGATGGTGAAAGGCCTGGAGGGGAAGACGTACGAAGAACGGCTGAGGTCACTGGGCCTGTTCAGCCTGGAGAAGAGGAGGCTGAGGGGAGACCTCATCACAGTCTACAACTTCCTCGTAAGGGGGTGTCGAGAGGCAGGAGACCTTTTCTCCATTAACAGCAGTGACAGGACCCGCGGGAACGGGGTTAAGCTGAGGCAGGGGAAATTTAGGCTTGACGTCAGGAGGGGGTTCTTCACAGAGAGGGTGGTTGCACACTGGAACAGGCTCCCCAGGGAAGTGGTCACTGCACCGAGCCTGTCTGAATTTAAGAAGAGATTGGACTGTGCACTTAGTCACATGGTCTGAACTTTTGGGTAGACCTGTGCGGTGTCAAGAGTTGGACTTGATGATCCTTAAGGGTCCCTTCCAACTCAGGATATTCTATGATTGATTCTATGATTCTATAATAGACGTGCTGTTACAGAACTGTGCTTTGGAATGACATAAAGGAGTGCAGCAAACCTCTGATTGTTCTTTTTCTTCAAAACTGTAAGCTGAAATGGTTGGAATTAGGAGAGAAAAAAAAAAAAAAAGCAAAAAAAAGGCACACATCTACCCTGTTTACAGTCAGAACCACAGTGCATAATATTTTGCTACAAGGAATAGTGTTTGTTTGTGTGTTTATTTGTCTTTTGCCACTAAATAATTCTGCTACTTCCATAAATAAATCATTGATATTTTCAGCCTCTGAGAAGGAAAATACAGTATTGTTTTTTTTCAAATCTTTTCAAGGTTTGTACTTGCAGGTGAATGAGAAAAGGTTTTCTTCTGGTACTACTGTTAGCTAAATAGCAGCATGGTTGATACTGCTACAGCATCGGTTACACGCTAGTTATTGAAATTTAAAGTTCTGGTTAAGTAGGCAAGGTATTGAAGGACTGCTTTCTCTTTTTGTTGTGTATAATATCATGTTTGAAGACAAGCCCATCCCATATCAGCTTTGTCATGGCAAGGAAAATCCATTCTTTCAGTATTGGTGTCTGCCTCAAAACTTGCAGTGAATTTCTAGTTTCAACAAATGCCATGCTGTGCTTCTAGCTCTATCAAGATCATCTTTTTCCACTGCCTCCAAAAATTTGCTCTGATCCGTTTCCTATTGCAAGTAGTACTCTGTTTCCCTCAAAAGTCCCCTAGTCCAGATATGTAGTAGTAAGTGTGGGAAAACATCAGTATGCAGTAAAACATGGATTTACTTTAGCTCATTTGGTACTGTCCATTAGCTCCAATACAGGGTATCTGCTTATTGTACCTTCCAAGCAGGTGTCTCCAAAGGAAAAATGCACAGCCATGCAAAGTTGCTCTCAGGGATGCAAACTCTCCTCTTCTCTCGCTGTGCTGAGAGAAGAGCAGCTAGCAGGGTAACTAGGAGAAAACCACCAGTCAGCTTTCAGCTGTGCTGCTATTTGCATCTGTTTCAATAGATTAAAACATGCAAAGTCCATGCAATGAACTATAAGCAAGCAGCTTGTTATAAGAGTTACCTGATCTAGATTGCATATCCAGTTCAATTCACTGTGGATTGGTGTTTACAACACTGATTGATGTATCACCTTGGAATTAAACCTACCCACTGACATCTTGCCTGACCTAACAATTCAACTGCCTGAAGCACTGCACTGGTGCAGCTAAGCCTTTCTCAGAGTGAGCAGGTCTGGAGACAGCCAGCATTGTCTGTTTCCCAGGCTCCACTGTGAGCTCTGCACATGAGCTCCTGATTAATGTTTTGGATAACCTGGGGAGCTTAATTTCTTATATTTCTATTGCTGGGGGTGTTCTGTGAGAAAGTACTTCAAAATGCAGGGGTTCAATGGGATCTGGGAATACATTTGGGTGCTGTGTTGTCTGTGTATTATGTTAATCGATACATTTAAAGACTTCCAAGGTTCAGGATCAAATACAGAGCTTCTCAGCTTCTCAAGAGAGGTGGAAGTTACGTGAAAAGAAGCTAACAGTTTAGAAAGGGCAATCACTCAGGCCTTTCAGAGGCAGACTAAGGAATGGAGTGTCATCCCTCATCTTTGTGAATGTTTGTTGGGAGAAAAAAAAAAAAAAAAAAAAGGCAGATCATAATAAGGTCTTCCATTGCTTGCCTTTAGTATTGCTGTAGGGTTTATATGTTATCTGTCCTGAAGAACTTCATTCTATGGCAATTGTTTAAGCTTTGCCTCTCTTTATAATTTTATATTGAATTAAAGGAGTAGCTTTTGTAATGATTGAGGGCTGCACAGCTCCTATGACTGTCTATTGATCCTTGCAAAAAATATATATATATAAACCACATATATATATAAACAATATATATTTGTATTTTTCTGCTGCAATGTATATATAAACTATATATATATACATTGCATCAGGAAAATACAAACGAATAAATTGTTTTAAACAAGCCTTATCTTTAAGAATTAAGCTTGTGTATCTATCCAGGCATGTGCAGATACCTTTGCAAGTTATTAAATCATGCAAAAATCCTTATGGAATGCCTTTTGGCTGGCCTTAACCCCTTTTGTTGTTGATGATGGGCATGGCAGATTGTAATAATCTTCAGGTTTAGCTAGAAAAAAAAAAAAAAGACATTGTTAATGAAAAAAAAAAGGGTGGAAGTCATGGCAAAGATAAGGAGACAATGATTCCCTTTGGGGGAAAAAAAAAAAAAAAAAGGCTACAAAAACATCAGTGAATCATGAGCTGATGACTGAGAAAAAACATGTCTGGTGACTGACCTGGAAAAAAAGGCATTACATTTAAATCCTCTGCCTTTCTCCCTCTTCCACCTTCCACTCAGCTTCCACCTCCACCACAACCAAGAGTAAAGAATTGGAAGAAAATTGAAAGATATTCTAACGGTGATTTCAGAGCTGACTGAAATAGCTTCAGTTAAATCTAGGACTCCTGAAAAGCTGTGAGACTCGGAAAGTGGTAAAACAATATGGAGGAAACAGGTATGGAGAAAACAAAGGGCAATTATTTTTTGAAATATCATTCTTAAAAGTTCATGTTTTATAAAGCTTAAGTGGAGGACAAACTGTTTATGAAAATCTGCCATAAAGAAAGAAGACACTGCATTAATTCATTTGCTGTTCAATAAAGTTATCCTTCAAGCAAAAGCAATCTATATGTGGATGACTTACCATACAGAGAATAGAGTTTTTGTATATGTGCGGTCTATTTTGTGTATATGTAATTTCAGCTAATTCTGTCTCCATCAACCACTGCAGGTTGATGGTTCCTGATTCCAGGTTTCTTACTTGGAGCTATAACATGAAATACGCTAAAGGAAATGCTTAGAGCACACAACCTTCTGTAGCATGTAGAAATTTGTTTTGATTCCGGAAACTGAGTGAAATCATAATTTTTACTGCTTTGATCTCTCTGTTGCTGCTTATTCTCATAGAAGAAATTCTCTATAGTTTCATTGTAAGTTAAAAGACAAAGTTTAGAAACAGGAGACAATGGAAAACATGAATGAATTATTGATGTTGCTTGCATATCACCTCTGAGTGCTGCTTAGTTAATGTGAGTTTTGTCTTCAGTCATATCTCAGAGCCTGGGTATCAGTAATTAAAAACTTAGTTACATTTAGAGTATCTTAAAAAAAAAAAAAAAAAAAAAAAAAAAAAAAAGTGTTCTAGTATGTCCATGTTTTGGAAGAGGAACCTGAAGTTTACTAAGTGCAGTTCTTTCTTATATGGCACATGCATATTATGTTTAATCAGCATGTTATGTTTAATCAGCCTGCATATGCTACATAGCTACAAAGGCTTCTATAATTCAGGCGCTGAAAAATTCAATGATGCTTCACATGTCAATACATTCAGCATTTTTATTCAGAGCTTGCATGGCTTGTGACTGTAGGAGTTGAACAGCTCTTCCTTACAGTTGTTACGGTTACCATCAGGAGGTCCTGCATTGCTTGATGCTGTAGGCAAGAATATTCATGGGAACCCAGAAAAATAAAATAATAATAATAAAAAAAAATATATAAAAAAGGTGTAGTTTCAGAAGGAAGGGAGGAAATATGAACAATATGGCAGACGAAGACAGAAATGAGATCAGTAGCAGTGTTTCTGAGAATATGGACAGAAATACAGAAGAAAAAGAAGTACATATGACAGACTAAACAGGAGTTTGGGATGTTGTCAAAAAAGGTTAGGGGAGAAGAAAACTGCAGGAGAGATTTCTATTAATGTTGAAGTACTCATACTTGCAAGTCCTGGAAACTTAGAGTTGTGAATAGGTCTAGTAAGAAGGAGTATATAGTAGCAAAACTTATGTCGCCATACCACCAGAAGATCTCTGTGAAAGAAGTTAACAACTTTGTACTACTACTTATTACTGCCTTTTTGACATAAAGTCCACTGACCTGATTATTCAAGGTTAGGATGTTTCTGTGTAACAGAGTCATAACTTCATTTTATGTAAGGTAGAGAAGAAGGATTACGAATTTTATGCCTCAGAAGTCTTTTTTTTTTTTAACATTATGTTATCTTTTTAGCAAGAATATCTAAAAACACTATTCTAGAATTATTCAGTCTTCATTTTTATGTAGTATCTTTATTTATATCTAGTAATATCCATTATTAAAGAAAAACAAAACAAACAAACAAACAAAAAACAACAGGAAAAAAAAACATGACTAAACAAATAAACAAAACTCTGTATTTTTTTTTTTTTCAAACAATTTTTGGATAATATCTAGAGTTTGTTTTACAATCCCCAGTCTCAGAGAGCTTAGCCATTGAAGTAAGAAGGCCACACTTTGTGCAGTACTTTCAATCTACCTTTCTACTTAGAGGGTTTTTCAGGGAGTTAGCTAGAGGCACTGTAGGCAGGTTGCAAACTGTGATACTGAAGCAGCAAATCAGAAAGTAGATAAATTCCAGGTGTATGTTTTCTTTTCTTCTGCTTTTCTTTTGTTTCCAATGCTTCTTTCAGAGCTTGTGTTGATAAATTATAAGGACAGTCATTTTGGTACATCTTGATAAAGCCATCTGTGAATGGCCTGACAAAATCTAGTGCATTCCTTGTGTTACAGAAAACATAATTAAGCTTTACTAAATTTCTCAGACTGTCATAGCTCCAGAGAAGTTTAGGGATCAGGAAGAGTTTGAAGTATGTTCCCCACCTCCCCACTCAGCTACAAGATTATGGGATACACCAGGACACTGTTGGCCTTTTTACTACTCTGCTTCTCCAGGTAGAGTAGAGTAGAGTGGGAGGTAGGATGTGCTAGGGAGGTAAAAAGACTTGTAGTAAGCACAATGAGGTTATGTGAGCAAGGGAAGTCTGGATCATGCAGACATGAAATGATAAATAGAGAGAATGTTAATTTAAAAAGTATTGTAGTTTGGAGATATAATTTATCCAGAATTTGAAAGAATTCACTTAGGAAATATTTTCTATTTGCTTTTTGTTCATATCAGGAAGAACTGGAGTGAATGCTTTTCTCATTTGAGATACTCTTGGTCACAGAAAGAACATCTGCCATTCACAGACAAATATTTGTTTAGTTTTTCTCTGTACAAATGCTTCATGAAAAATATTTATCCTCTGAGAAGGGAATGCAAATTGTTACAACATGAGTCTTGAAAAAAACACAGGCAAACTTTATCTCTCAGCAGGCAAGGGAAAATAAGAGTTTGTGACAATACATGAAAAAGATTAGAGTTCTACCCTAATGCATACTAGTCATTTATTTAAGTGTTAGTTCTAATTCTCCTGTGTGATGGTATCAATTCTTATTTTTCACCTTTCTCTGTATTCAGCTTGCATTACTGTTTCAAGGTGAGGCATTTACCTTCTGTTAAATGGTTTGTAGTTTTTCCCAGTGAAGGCAGTAATGTACACTATTCCATGTAGAGGGATACCATATCTTTAGCTTTATTTTTATTGAAATCTTCTGCTTTGTTATCAACACTAATCTGAAAGCTGAATAAAATCAATGTACACAGAAAACTCAATGTTCATTCGACGTTATTAGTCTCATAAAGATTCATAACACACAAAGCAGATATATGTTCATTTCCCTCTAATTGCTTTCAAAAATGTTATTCCTGTCTCCTAGATATTATCATTTCATAGCTATTGAATGCATAAAGAACATATTTTGTGCTGGTTGATATCCTCTGTTATCTCACTGAAATAGGTGGAATTACAGAGATGATATACTAGTAAATTTGTCCCAATGACTTTTCCTATATGTAACAGCAAAGTTCTAGAGAATATTTTTAACCTGTTTGAAAAAATACAGTGTCTAATAACATGGTATTTTCATGTAAAACTTTTGGCTTTAGCATATCTTCAATGTTACAAAATAAAAATCCATGCTATGCTTCTGCATACAAGAGATGATCCCAGTTCTTTTCTAAAAATGAAATCTTCAAAGAATGCACATACTGGGACCAACTTACCAATGCTTATTCACTTGTAAAATCTTTACTTGTACAAGCAATCCTATTGAAGTTAAAACTCCCAGATACATGCTTTAAGGTTGCATGGATCTTGACAATTGTATTCAACCCCCGAGCTAAAGGCTAGCTTGAGTTTCATCTGATGCAACCTTCCAGTTGAATGCATTCCTGCTGTGAATGTATATTTCGAAGTCTTAAGAAGCAGAGAGCCAATTATAAACTGGCAAACAATTTTTCTGAAAAAGCAGATCTAGCTTCCTTTTAATGTTATTACTGTTCCCCCCCCCCCCCACACTAGTTTAGAACTTTGCTGTTTATCTCACTTTACAGGTTTTCTTCTCAAGTAGTACATGGCTTATTATAAGATTTCTTGCTGATGGTAGGAAAAAGAAGAAAGAAAATGTGAACATTGCTAATACTGTCCTTAAGAATGACCTTCGTTGTTGGGGCAAAAATTGATGTCATATTTGGCACTTTGGCCCAAACTGTTCAACACTATGTCCCAGCATATATTTTACCAAAGAGTTCTGCTTTCCAAAATGGGGAAAACTATTTGCAAAACACCAGTGCCAAAGCTGATTTTTTTAGTGTCTTTAAGACAATGTGTAGGCTGACTGCATTCTGCACTAGGTTATGCTATGCCATGACTGCATGGTGCACAGTGTCTGTATTCATACTGCTTATATATGCATAATATATATTACTTCAGATACTAAGAACGATTAAATTTTAAAAGTGGATGGTGCACAAGCTATTGCATTAAACTGTCTTGGCTTTGCTAGGATAGCTGTCATAAATTGATTTGATATGTCAATAGTGGCTATTAGCTAATTACGTAATCTGGCTTTTTGATGTGCTTGACATGCAACTTTACTTTCAGACAAAACTGCCAACTGAAGAAGAAATGGTTTCCTTTTTTTTTTTTTTTTTTTTTTTTCTTTTCTTTCAATTACTTGACTACTTACCCATATCCTCATCTTCAATTGAATGCAATTAAATGGTCCTTAGAAAATTATTAAGTCAAGAAGTCTTTGAAACTCAGTTATGTGTGTGAGTAAGTGCATGTGTGTGAAACAGAGAGAGGAAGTGATGCTGGGAGTGGAGGTGTCTTCATTATTTTAGCAAACTGAGGTAATGACTGATTTTCCTGCAAATGCTACATTTGCTAAAACCTTGCCAAACCTAAGAAGCATTTTCTTCAGAGTATTACTGTAATAAGCACTGTCTTACAGGAGCTTCAGTTCTACATATTGACTCTCTCCATAGCTATGTTGGGATCTTTAGCAGGAGCTAGTAAGGAGCATGTGGGATCACGGTATTAGATAGAGATGTACAACTGATGGAAAAAATACTGTGCACTTTTCTTGTAAAGACAATGGGAATTACCTTGAGGTAACTAAACAGCATTCCTGGTTTGATCAATTTGAAAGGAATCATATAGAAGTACATCAGACAAAACTTTATGGAGATGGATTTAATTGTTTTACTGTCTGCTTATGTTCTGTAAAGTCTGTTTAGAGTGTCTGTTGTCTTTGCATGGCTGTTTTAATCAAAAGTGGTTTACTTCACAGTGAAATAAAGGAGTACCTCAACTCATACTCTAGCACACAGAAATTTCTGCAGCCATTTCTTGCAAGTCAGCAAAATAGCACAAATTTATACCAGAAACACTATGACCCAAATATTTGTTAAACTACTACATGTTGCCCCATTATATGTACTGTGGATTTTGAATATCAGCTGGATGCAGTATGTTTTCTGCATTTTAGCTCAGATATCTATTTAGCTGGCTAAACAATTACTGCTGAATATGCTGTTCCTACAAGGTAGTAATATCTTGTTCCCCTACTCCCTTTCCTTTCTACAAAACAATACAGAAGTTTTCTTGGCAGAGATGATTGTGATCCTTGATTTGTGTTATTTGGGCAAGCACAAAAGTTTTTCACACAGCATCATTATATTTTTTCACCTACTGTAAACTGTCCTTGCTAGTCTGTTTTAACTGTGGTTGCTGTACTATTGAATTCTGTTGAATTACCTTTTCTTTGTGTGTGCTTGTGTGTGTGTAAGTGCTAAGCAGGGAAACTTTGTGTTATCCCTATCTCATACCGATACACGTCAAGAACAACCATTTACCATTTCACCATTTCACCATTGCCATTTCACAATGAATGGCAATGGTGAAGAATTGCACTCTCCCACTCCATGCCCATGCAACACTATTATCCTTCTCTTGCTCTATTCTCCTGTTTTTCCATCCATGCAACTAAGTTTTCTTATGGGTATAAAAAGCCCACATAAATTAAGTAGTAATGTACTGTACTCTGTAATTCAGAACTGAGTTTTGTTTTAAGCATTTTTTTTATTTGACATAGAAGTGAAAAGCTTCTAGCAGTTTATTTATTTCATGGATAATTTATTATAATAATCAGAAAATTGACTAAAATATAGAAAAGAAATACCGTATGTCAACAGTTGAACTACATTGTATTCTTCAGGTCTCATTCACTTTTATTCATTTATTTTTTGTTCAATATGTGTCCTTTATGTGTATTAAAAATCACTTGATTCTGCCCTAGACAGCTTGTCAAAAGTGATTTGCAGACCTCACCAGCAGGGTTACTTAAGCAGTCTTAGCATATTTTTTAATGAATACCACCCACCTATCTTCACCTAAATAATACTCATCATTTTAATGGATGTGATATTGAACTCTATTGGGCTTAAAAGCTTCAGTAAATAACATAGACCTACAAAAACCATTTGAGAGAGAATATTTACACCTACCCAATTATTCTATTTCTATTTTTCTTTTTAAAGAAGTTAGATATGGTTATTGAATAGCATATTAAACTGCATAGAATTTAAAAGAGTGGATTAGAAGGTCATTGTCAAACCTGAGCATTTGTGGAATGGACCCCACAATCTTTGAAATGCAAATGAAAAAAAAAAAAAAAAAAAAAAAAGAATGCTTAACAAAGTATATCTTTACGCATTAATATTTTACATCTTTTATTTTACATCTTTTTTTTTTTTTTTTTTTTTTTTTTTTTGGTGTGGGGAGGGGAATGGATTGTGCTTTGTTTTGTTCTTCTACTATTTAAGCAAGTTTTTTGAAGCTATCTATCTTGTCTTTTAATGAAAAAAAAAAAAAAATCAGCAAACAACACTAATAGTCTTCAACCTGTTTCTCAACTTTACTCCAGATACATCTCTTCCCAGCTTCCTGGACTCCAGTCACCTTGCCACACCTTACACTCCATTCCCTCAATGAGGCAATGGGAAGTGCAGAAGGTGGTGAGCTCCATATTTATCACTCAGGTCCTCTAGCATGTTTCTCCACCAACTGCAGGCGGATGTAACTGTTCAGGCACCCTCTGTTGTATCTTCACTTATATGTCTTCCTACTGTCTTCAAGATTGAAGGTTGGCCAGGGTGATTTCCTTTAGTGCCAAGATGCCAAGACTGGTGTCTGTTCAACTGGCTTCATATTCGTCACATTGTATCTGATGTTGCAGTCCTTCCTGTCAGTGCTTGAAAGGGGAATGGATAGGAAAGACAGTTCTGAGAATATAATTTTATCAAGTTTCTACCAAGAAAAAAATGCAATAAAATATAAATCTCAGAGTATCAGCATATTCAGTGGGGATCAAATTACACACAATGGTATGCTATGCAGGCTGTATATATACTCCCATTACATACAGAATATAAATATGTAAAAATATAATGTAGTACAGAAGCACAGGGTACTTGGAAAGAGTGGTAGAAGAACTTTAAATACTTGATTCTGTATTTCCTGATGTAGATTTTCTTGCCTGTATACAAGACAGAAGAATAGTTACGGTTTCCAAGCTGACCTATGATGGGTATATTCTTTTTGACAGGATTTTACCCTTTTGGTCCACTTGTATTTAATCAGTATTTCATAGTGCAGGATGATTGCTTTTCAGTAACAGCTGGGGCACATGCTACTGGAGATATCAGTCTGGGAATTGAAAGGGTTGGGGAGAACAGAAACAATTCCATTTTATATAAACAGCTTCCAAGTCAGGTAGCCAGAAAATGACTACAGAAGAGAACTGCTAGACTACGAGCTGGGAAACATCTCTTCATTTACAAAATTAATTAAAAAATTAACAGAAACATGTGTACAGTTTACATTTTCTTGTCTCCTTGGGATGATATGCACAGAGAGAAGAAAACAAATATTTCTGTTCAAATTCCTATGTAAATGAAAGAAAAGGGAATGCACTCAAGCAGTTTGCTGTATTGCTTTCTGTAGATGAATTGAGACTTGTACCTAACCTAGCAGAACGCATTATCTGGAGGTTAGTCACCAAAGAGGTGTTGATGGAACATCCCAACTGCTCTACCAGACCATAATCTGACTGCGCATCCTCACACCCACTTTAGTGTATGCAGGGGGTGGTTTTGACTCTTTTTGTTCTGCTGCAGGAGATAAAGACATAATGGTTGTCTTTGGAAAAAGGAGTGAACAAAACCAGATTGGTCTAGAAATTATTTATGTTTGAAATGAACAGCTATTGTTAGTGTTGCCATAGAAATTATACCTTTAAAAGACTAGCATTTCCTCTCTGTATTGCATTCTTTTGTATATAATGCTGTGGGGGGAAAAATAATTAAATAAGAATGTTGTGATTCTGACTAATCTCTCTTGCTCCTGTTATTAGATTAGATTTCTCCAATCTCATCCTTCTGCTACAGCCTTTGAAAGAGTACACAGCTGTCAGTATACATGTTAGACAATTTCTATGTTGGAAGATTATTTTTCCCTTTTATGAGAAGCTGTGTATCTTTTAAACATCAGAGATGTGCTGCCAAGTATACTTCACAGCATGAAGATAAATAATGCCATTAAACTAGAAAACCTTTTAATGATTGCTGGCTACTCAGTGGGTTTAGCAATTTAGAATAACGCTTCCTTACAAAAATCACTACAGTTATTGAAACTTCTAAGCACGGCAATCATTTCAAGACAAAGTGGTTGTATTCTTTTACAAAGTGGGTCATTGGTGATTTTCTGAAAGCTTGCCTTGGTAATTTTTGTATTCTTTTTATTCCTATGCACAAGAGGAAATATAGAATGTGAGATGGGTTGTAAAAATAGCATAAAATTATTTTAATTTATCTGGAACTATATTAGAATAATGCATGCTGTAGAGGTTATTCTTAATTCCCATGAGGACAGCTGCTATGAGTTGACAAATATATACTTTGTGAAACCCACCACTCTGCACTTCGTAATGGTTAAGGATCAGAGAAAAAGGACATAGCTTCTCCACTATATCCAGTCAAAACTTACTTCAGAGTTTCTTTGTTCACTCCAGTTTCTACTGTCTATTATGTCTTTTATTACTGAGTATCAGTGAAAAGAAAGACTCTAGTATTTATGTCGTGCTTCTTTTTTATACCTATATAGTAAATATTGTCTATCTAAAACAGCCAGATATATATCTGCTCTATAGATGGAGAGATATTCAGTAAATCTTAAAACACAGGAAAACCTTTTAAGGACATAGAGAAACAGAAAGGGAAAAGACACTCAATGCAAAAATTAATAACTGATGGGTTTACATGTAAAATTTAACAAGAAATTAAAACTACATCCTTCTGTGATCCCACAGATGAAACTGAGTTCACCATTTCATTTTCATTTTAACAGGGAATAAAAGGTTAAAAAGAAACTTTATTATTATTATTATAAATGTAGAACATATTTCTGAAAGAGAGGTCAGAGGTTGGTGATTTAACATGGATCTAAAAATCCTCTTCCATCTACAGAAGAGAATATGTGCTCAAAGCTATGCTAGGCATAAAAGATAGTTCAGAGTGCATTCTTGCAGATATGATAGCACAGCCTGCAGGGAATGATGCACTGTAATGAAGATTCCTTACATGGCTCAACACATCCTTTCCCTTATGTCCCTAGTAGATCTGACAGATGACATCTTTTTGTTATTTATCTTCTTTTCCTTCCACATGTACTTTCTTTTCTAAAATCTAAGCAAGATTGGGTAATTCTTTGTTTTGTAGTCATTAATTTATCAGAATACTTAATCTTGAAATACATTAGTGTTTAATTAAAAGTTTGTATGATATATTCCCACTCTTTTCCACTCTTTTGTAGCACTCAGAAATTGTTAGGCTAGTATTAAATGCTAAATTCATGTTTACTCCAGCACTTCCTAAAATTATATATGCAATTGTAAACAAAGCAACTGGATTTTTTTCACTCTTTCATAAATATTCAATTTAGTTGAATTCTTAAAGGGATCATTGCAAGCAGCATTATAGCAGAATTATTAAGGATTTTCCAATTTACCAATAACCCATAGAAGTCATATATCTAAAGACTGAACCACCTGACAGCTTGTAAAGGTTTTTTGCTTTGATCTTTTCTAATTTAGACTCCTTTCTAATTTCAACACCTAAATTACTCTTTTTTTTTTTTTATTATTCTTAAGAATAAGTGATTATTATTATTACTATTATTATTATTGTAAATGTATTTTTCTATGAAAGTGAGGTGTCAAGTAGGCTCTTAAAGAAGTGCTTACCTCATTGATTTTTTGCCTCAAGTTCTAAAGGCATATGACACTGCATGGGAAGACTAAAAATATTCTGCCATGGTGTACAATCTTTGTGAAGGCTAATTATTAATAAGCCTTCATAATATTCAATAAGCATGAAGCTGGTAACTTTTTTATTTTATTTTATTTTTTATTTTTTCCTTCATTAACTGTTTTGTTTGTTTGTTTGTTTGCTATCAGGAATTAGTTTCTCTTTGTGTTCTGGATAAAGGCTACTACTTATAATAAACAAGAGTATATGCAACCCGTATAGGAATGATTTTTTTTTTAATATTAAATACTAACCATTATGGATATAGTTATATTTATTGGAAACATTATTCAGCAGTGAAGCAATGAGCTAGGAAACATTTAGACTTTCGGAAAAACAGCAATGTGTACAGGTGATATTTTCAAACCTTTATTTCCTTCTCAAATTCCTGATTTGAAGGAAGGGACTTGGAAAACAGGTACATTTGAGAATATCTTAATTCCAAAAGGTAATTATGCCAAGAAAATCAAAGGAGTTATTGATCGTTAAATCGATTTACTTCTGTGCCTGTATCCAAAGTGGGTGACTGTTTTCTGCTGGAGTTTATGCAGTCTTCAGAGACTTGAGTAAGCATGAAGATTATAAGAATAAGGATTTTTAATCTTCTCAGAAGCACTTTTTAAAAAGGGTGAGGAAAAGGAATAAGAGAGATCTGTCAGTCCTTAAGATGATCTCTTGTATTCTAAGTGGTGACATGATTAAAGTGAGATATAATATTCTGAGTCATTAACTCATATTTTTGGTGGGGCAACTGAGAAGGTGATACTTTTAAGTTATCTGGCTCCTGGTCTTGCCTGTTTTAGTAATCAAACTGTGCTGAGAGTAGGATTACAAACTGAAGCCCTTTTGTTTCAGACAATATTACACAAGCATCATCTGTTGTTAGGGAGATAGTCAACCAGGGAACAGTCATCAAAAGATAGCATGATGTTTTTGCCACATTCAAGCCTGTAAAAACTGTTCTGCTGAAAACAGAATGGTCCCTTCCCGTTTTATTTTAAGCTACACTAGCAGCTGCTATAATACATAAAACAGCTAAACGATTCCATAACAGTATTAATGAATTTAAATTAGAGCTGCAGTCTGCTCTTCTGCAGTCCAAAATTTCAACTAACGGGTGTGTGCAGAGTCTACAGTATGAGAGCAAGTCATCCCTTTTACCTATAAAACTCCCACTGACAGTCACACATATTCACAAAAGGAGTAGAATTAACCTTTGTTGGGAATACTGTACAACAAATCAGTTAAACTACCAACAATCAGAGGGAGAACCTAGTTTGCTGTAATACTGATATTCTCACAGTGGGAAGACAAAATTATTAGTAGATTGGTGTCAATGATAAACCATAGAAGATAATAAATAAAAAGACCTGAGTTGTTTGAAAAATCAGAATTAATCTTTACTGATAACAGGTTTACAGTGGCAGAAAACACCCAGGATAAAACATTCAGTGCAAATCTTACCTACTATTGAACTGACATATTGAACTGGATGCCCTTAGCATGCAAGCTGCATATGTTCAGTATACTTATCCTGTGCAAAGCTTCCATTTCATATGGGGAATTTAAAGGAAGAGATTTATGAAATACTCCGGCTACGGCAAACCTAATGCAATGAAAACTTGTATGTTTTAACTTTTATACATAAATATTTTAGTCTTGATCCTTTTGTTGTAATTATTTCAGTATAGGAATTATTCCGTTAAATTATTCCAGTAAGGTGTTTGTAGTTTATTGGCTTCCTAAGGGAGTTTACAATACCTTCACAATGCTTTTATAATAGTAGCAATCTTAGATACATGTCGTAAAATATTTTTTCCATCTAAATATGCTTATGGGTATAAGCAAACAATTAATTGTTAAAGGTCTTGCTGAAACCACTCAAATTAAATAGTTATTTAAAAGAAAAAAAGAAATCAGTGAAGAAATTCAGTAAAGAAATCTGACTTTGAGAATCATTCTCATTGGATTCTGATTCATACATACCACTATAAAATGTCGTTAAGCTATATATTTTGAAAAATACTTTTTCTCATCTACTTACAAAGTGGAAAAACCTCAGACTAGTTGAACTAAGATTATTTAATTCGTTTAACAATGGACTAATTAAGCATACCCTTAAATCTAAGTCACTTTGTTCACTCAGTCCAAATACGATCCTTTCACATGGGAAACTGCATTTCACAAATGCTAGAAGTTTGGGGAAAGCTCTTTTTTATGTAGGTGGTCTAGGTCTTTCAAAAAGATGAATATGTTGTTCTGTTCCAGGGTGACTGTTTTGTCTGGAGCTAACAGCTTCTTGTTTGTGAACTATATAGACAGTTAAGTGCTACTTTGTATCACAGGGTATTCAGTCTGCCAGAATTAACAAGTGTGTTGCACACTAACTTTACTCGCTTTGCTGACTCAAAGCTATACTCAGACATTGCAATAAGTTAAGTTAGCAACATGTAAGAATGTCATCATAAACTGTGTAGGTGAATTAAGCCAAGGCTTCGGTGACAGTCTAGGCAGACCTAGGTGCCAATGTCTGTATCTATACTAACCTAGTTCCATCTCATCTTTCCCTCCTGCATTTTCTGACATTTCCTTGAAGATTTCTTGTTCACAGCAAAAGTGAATAGCAGTCTTGCACAGCTTAGTGAAATGTATTGTAAATGTTGGCACAAAGTGTGGAGGAGGCAAAAATGGGAGTAGAACTACAAAGAAGGTATTTTTCAACTGTAGAATCAAGTGAGGAAAATTTAAGAAGTAAATTCAACAGAAACTTTGGGCCTCCTCAAACTGTTTGAGAGACAAACATCTAATACAGTAAGCATAGGAACATATGTATGCTATAATCTTGATGTTAGTTCTGACTTGTTTTACCCTAACAAATCAATCTTTCAATACCTATGACAAGCTAAGTGAAATTTCTTTTGGTGGACATGGGTTATTCTGTACAGTTTCATCATATTAAGTCTCTGTGCTTCAAACCTCATGAATGTGAGTGGTGTGCTTCTGTCATGCCTTCTATCACATGTAAGCCACTTCATTTGAAGTGTGATGTTGTTACCTGGCTTTCTTGCCTTCCACCCTCTCTTTAGACCTTTCTGCAAAGCTTCTTCATTACTTACCACACCACCACATTTACCTCTTTTGCATCTGATGGAGATTTGTTGTGCCTTTGGGGATGCACCAATATGGCAGTGAAGATATATTTTCAAGTGTTTAGAACTTCTTAACTAGCACAAAAAGGAATCAGAGGCAAAGGGTGATGGAGCAATACATCTTTTTAGGACTCCTGCTTAACTGTGCAGGTCCCACAGCTTCTATCTGCACCTCCTCTGATTCTGCTGTATTCATCCTTACATTGTCCTTTCTCTTAGCCTTTGAAGGTTCTATACTTTTGGAGGGCAGAGAGCGGATGTCCTTGTCTTCAAAAGAACAATTTTAAATTCTTCCTTGGGGGAACGCTGTCATTTGGAGCACATCTGCAGACAGATATGGGAGAAAATATGGCTTCTATGGAATGTAGTCAACACTTTTATTCTTATAGCTCCTGAGTAGTGCTTTCACTCTTCAGTATAAGGATATACTAACACTGTCTTGAAAAGGCTGTTGGTACAACTCCTATTTCATCTTATGGAGCATGACTGAGGACAAAGTAAAAATCACCTGAGAAATAAGGACCATATCAATCCATTAAATCAAACTGAACTTTGGAAACAGATATTTCTCAATGGGAACACCCATCTACAGTTTATAGTGGATGTTTATCTAGAAGCATCCATTATCTAATGTTTTCATGTGTTTTGAAAATATTAACTCTTGTAGAGTAGTGAACTGGATTGTGAACTTCCATAGCATGTTGGTGTTGTTCTAAAAAGCCTTAAATAAAAGATTTTACTCAGGTATATCTACACTACAAGCAGGTTTGCATAGTGATGTTTGTCCAGATTTATGCAGAAATCTACCAGCTGACTTGTATTCATATTCCTGTGCACTGGCCCATTGAGTATCCACCTGTCCACCAGTACTGAATGCTAGCTCCAGGCACCATCACTGTGACTGGGGGGGGGGGAGGGGGGTCAGCTTCCCAGACATGCTGAGAGGTGGCTGTGGCCAGGACCAAACAATGGCTTGTGGGAGCTACTTCCAGGTATGGCCCTGTTGCAGGGCCTGGCCTGAGCTACAGCTGGCACTCACTGCCTGAGCCCTGCACAGCCCATCCATGTCTTCTTCCAAGCTTCATACACCCATTGGCCCACATGTCCTTGTCTCTGACCTCAGCCCAGCCCTTTCTCCAGGGAGGTGCTGGGGGCTGGAACTGCTCAAGTCGCCCCCAGCTGCCCTGTCTAGCATGGTGGGATGGCTGGCTGTCAGGCCCTGCCCTGAGCCCTGCAAGGGAACCTCCATAGTCTTGGCCTCAGGGAGCTGCTGCCCTCACATGTGTGGTATGTTCAACCAAAACAGAAGATGCTGTTTCACACAAATTTACTTGATGCTTTTAAGACTGTTTTGATGTTCCTTACCCATTTACTGTATTACATATTCCTCTAGCCCTTGTGTCACCCATAAAACTGAGAAGGAGAAAACAGTAATTTTAGTTTGAACAAAAGCTGGGATACTTGCTTCCTTACTGAAACCACTGCATTTTCCTGTTTTAGCTCTGCCTTGATCAGGCACTTTTGAAAAAAAAGAAGAAATAAGTTGTCCTTTCTGCAAAATGGCGATAAATTTTTGTGCACGAGGCAGCCTTTTTATTAGTTGTATGAGCCACATTACATAAACAATTGAGAACCTTGGGGAAAAAAAGTAAATCACTGTGAATTCAATTAAGGTCTTGCAGTTGTATGAGCATCAGGGTTGAAGTGACCAACATAAACCATTATCTCTCAGTAAGTAGGAGGCATACTTTCTTCATATGCCCCTGGACTTTCAGGACAAAACAATAAGTACTGATAAGCCCTAAAATCAGTAGCATTGAAAGGTGTGTATTCGGCCCACCTGAAATGAACATATTTAGAATACTGAACATGTTTAGAACTAATACATGCTTACAAATAAATACATTAAAGGTTTTATTATAAGGGTGGACACCTCCATTTCTTTGGGAGTTGTCTTCTGTTCATGTTAACATGTGTTTCAGCAAAGTTTTTGGACATTATAATCATTGAGAATGTATTCAAGAAAGCCTAAAACTTGTAAACAGTGTAAAACTAAGAGAATTACCTTTTCTGACTAAATAGATATACATCAAAGACAAAATTATCATTATCGCATCTTTATGTGTTTTAAATATTGTAGAGTATATCAAATATTTTGAAATACTGTATGTACTGAAAAGATTCCATATATTCTATAAACTTTTATGATGATCTGACATAAGATGAAGAAAACAAAGGATGCTAAAGATGAAGAAACTAGAGGATGCTAAACTCTTCTCATTTTCCTTGCTCTGAAAGCAGATGACCTGATTCACATGGGACTGAAACACATTTTATTAAACATTTGTTTTAAAAATTGAAGTTTGAGCTAGCTGATTGATACAAAATGATAGCCAAAACCTCAACAGTATATAAGTGATTATATATAATAGAGCTAAATGCTTCTTGTTGAGTATCTAATACTTGTTATGTTTGAGCTGTGCTAATATCCTGTACTTGCTTAAACCTTTGCTAACTTCAGAATTCTCTTATTATGCTTGTCTGAATTGACAGCTTATTTGCACACAATTACTAATAATATATGCAGAGGAAACAGAAACGGTTTCTTTCTTAAACGTACAAAGGTCAGTAAAGAATCCACTCTATGCCTTTTTCTATGTAATGATTGCAATTACTATGCATTGCATTGTAATGTGTGTAAAATTATGAGTATGACATATGGGGCAATGAACTATAGGCCATGGCTAGATATAAGTATCAAGTTACAGCATTTAATTCAGCAAGGTACAAGGGTTTTATACTTACACCTTTTGCTTAAAATGGATCTAATGCAGACCTGCACCCTGATTTTTTCCATTCTTCCTACATTCTCTCCATCATGGCTAAGGTTGGAAGTTATTTTGGGGGCATTTCAAGCATGATGGTCTTAAAGGTTTTCTTTTTTACACACATATTTCTCTAGTATCTGTAATAGCCCTTATCAATACCCCATCGTTATAACCAATTAAAAGTTAAGCAAGATTTGTGTAGTATAAAAATCACTGCGTGTGAACTAATTTTAACTTGCATATGCATCCACTTCTATTCTATATGTATGTAAGCACAATAGCTATAAACAGTCAGGAGACAGAAATAGAAAGATGACTATCACTTGTGGATCTACTGTTGCTTCTGCAGCTACCCAGAAAACAGAGCCTTCGCAGTTCATTGTCTGAGGCTGGGACGGCTGCTATTAGACAATGAGAGGTCACATTCTTAATATTCATGGGTGGAGTATGTGTTTGAATTCAGAATCCTGTGGAAATAACATAAGCATCAACAATTGATGCATTTATTTTTAGAATGCACCCCAAATCTTCTATTGTAGACATTTATTTTTTGAAGAACCAAAACCTTAGCAGTGGTATTCTGATACAGATTTTGTATATATTCTTATATATATTGTATATTATAATGTATATGACTATATACATGTAGTCATATAGTAGTCAGCTAGTAGCATGAATTCATGGACAAAGGCATTTATGCTCAGTTTTGAATTCTGTGGAAAACAGATGCATTTCTACTGAGCTTTTAAAACTTCCTGAGGGCTTTCACAATATGAGCTGATAAAGTTTTATGGAATGCTCTATTTTTATGTATAGTCAATATGATGAGAATCATTCTGGCCTGTACAACAGGGTGGAAATTAACTGAATAGTTTTGAATGAGCCACCCATAAACATTTGCTGCATTTATTTTATGTGATAACATTTTACTCAGTGAAAACTACTCCTTTTAAAGTACACAATATACATATGTGTTAGAGTTAGAGTAAATGGGAGTATTATTTTGTAAGTCTTCTTGATCTGAAGAATTTGACCCCCATTTCCCTAATCTCTCATCCAATTATTTTGATGACAGCAATCTCTATCATTTCTGGGGAAAACAAGGCCCTGTGCATATAAATTCAGGAGCCTGGAAAAAAAAAGCAAAAAGAGACAAATTGTGGTCTCGTAGTTACAGTGCTTCTTCAGGAAAAGATTCCTGTCTCTTCTTCTGTTTTTTTTTTTTTTGTTTTTTGTTTTTTTTTTTTTTTTTTTATTATACGTATCATCCATTTTAAGTCAAAAGGGTTTGAATTAAGGGTTTTAATTAGGGATTTGGAACCCCAAGTCTGATCCACCACAATCTGCTTCTCAGTCTCTTCAGTCTCTTACTGATCTATGAGTATTTGAAATCCCAGCTCTTTCCCATGACATACCTCTACCCCTGATAGGGGTAGAGGCATGTCACGGTGGTAGGCAGTGCTCCTAATTTCCAGAGGAAAGTTATTTTTGAGAGTTTTTTTTTTTTTCTTCATCATTATTCTGAAAGAAAGATTTTGAAGGACACTGTAATAATATCTGCAGTTATGAAAATTGCTAGAGGTATAAAGAATGTACTGCAATTACAGTGTAATTAATACACAGCCTGTGACCTAGATATGTGTAAATCTTTGCATGATTTATATTTTCCTTTTTATAATCTGAAATTAATTTTAGAAGGCTTTGGAACAGCCATTGTTACCATCAGGATATTGCAGTTTTAAGTTTGTATATCATATATTCATGGTTAAACATTGATTGTACTATATGGGTACAGGAAATTCTGTCTCAAGATAGTGTCAAATCAAAAACTGCAGCTATTAAAAAGCAGCACTGTTCAGCAGCATGTAAAAGTTGTAATTGGGTAGGGCAATAACACCCCTTTTCCAACCTTGGATCTCAGTACAGTTTTATAAAGCCATAGGTCTCCTACTGTCTTTCCACATAAGCAATGAAGTTTTCTTTAGCATTAGGAATATTAGGTAGCTGGTTGGTGCAAGGGCAATTAAGTGAAGACTGAGCAGAGTTTTGCTAACAAATTAGATGTGCTAGCACATGCTTTTCAAAAATTAGCCAAACAAAGCAACAAGAGCAACAAGAAAAATGAAGTTGAAATAAAAGAATGTCATTCCAAACTGAATGATGGGCCTGGGCAGTTTCAAAGTTATCTTGTTGAGTGCAGATAAACACTTTCCAGGAGGAAGTTTTAGCATTGCTTTCAACATTTTCTTTCAGCTTTCTGCTCCTTCAATAATAAAGGAATTATGAAATTATGATGTGACTGTCAGTCTTGTACACAAGCTCGTTCACAATAATAAAGGTGCAGATCAGAGCAGAAAGAACTGCTCCATTTCTATACCACTGTTGCAGAAAAACAAACAAACAAACAAACACACACACACAAAAAATGAGAACTCCCCAAGTCATGTTAGGTGGTCCTACTTGTCAAAAAGAATTGCCATGTAGACATAACAAATTTTAGTTATATCTGTTCTTGAAGTTTTCACCCTACAACTTTAATAAGCTGCAAAGCTATATATTTTAATTATAGATCATCAATCCTTTACAAAACAATTTAATGATAACCCCTGTAGGAATTCTTATTTTTTCAGTTGTTGTACACAAGATCTGTATCTGATTGGTAAAGCTGATGGCCTTTTTCATGGAATCATAGAATCATAGAATGGCTTGCGTTGGAAGGGACCTTGAAGATTATCTAACTCCAGCCTCCCTGCCATAGGCTGGGATGTCACACTTCAGATCACATTGCTCAGGACCTCATCTGACCTGGTCTTGAACACCTCCAGAGACAAGGCATCCACAACCTCTCTAGGCTACCTGTTCCAGTGCCTCACCACCCTCTGAGTGAAGAATTTCCTCCTAACCTCTAATCTAAATCTCCTCTCTTTTAGTTTAAAACCATTTCCCCTTGTAATTATCCGATTGAGCTAAGAGTCACTCTCCATCTTTTTTTTAAAGTACTGAAAAGCCGCAATGAGGTCACCCCTCCTCTTAATTATCTTTTGGCCTTCCTCTGGACCCATTCTAACAGACCCACATTCTTCTTTTGCTGGGGGCTCCAGACCTGGATGCAGCACTCCAGGTTGGGACTCACAAGGGCAGAGTAGAGGGGAACAGTCACCTCCCTCCACTTGCTGGCCACTCTTCTGTTGATGCAGCCCAGGATGCAGATGACCTTATGGGCTGCAAGCACACTCTGCTGGCTCATGTTGAGCTTTTTGTCCACCAGAACCCCAAGTCCTTCTCTGCAGGGCTGTACTCAATGAGTTCTTCTCCCAGTCTGTATTCATGTCTGAGATAGCCCCAACCAGGAAGCAGTACCTTGCACTTGGACTTGTCGAACCTCATTAGGTTTGCCTCATTAGGAAGCAAGTAGCCACTGGTGAATACACTTGTTCTGGGACTTCAGACCCTCTTGCACAGCAGGTGCCAGGCTGCAGTAAGGGCTGTCTGCCCCCTGCTATGGGAAGCCAGGCCCCAGGGGCAGTTACAGCATTGCCCATGGCATCTGGATGTGGGGGGTGGTCTGCCTACAGCCCCTGGCGTGGTAAGCAGAGGTCCAGGACAGGAGCCAGGCTTCAGGAAGGGGTCGGGGAGGACCCAGCAGAGACTGGGCAGCCCTGGAAGCACTCTCAGGGTGTGATATCAGGTTATCAAAACTTGGTTTGGACAAGCATACAAGATTTGGCAGTTAGCCCACAAAAGTGAAGGTGTAAATGGAACACCTGCTTCTTCCTCTTCACAACCCTGAAAATACAAAGTGAGCTCATATACTATGAAATGTAATGTAAATTAGAGACCTAACTTCTAATATGGCAGAGTAGAATAAGCATTAAATTAGAAACAGGTTGTACTTTAAGGTCTAAGATTGCACTGTATTAGTAAGATAATATCACAAGGATCAACTGTGAAAAAAAGGAATATATGTAGCCTACATAACATAAAAGACAATCATTAATGTTAGTGCTATGTAAACCAATAGTCTTAGTGATTGTGAAGGATTTTATTATCAAGCAACCAAATGTTCCATCAGAATATCCAGTGGAGCTTCTTCCTCCATATCCTTCTGTCCCTCTTCAACTCAACAGAAAATGTCTCTGTAATTAGTGAATCATATGGGAAATATTATTTAGAGAATTTTTGGAATTAAATAATTCCCAAAATGCTCATTGTTAGTCAAAGTAACTAGAGTCTTCTGTCATAAAGTCTGAGGAACATCACAGTTATTTTACCAATCATTTATTCAAAAAAAAAAAAAAAAAAAGATCAGGAAGACTAAATGTTTTAAGAAAAAAAAAAAAAAAAAAGTAGTTTTAGCCTGAGTTAAATTCAAAATTATGCTGAAAGTTCTTCGCTTATTCTAAGTTACATCTTACAAATTTATTTATTAAACAACTTATATTCATATGTAATTGTTACTCTTTGCTAATTAGAAAATAGCAGAAAACTAACCATATAGGGACCTACAGTATTTCAGCTTTTTTTTTCTACTGTTAGGTTGTTGCAGATAGCTAGTAGTTGAAAATTTGCCTTATCACAGAATCACAGAATTTCTAGGTTGGAAGAGACCTCAAGATCATCAAGTCCAACCTCTGACCTAACACTAACAGTCCTCCACTAAACCATATCCCTAAGCTCTACATCTAAACATCTTTTAAAGAATTCCAGGGATGGTGACTACACCACTTCCCTGGGCAGCCCGTTCCAATGTCTAACAACCCTTTCGGTAAAGAAGTTCTTCCTAACATCCAACCGAAAACTCCCCTGGCACAACTTTAGCCCATTCCCCCTCATCCTGTCACCAGGCACGTGGGAAAATAGACCAACCCCCACCTTGCTAGAGCCTCCTTTAAGGTACCTTTAGAGAGCAATAAGGTCGCTCTTGAGCCTCCTTTTCTCCAGGCTGAACAAGCCCAGCTCCCTCAGCTGCTCCTCGTAGGACTTGTTCTCCAGACCCCTCACCAGCTTCGTTGCCCTTCTCTGGACCCACTCAAGCACCTCGATGTCCTTCTTGTAGCGAGGGGCCCAAAACTGAACACAGTACTTGAGGTATGGCCTCACCAGAGCCGAGTACAGGGGGACGACCACTTCCCTAGCCCTTCTGGCCACACTGCTTCTTATACAAGCCAGGATGCTGTTGGCCTTTTTGGCCACCTGAACACACTTCTGGCTCATATTCAGCCGACTATCAACCATCACTCCCAGGTCCTTCTCTGCCAGGCAGCTCTCCAGCCACTCCTCTCCCGGCCTGTAGCTATGCTTGGGGTTATTGCGCCCCAGGTGCAGGACCCAGCACTTGGCCTTGTTGAACTTCATGCAGATGACCTCAGCCCATCGGTCCAGCCTATCCAGATCCTCCTGCAGAACCTTCCTACCCTCGAGCAGATCGACAACGCACCTAACTTGGTGTCATCTGCAAACTTACTGAGGGTGCACTCAATGCCCTCGTCCAGATCATCGATGAAGATATTAAAGAGGACCGGCTCCAGCACTGAGCCCTGGGGAATGCCACTAGTGATTTGCCTCCAACTGTATTTGACTCCATTCACCACGACTCTTTGGGCCCGGTTATCCAGCCAGTTTCTAACCCAATGAAGCGTACGCCAGTCCAAGCCAAGAGCAGCCAGTTTCTTGAGGAGAATGCTGTGGGAGACGGTGTCAAAAGCCTTGCTGAAGTCAAGGTAGACCACATCCACAGCCTTTCCCTCATCCACCCAGTGCGTCACTTTGTCATAGAAGGAGATCAGGTTCGTCAAGCAGGATCTGCCTTTCATAAACCCATGCTGACTAGGCCTGATCGCCTGCTTGCCCTGCAAGTGCTGCGTGGTGAGTCTCAAGAGAATCTCCTCCATGAGTTTCCCTGGCACTGAGGTCAAACTGACAGGCCTATAGTTCCCCGGGTCCGCCCTCCAGCCCTTCTTGTAGATGGGCATTATGTTTGCTAGCCTCCAGTTGACTGGGACCTCCCCTGATAGCCAGGACTGCCGATAAATGATGGAAAGTGGCTTGGCCAGCTCCTCCGCCAGTTCTCTCAGTACCCTTGGGTGGATCCCATCGACTTGCGCACATCCAAGTGCCGTAGCAGGTCACCAACCAGTTCTTTGTTGATAGTGAGGGCCACTTTCTGCTCCCCATCCCCTTCCGCCAGCTCAGGGTACTGGGTATCCAGAGAACAACCGGTATCGCCACTAAAGACTGAAGCAAAGAAGGCATTAAGCACCTCTGCCTTTTCTTCATCTTTTGTAACAAGGTTTCCCCCCGCATCCAGTAAGGGATGGAGATTCTCCTTAGTCCTCCATTTTGTGTTGATGTATTTGTAAAAAGACTTTTTGTTGTCTTTAATGGCAGTAGCCAGATTGAGCTCCAGATGAGCTTTGGCCTTTCTAATTTTGTCCCTGCACAGCCTCGTAACATCCTTATAGTCCTCCTCAGTGGCCCGCCTTTTTTTCCAAAGATTATAAACCCTTTTTTTTTTCTTTTTTTATGTAGAAAAAAAGTTTGAATTCCATAAATACATACAGTGAATATACTTAGCAGACAAAGGTTTTTATTTTACCTTCATTGTATATATTTTGGGAGCTCGATTAGTTTCCTGAAAACACATCCAATTAGAATTATCCAATAAAATTATATTTGATATTAAAACTTTCTTTTGTCAGTCTTTGCAGAGGTGGAATTTTGGACTGGTACAAGAACAAGAAATAACTACTCAGTTCCCAAAAGCAAAGCTACACTGTGTTCAAGGAACTAACAGAAGAGCAGATAGTGAAGTTTAGATACCTCACAGGAAAGGAACATGCCATAAATGCCATAATAGGTGGAAGACTGGTTACACATGCAGAATGATTTGGAAGAAGGGCTTTTTTTTTTTTTTTTTTTTTTTTTTTTTTTCCTTTCAGGACGGTATTTCAAGTTAGTTTTCTTTGAATCTTTCCTCTTCATCTATCTTGACATATTTTAGGCCATAAAAAGGGAGAAATTGTTTCTTTATATCTATCTGGGGCTTGCAACTAGTTTCTTATGAATGCCTGATTATGAAAATCTGATTGATGACTCTTTTTTCTTAGACTTTGGAAAGTCTTTGTACAGCCTGTTGCTTTTGAAGCAGGTGTATGTTCCTCTAACTAACATTTTAAATGTTGTTAAGGCTCTCCTGTTTCATGACACTTGTAGAAAATCATGACAATGAATTGAGATTCGCTTGTGAAATCCCACTGATTCTAATTTTACCCTTTCTTTGCAATTTACAAATCTAAAGCAATTACTTTTAAGCTGTTTAAGTTGTATTCTGCATGTAACAAAGGTACTATACTATATTTTGTAAGTGCATGTGCTTCATACTTTGTGAGATCTAATGACATGCTGTTCAGGGATTTGAAAGGAACTGTCACTTAGAAAGAGACTGTTACTGAATAGGCATTGAGGTTTTATTTTTATTTATTTATTTATTTATTTTTCTGATGTATTTAGGTGTGGTATTTCTTTGCAATTTTGTTTCTTTTCATAATTTATCAGGGACAAGTTTGTGCCTTTTTCCACAATGCCAGCACGCCAGCACCAAAGAAAGAAACTTTCATCACTTCGCTCAGTTGTTGCTTTCCAAGAGAGGAAACTGAAAACTGTGAGGTTTTCACTTACGTTTAAAGACTTTTCTGCCACATGAAAATACACATTTAAATGAAGAGTTAGTTTTTTTTTTTTTTCCTGTCTGCCTGCCTGCCTGCCTTCCTTAAAGCAAACTAATCTTATTAGCTAACTTAGCACTTTCATGACACACTAACCCCATAGTTCAAGGTGCAGGACAGTTTCCTAAAGAAAGATTATCTAAAGAAAGACTCCTTTTTTCCTTATGCTTATAATGAAAGTACATTTCAAGAGATGTGAGAAGTGGGAAACACTATGACAATAGACAATATTGGTTACATTGATAAGACGTTCAGAAAACCACATTACTACAGAAGAGCTGTGAAGTATTTTTCAGGGACAAGGTCCTGCTTTTTCTTCCTTCCTTCCTTCCTTCCTTCCTTCCTTCCTTCCTTCCTTCCTTCCTTCCTTCCTTCCTTCCTTCCTTCCTTCCTTCCTTCCTTCCTTCCTTCCTTCCTTCCTTCCTTCCTTCCTTCCTTCCGTCCTGCCTTCCGTCCTTCCTCCCTCCCTCCCGCCCTCCCTCCCTCCCTCCCCCCCCCCTTTGGAGGGGATTTGATGGAAGATAATGAAGTAGTTTAGAACATGTTTAAAAGAATATCCTTCACAGTTAGAAAGACAGCACAGGAAGAAAAAATGGTTTTCAGCTAATTACCTCATGGACGCTAGCTAGCATACATAGACTAACACTGAGATACAAACCCTTGAAGTTATTGCTAGGGACTGAGCCAACAGAAAGTTTCCTAATTCAATTAAGTGTAATTCAGATTTTGGGAAAGACCCAAAAAGAACATAAGTAAAATTAGGAAAAGAGATTTTTCTTTTCAATTTGCCTCCCTTATCAGGAATTGCTTTACTGTGGTTAATTTTATTTCTGCTGAGCTGTTTTGGGGAGCATGTGTGTAAGTGTATGCATTTTCCTTACAGTGAGTATTTATAACAAGTAAGAAAAAAAATCTTGCTTGGCATTTCCCCAATGAACATTAATGTTGAGATACAGCTGTATTTCTATTTCTGCCTCAAGTGGAAACTAAGATACTCAATGCAGCTGCCAGAGGCTTCTTATGTCATTTTTGTGTGAAGCAATAACATTCTCTATTAAAAAGACCTTATGAAAATTATTTTCATACCTAGTTAAAATTTGCATGAAATATATTGATCTAGAAGCATTCAACATGTTTTTGATATTGTTATTCATGCAAATAAACAACCCACTACTATATTTCAGTTCTTGCTATCATATAAAGAAGAAGGCAATTAAAAATCCCTGATTCTAAAATATTTTGTTATTCTACTATTCATCTGAAAAGTCAAGTATCCTCATAGCCAAAGAATTTGTAAAATATGCTGGCATTAATACAACTTGAGACACAGCAATGAATTTTGTTTCTACCATACATTGTATTAGCTTCCTGGAAGAGGTAACTGAAAACCAGAAAAAAAAAAAGAAAAAAAAAAGTAAAAATTAAAAAGGCCTTTTTTTTTTGATGCATACATCACCTGTATATCTGCTTATTGCTTACAGAAACAGCAGACATGCTATTTCCATTTAATCATGAAATAATATATATATATTTTAAATTACTACCTATATTTAAAAAGTACCTGTTTTAGTAAAAAACAAAAAACAAAAAACAAACCAAACAAACAAACAAAAAGAACAGACCAAAACAACAATAAAATAACTGCTGAAGGAAGGCTGTTTCCAGTTCATGAGATGTCACACTGAAGTTAGTGTTAAGAATTTTGCTTTTCAGAATTATGCCTTTTATTTTGTTTTTCAGTTAAAAAAATAATTGTATGTATTTCAGCATCTAGGCCTCAGACATACTCATGACATTAGAGAAGGAATTTTCTGTGGATTTTTTTTAAGATCCTCTTGAGATGTTTCTTTTTGATTTCCTTTTGACCTGCTTATTGGCTTTGCAACTGATTTCAATAGGTGACAATTTGTAGACTGCTCAATTGCTGAGGCATTCACCTGGGACATCTGCTCTGAGTCAGTCATGAGAATGATGTGAGCCGGATTCCCCAATCTCACAATGTACAAAGGCATAAAGCAGCGACTCCTCTACAGTGATCTTCAACTTACTGTCTTTTCTTTGAGTTTTTAATTTTTTTTTTATAATACGTTTAAAAAAAAAAAAAAAAAAAGCTTCTCCTGCTTTCAGGAAAAGGTGTGGAAACATAAGATAAATGTTGGTAAACTCTGAGGAGAGCCCTTATGAGGCGAGAGAGGCCCATATGCTGGCATCGAGGTGGCTTGAGACAGCCAAGGGAGCCACCAGGACCCAGCAGTCCTCGCGAGAGACAGCAGCGGCAGTGGTGGGCCATTTAAATTGGGCATCACCACCATTTTTTAGACACTCGCCGAGGCAGCCAGCCCCTTACTGTCTAGAAGCAATCCCTAGGGAGTGCTGCAAACAGGACTTTCTTGGCAGTTAGCACGGGCAGTTCAGAGAGGGGCAGGCATGGAGGAGTGCAGGGAGGATCCTTTCCTCCCTTTTCCACCTCCGTCTTCTCTGGGAGCTCTGCCTCGTACAACTTGCAATTTTAGTGAGGAAGCTACTGTAGACAGAACTAGCAAGTCTGCTGTTTTGCCATGGTTGCACCCTGGCAGAAGGCTGTTGTCAAGAAAAGTGTGGAGACACAGACAGAGGCCCCACACAAACATACGACTGCACAGGTCTCTGGTTGCAGAGAGTGCCAGAGCCTGGCCCTTGCAGTACAGGGTGACAGACAACACCTGCGTCAGATGCGACCAGGTAAATGATTTACTCAGCCTCGTGGCTTAGGTTCTTCCTAAAGGAAGAGGTGGAGAGGCTGAAGGACATCAAGGAGAGTGAGAGGGAGATAGATTGGTGGAGCCAGTCCCTACCAGCCTTCAGGCTTAGGCAGCCAGCAGAGGCTCCATAAGAAACACATCACGCCCTACTGCCTTGCGAGCAGGTAATAGGAGGGGACCAGCAAGCAGACAGAGTTCCTGCTACAGTGAACCCCCCTTTTCCTCTCCCCCTAACAACAATGATGATGAACTGGGGGGCAGGGGCAATGGCAAAAGGTTCCTGCTTGGTGTTACAAGCATAGTATGTCCACCTGCCTGGTGATTCCCCTACCTCTCCAGCTGTCCCTGCAGGACAGGTACACTGATCTGCGAGGACAACTGGACAATGGTGAGGGTGATGGTTCTTCCTACTTGGAGGTGTCACCAAAGTCTAATCAGACAACCCAATGCATTAAAACCTCCTCAGTAAAGAGTAAAAGATGGGTCATTGTCATTGGTGACTTGCTGCTGAAGGGAGATGAAGGCTCAATATGCAGACCAGACCTGCTACACAGGGAAGTCTGCTGCCTCCTGGGGGCCTGGGTTAAAGACGTAAGGAAGAAATTTCCTTCGCTAGTATGGCCCTCAGATTATTATCCTCTTTTGCTGTTTCAGCTAGGCATTGATGAAATAGGAAGAACTCCTCTAAGGACTATGAAGAAGGACTTCAGAGCCTTGGGGAGACTAGTCAAGGGTTCAGGAGTAGAAGTCGTGTTCTCTCTATCCCTCCGGTTACAGGAAATAATGAGGGACTGGACATGATGAACCAGCAGATTAATAATTGGCTCTGAGCCTGGTGTCACCAGCAGGGGTTTGGGTTTTTTGACCTTCAGTCAATTTACATGAGACCAAGCCTACTGACAACAGACAGGAATAGCTTTTTCCATCAGCAGAAAAGGGTTTTAGGATGGGAGTTAGTAGGGTTCATTGAGAGAGCTTTAAATTAGTGCAGGAGTGCTAGAGTTTGCTAACAGCCAGTGAATAAGCAAACGTGTTACTGCCTGTGTGTATCTCTATATAAATGTCAGTATCAAAATTAGATATCAAACTGCTGTTTTCAAACTGCATTCTCTTACTCCTTCATCTTTAATGAAGCCATAATCGTGAATGAAGTAAGTTTGCAATTAGTTCTCAAATACCTTGAAACATAAAACTTGAAGAAGGATTCTTCAAGAATCATTAAGTGATTCTTCCCATAATGTGCTCTTTTACATCCCCCCTATTTTTTATTTTAACCTGTTCTCTTCTGAAGTAAAGATATTTTAAGATACTGCTTTCAGAAATATCTTGGGTACAGAGTAACTTGACTGCCAACGAAAGAGCAAAAGATTCAAAGTCTCTTTTGAAATCAAAGCTCATACCATGTGGTTTATTTTGAAAATGTTACCAGTTGCTGTAAAGTGCTGTGATCAGCAGAGGTCGATATCAAGACCACATTGGTTTCTTTTGGTCTTTGTTTATAATATTAATGAACCATTGATCTCAGCCCTTTCTTTCATTATATAACTCTTTTTGCATAAAATACTATCCTGAGTACAGATAATAGGCTATGCCATCTAGGTTGACTAATCAGAGGCAGCTTTGTCCCCCATTCCATCTTTTAACACATTGAAATGTGGGTTGTTAGTCCTATCAACCATTGAAAAACAAAGCTGGAGCACTATCATGACTAGATTACACTCTTACACCCTCTGAGTTATATGGGAAATTAACAAAACATGTACTCCCCATTTTCATCTGCTGCTTATACCGCTTCATCCCCCAAGACCATGAACAATAGAAATAGAAACCTTTGTTCCTGTCTTAGAGGTGAAGGCTGAGCTACAACCTGTGATCTATCCATCTCCCATCCTAATAACATTCACTTCACATTTGCTGCAGTGAATATGTTTGACTGATTTTGCTCATGGGATTTCAGCTCATATAAAAGGAACTTACAGGAGTCTCTGCTGGTTCCTCTGGTGGGCTGTTAATGTTCCCTTTTCACTATTCCTAACAAGATGACCAGATTTGTGTTTAATTGCTTGTTTCATTGTGAATCTTGTGCTCAATCTCTGGAATAAATGAATGTGGAAAGAAAAAAGAAAAAAGAAAAAAGAAAAAAGAAAAAAGAAAAAAGAAAAAAGAAAAAAGAAAAAAGAAAAAAGAAAAAGAAAAGAAAAAAACAGTATTTTATTATATTCTCAATATAATAATATAATTAATAATATTAATAATAATAATTAATAATATAATTTTAGGGAAAAATGATTCAAAGAAATAATTTTATTTTTCAGGTTTAATAAAAAGATCACACTTTTTCATAGGATAAATTGATCAATAATGATCCTGTTATGTGGATTTAACAGGGACCCAATGAATTTTCAATATGCAGACAAAATTAGAACTCAAGCTCCTGGTTTAAATGTAGTGCATCCATGTGTTTGCTTTAAGGTGATTTCAATTTATTTATTTATTTATTTATTTATTTATTTATTTATTTAAGCAGTGATATATCATGTTGGTGGGTTAAGCTGCTCACAAAAAAAAATATATCTAAATTTCTACAGTGACAGTATTTTGTATAATTGCTTGCTGCAATGTTTTTTTCAGTACCAGTATAAAACCAGTATTTTCTTTTTTGAACTCTAGGGAACAGCTGTGGAAAGATAGAAGATGAAAGCTCCCATTCCAAATTTGATTCTCTTGTGTGCTACTCTAACTCAGAGCTTGAAGGTTGTGACCAAAAGAGGATCAGGTAAGTAAATCTTTATCTCTGTGGTTATGATATATGTTTTGGGGAAAAAAAAAAATCTTAAAATTTACAAATATACACTAAGATATTGTTATGACGGTTTGAAATATAGTTAAGAGGATTTCGAACTTTGCGTCAAAAAAGTTGGTAGCTTCTATATATTTTTATCGTGTGGTGTGAACTTGATGGAAAAAAGAAAATGTTAAATACTACAGATATGTAGTGTAAAAACAATATAACAATTGATCTGTTAAAGGAGAATGTTTTTTTTCCCCATCTTATCCCCAGGAATTAAAAGACTTGGCTTACTTAAAAGACCTTGTTGCAGCCAGTGTCTTTAATATAAGCTACTGGATTTATCTTTTTGACTATATATTTTGTGGTGAAGGATCTCTTGGTTACGCAGTTCATTTAGGCTACGGATTTTTGTAATACGTAGATCATGTATATATATGTGATACATATAAGTGATACGTATATATACATATATATGTATATACAAATAATAGATCACGTATTTTTTTCATGGTTTTAGTAACCTTGGAAAGTGAACAGGAAAGAGATTTTTAAAAGGACTACCTGATACATGGTTGAAGAGCAAATGATTGATAGTTGATGCAGCAAATATAGGTGTTTTTTTTTTTTTTTTTTCAGAAACCTAGCAGAGGTGGTATGTTTGCCCATCATCTTTCATAATGTTATTATAGATTGCTTATCTTCATATGTAAATAAAGGGAACTTCAATAGTAAGATTGTGTGTTTTTCAGTTCATTCTTAGTCATCCTGAAATTCTTTTTTTTTCCCCTTTTTCACTTTTCATCGGATAACGAAAGATTTATAGGATAACATTTCTGCAAATTCCTATTTTGCTCAATGGGACTAAGGAAAACTAAATCCTTAAGGATTGATCCCATGTTGAGAGAATTAATTAATTAGGTTTGTTTTTACTAGTTATTTTCCTTTTGGCATTGGAGTGCTTTAGGTGTCTTTTGTTGTACTATTTTAGAATTCTGGCCCTGATTTCATTTTTTTTTCCCCGCCTTTAATCTGTTTCCAGATGGAGTTGTCTGCTAGTAATACTAGTAATTGTAACACTAGTAATTCCTCTTAAGTGATGCTTAGGGAGGGCACAGATCTTTCTATATTTTGGGCAATGGTTTAAATACTTTGTGTTTTGAATGGATTATACTTGTAACAACATTATGAAATGGGTTCTCTCTTCAATAGTTTAGTGACTAGAAATGTAGACTGAAGGAAGGTAAATAAGGAATACCACTCTAATTGTAAATTATTCCTCAACCAAAACTTGAGATTAAAATATAAACTGAAGACTGGCTATTACTTAGTATGTGAAGAAAACTGACTTTTACTTAGTATGTAAAGAGCCAAGGACTTGGTGATGGTTGATGTGTTTGCAGTATGATGTCTGCCTAGACTGATACCACAGATATATTTTGAATTTGCTTGCACAAGGTTTTTCCATTTGATTACAGTTTAGTACTTGTGAACTTTAGGTTGAGGCCTCAATCCAAATTTAGTTTAAATATTTTTGATCCTCTTAAAGTAACTTTTACAATGACATCCATTTTTAAGGAGCCAAAAAAACTAGCCAGCTTTCTATTTGAATGTTATAATGATACAAACCCAGGTTGTCTTTGCATTCTATTTCATCAGTTTTGTCTGTATTCTCTTTCTGAGATTAACCAAGTAAAGGAAAAGCGGTAAATAAAATATTAATTTTAATTTCTCTTTGGAAAAGAAATGTAATTGATGTCCAGCCAAAGGAAAGAAGACACAATACTTTTTCAGAGTTTCTGAATATGTTCTCATCCTGATGTTGTTTTTAAAAAAAAATAAATAAATGAAAAAGCAGTAAAAGCAGTAACGGAAATCTTTGGATCTCATCTTACTTTAACATGGTTCTTGATGCATGAGATCTGCTGATACAGTACATAGTTTCCTTCAGCTGCATTGCTAGGAAGACTATTTTGTCGTAGTGTGTGTGCAAAGGAAAAATCTGACTTTTACAGAAATTTCAGACCCTTCTGCCTTTGGTCATGTTGTTTAGTGACTTTAGACATGAAGAAATAGTATAGAAGTAGATGGAATGTAATACATGCATGATGCTGCATGGTTTGATTATTTTATTTTACTTTATTTTAATTTAATTTAATTTTTCCTCTGGCTATTTGGAAGTACTATTTTTTGATCCTGTTTTTTCTTGCAAAGATAACCTTATTTGCTTTCATAGAAGTTTTGCCAAAATAATATTCATTTATCTGTAGTGTGAAAATAAAAACAGTCTCCTAAAACTACTGCAAGTAACCAGTTGTAAATAGGGAATAAAATCAACTCAGAAAATCAAACTTTAGTTTTACATGGGTATGCTCATCAGAGGATGCAGAGATCAAGGACATGGTTTTAGTCCAAGGACATGATTTAGTTGTTTGTATTGCATGGATCACCTGCTTACCGTAAGTTAATTAGTTTGTCTCTTGGAATGTCTTCTTGTTATAGATGGATGAAGTGTGATTCTGATTTATTTAAAAGTTGAATGCCATTATACTTCTATTTCTTACATAAAAATTGAATGTAAGAGCAAAATAGAAAACTGTAATGCTTGAATATAGAAAGGTGTTTTTTTTTTTTTTTTTGTATGAAAATAAGAAAACTGAACCTCTTGTTTGGAATCCAGTGTGACTCAATTTTAGAATTGTAATGAATTAAGAGTAACGCTAAATTGAAACATGATGTAAATGTTACTTAAAATTGGAAAAGTAAAGGCTTTAATATCTTTTGCATGCCTTTTTGGAAAAATAAATAATTTCAAAATAAATGAATATTTGCACTTAATGGCTGCCACCACCCTCTGCTTTGGCCCTTACTTATTTTTCCATCTCAGTTAATAATAAATCTCTCTGTTCACAATATGAAATCTTCCTTATTTGAGTGAAATTTTCCCAAATGTTATAATTTTAAAATAAATAAAATATATATATTCTGACTTATGAGCTAAAGAGCTAAAAAAATGAAATAAAAATGAATTAGTGGTGCTATAGAAGGCCTCAGTTCTACCCGTGAGTTCACTTTGTCCCTGAAAAATCAGAGTTAAATGAATAGCAAAGTGAAGATGGTGGCATATTTTCATATTTATGATATGATGTAAATATGGTGTAATAAAATATGTTAATATGGTGTAATAAATATGGTGTAGTAGTATCACCTTTTAGAGAAGCATTTTTTTTTTTTATCTTCCTTCTCTGTTATCAAGAAAAGGAAAAGGAATGTTTTAAAAGTGAAGAAGTTTTTGCATTAGTATGCTGAATTGTTGTTCTAACTGTGACTTGTTCCTTTCAGTCCATTTTTGTTGTGCAATATATAAATATAAATATATATATAAATAATTGAATTATATTTATATTAAAAAGAATTATATCCTTGAAAATTGTCTTTTATGCGCTATTAGTTGGATTTTCTTGCTAATATTTCAACTACTTCTATAAGGATTATATCAGCTTCGCTAAAAAGATAGTGATTAATTAAAGTAGGAGCTATCCCATTGGTATAAATGAATTTCCAGCCACTTCTCTGAACAGTCAAGAATGTGAAAACCTACGTTCAGAATGGTGGTGAGGATGTCAAAAATGTGGAAATATTTGCAGGTTCAAATTCTGTTTTTACTTTTTGAAATGAATAACAATGCTGACCGTCTTTCAGGATTTATGTTATACCACAGAGTTAGTTTTACATGTAATTAATTAGGATCAACATGCTATTCTTGTCTGTGCTTCTGTTGATTGAAAAGCAGGTTAAAAATTCAGTGTAAGAGAAAACTTAGGTTGTGCTGCATTGGATTAAATGTTTGATTAGGAGAGTTGTCATTATGTTAAGTACCTAAATGACTTTAGTTAAAGGCAGTCCTTGAATTCTTCATAAAAAGGAGAGTGGTTACAAACTTGTACAACTGTGTGATATTCATGAAGTAAATATGATAATACAGGATGTATAGGGAAAATTATTAATCAAATATTTATTATATTATCAGGAAAACAATTTAAATTAGCTTGCTCACAGCTGTGTGACATACCTGTGTAACACTTTATCTTTTTATGTTTGATTCTGTTTCTTTCTGAAAGAATATACATCTTATTTTTGTTTTGTTTTTATTTTTTAAAATTATTTCTGTCATGTAACGAACAGTTTCAGATGACTATTTTATATAAAATGGGTTTATTTCACATTTTGAGCACCTAATAACTTTGATAACTAGTCTAACCTCATCTAATTTTAACCTAATATCTAATAATTTTGAGCAACTAATAAAAATGGCTGCATGAGCAGTTCCAGTAATAAGTTAATTAATATAGAAAAATGAAGCAAAAAAGAAACATATTCCTATATCTAGGTCTGCAATTAAATTAGGCTTAAGCACACACTTTTTTTCTGTCAATTTTATTTGAATGCACAACTCCTACAAATTTTAACGCCTTCTCAATTAAGAGTGAAAGAAGCTTTTCCCTTAATCTTTGCCATTCCAAAAAGTGACTTCAGGGTAGATATAATGTTTGTTAACTACCTATTTTAGGTATACAGTGAAGTCTCCATGAATGAAGCCTCTAGAGAGTCTTCCGAGCCTTCAAAAGTAACTGCAAAGATGAACATATTTGAACAATGAACAATTTTGCACATGTGATCTGCTGAAGGGGGAACTAACTCTTGCACCACTGGGCTTTTTAAAATATCTCAAAGAATCTTGTTTTTGAAACTAGTTCTCTGTTTGCTCACCATGTCCTGTTGATGGAAAGGTAGAATAAATAATTAAAGTCTATATATTTTGATTTGTTCATCATGTTTTTTTACAGGGATTGGCTTAAATTTAAAAAAATGTAGTCTACTGAGTATTTGTTGCTCACAGCAGCCCTTGTTAATATTATGTGAACTTCCTGATAATGCATTTCTAAATGCTTTCCTTTCTATGATTTTTCTTTAAATTATCCTGTACTAGATTGAATTAAATAGTAGATTTTTTATCCACATGGTTTTATATCTTCAGCAACTTATGTTTCTTAATGTCTGTTCTTTTCAGGCCAAGTGGTATTTGATAGCTTACTTGTGATGAGGAGAGGTATTTGCTTATGAATTATTTAATATTCATGAAACAGGAAGTAGGTTAGGAAAGAGACTCTCTTACTGATCCATACAGATTTTTCCCTATAATGTGGATATTAAAAAAATATTTGAGTGCTGCAATGCCATCTGGTGGCTTTGCTTTTTTTCAAGGGTGATGAATAGACAAAGGGTTTCTTTTAGTTGTTAAAAAATAAATAAATGTTAAAAGGGGCTGGAGTAATGGGGGGAAAACTCTGCAAAAAAATGCTATGACATCAAGAATTATAATTAGATACTGTAACCATAGTGGTATTTTAGGCACTTACTTTGCCTAATAGTAATTTGATGTCATCTTGTATCAAAAAAGGTTAGAGTTCATATTATTTTCTGTGGTCCTCTGTTGTACAGGTTGTTAGGCATGGAGTTAATGAAGGAGCTATAAGTGTTCAGCTTTAGTACTGCAAAAGGAAATTTTCTAGGTTAAATTTATTCTATAATAGAAATAATTTAACTGGGAGGGCAATCTGTCCAATAGGTTATCAGGATGTGTATAGGGTCCTTCATATAATTATTATGAAGTTAAGGTTTGTACATGTATTATGTCATTCAGGAGAAGATTGAAGATTACTTCTGTTTTTAATGTCTAGCATTTCTGTGCCTTAGCAACTGTGAATGAATACAGGTGGTTCTAGTTGTACTTGTGTGGGAGATCAAGATTACAAAAAAAAGAAAGATGAGCTTTGATGTTGCAAACTTTCTTGGTGTTTCTGAATTTTTGTTTGTTTTGTAGGAAACAGGTACTGATTTTAACTAGATGAATGTAATTCAAGATTCTTTCTAAAACTGGTGAAATTCTGTTATATATGTAATATATCATATACATAATACATGTTTAAAATATTTAGTAGTTATTCTGTTAATTTTGTATTCTTTGAGAACTGTAAGTGTACATTTTTCTAAAATATGGCCCTCTGAATTTTTATGACTGATATTTTCCACAAGAATCATTATGTTTTAGAGCATAATATCAGATGTATCAAGGGTATCTCTGCACAGAGAAGACAGTTTTTTTTTTCTAAAACATTTCTTTTAGCTGGACCTAGCAAAAGAATTATCTCTATTCTGCAATAAAATAGCAAGTAATAATATTAATGATAATAATAAATCTATAATCCAGATTATCTGGCAAAAACACTCTGAAAACTTTTTCACAATCAAGTACTGAGCCTGATCAGGAGTCTGGTACACAGTATTTAAGTATTTGTATTTTAAACATTTATTTATTTATTTATTTATTTATTTTAACCCATTGTGAGTGAGGCTTGGTGTCCCAACTGCATATTACTATATTGTCATATTGTCATCCTGCTCTTCTTAGTGCATTTCCTAAAGTGGTGCCATTCTCTTTTTCATTCTGTCTCTGTTTTGATTGCCTAAGTATTTTCTTTTGGATTCTTGTCAAAACGTAATTAGTTGATGAATGTCATATTGGATCTGACATGCACTGAATAGTAATCAGATGGTTCAAAACTTAAATGAATAGATATATCAATTTTCTTTTCTTTTTTTTTTTTTTTTTTTTCTTACACAATCTATAGACAGAACACTTGCATCTACAGTATCTACAGTTCTCTAAGTACATTAAGCTTGAAGCAAATAATTTAGAACAAGTAAAGGCTGTGCTTCTTGTGAGCCATAGGAGTTTATGTCAATTGATATTAATGGCCTCTAACGGTTATTTTCACTCTGTTACACAATGCTAGTTTTCCATTATTAATTGATGAGGTTTGCTGTCTGTTGGGTGGTTTCATAGAACCTGAAATATTTGGAGCCTATCCATGTCTATCTGACCTGTAAGATTAACTTGTGTGAATGAGTTTGTTGTTTTTTTCTCTAAATTTGAGGGATTAAAATTACAATTAGTGCCATGAAACCCCTTTTTCTCTATTTGGTGCAAGAAGACAGCAAATTTAATTCCTAATCAAAGATCCACGTAGCTTTCTTACTTGATCTGGGGGATTGAGGAGGGCAATCTTACTGCTCAACCTGGTGAAGAAGTGAACCTTTTTGTTTTGTATGAGGATTGTTTCAAAATACTCATTTTGAATTGGCTTAGTAATATGTAGCCTTACTTGTGGTTGTAACCATGGGACTAAAGGGGGAAACTCTGTGAAACATATTTATTTTTGAGAGAGAAGGGACAGACAATTGAGGGGAAAACTTGAGCATCTTACACAGACAGCAAAAGTATCCATGTTACCATCCCACAGTTAAATATGACAAAGTTGTTGACTCCAATTTTGGTACAATCCTTGCCTTTTTCCCTTTTATTATAAGGGAAACCAAACCAAACCAAACCAAAAAAAAAAAAAAAAAAAAAAAAAAAAAAAAAAAAAAAGAGACTGGTTGTTATTAAGAAAAAAAAAAAAAAAAGCATGTCTTTCTTTTTGCAAGTCAAGGGAGAAAGTAGGAGTTAAAGATTAATTTATTTAATATTCTGAATATGCAAAATGTTGCTCTAGGTTTCAGACAGTGTATGACTCTGAACCTGTTTCTGTGTTTGTGCCACTGTAAATAGGAAGTGTGTATTTTCTTTAAAGGAATGCTTACTTTCAGTACTTCTCTTTAGCTGTGGAACATTTAATTGCTGCATTGACACGGTGTAATTTTCAGCATACAGCTTTCATTTCAAAACCCTGAGGAATAATCTTGTTGGAAAGAAAACTAGTTTTGTTAGTGAACCTCAACAGATGTTTGTCCAGAGGGGCAGTTCAGCTCTACTGGTCTCTGTTCTATTTTTCTAAGATAAGGACACTATTTGGTGTGTCAGATGAACAGCAGTGGTTACTAAAGGGCAGGTGGGGGCTGTGTTTTAAAGGAACAGACCATTATAATTCTGTGCCACTAGAGGTTCTGGGCAATATGGAATGACTCCATCACCAGTACAGATACTTTTTGACATACTTCTTTTTTTGGAGACACTGTGAATGCACTGTTACTTCTTCTGTGAGCATTTATGAACTGGATGGCTGACATTTTAAAGATAGTTATATGACCTTTTATTGTTGCTAGGATCCATACTGATACTTTACAGAGTTCTGGGAGATTATGAATAATAACCACAGTATATGGAAAGCCTGTCTGCAGTATCAAAGGGTCAACGTTTTATAGTGTGTAAAACATACCGAGTAAAAACATGACATAAAACATGACTAATGATAGTAAAGGAGACAAAGCAAAATCTAAAGCCAAGAGGACAGTAATAGATATTCTTACATAGTTCAGTCACTGAGTTTTAGTAGCTGTTTAGAATGACTCTGCTCCCACAGTCTCTTGTTGTCCCTAGGGAATGGTTGGCGGTAGTTTTGCTGATTGGCATCTGTTGGCAAGTGGCCTAGAAGATGTAAAAGAACAAGTGACCTTTGATCAGAAATAGTTGCTGCAGAAGATTTATTTATTTGAATTTTATGCTGTCACTTTTATGTAGAATAATGACTGTGGAGAATAAGGAGACAAAAACCTTAAGGACAAGTAATGACCATCTGATAGATTCGCCTTTTTTGCTTAAGTTTACTCAGTTTTGAAATATTATTAAAATATAGAAATGAGTTGTAATAATAAGGTTTTCTAATTAAAATATGTTTTGTTGCTACACTTAAATTAAAAATGATGAAATCTCCCAAATTAAAATACTTATTGTCTTGTTCCTTTCTGAAAGATGGAGGGAGAAAGTGCTATCAATGCAGCATTCACAAAGATATGATAAGGATATGGAAAGCAACTTAGTGTGAAAAGGTCATCACCAGTACTGATATCTTCAGCCATTCTTGTTCAGAGTAGGTTTGGCTGTTATGGTTTTTATTTCAAGTGTGTAATGCAGAATGTCTGTCATTACTTTAGGATTTTTTAAGATTTTTTTAGGCTGTTCTGCAAAAGAAGGAGGTTGTTGTTTTTGTTTGTTTGTTTGTTTGTTTGTTTGCAATTTTAAGGACAATTATCAAACTGCTATGACAGTAAATTTCAAAGTAGTTATGTTATTTGGAGGTTGAATGCTCCTATAATTTTAATGCATTGCTCTGAATACATGACTTTTTTTTCAGGAAACTTTCAGGTGTACAAATGCAAAGTAGCCAATTGTGTTGAAGCAATCTGCAAATTCATTTGAAGTAGCCCACTTCCACAAATGACTTTTTCATCCTTGGCAAAGGAATGATTTTTCCCATCTTTTAAATCATTTGTAATTCTATTTGAAATATTTCCAACTGATAATTCCAATTTTAATTACAGAGCCACTTAGGTTGGAAGGGACTTAAGATCATATAGTCCAACTCTGCTGGTTCAAGCAACGTCAGCTACAGCTTGCTCAGGATTGTGTTCAGTTGACTTCAGGATTGCTCTTTAAGGACATTTTTTTTTTTTTTTTAGTCTTCTTGACCTTCAATTTGCCAGATTAGAAAAGGCCTAAACCTATCTCTCAGGTTATGAGTGGCTTGCCTCATCTGAATCGTAATCATTTTGTGTTCACAATCATACTTCTGAGTTGCTATGTGGAGTTGCAACATACCAAGGATACACCTAGAGATGGTAGTTAGGTTTAAAAATGTGACTTACCTGGAAGTAATGCTAATTAAGTTTGCTTGGTACCTGTTCAAGATGATCCATTTCTTTCACAGTAAGATTATTTATTTTCTTTGTAATTGGAAATGTATTTGAACTATACGTGTATTTAAACTTAAGGTAAAAATGGAGTCCTACATGGAAAAATGAATGTACATTTTATGTTTTACCATTCCCTTGTCACCTCACTTTTAACCATAGTTAATACCCTTGGTAATATGAGAATTATTGTAGTTTCTTACAGGGAAAAAATACCTAATGCTAAGTATGCTACTTTCATGCACTTTTATATACTTCACTATGATCTTTTCTTTAATGATGTTTGTGGCAGTAGGTAGAATAAAGACAGTGACTTGAGATATTAAAAATTAAAAATTAAATATCAAGCATCAACAGCCTCCAGTAAAAACAGCAACAGACTTTGGTTGTCCAGATAAGAAGAGTGCACCCTGGAAAAAAGGTGTTATTGCTATTATTTTTTAAAGGTACAGGGTTGGCATGTCTGAAACCAAATTTTCTGCTGAGTGTCTTTGACTATATGACCCAAAGTGAATGCTGAAAGCAAAACAAATAAAAAGGCAAGGAACAACGTAAAATCTACCTACCTACCTATCTACCCAGCAATCTGTGTGCATCTATCTACATATATTTCTGTGCTGTGAGGGAAGACTCAATTTTTTTCCTACTCAACAGAGATGCTATTAAGCATAAATGATGTTCTAGGTGGGGCACAACAAAGAAGGAATGAAAATATAGAGAGATACCCTGAACCCTTTCTGGTCAAACAGGCTAAGCCAAGTATGACAAAGAGTCCAACTAATTTTTCTAGGAGTGAATTTTGGAAGGGGCTTTCTGGAGGCTAATGAATGCCCTACTGTCGTTCCCCTGAATGCATCAGGCCATATTCTGCACAAAGTTGCATTTTTGTACTGTAGATTTCTTTTTGCCATTGTCAATATTTTAAATATACTTTAAGTATATGTATTTATATATATATATATATTTGCATATATAATAATTGGAGAAATAAAATCAAATGCTAAGCTTAATTTTTATAGGAAACTGTCAGTAGCAATATTTTAGTTGAGTAATTAACATTAAAATAAATTATTCAGGAGAATACAAAGTTGGTATTATTTGTTTTACAAAGAAGATACATACATCCATTTTGTAGTTTATTACTTGCTGTGGAGTTTTAGCAAAATGGGACTGTTAAGGGATGAAGTAGGAAGCTTACACCAAAGATATAAAGTCTGGAAAAAAATCGTGAAAAACCATTTTTGTCAGAAAATGATTTTCTTCTTGGGAAAAGTAGCTGGCTTGTCAAGGAGAAGAAGAATAAACTGTGAAATGCTTGAGCCAACTTAACGCATTCAAACACAGAACATTTAACTTACTTAATTTAGTTCCTAGATACATTTTCAGTGAGATTCTTTTTTTTCCCTAGCATCATTTAACACCTTTATCTACTGTCTTTCCTGCTGAGTATCTCAAGTTGGTATAAATACTCTTCACCAGCCCTCATATAGGACCTGAATGCAAAATCTGCTTATTCATGGATCAAAATCTGTATATAACAAATGCTTCTGAGAACCTGTGAAGGGAAAAAAAAAAAAAAAAAAAAAAAAAAAAAAAAAACCAAACATCCTCTTCTGCCTAAACTAATGTGGAAACACATAAGATTCCCTAAAGTCTAGGGAGTCTTAACAGAGGAGTTCTTGGCACTTGAATCAACATGCTGCTTAGAAGCACTTGACTCTTTGTTGTGGTTTAACCCCATCAGGCAGCAAAGTACCACACAGCCACTCACCTACTTTCCCCGGGTGGAAAGGTTCTCACACTAAGTGTGAAAACTCCTGGAGTGAGATACAGACAGCTTACTAGGGAAAGCAAATCCACGCATGCAAGCAAAGCAAAGCAAGGAATTCATTCGCTGCTTCCTATCCACAGGCAGGTGCTCAGCCACTCTCAGGAAAGCAGGGCTCATCACACATAGCAGTTTCTTGGGAAGACAAATGCCATCACTATGAACATCCCTCCCTTCCTCCTTCTTTGACACAGCTTTTATTGCTGAGCATGACACCGTATGATATGGACTATCCCGTTGCTCAGTCTGAATCAGCTGTCCTGTCTGTGTCTCCCCCAGCTTCTTGCGCACCTCCAGAGCACACCCAGCCTCTTTGCTGGCAGGGCAGCACAAGGAGCTGAAAAGTCCTCAGCTCTGTGTGAGCACTGCTCTGCAACAACTAAATCATCAGTGTGTTATCACCAGTGTTTTCATTGAACAACATAAAACAAGCAAGCAAAAAAACTAGCATTATATGAGTCTCTATGAAGAAAACTAACTCTACCCGAGACAAAACCAAGACACTTTTATATGTGTTACTCACCAGAAACAGTATTTGGTAAGGTCAAAATAGAAGTTTGAAGAATAGCAATACTAATAGCCCATTAGTCCATTGCTGTATTATGCCTTAAAATATAACCTCACAAAGAACAGTTGTAAGAGACTGAAAAATAATTCTTACAAAACCAAGAAATTCAAGATTAGGGTTCATAAGAATAATTGTAATAAAAATAGATTGCTTTTCTTTTGATTATTGGGAATGGTAGAGTAGGATGGCTTATTTTCTATGGTATACTTTCTTCTCTATATATTTGATTATATATATTCTACTATATATAGTTAATATTCAAGTGTTTTTTATTATTAAGATATAGTCTAAGAGAAGGATAATAGTTATAATTTCTTTTTTCTCAATTTTTAAATAAATACAAGGTCTTTTTTAATTTTTAATAAATACAATATATTAAAAATTATGATCAACAGTGGGAGGCCAATGTCTCACATAATTGCCTGCATACATACATACTGCCTACTGTAGGCACTGCAGCAGCTGTCCTCTAAATAATGCTGTTGGGGATTTTCTGAATCCTGTTGAGCAGAAGTGTATTTTTATTTAAAATGGAAATCAAGGGAGTCTCGTGTTCTGACACAGAGCGTTACAAGTATTGGTAATACGTAAGAACTCTTGAAAGTGAAACACTGCTATAGATTGTGCAATAGTTTTAAAATTATCTGATTCTCATTTTTTGTTTGTATCAAAGTTGATTTGTTAACCATCAAAAAAATTGCAATCCATTTCTTTTTCTACTACTTTTAATTACTAAAAGTAATTAATTTAATTTATGCTGTACTAGGTTGATTTTTATTAATAGTTTCATTGAAAATTGCTCTTTAATTTCTCTCCCATTTGTTTGATCTTAATTTCTAGACAACATTTAGTATTAAGTCTGTAAATCTTGTCTCCCTCTTACTGTAATATCCAGGCATCAAGTTCTATCACACTCTAGATAACCAAATAATATGTTATGCATGCTTGCTTCACTGTCCTTCCCTGCTGAGGTGAATTCTGAGTGATAGACAGGTGGGAGCAATTTCTGTTAATACTGGCTTCAGTCAAATAAAAGGTGAGATTTGCTTGTTTCATTTTCTTGAAGTCCTGTTTCTTTCTTTCTGGGCATTGTACTCATTTGTGGAGTATTTTGGGGTTTGGATTATTTATTATAGTTATTTATTATAGGTGGTCTCATGATGTATATTTAGTTATTTTTGGGGGGAAAATGTAGTGTCTGATTAGCAAGCAGCTTTTTGACTTACATGGCAATATGAAATTGAATCATCAAAGTTGTTTCTGTATTTGAAAAAATAATTTTTGAATTCACAAGTTAATTTCCATTTGAACAAGGTAAAGATGGAGAAGATACAGATTCTATCACAAATTATTTAATTTTAGCTACTGTTTTTTGTAATTTTCTGACTTTCCTGAAGTAACATGACAGGTTCTTGTCTAATTTTACTTTTTTTTTTGTTTTGTTAATTTTATATTTGTGATAGTTAGTTCCTGTTTAAGATATATCTTCCATCCAAAATACATAGGAAAACAGTCTTGTCTTTACTATTGGGAAATTAAGTGTACTGTGTAGCTTTTCACCCTGAACCTTTCATCAGTAGCAGAAAAAAAAAAAAAATACACAATTTTAAGGACAAAAGTACAAGTTATACATACAGCAAGTATTCTGAGAAACAGTTCAGAAAGTGTCGTGGTTTAACCCAGCTGGCAGCTAAGCACCACACAGTCATTCTCTCACCTTCCCCCCTCCCTCTCTGGGATGGGGGAGAGAAATGCAAAGTGAAGCCCGTGAGTTGAGATTAAGACAGGTTATTAAGACAGGAAAATAATAATAACAATAATAATAATAACAATAATGATGATAATAGTACTACTACTAATAAAAGTACTAACTGCCAGTATTGGGCTGGGTGAACTGGCAGCGCCCAGCCTAACCCTGAGCAGTCCAGCCCTCAACCCCTGGCTAGCCACCCCTATATACTGTTTAGCATTCCATCAGATGGTATGGAATACCCCTTTGGCTAGTTTGGGTCAGCTGTTCTGGGTCTGTCCCCTCCCAGCTCTTGCTGCACCCCCATCCTGCCCATTGGCTGGACAGAGCGAGAAGCTGAAAAATCCTTGGCTTGGTGTAAGCACTGCTCTGCAACAATTAAAACATCGGCATGTTATCAGCACTCTTCTCATCCTAAGCCAAAACATAGCATTCTACCAGCTACTAGGAAGAAAATTAACTTTGTCCTAACTGAAACCAGGACAGAAAGATATATATATTTTTTTCTTTTTCAGTAATTGCTTCCTCTTTAATGTTGTTTTGGTTCTTGGTTGTTGTTGTGTTTTTATTTATTTATTTATTTATTGTTTTGTTTCAGATTATCCATCAGTTACCGTTTTCATATTTCTTAATTTAATTTAATTTTATTTCCATTTTAATGGACACAGACTCATTTAATTATTGTGAACTTTTTTCCAGAAGTCTTGTTTACAGCAGAAAATCTTGATCTCTTTGTTACAGTTAGATAATTCTTGAAATAAAATTTAACTTCAGTAGATGTGTTTAGTTGATTACTTAACCTGAGCAAGAGGTCCACGTTCTGACCTTGAGTATTTCTGTTTTAATGTATGTTAGAAATTCTATTTTTTCTACATTTCCCCCTATTCAGTGCATTTTAGTTTTCAACCTATTGAATTTGAAGGGTCCTTAAAACTTCCTTCAGTACCTAGGAAGATTGCAACTTTGATTGGATAAGAAGAAATAGGATATAAAATATTAGTAGGTTCTTGGTTTCTGGAAAACTTTACAGCTTTTAGTATTTCAGACTAAAATGAGTTATGTAGCTATATCTTTTACTGCTTATGTGTTTTAGATATACGCACATCACATTAGTTGAAATGTGAGTCTTAATTAGGACATAATTTCTCAACATGAGTCACAATGGTATTTATGAGAAAAGCAACCTGATGAATAACTAATTTGATTACTCTTAGAGGAACTTCAGAAATAATGTATTGTAATGATACTCTTTGGAAATATTCCCTAAGATGCTAATTTTAAGCAGAACATATCAAGTTTTGAAATCAACAGTGCTGTGCTTTAACCCAGCAAGCAGCACAGCACCACACAGCCACTCTCTGACTCTCCCTCAGTGGAGTGCAGGAGAAAATTGAAATAGGACAAAGTGCAAGAACTTCCAAACACCAAACAGATTTTTCTCATTCTTCAACATGCAAAGCTTATCTTGTATATTGTATAATTTCTGCACTCTTGTTACCAGCATCTCTTGTATATTGAGAGTAAATATTTCTGAACATTGTATTTCTGCACATTGCATTTCTGAATAACCTAGTATTTCTCTATTATTTTTTTCTTTTTTTTTTGTATATGATGTAATCCAATAAGACTTTGTAGTCCTATGCATTGAAATCTAGAAGGGAAAATAAAAATAAATTCAATTATGATTAGAAACACTTCCTTTGTTTTTCTAGTTGTTTTTTGTTTTTTGTTTTTTGTTTTTTTCATATTTGGTTGATATCCAATGGCACTAGTTTTTCAGTTTGTCAGCTCGGAACCTAGTGTCACAGGTTATTAAATTGATCAAAGTATACCTAAACTCAGAGCATTAAAAAAGGGTTGAGTTGCTTCACTGGGGGGAGGGGGGAGAGGGAAAGACACAAAACTCTAGCCAGAGGAGAGGAGATCACTTAAATAAGTAAATACAAACAACAACAAAAGCACTTTAAAATAAAAGACAAATGTGATAAGCAAAACAGTCCTAAAGCAAAGTGATTCACTTTTAAAACTGAGACTTTAAACTGTTTTTTATAACTTCAATTACTGACATTGTCAGCCTTGTCTGAATGCAGCAACCATGGAATTATATAGAGGTGAAGGACTTCCTGAAATGAAGGGAGAAGTGATTTTTTTTTATTTATTTTTTTTTAAATCTGGACAAACAACTTGAAACTTGCCTTGTATTGAGTTGCACGTCCCATTCAGATCATCAGTGGCCTGAGTCTACTTCACATACAAGCTGAGTGTATGTACTGAACCAGCTGCAACTTTATACAATAACAATAAAGACAGAAAGATCCAGCATTAGTCTGAAGAGATCTCCTAATACAAGCATTTCAATTCATTCATCCAATTGTTCATAACAGACTAGCCAAATGTATAATAGCCTAGCCATTCATTTTTAATGTTGGCTACTCTTAGAATTTATTTCAGATGTTGGAGGATCTGGGAAACATTATTATTTATCCTGAACAAAGAAAAGTAATTTACATATTGGCTTTAATATAGTTAAGCATAGCAAATATATTCCCATACAAAATATTTGATATGGAGAATGTTATCTTACCAATTAATTACTTCCACTAGGAATATGTAAAGAAAAAGAGAAAAAAAGAAAAGGCAGAGAACCTAAAAGTCTCAGTCTTTAGGCTACCACAATAAATTCTTAGATGGTAATTAAATGCATATTAATAGTCTTACCTTTTCAAATGTACTCTTTCTGCATACTCACTTGCTTATCCAACATCTCTGTCCAACAACACAGCTCATCTGGAAATTTTCCCTCTCCACTTTTGAGGTGTTACTGAACTTCTCAACTTGACAGTCTCTGTGAGTAGAATGTCCTTCCTCTGGTTGCTTTTCAAGTTTACTGCTGTTGACAATCAAATTACCCAATAATCTTTAGAATAGATTCTCACCGGATGTAAATCTCTTCAAATTCAAGGAACTCAGTAGATTTCCAGGGCCTTTTATGCCACTTTGTTGCTTTACCTCAGAGCAAGAAAGATAAATTGCAAATCACTCCTCAATTGTAGCCTTTAGGAATCATCTGTATATATAAAAATATCTGGAACTTTTATCACAATAATGATTTCTCACAATAATGATTTCAACATTGTATTGCCTTTATTAAGCACAGAAAGTGCAATGGTTGAACTCCATTATTTTATGAAATTCCCTACAGGCAACAAAATTCAGACGTTCATCTGTGTCACAGGTCCTGTGTCATTCATGTCCCAGACAAGGAGGGTTAAAATTTTCTGCTGGCCTAATTTTACTAGAACAAAATTTCAAATTACTCCTTTACCATCTCTTCTTATCTGTGTAACTTCAATTCGCTGGGGAGGAAATGCTCCCTGAGCCAAGTTTTCACCAGACTGCATAACGAATGACAGCAGATGTTGCATTGCATTCGTCTTGAGAAAATGTCTTGTTCAATAACAGTTGAACCCTTCACTTTTAATGTCTTTCCTATTGTGTTTAGACGTTTATAAATTGCATTAAAAAAAGAAAAATAATAAAGTGGTGATGTTAGAGATAAATTAATTTTGCCTGCAGGAGTCAACTAGACTATTAATATTAACCTCTGCAAATTTCATAAGTTTAAAGACAGTTTCTAATCTTTAGGGAGAGACTAAGTTTCCCTCTGTGGTTACAAAGACAGCATGTAAAGATTGAAATTTGTGGAGCTATGGACTAGTCCAACTCCCTGCTTTAAAAGCAAAATGTCATTTTAAATATAATGTATCAGAAGTCAGAGTTTGACTTCTGAAATCTCTTTTGGCTGTAGAAGAGGATTCTGTTGTTGTTGCTGTATGCATGGCTATATAGTGCTTAATTTTACTGTGTTGTGCTGCATATCCTTATTATGCTGAGAAATTTTTCCAAAGTAATAAAATGTTTCCTGTAATGTTACTGTTCTATGTGAGATTCTATGATATGGCATCACATTTACTTATTCTGGCTTTGTTCAATATAGTATATTTTTGCCTTTTTGTCTGAAATGTATTAGTAGTTCAAAAATGGGATAACCTGCTCAGTTGGTGGTGGAGGGTACTGGTAGGGCTGCAGCCAGGCAGACTGCATGGTATGTTTGGGATTTATACAAAATCATGGTATTTAATTAAGAGTAAAATAATCTAAAAATCCCCCTTTAAAGAAATGTTATGATCACATGGAAGGGTTCTTTTCAGGTGTTTTACTTTTTTAAATATACCGAAATTCCAAACTGTGACCAGTCTTACAGTACGAAGGAATGAAGTTAAGCAAGCACCCTGCAGCTGAAAGCAGGTTCTGCAAAATGCTTTGAGACAAAATTAATAATATTAAAAGTTACATGTTACAAAAGTTATATATTATTTTGGAGTTGGACGTTCCTCAGTTCATATAGCTCTGGTAGAAAATTCCTCTCAAATATATGATCATTTTCTGTTGTGGGAGCTCATACTGTAACTAGCACCAGCTAAGCAATTGACGTACAGTAATTTCGAATAATAAAGGTGGCAGTCAGTTTAGACCTTGTATTCAACAGAGCAGGAAAGAAATGTTTGGAATATACCTTTGTTTATAAACATGCAGTTTCTGGAAAATTGCTGTATCACAGTTCACATAAAGTAGGTATCACAGAATCACACTAGGTCGGAAGAGACCTCAAGATCATTGAGTCCAACCTCTGACCTAACACTAACAAGTCCTCCACTAAACCATATCGCTAAGTTCAACATCTAAATGTCTTTTAAAGACCTCCAGGGATGGTGACTCCACCACTTCCCTGGGCAGCCCGTTCTAATGCCCAACAACCCTCTCGGTAAAGAAGTTTTTCCTAATATCCAACCTAAAACACCCCTGGTGCAACTTTAGCCCATTCCCCCTCATCCTGTCACCAGGCACATCAGAGAACAGACCAACCCCCACCTCGTTACAGCGTCCTTTAATGTACTTATAAAGAGCGATAAGGTCACCCCTGAGCCTCCTTTTCTCTAGGCTGAACAAGCCAAGCTCCCTCAGCCGCTCCTTGTAAGACTTGTTCTTCAGAGCCCTCACCAGCTTTGTCGCCCTTCTCTGGACTCGCTCGAGCACCTCCATGTCCTTCTTGTAGCAAGGGACCCAAAACTGAACACAGTACTCAATGTGTGGCCTCACCAGAGCCGAGTACAGGGGGACAATCACTTCCCTAGCCCTTCTGGCCACATTGCTTCTTATACAAGCCAGGATGCTATTGGCCTTCTTGACCACACTGCTGGCTCATATTCAGCTGACTATCAACCAATACTCCCAGGTCCTTCTCTGGCGGGCAGATTTCCAACCAAACGTATCAACCAACATATGAAGCCAAAATGTTAAAAGTTCACTTAAAACCAATGCACATTGTTACTGTATTATGATGTCAGCCAATGAATGAAGGAAATACTGTTAATTCCACTGAAGGATTTTTTTGTTTGTTTCTGTGTTTTGAAATTGTCTTGATTCTTTGTGAGTTATTGCTGGGAGTCTGGGGTATTTTTGATCTAGAGATAAAATACATGTATATCAATTCTAATTTGAAAGGTTATTAGTAGGTAGTGTTACAGTAGATTTTCACTTGCAGTGTCATCCTAAAACATAATGTTACATAGTTAAGCAAAAGAGGCTTCATGTACGTGAAAGTATTTTTCACTTTTTGAGAGAATTTAAGATTACTATTTTTAAAGGCAGTGTTTTTATTTTATTTTATTTTTTTCTTCCACTATCCTATATATATCAAAATGTTGGGGATATTTTCAGATTTTTTTTTCTGCATTTCAACAAAGACAGTTCAGAAATGTAGAGAAAAGTCACTGGTGTCTAAGACATGATGGTTTTATGGGGGTTCATGATTTTACCATCAAGATTGTAGGACCAGTTTAAACTCTGAAGTTCAATTTTACAAAGCCTAGGAGAAGCCCTGCAAATGACACTTACTTCAGCAGGGAACATCTCTATGGATAACAAGCCATAAAATATCTCCCAACATCCTACAACAAATCTAAGCTCTATCAATGCCAGTGTCAAAGATTTCATGAATGGTTTGAGACTCTTCTCTCCTTCCCACCACTATTTAGACATTTGATTGTTGGCAAAGATTACACATTTCTTCTATGAAGTATGAACCAATTCAATTTATTTAAACTTTCTTTTCATTTTTTGTCAGCAGCGTGAGCCCTACTAGCATTTTCTAAAGCACGTAATATCTGCCTTATTGCACTTAGGAATCTGGAGTGGTCTAATGAATGTGATGTTTTGCTGAGTAATATGTTGCAATACTTCATCTGTGTTCAAAGAAAAAATTGTGCTGTCTCTTTCCTCCAACCTCCTGACTGCATTGCACATTGCTTCATGTTTCTCTTGCCCAGGAAAGAATTGACTATTAAATATATGTGTGTGACTTTTTTGAGCTATAGTTCTTGGAGTTTACTTTCTATGAATATATGATAAAATAACTTCCTGGACTGCAATTATAAAATAGCTACATTCATTCCTATTTGTATATATTAAGCATTCTCAAAGTATAGGGAAGATCAAAATCATTTAAAATATTTATTTTTAATTATCATTTATTAAAAGCCCCAGAAATTGACTTTAAATATTTTAAATTTTAAATTTTCTTCAAATGGTTGAGAAATTATGTCAGTATTTTCATTTTTCTTTGATTACTTAATTCATTTGTCTTTGAAGTAAACATGTGTACAACACTATTGTTAAAAGAAAGAATTTTCTCTCAACAGAAGCTTTTTAATTCTGCATCCGAGACATAGCAAATGAGCCACCTCCACAAAAGTGTCCTTTCTTTTTTGGAAAGCTTGGTGCATGTAGTTATCTGTAAGTCTGCTTCCAAGCACTGTAAGTCACTTCATAGCATGCTACTGTATATAAAATTGCGGTAGAGTTGCAAACAGTTCAGATTTCTGTCACTTGTGCATCCTTAGCGTCATTTTCTCTGATCATGTTGATTTGGGGAGTATCTATCCAGTCCTCTAACTACTTCTGGAAGAAATAGAATACCTCAAATTCAGTCCTGTAATGTTGCAGAACAACAAACAATGAAAGTCTAATACTAACCCATTTACAATGAAAGTCTAATACTAACCCATTTTTGCCTCTCCTGTCTTTCTTCTTCCTCTTCTTCCCCTTACAAAAGGGAGTTTAACCTTATTTTCCCAATACAAGCTTTAGTGACATGCCAGTGTAATAAAATGCCAAATTCTGGAAAAAGAGTGATTTTTTTTTTTTTTTTAATTTTTTTTTTTTTTTACCCTATTAAGGTAGACACATGTCTACCTTAAGGATTCTAGAAGAATAGACCTGTGTGTGAATACATACTACTCCCATGTGTATGAATGAAAACAGCAAGATCCTTTTCAATAAGGATGATGCTTATTTAATTTGGGAATAGAGAAAATACACTCCAACTCACACAGGTTTTGTGGAATAATCTTTTTAAAGAATTTTTTTTTAAAGCTAGATCATAGGCAGAAAACAACATTTGTGCACTGCTGTACAAGAAATAAATATTTGAAACTACATAATCAGAGAATTGTTTTAGTCATTAGTAAAATGTATAATTGATTCAGTTACAACATACTCTGTCACCTTCTTCACAGAAACCTCCCATTCAGTTACCAGACTTGGTAGGACACCACATGTTCTAATTTCCAATAACTACTTGTGAATCTGATTAAATTATTCAAATTTATTCTTAGCCAATTTAGCTTCATCACATGGCCACTGCTCATCTGAGACATCCCTGTGGGGATAATATTTTACAATTAATTATATATTCATTAGCTGATTTCCAGTAGAAAGCTGGGGGTTTCTTGTTTCAGGTATTTATCAATATATATTTTTTTTCTAGTTCATTCTTCAGGCACTGAAAAAAATAGTGTCTATAAGATCATTTCAGTCTTCTCAGAAAAAAAAAATAATCTGCTATTATGCAAGTATTTAAAAGAATGGTACACATCTCTGACATCAAAACTAGTGTAAATAAATTCATAGATTTATGATATCTTTGGATTTAGCTTTTCTTCCTTGACTATGTTGATGTTATTGAAATAGAGTTTTAGTTTATGTTATGTCTGATTCCATATGCTTCCATGTTTGATTGTATATTCTAGAACTAGTGAGTTTTGGCATACTGTTTCACTTAAGTAGATTCACTGAAAGTGAAAGAACACTTTGTTTTCCAGTCATACAGATTACTTATAGATCTAACTATACTAAAGTAGGTTTCAATCATTTCTGCTTTTGTTTCTCTCAATTTTTACTTTCTTATATTTTCTTTTCTGTCAACACATGGAGTTTTTAATGTTTATTAAGCCATAATGGGAGACAGATTTAGTATTCCAGTGTCTGCTTTCCTTTGAGCTTCAGAGAGTTTATAAAAAAACAATAAATAAATAGAGACATAATTTAAAAGGCCAGTCCAGTGTAGTTTCTGATTCTCCTCATTTGCACCATTTTGACAAGTTCTTTCTGACTCTCAACCTTAAACTTTAGGGCTTTTAGGTGAATTAGAACATCTTATGATTAAATAATGCTCAGGAAAGTGTAAGCATTTCACTGTACGCCGAACAAAAGAGTTTGTCTGAGATTCAGAGGAGCAAATCATAGGAATCATAGGATATCTCAAGTTGGAAACGATCCACACGGATCAAGTCCATCTTATGGTTCTACACAAGAATACCTATAGAATAGTAAAATGGCAAATGCATGAGAAAGAAATTCTTTGAATTCTTCAAAGAAAGAACATTGCATATCCAAAAACTTATCTTAGTATTGAGGACCAATCTTGTGGACTGAGAAGATGTGTTAGAAGGATCTGAAGATAATCAAAGAGTAGTTCAAATATATGTTACCACAATTTCAAAAGTACATGAAGACTCATCCTGCTTTTGTGCACTATAGTTCACTCTAGATTGGCCAGGCTCAAAGTAATTCTTAATAATTGTGCACAAATATTAAACACGATTTATGGGGTGTAAAAGTACAGTAGCTGTAGGAACTTTTCTGCTACAGAAAGGCTTAGTTATGGTTACAAGATGTCTTGTGTAGTTGTGTCTTTCAAACTTTCAAGCATAAAATTCTAGCTTGTGCACAAGTCGATGAGGCCGGATGGGATCCACCAAAGGGTACTGAGAGAACTGGCAGAGGAGCTGGCCAAGCCACTATCCATCATTTATCAGCAGTCCTGGCGATCGGGGGAGGTCCCAGTTGACTGGTGGCTAGCAAACGTAAAGCCCATCTACAAGAAGGGCCTGAGGGCAGACCCGGGAAACTACAGGCCTGTCAGTTTCACCTCAGTACCAGGGAAGCTCATGGAGCAGATCCTCCTGAGAGTCATCATGCAGCACTTGCAGGGAAAGCAGGCGATCAGGCCTAGTCAGCATGGGTTTATGAAAGGCAGATCCTGCTTGACGAACCTGATTTCCTTCTATGACAAAGTGAGGCGCTGGGTGGACGAGGGAAAGGCTGTGGATGTGGTCTACCTTGACTTCAGCAAGGCTTTTGACACCGTCTCCCACAGCATTCTCCTCAAGAAACTGGCTGCTCTTGACCTGGACTGGCGCACGCTTTGTTGGGTTAGAAACTGGCTGGATAGCCGGGCCCAAAGAGTCGTGGTGATTGGAGTCAAATCCAGTTGGAGGCCAGTCACTAGTGGCATTCCCCAGGGCTCAGTGCTGGGGCCGGTCCTCTTTAATATCTTCATCGATGATCTGGACGAGGGCATTGAGTGCACCCTCAGTAAGTTTGCAGATGACACCAAGTTAGGTGCGTGTGTCGATCTCCTCGAGGGTAGGAAGGCTCGGCAGGAGGATCTGGATAGGCTGGACCGATGGGCTGAGGTCATCTGCATGAAGTTCAACAAGGTCAAGTGCTGGGTCCTGCACCTGGGGCGCAATAACCCCAAGCATAGCTACAGGCCGGGAGAGGAGTGGCTGGAGAGCTGCCTGGCAGAGAAGGACCTGGGAGTGATGGTTGATAGTCGGCTGAATATGAGCCAGCAGTGTGCTCAGGTGGCCAAAAAGGCCAACAGCATCCTGGCTTGTATAAGAAGCAGTGTGGCCAGAAGGGCTAGGGAAGTGATCGTCCCCCTGTACTCGGCTCTGGTGAGGCCATACCTCAAGTACTGTGTTCAGTTTTGGGCCCCTCGCTACAAGAAGGACATCGAGGTGCTTGAGCAGGTCCAGAGAAGGGCGATGTAGCTGGTGAGGGGCCTGGAGAACAAGTCCTACGAGGAGCGGCTGAGGGAGCTGGGATTGTTCAGCCTGGAGAAAAGGAGGCTCAGGGGCGACCTTATTGCTCTCTACAGGTACCTTAAAGAAGGCTCTAGCGAGGTGGGGGTTGGTCTATTCTCCCATGTGCCTGGTGACAGGACGAGGGGGGATGGGCTAAAGTTGTGCCAGGGGAGTTTTAGGCTGGATGTTAGGAAGAACTTCTTTACTGAAAGGGTTGTTAGACATTGGAACGGGCTGCCCAGGGAAGTGGTGTAGTCACCATCCCTGGAAGTCTTTAAAAGACGTTTAGATGTAGAGCTTAGGGATATGGTTTAGTGGGGACTGTTAGCGTTAGGTCAGAGGTTGGACTCGATGATCTTGAGGTTTCTTCCAACCTAGAAATTCTGTGATTCTGTGAAGATCTTGCATTACAAGTCTATCATTTTTTTTTTCCTTTTTTTTTTTTTTTTTTTTCTTTTCTGTTTTTACCCACCACAGTGCAAAGTATCTTAAAATGTCTATTTACTAGCAGGCATAACTGCTAGGCTACCAGTGCACTTCTCGTGTTCTCATTTTTCTATTTTATGGTAGTAATCTCTGGGATTTCTTGTAACCATTTTCTAGTAATGACACTCGAGATCTTGGAAACAAGAAAAATCTCTTTAAAATATTCTGTTGCCTTTCTTATACCTTGGATAGTTAAAAACCTCTAGTTTTTGTCTTCTATACTATTTATTTATGTAATTTTCAATTTTATGTGCTCATGCACACGTGCCAAAACTGGAGCATGATCTATCCTGTTTTACATGGCTACTCTTTCCCTGAGTACTAAAACAGCATGCAGAGGGAAAATATGTTCAATATTATTGCTTACTCAAGCTAGCACTTTATTATTATTATTATTATTATTATTATTATTATTATTATTATTATTATTATTATTATTATTATTATTATTATTATTATTATTATTATTAATTAATAATAAATAATAATAATAATAATAATAATAATAATAATAATAATAATAATAATAATAATAATTTACTGTTCTTATGCAGTATGCAAAAGTTATTTTTATAACTATTCTGAGATCCTTTCTTCTACATCTTGCAGTCTGTCTGTAGCATAAACCATACAGTTTCCTCCTTGCCCCTTTTTCCCCACTCTCCATTAGTTTCCAGCAGCTGCTTACTTTCCTGTGCTGTGGAAACTATTCAATATTTTACTGCCTCCTGTCTTTTCTTAGTGTCACTGCTGTTTTAGTACCATCAGCGGGTATTACTAATAGTATGATCCCTAAATTCTGTAATACTTGATCCATTGTCTACGATATTTATGTTTTATTTTCTGGAATTTCTATTACTCGTGTATGCTCTCTGTAGCACACAAAAGATGAGTAATTCCTGTGCTGAACAATGTAAATTGATTTTACAAAGTTGAATCCTGAATAGAACTAGATTGCATTTTTTACCAAATTAATTAAATTACATTGACAAACAAACAAAACCTTTTTCACATTTGCTTCTGGGATGCATTAAGTTGGATGCTAGTCGAAGGAAGTGGTTGTCTCGCTGTACTCTGTGCTGGTGTGGCCTCACCTCCAGTACTGTGTGCAGTTCTGGGCACCACAGTACAAAAAGGACATTAAACTGTTGGAGAGTGTCCAGAGGAGGGCGACAAAGGTGGTGAAGGGCCTAGAAGGGAAGGCATATGAGAAGTGGCTGAGGTCACTGGGCCTGTTCAGCCTGTTCAGCCTGGAGAAGAGGAGGCTGAGGCCTCATCGCAGTGTAAAACTTCCTCGTGAAGGGGAATTGGAGAGGCAGGTGACCTCTGTAATCACCAGTGATAGGACCCACAGAAACAGTGTTAAGCTGAAGCAGGGAAAGTTTAGGTTAGACATCAGGAAGAGGTTCTTCACCTCTTGGTGGTTGCACACTGGAACAGGCTCCCCAGGAACGTAGTCTCTGCACCAAGCCTGTCTGAATTTAAGAAGCGATTGGACTGTGAACTTAGTCACATGGTCTAAACTGTTGGGTAGACCTGTGCGGTGCCAGGAGTTGGACTTAATGATCCTTATGGCTCCCAGGATATTCTATGATTCTATGTGTTCAGAAACAGTTTGCAAAAGTTGTATTCCAATTTCATTTCTCTCCATACATTCACAACAAAATTAATCCTGTCTTTTTTCAGTGTCTAGGAACTGTAGGTGCTTGCTATATCAAACTCCAAAGATCTCTATGCACACGTGCACAATCCTTTTAACAAGTACAAATATGAGACAAGGACAAATATGAGACAAATGGAAAACAACACATTATTTTGTGGAAGTTATTTTGAAAGCAACACTGTCATTAAAGAAAGGAAAAAAAAAAAAAAAGTCTGTGAAGGATACCTGGATATAAATAGTCCTTTACTACAAAGGTAAAGAAACCTTTGGTAGCATGGAATATGTTGTTTTGAACAGATTTAGGTAATGAGGACTCATTTTGTAACTATAAATTCACTTCTATAGTCTTTTTGTATTAATTTTTTAGTGAGAAAAAAGTGACACAATACATATGCATAATCATTTTTACTTATAGAATGTCTCTTAAAAAAAAATTCAAAGCTAATAGAAAATGGAAAAAAAAAATGCAGCGACACCTTTAAATGTTACTCATTTAAGAAAAAGACTAACTAAAATTTACAGGAAGAGTAAATGTTTTCTTCCTGTTAAAAAAAAAAAAAAAAAAAACAATAAAATAAAATAAGATGTTTTGCTCCAATGATTTCTTTATTTCTCCCTCCCCTAAAGTTATTATAATCTAAGGTTATTTATATTATCTCAAAGTTCCTCTTCTAAAAATGCAGTAATTCATACAACCAGCCATCCACTTATTTGTGTTGCAGATTTAATTTTATTTCTGTGGTAAATTCTATTTTCAATTTTGACAGCAGAAGTTGATTAATCTTTGTAACTATAAAAACAGTATTCCAAGGAATCCATGTTGCTCTATACAGATCTTATGGATCCCAATAGATGTCAGGGATCTCATTAACTGAAGAAAAGTATGAGAAGTGTAGTTTTGTCCACCTGGGTGAAGCAGAAATACATGTACTTGCAAAATTTAAAAGAATCAGAGGACAAATCCAGACTCTGTCTAGTTGTTTTGTTTTTTTGTTTGTTTGTTTTAAAGTGCTTTTAAAGATGCCATTTCAGTTGAGTATGTCACTTGTGTACAATGACAAGTTGTTTCATAATAGTGTTTTCTCTCAAGGATTAAAATAATGAACGAAGAGGTTAAAGGGAAGACAACACGAAAAGAGTTCCCGTTTCTTTGCAACATAATTGTTTTCACAGTTAATTCCCGAGAACAAATAAAATAATGCTGTATTTGGAAAACAAAAAAGAGAGAGAGAGAGAGATTAAAAATTTACATGTCAAAATAGTAGAGTTAATTATCTTTTTTTCAAGAATCACAATTTATTTCTTCCTTTGTAATAAATATAAATCTTTGCAAAGGTAGTAGACAAATTCAGGACCTTTCTGAATAGGTATTTTACTTTTGTCAATAAATAATGTTCATATTTCGAAGCAGAATTCAGCTCTTTGTCTCAGTGAAAGCATTTGAGAAATGCAAGGAAACTGAAAATTATTGTAAATGTAATTAAATGTGATCCTTATACCTAACTCAAAGATGCCACTTGTGGATTATGAAACAAGTAAAACTTGTGGTTTTGACTTTATTTTTTTAAGAAGAAAGATTTTTTTGTTACTGAGAATGTTTTTAAGAGACATTTTTCTGTTATTAACAAGATCTCTGCTGAATATATCTGTATTTTGTTTTTGTTAGCATTGCAGTGTGGAACTATTGACATACAGCTTTTTTTTTGATGGATCATAAAAAAGAAAAAAAAAAACAAACTGAAATTAGAAAAATAGCTAAAAGAATCTTATCTAAAAGAATCTTACTTATTCAAACTCCAGTGATTATTTGCTGAATCCATCTAAAAGTCTTACCCAATGTCTTCAAATAAATATCTAAGATTTTTCTGAGCTTGATTTTGGTTTTGCTTTTTCACTTAAGGAAATTGTTACTGGATATAGTTTTCCATATTAGAGAGAAAGAGAGAGAAGAGAAGAAAGTTTAGTTTTCATTTTTTATTTATTTCTAGCAACTTGGCAAAAGTTGAGGAAGTGCCCTTACCTTGAATCATCTATCTGATAATCTGGTCTCTTAGTAAAGGACAATTTCTTTTAATTTCTCTCTCTCTCTCTCTCTCTCTCTATATATATATATATATTTTTTTATTTTTTTTTTTCTGAAAGAGCAGTAAACCAGTGTAAATGATCAGTATCATTGATTAACACCAAGGAAAAGCTTCATTTGCTTTCTTAACTCTAGTTAGTGCCAGGAAACTAGTCAGGAAATGAGGTACCTCTCACTCTGGAAGGTTTACCGTTCTTTCACAAAAACATCTCTTAGTATTTCATAAACTGATACAAATAATTATACAGATGTTTAAATGAATACTTTTTTGTTGTTGTTGTTGTTCTACATGCTAGTAATTTTGTACCCTGTCTTCTGGCATTTATACACATTAACCCTGATCCTCTCCTTCTTCAGGATGAACAGTCCCAGTTCCCTCAGTTTCTCCTCATAAGAGAGGTTCTCCAGTCCTTTGATCATTTTGGTAGCCCCCTGATGGACTGTCTCCTGTATATCCATGTCTCTCTTTTACTGCTGAGCACAAAACTGGACACAGTTCTTCAGGTATGGCCTCATTAACACTGAGAAGGATCCCCTTTCTTGACCTGTATTGATACCTTGCGTATTGCAGCCAAGAATACTATTAGCCTTCTTAGTGGCAAGGACACATTGCTGACTCATGTTCAACTTAGTGTATACTAAGTAATCCTAGGTCCTTTCTGCAAAGTTTCTTCCCAGATGGGTGGGTTTCAGCATGTATTGGTGTATGGGGTTGTTCCTCCCCAAATACAAGGCTTGGCACTTCTTGTTGAACTTCATGAGATTCCTGTCGGCCCCTTGTCAAGGTCCCTTTAGATGACTGTGTGGCCCACTGGTGAATCAGTCACTCCCACCAGTTTTGTGTCACCTATGAATTTACTGAGGGACACTCTACCCCATCTTCCAGATCATTAATGAAGAGGTTAAACAAGACTGGACCTAGTATTGATCCCTGGGGCACTCTGCTTGTTACTGGCCTCCAACTAAACATTGCACCACGGACCCTCTGGGTTTGGCCAGTCAGCTAGTTTTTGATCCATATCACTGTGCTCATCCAGCCCATACTTAAACAGCTTCTCTTTGAAGATCTTACGGGTGATGGTGTCAAAGGCCTTCCTGAAGTCCAGGAAGACAATATCCACTGCTCTCTTCTCATCCATCAGGTTGGTCACTATAGAAGCATATCAAGTTGGTCAAACATGACTTCCACTTGGTGAACCCATACTGACAATTTTCTTCTCCTTCAAATGGTTTCCAGGATTAGCTGTTCCTTGACCTTCCCCAGGATCGAATTGATGCTGACTAGCCTGTAGTTCTCCAGGTCCTCCTTCTTGCTCTTCTTGAAGACAGGCATTTGCTTTCCTCCAGTATTTGAGCACTCCCCCAAATTGCCTTGCAATCACATCTGTCAGCTCCCCCCGCATTCATGGGTATGTCCCATCAGGGCCCATGGACTTACGAATGTCCAGTTTGCTCAAATATTCCCTGATTTGATCCTCTTCCACCAACGGTACATCTGCCTTGCTCCAGGCTTTCAGCTTGGCCTGTAGGACCTGGAATTCCTGAAGGCCAGTTAAAACAAAATGTTCCTAAACATTAGCAAAAATTTAGCAATTTTAAGGAAATTGAATGAAAACAAAGAAAAACAGAAAATATTTATATTAGAAAGTATTTCCTGATCACTAAAACAGCAGAAGATTAGAGTGAGTAATTCAGGAATCAAACATTTCTGACCAAGTGGATGTCAGTGCCTCTCTGTTACTGTCACAGTATGGGATGTGTTTACCTTGCAAAACCCTATAGATGCCAACAGATGCCAGTATTCCTTTGACTTTTTCAAACATGATGCAAGAGTTTTAAATATAAAGCACACAATTGTCTTTAATTGCTTTCTTTTATGTAAAAGTAGGCTGAAGTTTAACTTCTTACTGCTCCAGAAAGGAACAGGAAGATATAAATTTTCTGCTTTCCCTTACCTGTAATTTGGGTGCAGAGCTGGTATGATGTCAACTGTAGTTGACAACAAATGTAGTTAAGTAGCATTTAGGGATTTTGAGATTTGTTTCTTTTATATAGGTCTAATTTTGTTCTACCAAACAAAAATGCTTTAAAAAGATAATTCTGGGAAGCTTAAAATTCACATCCAAATTGTGAGCACTTCTCTTTAAAACAAAACAAAACAAAGAAAGCATTCCAACCTACAATTTCTTAATACCTCTTGACATGCCATTATTGCTTATATGCTTATTTTTGCATGCTATTATTGCTTATATTGCTGACATGACATTATTGTTTATGATGCCTTTTGGTTCCTCAGAGAAACCTCACCCTCGCTGTACAGTTCCTGAGTGGTATTATCACAGCACATTATTTCATTATGTGTTGAGTATGCATGGTATTGTATATTTAAAAATGAAAAATAACACATGTTCCAAAAACACTTGATTACACTGATTTTGCAAAACAAGTTTTTTTTTGTTTTTTTTTTTGTTTGTTTGTTTTTGTTTTTTTTTTTAATTAGAAGTATTCTTTTTTTTTTGTTTATCATATTAAGCAGCAACTCCTGCTGTTTTCTAAAAGTTTTCTAGTTTTCTGCTTTTCATTTTCTTCTTTGAAACCCAGGGAATGATCTTCTTTCTTGCATACAAAGACAACTCTCACTGAAGTTCATGAAAGGGGACAATTAATCATTAATTACAGTTGGAAAGAGATTCTGCATACAGTAAATAATGGGGGTCACTGGCACAGCGCATCTTAAGTATAATAAAAGAAGATTTTATTTTCTTCCTTTTGATAGAAAGGTGACAAGCTCTTAAGCTTGTGAGCATATACTGTGAAGAGGAGGCTGTCTTTTTTTTTTTTTTTTTTTTTCAAATTGTTGAGCCAAAATAACTTATTATTTGTACACACAGTGTGTACCCTCAGTGTATACAAGTAATAAGAGCCAGAGAGAGGTCAATTTTTGATACTGCTTAAGAAAAATTAATTACATAACCCTTGACATTCAGTAGTAGATTTTGTGCATCTTCTCATGCACTCTATTGAACGAATACAGATATATTCAAATATATATATACGTATTACTGAGAACCCAATGCACTTTTCTTCACAGTTTATGCACAGTGAGTGTGAATACCATTCAAAAAGTAAATTTCTGTCTTGTAATTACAGTGGAATTATTTTGGCACAATTATCAGTAGTATACGGTATATAGAAGTAATATCAGTATATATATATATATAATCAGTATATATCAGTATATACCATATATCAGTATATATATATACCTATATATATATCAGTATATTACTGATTTTATATATTATAATCAGTAATATACAGTATATAGAAGAATTACTGCAGTATTGTTGAGTGAGCAAAGAGTTGTTTGAAAGTATACAGAAAATGAAATACAATGTATTACCTGTTTTCATTCATTCCTTTTATGATTTTCCTGACTGTAGAAAGACAGTTAAAATAGAACGTAGTATAATATATATTAATTTGTACTTGTTCTGTCAAGATGTTTGCATTCAACAGCTGAAACAGCATGTGTTTTTGTGCATGTATAGATTTCTGGCCTGTTTGACCCTGTTTTCTCACATTGACTTTTTTATAGTAAGGTATTTTATATCAGGGTAATTCCAACACAATACCTGCTAGATATGAGTGTAATTCTGTGTAATTTAAATGTTCTGCTCTGAATATAGGAACTCTGTACTTTTTTAAAATTATCTCCTGAATTGGTCCATACTATATATGACCTATATATGACCTTGCTTTTCTTTACCTTTAAATGAATGCAATAAAATAAAACTGTAAACCTCCTTGGCTTGCATCAAAACTGGCTAGATAACAAATCTGTGTGTTCACAGGGGAATATACTTTTCATATCATTTAAATGGAAATATTTCACTCTATCACTCACATATGGGATACATTCTCAGTTTCTTTGCAGGTCACATGTCAGTTGGGTGTAATAGAAATAGGACCTTTTTTTTTTTTTTTTAGTCTTTATTACAGTGTCTAAATTCATTGCTGTTTTATAGCTAAGGAGCTATTTTTAAAGAAAAACATCGGAGTTACAATCTTTGCTTATAATCTTTTGTAGGAGAATTGAAAACCCTGAGACATGATTTGAAGGAGAACATGCCAACATTTTTTCTTTTCTTTTTTCTTTCTTTTTTTTTTTTTTTTTAAGTATATTTGTAGTTTTTTGATAGTACCTTTCTGTGAACTTCTAAAGAAATTCTATCTTTTTTTTTTTTTTTTTTCCATTTTTTCCTTTTTTCTTTTTTTCCCAACATTGTGCTTCCATACATCTCATTTTCTTCTGAGGGAAAGAAAATTAGCAGACACTTAGAATTGCTTTTTCCTTTTTTTTTTTTTTTTTTTCCTCTGATAATATTGCTGTCTACATAGTAGTAGGAAAGCTACTGAATAGCTTTGCATAAAAAATTATCCTAGTACAAATTGAATCTGTACATATCATAGCATATTGCAATTTTTAATGCTTACTTTGGACTACCTCTTTTCAAGAATCAGCGTCTTTTCAATGTGCAAGTTTCAAAAGTGGTGTTTGAAATTTTCATGAAAGATAGCAAAAAATTGCTGGTCTATAAATCAAAACTATTTACGTATTACTATTCTGATAGGGTCCAATTGGTAAGACTGGCTTCAGAATTTGTCAATCTGTAAGTATTTTAGTTTGTGTGAGATCTGTGCAGTAGTAAATTTACTTTTCAAGTCCTTTTAGACTTAGCCACTACAATACAAAATTGATTGCACATGTGGTTAATAATTAAATACTGTTTAATTAGATTTTAAGTGCTCTGTGTGAGGATTTTGTGTACAGTGAGTTTTCATGACCTAATTAGCTTATTCAATCATCTGCTAATATTAAAAAATAGGAAGATGTCTTCATCTTATTTCATCATTTCCTCGAAATGTGGAAAAAAAATAATCCCATAGTTTTACATTTACTGGCAAGGTCTTTAAAATCAATTTATGTTATGCTCTAGCTATGCATACATTTAAATAAATACTCCTGTCAGAAGTGCAGCAGTGTTGAAAAGACTTACTTATTGATAAAGTCCAGCCAGGGTAAAGTTAAAGAGTTAATACAGACCGTATAATCTTTTACTATAAATATTGAATAATGTTAACATTTTAGTGTAAACCCCCACCACCAGCAGCTTAATTAAAAGTAACTCACTTAAGCAATGTTTGTCAGATTCAGTAATTAAAATTTCATTAAGCAGTAATGACCATGGTTTTCTTCTTTTCACATGTGGAAAAGAAAAATCTTGTGGTGTCATCTTTCCCTATCTGTTTCTCCTAATTAGACTGTTGTCATCTCCCATGATGATAAATACATTTATTGCTGCTTTCTTCATCTAGTAGTGAAAAGGAAATAGATTCAGACAAACTCTTTTTTTTTTTTTTTTTTTATTCCGAAGATCGGAGTCCTCAACTGATACTTTGTTCTTAGTAATAAAAGTTTTCTATGGAATAATACAAAAATACCTATTTCTAGACAGCTTTATGAGGTCCCTGTGACCATTATGAAAGTAGAAGAGTTTTTTAGTTAAAATATTTATTTTAAGAAAATCTGTGAAAGTAAAATCCGAAGGGGAATATTACATTATTTCATCTTTTATAATTCAAACTGAAAAATTACGTATAGCTATTTCTGCACTCCATTGCATACTTGTGTAATGAGAATGTATCTTCCAGAATTACAGCTACTGTTTTGTCTTCCTTTTGTTCAGAATTTTCAGATTCCAATTTTTAAGCTCTTCTTTGTAATTTCAAAAGTTATTTTTTTTTCCTTTGTTGGAAAAAACAAAACAAAACAAACAAAAAACAACAACAACAACAACAACAACAACAACAACAAAACATTGCTTAAAATTGGTGCGCTTTAATGAAAAGACAGTCAATGAACCAATGACTTGAGGGACTAGGAAAGTGTGCTTTTTTGATCTTGTGATGCCTCACTAACAATTAAAAAAGCATCAAGTAAAAAATAGTCCAAAACTTTAAAACAAAACAAAGCAAAAAAGGATTAAATTCTGCTTATTTTAATGAGAGGGCACATCATCAGCATCTGGTGCAGTCAAGTCTTGTATAAATATTCCTCCAAGCTAGATAGCCTGGATGCAGTAAAAGTCATAGTTTAATGGCACTTTGTTGAGTATTCTCTGATTGCCATAGAATTTACACAGCTTCTTGTAGGCTTTGCAGAGCTCTGTGCTGTCACAAGCACACTGTAACTAACTGTCAAAGCCAGATAGCTGAAACATATACATTTTCACCTCTGATCACATACAATATGATTCAGTTTTGAAGCCATAAAAGTATTTCTGGAAATGGAATGTATTTATTTACAGGAAAGCAGAAACTGGAAGGGACCTCTGAAACGTATTTGGTCCAACCCCCTGCTCAGAAAGGGCCAATGAGATCAAGTTGCCAGGGTCGTGTCCAGTTGGGTTTTGAATATCTCAGTTTGTGCCCGTTTAATCTCAATTTTTACTCACTCTGGTAGGTATTTATAAATGCGGAAAAGAGCATCCCGAAACATCTCCATGAAGCTGAATAGTCTCAGCTCTCTCATCCTCTCCTCATATGACAGATGATTAGTCCTTTAGTTACTGTCATAGCCCTTTGCTGAACTTGCTCTGGTATGCCCATGTTGCTCTCATATTGTGGACTTTTGACGTTACTCTCCAGATATCCTGCCAGGACTGATCAGAATATAAGGCTCACTTCTGTTGGCCTACTCTTGATGCTTAACATGCCCCATAGTACAGTTGCCCTTTTTTTTGCTACAGTTACTGACTCATGTCCAACTTGGAGTCCACCAGGATGCACAGAGCTTTTTTTCCCCCATTGTTTACTGATGCACAGGGTTAATCCTCCCCACACTCATGGGTGCAGACTATCTGGTACCATTGGCCTGTGTACTTACAGTTTGTTCAAATGCTCCCTAACCTGATCCTCTCTCCTAGGGCAAGTCTTCCTTGATCCAGACTACCCTTCTGGGATTGCTTAATGCCAGTCTTAACCAGATAAAGAAGGTTTTGAGAGATGTCTTCTGTCATGTCTTTGTCATCAGGAATCTAGCCCTATTCACTAGGAAGCCCACATTTTCCCTAGATTCCCTTTCATTCAATTTCATTCAATTTCATTCAATTATCAAACACATGTTATCAGTTAATGCTTTAAAATTAAATAATGAGTCAATCTATGAAAAATACAGATCTGTACTATTTAAGGAATAAGGTCTCTTGTTCAATATACTTGTTTACAATGTGGAAGACTCACTTTGTCATTCTGTCATCAAATGTTGTTATGAAGTGGCAGATGAGTTTGTCATTTTTTTTTATTATTATTATTATTTTTTCTGAAGTGATAAATCGGTGTTCTTACTTGGATTTACCTTAATAATTACAACTTGCCCTGTTTTTCATAAAGGGAGAAAATGGTCAAATATTTAGTTTTAGTCCCCCATCCTTCTGCCCCTCCTCTTCTCCCCCCCCCCCCCCCCCCCCCCCCCCCCCATTTTTAATCCCTTTGCTGGACATAACTGAATTATTAGGACAGTACAGTATGTGTTCATACATTTAACATGTAACATGTTAATTTCTGTTTTTATTTCAGTTAATAATATTTCAGTTAATATTTAAGTTAATAATGCTAACTTCTGTCTTCCCATATGTTCTTTAAGCATCTTGGACTACCTAAAGGTCTACGAGAGCTGAAGTCTATTAGATACTACATGGAAAATCTTACAGGCTCAAGATTTCAATACCCAATAATGCTAAGGCACACTTGTTTGGATGCTCTGTCCATGATGAATGATTTAATGAATTGAAATTTTCATTGAGCTTATAAAGTTCTAGTATTATATATATATATATATATATTATTATAGTATTGCCAACATTTATCTTCATTTGGATAAATTGGATGAGTTAGACTGACTCTTCTATTCCCTTCTAGTTGTATTTTCTGTTTTTTTTTTTTTTTTTTTTTTTTTTTTTTTTTTTTTTTTTATGAAATATTTCAATTGACCCTGAACTATTTTCCATTATTTAAAGATTTTCACTAAATGAGGATTTTCACTACATAAGTATGGATGGAATGCCCTCTTTTTCCCAGCATATATATGAGCCACAGAAACCCTTCTGATAAACACAAAATGTTTAGAAGTATGATAGGTAACATGATCTTGCAAGAGAAGGTTGTGAAAAATAAGAGTTATATCTTTAAAAGGTATGAGAATTTAAATTCTATTTTAAAGTCATTAATGAGTCTACTTAGGCACTTCTGTCTTTCTCTTTGCCTATAAGTGCAATATGGGATTCATATCTGTCACTTAAGAAATCTAAAAAAAACCCACACCCAACCCCTACTTCTAACAAAGAACATATCATACCCAATAGGTATGAAACCAAGTAGAAATATAAATAAATTTGTCAGATTTTCAAAACCAAAGCCTTCAGAGATATCGGTTATTTTTTCCAAAAATAGAACTTTATAAGAGAATCGAAATATGTTCTAAAATGCATGTAGGTTTGCAGTTTAGTCTATTTTTATTTTTATTTTTTTAACTTATAAAATCTACCAAGCATGCAATTTACACCAAACTTTGACTGATAAGAGGTGTACTTAGCATCTACATCTGTGCCTTCATTATTGTTTTCCCTTGATGTGGATACATCATTAGGCAACACCATATGATACATGTATTAACATGCTCTGAAATCAATGCATTTAAACTGATTTGATCTAGCTGAGGAGCTGAAACTCACTGTTTTCTAAAGAAATCATTCATGTTTCATAAAGCACTTTCGTAAGCTGTCAGAAAGAGAAGGGTTTCATGTTATTTCTTTGCAATTACTTGAGGCAGTTCAAGAAGCACTATAACACATCTGCTTCAACCTGCAGTCAGAGTACAGTTGTGTGTCAGGGAGCAAAATTGTATCCATATATATACCACCAAAGTAAAAGGAGTTAGAGAAAGTAACTCAGTAACTTATAAGTTACTTATATATATAAGTTACTTAAAGTAACTTATTTGCAGTGTTCCTGAGAGATACTGCAACTGATTTCCACTTTGCAGCAGATTCCTTTTCATCCGTTTTCATACTCTTCAGCAAGACCGAATTATTTGTTTCTTTATCTTCCACATAAATAAAGAGCATTGTTTTAGTAAGCTTCATGTTTAGTTCTGGATTATTCTTCTCTCCTAGGCACATTACAAACATATTTTGAGAGAACTGTTGAAAATAAAAGATTGAATATTCTTTAGCTGGGCGTTTTCTACAGTGCAATTACAGTTTTGGCAGTGCATGAGAGCTGTGGGATGTCCTCCATGCTCCACTTCTGAGGCTCTCAAAACTTTTTAGATTTGCCATATGGTGATATTTTGACTTGAGTTAAATTAGGTAATGTAACTGAGCTTGTTTAATTTATGTACCCTTTTTCATGAAACATGCATTGCTTCACTTGTGAAGATTGTAATGAGATATTTTTATTATAGTTTCTTGAAGTAATAAGCTATGAGTACTATTGAGGTGTCCAAGAAAGGGCAAGATGAATAAACATTTTTTTGTGAAAGAGTGAAGTTTTCTTAACATAACTTATGCAAATAATTGTTTTAATTGATAATTTATGTTTGTTCTGATGTCAGTTGTCATAGTAAGCAATAATTAATTTTTATGATAAACCCAAACATCCTAGGTTTTACTCAAACCAGAAATCATAAGATATGCTACCTAAAGGTTATATATCTTATTTTTTTTTTTTTTTTTTTTTTTTTTTTCAAAAGAGGGGAAGATGATAAACTTTATGTTTCAGCAGGAGCAGTCTTACTAAAAAAAATGTAAGATGAAACTTGTTTTTGCCAAGAAATTGTACTAAAGGTGCTTCAATTCATCTTATGCATATTGTAATTAAAAGATTTCACTGATACATTTATGGTGCTCCCAAAAATGTTTCAGGCTTGCTGTGGCTAAATTAGGGTTTTATCCATCAGATACTTCTGTTTGCTTGTGAATGTTTTGTGCCATGCTTTGTGAAAATTTCTATCTAGAAAATTGTCATAAGGAGGAATAAAATCTAAGTGTTTCAAGAAAGGACAGGAATTTAAGAGCTTAAATCAGTACCAAATGTATGAAGACTGATGTTATTGGATGGGCAAGCAGAGATTGCTATTGATGAATTCAACTCAAAGACTAGAAGGATTAAAAGGATATTAAGTTAAATTGAACCTATTTTACGTAATCATTGTATCGTTGTAGAGTTGAAGTAATTTGTGCCTCCAACAGCCTTTCTGGAACCAAAGAGAGTTGTTTATCATGTTACACAAGCTTTTTTGTTGGTGGTGGTGGTGGTGATATTTTTGTTTTGTTATAAGAGTATTCTTTTCAGGCAAGGAATGACACTTTGTCATGTTTCTTCAAAATGTAAAGTAAGGTTTTATTACTACATTTTTATTCATGGTGGATGTCGGTTACTAAAATGACACATTGAAAAAGATGGTATAATTAGAATAAGCAAATGACTTAGTAGGAAATTTCTTGTTCTTGTGTGGGTCCTAATACTTAATGCTTAGTTCACATATCAACTTGTTGCCACTCTTTCCTTTTCTTGTATTTGATGTAGTCTCTGTATTTGAAGTATTGCTTTTAAACTGTGGTGTAATTTAAGCTTCCTCCATGATGAAAGAGCCTTAATATGGAAAGATTTTCGTAAGTGTTGTATTGCAGCATAACTTCTGTTCCTATATGAAAATAGCTATGATAGCATAAAGCACCATTCAATAAAAAATGAATCCCCACTAGGAGGTTTAGCTGTAATATCAAAGATAAATCAATGCTACATTTTAGTGTAAAAAGCTGTAGGAGAGATGAACACATAACTACTTTGTTTCTTTTTTCTCCTTGTGCTGATAAAATGAACTAAATGTTTTGCCAAAACACCGTGCTGATTGACTTCCAGTCTTTGCTTTGCTCTCTCATTCACTGTTAAATGGTAGTCCCAAAGCAGGCTGTGCTGCCTTCATGGGAGGAGGCACTGAGAGGCACAGCTATGGAGTTCCTCTGGCAGGAGTCAGCAGTGCTCAAGGGAGCTAAAGAGCTAAGTAAAAAGAGATAAGTAAAAACAATGGGGAGCCTGTCATCTCATAGAGGGCAAAAGACAAATGCTTTGTGAGAAAGAGAGAAAGAGAGAAAAGAAGGAAGGAAGGAAGGAAGGAAGGAAGGAAGGAAGGAAGGAAGGAAGGAAGGAAGGAAGGAAGGAAGGAAGGAAGGAAGGAAGGAAGGAAGGAAGGAAGGAAGGAAGGAAGGAAGGAAGGAAGGAAAAAGGAAGGAAAAAGACTGTCACCGACTAATTATCTTAAAGGCAGCAATATGTAAAAACATTGCTGTTTGAAGCAGATCAACTAGTACTGGGAATTCACACAAAGAATCCTGTACATAGTATCATCTACTTTTCTGTATATGACTTTCCCCCTTCTCCACCCCTGTCCCCAACTAACATGTAGCTATCTGATCTTGATTCATGAAGGCAAAAGTTCTTGCTGTAGGTCAACATATTTAAAATTCTATAAATAAAATATGCTTTTCAGCATTCTGGAGAAATAAAAAGAGTGGTCATGCGTATTAAATCCCTTGCAAGAACTTCAGGCTCAGTTTTTTGATCAGCTTAAGTAGACAGCATATACATTTAGAGATTATTTTCAGTAGTGTGAGGAGCAGGAATAATCATCATTTTAAACAAACAAACAAACAAAACATTGATATATTCTGTACTTTATTTAGAATAAAAACAAAGCGAACATTTATATTTCATCATTACCATTAGCCTCATCCAGCAAAGAATTATTTAAAATGTATGTATAAATTACTGTTTCCTTGTAGTTGGGGAAAAAATATATTAATAATATTAATAATATTAATAATTTTATTAGTAATAAAAAGATCACGTCATTGAATTAGATATTTTAGAAATTTTTGACATATCTCCCCCATCAACAGTTATATCAAATAGCATACTTATCTTGTTTAAAACTTGTTTATCTATGTGTAGATTCTACTCTATGTAGATTTTTCTGTTTTCCAGTTTATTCTCCTTAATAGCATGTTCCTGTTTTCACTTATTACGTTCTTTAAATTCATAAAATAATCCTGTGGGATTTGAAGCTGGTTCAGGAGAACAGTGTCCACTGGTGCTCTGTCTATTAAAAGCTCTTAGGTAAAATATGAGTTTCATACTGTTCAATTTACACTTAGACATGCTAGGCATCTTCTTGACATTTCACAACCTTAGAATACTACACGATGATACTACAAGGTAAAAATTGGGATGATATTCCCATAAACAGAGGGCTTTAGGATAAACAAGTTTTTAGAAACCATGAAACCCTGAAATAGTGTTTTAGAAATGGTACTATGAGAGTAAGCATGTTTAAGTTTCAGAGGCCTTTCATTTCAAGGCATTTAGATGTCTTGGATGTAAGAATCAACAGTGTTTAATGCAGCTGCTTTCCAATTGTTTAGAGAGAATCCAGGAAGCTGAATATAATCGTCATGTACATGTGTTGAAGGCAACTCAGAATAAGTATAGTCTTTACTAGACTTTCAGGACGTATGGCAGAAGAATAGAATATTGTAAAACTTTCTTCTGCTTTCATAGTTTATTTCCCATCAGTGTATATACTGTATCATCTGTTGGTATTTTCTCTTATTTGGTATTCCTGTTAGTATGTGTGTACATTGGTACTTATTAGTATTAGCTAGCTTTTAAGTATGGGGACTGAATAATGTATTACAGTAAATACTGTATGCAGAGATGTATGTTTGCATTTACGAATAGAGAAAATGAATAAGTTATAAGCTACAACTTGGATAGAAATATTTCATTTTATGAAGCATATGTAACCAAAGTTCCAAAGTATGGAGAAGGCTAAAGGCTAAACTGAAGTGCACTTTTATAGAAGGGACTTACTGCTCTGTCATTATTTTACCACCAGGTATTTTGCAGAGGGACACACAGGTCTGACAGGATGAAGATGAAAAAAAAAAAAAAAAAAAAAGAGGGAAAAAAAAAAAACAACAACTGATGCACACACACAAATAACATGAGGGACGGATGGGAATTTATGGCCAAGGTTTGAGAATAAGAAGAAAACTCATGGTAGATCATATCAAGTCATTTGTGAAACTACATCCCAAGATGTATGGAAACAAAAAGTTATCTTCTTAGGACCCATCATAATTTACTGAGATGGTATTTTTACGTGTTATTTTACCTTTTTGCATGTTACTCATAAATTAGTATGGCTGTACTTTTCAATTACCTGAGCACTGTCATCTTCAGTTAAATGATGGGAAATAAGAAACTAGAGTTAGGCACATGTCAGAAATGCACTTCTGCAAATCAAAATGGATAATATATTTTGCTTTAATAGTTTTTGTTTCTGAGTGAAACAAAAATGGATCTAAATATAGATACAATATTTGCAACTCAGAGTGTATTTCCAATAGGATAATCTAAGAGTTTAAAAGCACTAAAGATAAAACTTGAAGGTGTAGGTGCTCTGACATTTTCCATTAATAAAAAATCTGGATGCAACTAATAAGAAAGGCAGTGTTTGACTTTTCATCTTTATATCAAGGATAGTGTTTCATGCCATTCATTTAAGCAATGTCTAAGCCTAGGACTAAGTCTTTTTGCAGTTTTTCTGACTGTGTCCTCTTAAATTCATCAAATAACTAGTTCAGTAGTAATCCGTTTCTCCGGAATATTTTTTTTTTTTTTTTTTTAGTAAATGGCAGTCTTGCCATTCACTCTTGTACTAATTTTTGGTCTTTTCAACCTTAGATATATAGATATATAGATATATAGCCCCCATTATCAAGACACCATCCAGGTAACATTATTTTAGTCTAGTTTGTGGGTACTTTTGATGCCCTTAGCTAACTTTTGCTATATATTAAAGACAAGAAGGAAGACAATTGTTTCATTAAGTAGCTATGTTCTGTGATGTAAAGCATGGAGGAAAACATTTCCATATTACTATTCTGTATGGATTTGAAGATCAAATTTTATATCTTGAATTTAAAACAGAGATCTACGACATTATAAATTATTAAAAGCAACCTTGAAGGAAGGATGTAAGGTCTTTGAAAGTATGAAGTGGTAAATATACTATTGTGGAGGAGAGCAGGAAGAGGTGAAAGAATAGAGAATAATCTGTTGCTCTCTCCTTGTAGTCTCATTTCCTCCAGTTTATTAATGCTTAAACTTAGATCCTCATAAACGGATTACAAGTATGTAACCAAATTTATGTGCAAGACTATGTCCATTTAATTTAGTTTTAGTGGAACTATACAACAAAAATAATATTTTTCTTCTTCTGCAGAACTTCTGTAGTCTCTGGTCACCCTCTTACAAATTAACAAATTACATTGGGGAAGTATATATATATATATATATATATATAATGTTTCATACAAATTAACAATGTATTTAAGAGACTATTGTTACCCAAATCATGCGACCCCCTGTTTAAAAACCTGACAAACATGAATGAGCTTGAAAATGAAAAATCTTTTTCAGGAAACAAAATTATTTGAAAGAAAATATCACTTTAAAAGTACCTTACTGTTAAATTCCAATATACAACTAATCCCTTCTGGGTATGTTTTCTGCTCGAAGAAGAAAAAAATGCAGAAGAAAAAAAATCAAGCATTAAAATATTGCAAAGCCTTCAACATCATTCAGTATGATGTGTATTAATATAGCTTATGATTACATAAAAGCCCTGAAAACGGTAGAATTAAAAAATCATAATTAAATTCTAAGGAGTTAATCAGCTGATCGTAAGTGATTTGAACCTCATTAGGCTCACATGGGCCCTCTTGTTAAGCTTGTGGCATCTCTCCTTCTACTGTATCAACAACACCATTCACTTTGGTGTCATCTGCAAATTTGCTGAGGGTGCACTCAATCTCACTGTCTATGTTGTTAATGAAGATATTAAACAGTACTGGTCTGAGGACAGACCCCTGACATACACCACTTGTCACTGGCCTCTACTTGGACATAGTTCCATTGATCACCACAGAGTGTGACCTTCAATCCAATTCCTTATCCACTGGATCCTTATCCACCCATCAAATCCATATCTCTCCAATCTGGAGACCAGGATGGCAGGTGGGACCATGTCAAAGGCCTTGCAGAAGTCCAGACAGATGACATTGATCAGTCTTCCTTTGTCAACTGATGCTGTCACTCCATCATAGAAAGCCACCAGATTGGTCATGCACTATATGCCCTTGGTGAAGCCATGCAGGCTATCTTGGATCACCTCTTTGTCTTGCAAGAGCCTCAACATTGCTTCCAAGAGGATCTTTTCCAAAATCTTGCCAGGCACAGAGGTGAGACTCACTGGTCTGTAGTTCCCCAGGTCCTTTTCTACTCTTTTTAAAAATGGGAGTGATGTTTCCCTTTTTCCAGTCACCAGGGACTTCACCTGACTGCCAAGACTTTTCAAATATGATGGAGAGAGGCTTGGCAACTACATCAGCCAATCAGCTTGGCAACTACATCAGGACTCTGGGATGCATGTCATCAGGCCCCATAGACTTGTATGTGTTTAGTTTCATCAGGTGGTCACGAACCTGCTCTTCACTTAGAGTGGGAGGGACTTTGCTCCCCCAGCCTTTATCTATGGGTTCAGGGAAACAAAAGACTTGGGAATCCTTACTGTCAGTGAAGGCTGAGGCAACTGAGAAGTTGTTGAGTATCTCAGCCTTCTTCATGTCTGTTTTTACCAGTTTACTCTTCTCATCTATCAGAGAGGGTATATACTCTCCTGGGCCTTAGCAATTTATCTATAGAATCCCTTCCTGTTATTCTTTACATCCTGTGCCAAGCTCAGTTCTATCTGTGCCTTGGCTTTCCTTATGTCAGCCCTGCACATCCAGACAGCATCCCTGTACTTTTCCCAGGCCACATATTCCTGATTCTGCTGCCTGTGTATTTCCTTCTTGTGCCTCAGTTTGAACAGCAGATCCTTGCTCAGCCATCTTGGTTGTCTGCCCTCCCTGCCTTCTTTTTTTTTACGCAGGGAAATGGAGAGTTCTTGTGCTCTAAGGAAAACATCCTTAAAGAGTCTCCAGCTCTGATCAGCTCCTTTGTCCCTAAGGACAGTATTCCAGGGGATCTTGACTACTAGGTTTTCAAATAGCTTGAAGTATGCTCTTCGGAAGTTCAGGGTCTTGACTTTGCTCTTTTCCAGGTCCATATTCTTTGAAATCACACACTCAACCAGGGCGTGGTCACTGCAGCCCAGACAGCTTCCAGTCTTTATCTCTCTAATGAGCTCTTTCCCATTGGTGAGCACCAGGTCAAGTAGTTTGTTCTAGTCAAGTTATGGATGGTTTGTCTAGTACCTGGACCAGGAATTTATCCTCAGTGCACTCCAGAGAATCTTCTGGATTGCTTATAGCCTGCTGTGTAGCTTTTCCATCAGACATCTTGGTGATTGAAGTCCCCCATCAGGATGAAAGTGTGTGAGCAGGGTGTTTCTTGTAATTGAAGCAAAAGTGCCTCGTCCATTGGCTCTCCTTGATCAGGTGGCTTATAGCAGACCTCAACCACAAGCTGTCATTTATTGATGTGGTCTTTAACTATCACCCACAAGCTCTCAACCTGTCCATGGCAGTTTCTCAAAGGCAATTCTTCACAATCAATTCGTACCCTAATATAGAGAACAACACCCCCTCCCTTCCTTCCCTATCTATCTCTTCTGAATAGTTTGTAGCCCTCTTTTCTAATGTTTTCTCTTCCCCTGCTACAATGTGTGGTCATTCTGACAGGGTGCCACCCTTCCCAAACTGAGACTGTGGGGGCTGCCCACAGGCAGCAGCTCTTTGAGAACTGCTCCCATATGGGTCTATACCATGGGGTCCATCCATTAGGAGTAAACTGCTCCAACACGGGTGCACCATGGGCAGGAGCAGATCCCCTGCCCCTGTGTAGGCTCCTCTCCATGGGCTACAGCTCCAGCCCAAGGCCTGCTACTGCAGGGTCTCTCCATGGGCTGCAGCCTCCTCCAAGCCACATCCACCTGCTTCACTGGGGGCTCCTCCACAGGCTGTGCAGTTCTGGCCCAGGGCCTCCATGGGCTGCAGCCTCCTTCAGGCCACATCTACCTTGCACCATGTGGGTTTCTCCATAGGTTGCAGGGTGGAAATCTGCTCTGCTATGGCACCCATATAGGGAGACAGTCTGCTTCACAATGTTCCCCTTCACAGACCTCAGGGAAATTTCTGCTCAAGTGCCTGGAGCACCTCCTGCCCTCCTTTTGCACGGACCTTGGTGCCTGCAGAGCTGTTTCTCACACCTCTCTTCTACAGCTGCTGTTTCAGCGCATTTTTTTTTTTTTTTTTTTTTTTTTTTTTCTTCTTAAATATACTCTCCCAGAGATGTAAACAACATCACTAATTTGCTCAGCTCGGTGGTGGGTCCCTTTTGGAGCAGTCTGAAACTGGCTCTTATCTAAAATGGAGCAGCTTCTAGGCTTTTCTCACATAGGTCACTCCTGCCGCCCCCTACTACCAAACTCTACTACCCCCTACTACCAAACTCTTGCCACATAAACCCATTATAGCAGTTTGTAGGATCTATATTTCCATATTTATTGTGTGCCTAGTCACTGTCTTTTACTATGAACACAATCATCTTTCCTCAAAATGAAAAAAAATGTATGTCTCCATGATCCATGAAGGGATAAATCTAGATTACCCAGGAAACTTACTGTATAACACATCAGAGAAGAATGGAACAGCAAATATATGATTGCCTGAAATGCTACCAAAATGTATTAAAATCAAAATACCAAGAAAACAAACAAACAAACAATTAGAAGTATCTTGCATAAACAAGATAATTAGGAAATTAGTGGGGAGGGGACTGGTCAACTTTATTCATAAATCATATCAGTTTTGAAATCCCCATTCGGAGATTTCCAAATGTCAGAGAAGTAACCAGAGGGCTCTGGGTAAAACACCTGCCTGAAATAACTGCACTTCTTTCCCTATGAAAGAAATCTACTCTATAACAAATGAATACAATTGCAATTGTAATAGAAAAGGAGAAATAAGAAATTTTAAAATAGAAATCATAAGTATAATTTTTTACGATTCATTTACATTAAAACAAAACCACAAGTCTCATTCTGCTGCAGCAAGGAAGAACTTTGTAAATGATGTATTCATAGTTACCACTTATCTAGTGGAGATGCTGACTTTATTTAAAGGAATATTGATGAGTTAGATAAGACTCTGCATACATATGCAAACAGATGTGATTCTTTCCCTTCTTTTTTTGATTATACATGTTATTAATATGATTTGTGTTAAAGAAGCTGTGTATTTCAAGTATGTTGTCTTATTGCATATGCTGCCGTATTCTTGTAATGCATTATTTTCTATTTCCATTGTGTTTATTATGTTGTGTGTAGTATATCAGCAAATTATCAGATATTTAGGGGAAGTAGGGGGAGGACAACTTTTCAATACAGTTGAAAAGAAAGTTTGGAGTTCTAGTCAAAATGTGAATATCTGAATATTCTATGCATCAAGCTTCTAAGAAGGATGATTTATTTTTTTCCAAAAAGTCAGTTTCAATATCTATTATAAAAAAGTCAGCTATGATACTTAATATTACAGTGGACTGCAGAGCAGATGTGTTTACAGTTACTATATTCACCCTTGAGCATTTTATGAAGTTTGAAACTGAAGGCTTTATCACTACTTTGTTGTATGTTAGGATTTAAAAAGCATATTTTACCTTGAGAACAAATACTTGCTGCAATTCCTGATGCAATAAAATACTGTTCTGTATTTTGTTTTCATAATGAGAGAATCCATGGGTCCAAAGCTCAATTATAGTTGGAGCTGGCCACAAGTGTGGGGGACAATAAAAACAGCTTTTTTAAGTATGTTAATGGAAAAAGGGAGACCAGAGCAAACATTGGTGCAATAGTTGATGAGGATTACGTAACAAACAGGGACATAGACAAAGCAGAGATGTTGAATGCATTTTTTGCCTCTGTCTTCCACACCAATGATGGGCTCTGTGACCCTATGTTCCCTGAGATGAATGACTTTGACTGTGGGAATGATAAACTCCTGCTTAACCCCGAACTTCTGTGGGATTTGCTACTCTATATGAATGCATATAGGTCTGTGGGGCCTAATGGGATTCATCCCGGAATACTCCGATCAGAAAGCTGGCTGATGTCATTGCAGGACTTTTCTCAATTATTTTTCAGTGGTCTAGGGAATCTGGATTGGTCCTAGTTGACTGGAAGCTGGCAGATTGGGTCCCATTTTTCAAGAAGTTCAAGAAAGAATATCCTAGCAATTAAAGGCCTGTCCATCTCACTTCAGTGCCTGGTAAAATTATGGAGAAGATTATTCTCAGAGTTATTGAAAAACACCTAAAGGTGTCATTGGTCAGAGCTAGGGAAAGGTCATGTCTAATAAACTTAATATCCTTCAAGATATTAAGATCAGCCAGCTAGTCGACCAAAAGAAGCCAGTCAATGTAATCTTTCTGGATTTCAAGTAAAGCTGTTGATACTATCTTTCACAGTATCTTTCTGGACAAAATGATCATAATACAGTTAGATAAAATCATAAGATGGGTGAATAGCTGGCTGATGGGTCAGGCCCAGATGGTTCTTGTAAATGGGGTTACATTAGGTTGGTGACCTGTCACTAGTGGGGTTCCCCAGGGCTCCATTTTAGTACCAGTCCTCTTCAGTGCTTTCATACATGATTTGGATAAAGGACTGTAAGGTTTTTTGAAAAAGTTCATGGATGATACCAAATTGGATGGAGGTGGTGGCTCTGGCAAGGGTGGTGAGGACTAGCAGAAAGATCTTGAGAAATTAGAGAGGTGTACAATCATCAAAAATATGAAGTTTAACAAGACCAAGTGCTGGATTCTGCACCTGGGAAGGAACAACCCCAGTTATACATACAGACTAGGGGATGAGATGCTGGAAATCAGCCACACAGAAAGGGACATGGGGATTTTGTTTGATAGCAAGCTGAACATGAGCCAGCAGCATGCCTTGGTGGCCAGGAGGGCCAACCACATTCTTTTTAATGTCATTTCTTTTTGGTGAAAAAAGTATAGGTATTCAATAAATACATATTTTTCACAATTACATGAAACTGAGGTGAAGCCTGGTTAACTTACTTAGAAAAAAAAAAATTTTAAAAAACTACCACACATACTGAAAAACTCAGTCTGCCTGTAACTACTATGGTTAATGGAAGCTGGAGGAAATAATGAAAAATTTATTGCAAGCATGAATCACCCCAGAGAATACCAATCTACAATCAGTGATTTTACTCTCAAAACTTGAAGTTTTCACCATGAGGTACTGTGCCAAACTAAAATGAAAGAAAAATAAATAAATAAATAAATAAATAAATAAATAAATAAAGTATTATGCACTTTGAAAAGGTATTTCATACCCATAGATTACTGGTGTCTGTATTCTACAATATTTACTTGCAGTTTACCTAAGGGTGATAGAACTGCTGACTCGATACAGGGGTAGTGATTTATTCAGCCATCCGTAAAGTTGACTAAATATTAATTTAATGTATAAATTCTTTTATAAATCCACCAATTAAAATAATGATTGAAATTTTAAATTCAGGTGAATTATCACTGCTGTACACATAGATAAACTGCAGCACCAGTGGATACTGATGTGAATAATGAAAGGAATAAAATTATGAAGTCTTGAAAATCTTCCTCCAAGTCAGGAACCATTTGAATGTCTGTTACTTGGTGATTCACTACTAATATTGCCCAAAACTATTACTTTTATTACTTTTTCTGGATTTAAAATCTAAATCAATTAAACAAAAAAGGATTGAAAAGAAGATTGAAAATTCCACCATTTGTACAGTAATTTTAGTTGCTTTGTATGTGATAATTTAAGTGGAATTCATTTGAATTTCAATAAATATTTTAATAGTTTATTCCTGCATGTTAAAATATTATTTATTCTCTCTGGGTTGATGTATGTTAAAATATTATTTATTCTCTTTGGGTGTTATGTATAGTGTGTTAACATTGCAATCTTTTCATGGCTTATTTTAACCCACTTTATGCTTAAAAGCAAACTCAGTTTCTAAACAAAAAGTCCATCCATCAAAAACATTGTACTGTCTCCTTTGGTATCTCTGTGTTTGTTTAGGTCAACAAGTATCACAGAATCAGAAAATGGCTCAGGTTGGAAGGGACCTCAAAGATCATCTAGTTCTAACTCCCCTGTCATAAGCAGGGATGCCACCCACTAGATCAGGTTGTTCAGGGACTCACCTAAATTGGTCTTGAACACCTCCAGTGATGGGACATCCACAACTTTCCTGGCAACCTGTTCCAGTGCCTCACCACCATCTGAATGAAGAATTTCCTCCTAACCCCCAATTTAATTCTCCTCCCTTTTAGTTTAAAACCATTCCCCCTTGTACTGTCGTTACCTGCTCTCCATCTTTTTTTATAAACCCTCTTTAAATACTGAAAAGCTGCAATGAGGTCACTCTGGAGCCTTCTCTTCTTTAGGCTGAACAGCTCTCTCAGCTGTTCTTTGTAGGAGATGTGCTCCAGCCCCTTGATCATCTTTGTGGCCCTCCTCTGGACCCTCCCTAATAGATCAGCATCCTTCCTGTGCCGGGGGCTGCAGACCAGGATGCAGCACGCCAGGTGGGGCCTCACAAGGGCAGAGCAGAGAGAGACAATCAAGTCCCTCAATATGATGGCTATGCCTCTGTTGATGCAACCTAGGATACAGTTGGCCTTTTAGGTTGAAAATGCACACTGCTGGCTCATGTTGAGCTTTTAATCCAGCAGAACACCCAAGTTCTTCTCTGCTGGGCTGCTCTTAATGAGTTCTTTACCCAGTCTGTACTCATGTCCGGGACTGCTCCGGCATAGGTGCAGCACCTTGCAGTTGAACTTGTTGAAACGTGGGTCCACTTCTCAAGCTTGTCCAGGAATGAACAGATGAAGCAATAGGCATATGCTGACTATCAACCAATTAAGATCATCTTAAGTGATGCTTAATATTTATGTGCATTTTTCATTTTTAGCAAAGCCAGCAATTATTGAAACAAGCATCATAAGAAAGCATCTTCTATTACAGTATTATTGTAAGTGAATAAGTTATTGGATTTGGAAAACAAAACAAAACAAAACACCTTATAATCAGTAATGAAACAAAGAACTAAATGAAGATTCAGTGATATGAGTGAAAATTGTAGAGTATTATTTAAAATGATGGCAGAAAGACTGAATTTCTAAATTGCACGATTAATTTTCAGTGAAAAAGTAAGTTAAGTTTGCCTGTATTTTTCATCAGTTAGTACACAAATTGTTTTAACAAACTTTTTTTGTGTGTGTGATTTTTATTATTATTATTATTATTTTTAATCTTAGGACAATTAATATTGATACGTTTAAAAGAAAATATTTGAGCTTCCCTCAGTCTGCTTTATCACGCAGACTGGTCTAGATAAGTGGCAGACATATTATAAACATTGACCCTACAAATTTTCATATTTCACACTGTTTGCATTTACAAATATTTCTAAGAAGAGTAAAGAGTTGCATATACAAATGACTAGCCCCAGCAATTTATTTTTTTTTCCTGTTACTTCTTCTTGAATGAGAGAAAATCAGGATTGAATGGCAGTAAAAAATACAGGTTTTCATCTGAAAATGAAAGATACAAATGAGAGATATCTTGGGACTAGCTAATTCATGGACAAGATTGTTTTCTCTCTTTTGATAACTTAAAATTTGCATAGAATATTTAAATCACAAACATACTGTATGAATAAGTAAGAATTTCTAAGGTATTGGAAATAAGAGTAATGCAGGAATTACCGCATTCTAAATACTTCCACGTGGATTCCCTATTTCTATGGAAACTAGGTAACAATTTATTTGTCTCACTTTGATTCCAAGAGGAAAGGAAACCCTTTGTGGTTTCAGAGAAAGAAAGAGATGAAATATAGAAGTAATTATTATAGGAGAAATTCTAATTTTTAGCTGAATGACACAAGAATGCAGTGTCTGCTAACTTTGTTGGCATCTGAGTTACAAATTCTTTTTGGCTTGTCATTGTGTAAAGGACTTTCTAGATACCTGCAAACTTCTAAGGAAAAACTGGGAAAAGAAAGATGTCAATTTTATATGAGCTTTGGGATTATATTGTTTTTAATTTTTTTAGCAGCGTGAAGTATCCGTGCACATAAAGACTCCATGGTTCTTTTGAGCATGACAAGGGGAATCATTTAAAACTATTAGGTTTGCTCTTATACCTTATCCATTCCTTTAGGTTACAGGCCTCTCTAGAATAATCCCAGATCCTGTGTTCATGTACATCTTCTCACTGTTAAGCAAAACTCTTAGTCCCCCTAGTAAAAATGGCTAGCAAGCTCTACCAGCAAACATCCTTTAGCATAGCTTTCTTACATTGTAAAAGCCTGCTTTCTGACATTTTTTATATCTTCTGAATTAACATGAACGCGTTACAAAGCGACGAGTTCAATGACAAGCGACAAGCAGTGAAAGACACTGGTAGCAATTATATTCTTTAGAAAGATTGTATTATTACTAGCCTCTAGAATTTAATATCTATGTTTTTCTCTAAGGCACTTCAGCAAGCATTGGTTTAAGAGGTTAAGATCCTAAAAATAGTGCACAAGAATAATTCTCTTTTCACTTAAATCTTTCTACTAATTCATTAACCATAATAAAGTTTCTTAATCTTACATTGAATAGATGAGTAAAACTTTCCCTTTGACTATAATGTTCCAGTGCCATGTAATCTGCAAATTGTACACAAAGATTTTTTTGTTTCTAACAGAATTATTTTCTTATGTCTAAAACAAAAAAAAAAAACAAAAAAAAAAAAACAAAAACAAAAACAAAACAAAACAAAACAAAAAAACTACTTCCTTTAAAAGTAGAGTATGCTAAGGTAATACCCATGAGGTACCTTTTGTTTAACCAGAGCAGCTGGGGTTTTACTTTCAATTTTACAGTTATCTTCTCGTTGTTCTTGATTACTCATTTTACCTTTGCTGTCAACCTGTTGTCCATAAAGAATACAAGGCCATGCATACAATGTTGAAAGAGATAGAAATATGTAGGCTATTTCTGTATAAAAATGTGAAAGTATTTTCAAATTTATGACTTGAGTCACAGCCATGAAGACAGCATAAAGAAATTCTTTCTTCAAACCAAGTTAAATAAGCGTACTCTTTGGATCTAGCTGTTCATTTCTGGAAAGTTACATAAAATCCTTGAAATGAAAAACTGAACAGTTTCTGGTATCAAGTTTGTTTTATAAAGACAAAAAAAACAAAACAAACAAACAAAAAAACAAAATAACTGTTTATGGTAAACTTTTGTTGTTACTTTCAAGTATAGGACAGACAACATTTATTCAAAATTGCAAAGAGAAAATGAGGAGAGAGGTAAGGTAAAAGGATAACATCTGTAGGTATATGAAACAATTTATTTTCCTACAATTAGGGGAAAGTTTTTAATCATTTGAAGATGATAGTTGTTAGTTAAGAAGTGTTATCAGAAGTGTTATAAGAAGTGTTTCTAGTTCTAGTGACAGACTAACATACCAATTCTAGCATTTTAAAATACACGTCTGTAAAAATATATACCATTTTAATAAATTAATAAAAACCTTTTGAAAACAAAGACAATTTATCTTAAAAGCCCTATTGTATTATTATAGGTATGTTTTTTGTTTGTTTGTTTGTTTTTTTCTCAGTCTTAGTTTGGGAAAGAAAACTAGTAGTGTAGTGGAATTTAGAAAAGTTTGTATTCATCCATCTGTGATGGTCTACAGGAGTAGAAGAAGCATGACAGTTGCCGTAATTATATGGAGTAGAATCCTTCCCAGACATAAATATTATAAATTTTAAGTCAGAAAAGTGCCTAAAACTTTTTTTTTTTTTTTTTTTACTACCACTTAAGGAACTAAAATCAACAGTTTAGAATTTGCATGTTAGTTGAAAAGGAGTTTGTAGGTATTCAATTCAAATGAACAGCATTTCTACATCTAAAAATATATGCTGAGAAGAGGACACTGAATAAATTGTCAATGGAATGTTTTTTGTAGACTTGTCAGACCTTTCTGTAAGTCCTCAGACTAATTTTCCTGAAGAACTTTGTAATAAGTAAGTAATTTCTCCAAAACAAAACAAAACAAAAATAAATAATAATATAATTAATAATGTCCCCACTCCTAAAAAAAGTTGTCGGAATTGACATTACTGATTATTCACAAAGCAAATAAATTAGAATCATTTTGAAGCTGCTGATGAAATCTTCTAAAAGCAGGTGTTTTCTACCAAAGACTGCAGCAGTTCAAAAAGCACCTGACAAAGTGCTTGGCCAGCTTTAGTATTTAAGAAGTTGCAAAAGTTATAGTAGTTTATTCTGCAAGTGTGGAAAGTTTTTAAATTTCGTGTGACCTTCCAAATATAGAAGACAAGAAAGCTAGCTAGTTTAATGCTATCTACCTTAACACTTAACATTAAACTAAAGATTAGGACAATGTACTGTTATGCTACATATGCATAAGTAATATGCATGTTACATGTGCTGTTAATTTAGCACATCTGGTAAAGACAAAAGGTTTTGAGTATCGCCCAGTCTTTCTTGCCCTGTTGAGCTCACTGTTGATGTTTTTTTTCATTCAAATTTTTTATCAAAGACTATTTTGAAGTCTACTAGCTTTGTAGGTCTGTCATTTCTGTGTTGTTCATCCATTGCTGTTGCAAGTATTGGTCCCAAGTATTTAACTTAATTTTTATTTTATATTTTAAAGACTTTTGTTTGCTCATTTTTTTTTCTTCCCCTTGATGTAAACTGAAGCTTTGAAAAAATGTGGTGGAGGTGTTGTTTGTTTTGTGATTTGGCTGGTGTAGAAGGGACCAAATCTATTTAGAAAAGAGAAATGAATAGTTATGTCTGCCTATGGATGAAGTTTCAAGCTTTTTCATTACTTATAATGGAATTGGAACTAATTATCCTGTGCTATGGAAGAACACACTATTGGCACTTGTAAAATCAGTATCTCCTGCTTTCTTTTTCACTTTCTGTTAACAACAGTGACCTGGAGAGAATGGAGGTGAACTCTGAAATCTTCTCTGGATGAAATAGATGGATGACTCAAACATGGTTTTATAAAACAAATGATAGTGCTGACCATCAGTGTTGTAAAACTGGCATACTTCTTACTAGAATGTGGAATTAACAAATGCTTTTTTTAGATGAGGCCCCCAGCTGGAATAGCTGTCTGTGACAGTACAGCAATCTTCAATCGCAGTGAGATCATAAACTATAATACACATGTTGTACTGCATAACATTGTTTCAGCTGTTCATGCTGTCCCTGTTGGCAACTTTACATGAACACTGTAATAAGACTACTCTCAAACAGACTTCATAGTATTACTAGGCATTGTGTCTCCCTTCTCTTTTTTAAAAATCATTACTAGCTGTTAAACAGAGATTTTAGATCTGTTGCTGTGTTTGGAATATTGAAACAACTAAAATATCTGAGAAAAAAAAATGTCTAAAATATCTAAAAAGTCTGTTTGGAAATATTTTCATTTTTATATCATAATTGGATTCTCAAGTTTTTAAAGTACTGTAGAAAAAAAAGTGTTCTGGCAAATTTCTATTTCTGTAGATCCTTTCAAATATACTGCTTTTACATGACTTCAAAATAAACTGCTTTTACATGACTTCAGTACCTCTTCTGAATTGTACATCAATTTAATGTACAATTAAATTGTACTCCCCTCTCCTTTCTTTCTGGGTAGACCACTCAATCCAGACCCACTATAAAATATTTCCCTTTCTTTCTTGTAAAACTACATAATAACAGAAAGTTTCCAGTTCTTCAGCTGTGCAAGTATTTTTAAATACCTCTATTTCATGTAATTCTATATAACTGTTATGCCTGATGGAAAAATCAGTAGAAAAGATTAAATACTGAATTTTGTGGTCAATATGAAAATGTGTAAGATAATTTCACTGTGTATTCTTAGCATAAATAAGCACGTCACATCATCAAGAAATGGCTGAATGTCATACCGATAAAATTCAATTCTGCTATCAGTATCAGACTGCTTGAAAGAAAACAAAACATTTCTAGATGTAGAATGCACACTTGATAACTCATCTGTCTTGTATAGGTTTGTTTTAAGTACGTAGGGAAGAATTGGAGAAAACAGGAAAAAGGGAATCTCCGCACAATACTGTCCTAAACTGCCTCAATCAAAATAGTTACAAAGTCATTGATTGACAGTAGACTGAGTCTGCTACATTCTGCTTTTCTAGATAATCTCTTTGTAGGTAGAGTTGAGCTCTTCAAGCCTCATGCACTGAGGATAAATTACTTCTATAAAAAATTTATTAAAGATAAAGAAAGTTATCTCCAGGATTCTGACACATCTGGACAGATGATACAAGTAATCCAATAAACTCTGCTCTAATTTGCAACAACAGAGTTTTAGGTACAGATTAGTTTTGGCCCAGATTAGTTAAATGCTGAGAATTATATTTAAGAGAGCAATAGCATTTCTCGTAGCTAAAAAACTACCTGAATACTAGTGGTGTTTTTGCTGTGCCAAGATTACTACAAGTGACTGAATATTGGACTTCTTTGGACTATGTGTTTACTGGAAGCAAATTTCTTTTAAGGGTGAGTTATTATTAAGAACTATTGCTGCTTAGGATCAGTGAAAGTACATCAAACTAGTCAGGTTGAACTTTTATTGCCTGTGATGAATTTTTCCCACCAATAAATTTATTTCTAAGAAAATAAATAGAGTAAATAAAGCAAGGATGCAAGCTGAAGGGAAAAAAAAAGGAACAGAACAGAAAAGAAAAAAGAAAGGAAAGGAAAAAAAAGGGAAAGGAAAAGAAATGGAAAGGAGAGGGGAGAAGAAATGGAAAACAGAGGGGAGGGGAGGGGAGGGGAGGGGAGGGGAGGGGAGGGGAGGGGAGGGGAGGGGAGGGGAGGGGAGGGGAGGGGAGGGAAGGGAAGGGAAGGGAAGGGAAGGGAAGGGAAGGGAAGGGAAGGGAAGGGAAGGGAAGGGAAGGGAAGGGAAGGGAAGGGAAGGGAAGGGAAGGGAAGGGAAGGGAAGGGAAGGGAAGGGAAGGGAAGGGAAGGGAAGGGAAGGGAAGGGAAGGGAAGGGAAGGGAAGGGAAGGGAAGGGAAGGGAAGGGAAGGGAAGGGAAGGGAAGGGAAGGGAAGGGAAGGGAAGGAGACCATAAAACTTAATTGTGTTTAACCAACAAAAAAATTAGAGAGGACAATCTGAAATGAGTACAGCATTAGTTATATTAAGAAGTATAATCCCAACATCCCTATGTAATTAGTTGGTAGCCTCTCTTATTTAATCTACTTATCAGTGTTTGACCAATTACAGATTGTTAAATTATTTTTTGATATTTTTCAGATTTGTTTTAGTGCTTACACTAGTGCTTACATTTATTTCCAACTTTTAATTTAATTAATTTATTTTTTTTTAATTGTGATTTCATCCTATGTCTATGTATAATTTCATAGGTTAGTCACAATACAGTGAACACAAGCTCTTCATAGAAAAACATTCAGTTTTCAGACTGTCTTGCATTCTCCAGAGTGAATATGCCTCACAGTAAAGGCTCCCATGCTGCTGGGAAGTGAGGGACTTTTGCATTGGTCAGTAAGGAAAGAATGTTGTAATCTCCATCTGCCACATGAAGAAGTTGTTGAAGAAATGGTTAAAACAAAAATAAGGGTAATAAAATTCCAAATTAATTCTTAAGAGCAGGAGTATAACAAGCTATCTGATGTCAGAAGCATAGTATTGTAGTTGTTTTAGAACATAATAGAACATAGTAAGAATCTACTAGAATATTTTAATAGAAATAGAAATCAGTAATTTAATAGAACCATTTTAATAGAAGTAGAGTATTTTTATAAATTTCCTATACAATCCTGATCCCTTAGATTTTCCATTTGTGTAATTCCTTAGTAAATACACCCGTGTTCTTTTATTCCTGAGGCAAAACACATATCACATACATGCTACGTATTCAGTCTATTACTTATGAAAGTCAACATGACAGTGTCTCATTTATGGTTTGAAGTAGTATTTTTACAGTTTCACAAGAGTATAATAAAAAAGAGTTTAAGCATATTCCTTGGAAGATAAGGGAATTAAGAAAGCAAAACCTATATTTTTCTGTTGCCCAAATACATAGTATATAGGAAGCTGTAGCCTATCAAAGTACATAGCAAAGTGCTTCAAGTCTGCTCTGGTATGACTGATGACCTGTTTGATTTCTATTCCTGCTTACTCCTTGGACAGTTTGATGAAGCTGCCTGAAGAATTTTCAGTTTAAATCAATTTCTTCCACTAACTTCTGTGGTACATGTTCTTCCCTGGTAATAAATGGGCAGACATCATTTCCATGTTTTGAGGCTAAAGAAGCCATTTCTTTTTAAAGCTCCCTGGTAAAATTCTGATCACTAAAAGCAAAATGTGACACATTCTTTTCCAGTCTCCTATTTTGCTGTGTAAATATAACTTTCTTCATACTTTAAATTTTCCAGAGGAAATCTATCTCCACTTCCCTGGTTATAAAAGAGTTAGTCTTGCCTTTAACATTACAAACAGAAACTTCAAAAGGCAAAAAAGCTCCCTCTAATACTGATGGGCTAGAGTTTATGACTTCTTTATGAAACTATGTAGAAAACATCAAACAAATAAGGCAAAATCACCATTCTGCCTTGAAGTTCTTAAATAGGTGGAAGATCTCTAACTGCAATGGAGGAAGAAGCCCAATATAGTCTACAGGTCTGAAAATAATATTAAGGGATTGTTACAGTGCCAGAAATAGTGGTGATGTTTCCCTGTGATCTGAAAAAGGTAGAAGTGAACTGAGCAGTGATGAAGTAAAATTCTATGTACTTCAAAGAAATGTATAGTGGGAACATAAAATATTCCTGCATATGAAATAAAATATTAGATGCTGCATTATCAGAAACAGTAAGGGAACAAGTAGCACTGAGATTGAGAGCATACATAATGGTACTGTAAAGGCTGAGCCTGTTACTTTAATTGAACAGTTTTTATCTTTTCACAAACCTTTACAACATTTGAAATGGAGTCCTTTGCTGCTGCTGCTTCCTTCACATCACTTGTTTGTTTTTCTTTCCTCTTAAGGAGTGGTGTCCTTCAAATTGTTTAACACTTTTACGGTGTACTGCAAACACAGTTCTATTCCCTGTCTGGTTTCATAGAATGATATGTGGTTTAAGTAAGGGGAAGGGTAACTATAGTATTTCTGTCAGAGAAATCAATGAAAAATATCAGCCTGATGCCTCAAAAATTAACTAATTTTAAGGTAATAACAAGGAATTAGTCTTAGACAGATTAAAAGTCAAAGCTGAGTAAAGAAAAAAAAAAAGACATAACCAGACTTTTTTTTTTTCTTGGTGAATATTTTGCTGTAGGTTGGATTTTTGTAACAACTGATCAGTACAGTTTTGTATCAGAAGTATCTTGATAGCTTTCAGTGTCAATGCTGAACAATTGTTTAATTGTTCTCTGAGGGCAATGAAAGGATATTCATTGACTTCTACATGCACAATTAATGATAGGGCAAAGGGAAGTGGTTTTAAACTAGAAGAAGGGAGACTTAGATTAGATGTTAGGAGGAAATTATTCACTCAGAGGGTGGTGAAGCACTGCAACTGATTGCCCAGAGGAGTTGTGAGTATTCCATGCCCGGAGGTGTTCAAGATAAGGTTGGGAAAAGCCCTGGGCAACCTGATCTAGTGGATGGCATCCCTACCCATCACAGGAAGGCTGGAACTAGATAATCTTGAAGGTTCCTTCCGACCCTAGCTATTCTATGAGTCATTGAGTCATTCTTTCATGATAAAATTTATTTATTTATTTTTAAATAGTGATTATCTGAGCTTTCCAAAAAATTCAGTCAAATTTAATTCAGTCAAACCAAATTTTATACTAAAATAAATGTTCAAGATTCATCTCAAAGAGCTCTTTGAACATCTCTGAGTATTTCTGAAAATCAAATATTTTACCAAGTTTCCTAAATTGGGTGGTTAATATCTACCATTCAGACTCTCATTTCGGGTAAAAGAAAAAAAATAACAACAACAAAGCAAGCAAGCAAGCAAGCAAACAAACAACAACAACAACAAAACAAAACAAAAAAACACAGAGATAGTGGGGAAGGCAAGAAGCAACAAACATGAGGTCTTATGCACTTTTATATATTTTTACATCTGTTGGTTATTCTTCTTATTTAACATTTTTTATATTTTCAAGTACTGTTTATACACATTGTCTCCTAAATGAAAATACTGAAATTTCTGAAAATGCTGAAATGAAAGCTACGATATCAATTGCTTCATAAAGGTAAAATGTATGGTATTCTTTTTGTTCAACATTGGCAGCAGACATCAGGGCAACTATCACCTTATTAAATTTGGTCAATGCAGAAGTGTTAGTGTTACCCTGTGTGTGGAAATGTGGAGCATAGGTACCTCATTAAGAGAGAAATGTATCATTCTCCAGACCTTGAGTTTTCTCTTCCAAGAAAAATGAGAAGAAAATTGAAATCCAGTCTTGGAATCCCAGAAAACTGAAAAAAGCAAATTCTGAATTGGCTTTTAAGATATTCATAGCTGTTTGAAAGTTATTATTGAACTGTAATAGCTTTTTTTTTTCTTTTTTTTTTTTTTTTCTGCTAAATAATTTATTTATGTCAATCTTTAATATTTATTCCTACAAAAGAGTATGTTGGAAATTCTTTCTCCCAATATGGTGCAAACAAACTGAGAATTTTCACATGTTCCACAAGTTCTAGTAAATTTTATGCACTTACTGTTTGCTAACTTTATGATTTTGAGGGGCATTTATGCTAACCCTGAAAACAAAGTCCAGTTTGCCAAATTTATTCTGAAAATTATGTTTTCTAATACTGAACATATACTTCTGTGAAGGATTTGTATGGTTACAGAGTAGGTTAAAAACCTGAGAAGGGAAAGATAATAGAGAGATAAATAGTTTGAGAATTTAAATGAACAAAGAAACAAAATCACAATCATAATGATAAATGTCAGTATAATAATGAACTAATTTTAAGAGTAAATATTGCTGATTTTCTGGGGGCTAAATTAAACTCTGTTGAAACACAGCGTAGTACCCTTCAGTGGATTCTGGGTCAGGCCCAGCTATGACTTCTTGTATAGGAAACAAGTTTCTCATTGAAAATTCCTCAACTAAAGTATGTTTTCTTTCCTTATTTGTCTTTATAGATACCTGTGAAATAAATAGCATTTTTAAAAATTCATTCAGGCATTGAATATACCATCCTATGCATGCAGAAAGAACCATTATAAATCAATATGGAATAAATAAATAAATAGATAGATAAATAAATAAATAAAGAGTAGCAGGCTCTGATGGGTGTGCCAGCAGTTAAAATAGACAACTTTTGTGTCTCCTTTTGTCCTTTGCACATTGGTTTCCACTTCCACCTTTGATGTCCACGTCCATTGAAATTAACATCAATAATAACATTGAATTTTAAAAAATTAACATGTTTAACATGACTGCCTATTGATTCAGGTTTACCTGCTAGGTTCAGGAAGGTTCAGGAAGTCCTGAAGAGTGTTTTCCTCAGACTAGTAGAGATTTCATTTCCTGCAGGTTTTATATATATATATATATACACACACATATATACATATTGTACATATATATACATATGTATATATATACATATATATATGTATATATGTATATATATATATAAACACGAGTACTTAAACAAAACTTTTTTTCTTTGTTTTCATCAGTTGGATATTGGCAGTTGGCAGTCACTATGCCAAGAAGTCTTTAGGAATGTGGATCCAAATAGAGGCCTGTTGGAAGATTTCTAGTCTTTAAAGAGCCTCAGAGATTTCATAATACTTCTGAGGGCTGTATTTGGGAATGACTGTCAAAATGTTTACTACTATCTTTACCAATACCAATGAAAACACAAGATTTAACAAAAGAGGCTGATATTGCCTGGAATTGAACCACAAGGTGCAATTTATATTTATATCCATTTATATGCTTAAAGATAACCCTGGTATGTCAAGCTCTTTACTTTGTTCCTCTGATGTTTAAGTACGGTGTTTCGGTGTTTCTATAACCTTTTATAATTATATAATGCAACTTTGCAGCTTGAAGATAACAAGTATATTTGTTTGTGCCAAAATGATTTTTAAAGGGAAACATGCATTGTGCTTTATTTTACTGTCTCTGACAGACTGTGTAGAAGAACAATGAGGTAAGTGAGAAGACTGGAGGAAGAAAAGCAGTGATGCTCCCTTCTGCTAAAGGAACTTATTTCTGTAATGCTAGTGAATAAATACCTTGTGCTAGTCTGTCCAGCCCAAACTATAAAATACAGTTAGATATATATTTTTAATTTTATCTCTGACAAACTTCTCATTTAATATCAGCATTAAGTGTGGTTTGATTTTTTTATCATAGCTAAATAGGTGAAAGGACACATGCAAATGCTGTGTGTTGTACTGATTTCTTATACACTGGGCATGAAATGAATACATTCATAGATCAAATGTGTACCTGGCCACAGAATGGAAATTAAGCAAACTAGTATTTTTTTCATTAGCACACACTATAATTTAGATTATTTTTGTATGTCACCCTAAGACTTTAAGGTAGTTTCTACTTATTTTGTATTAGGAAATATGCAGGGACATTGTACATATTTTGGAAAGTTAATAATAGTGCTTGGGGTCTTATCCTAGGCTTCATTACATGCTGCAGTTTTTGGGTATCTTACATTTTCTTCATTCATCCATGACTCACTCCTCAAAAAAGCCTACTATGGCAGTAATGTACATATATTTTTGTCTCATTCTCTTTGCACAAAGAGGATGTAGGAGTTAGCCATGAATATTTATTTCCTAATAGGTTTCACTGTATCAGTGATATACATGGTATAATTCTCAAAAAGTTTTTTTTTAAATTATTATTATTTAATATTATTTTATTTTTTAATTTTACTTTAGGGATGTCTGAAAAAAAAAAAAAAAAAAAAAGTATTGCTTGTTAACTGAACCATTTTAATCATAGATTACTTATTTCACAGAAAAGTTAAACCTCAGATATAGCCTGGGTCAGTGATGCCTCTGTCTCTGTGGTATGTATAAAGCGAGCAGAGCCTGGTTCCCAGCAAATAGGAATCCTGAAAACAGACTCTAAAAGGAGCAAGGATTCTTGTATCAAATGCACTGATATGTGTATTCTTTTGAGATGGGGCTGTTATGAATGAACCCTAAGGCACATCAGCAAGGGAGTATACTCCGCCTCCCTCCCCTCCCCTCCCCTCCCCTCCCCTCCCCTCCCCTCCCCTCCCCTCCCCTCCCCTCCCCTCCCCTCCCCTTCCATTTTGCTCTATTTTGGTCATATATGTTGTCTTGCAGACATCCTGGAAAAAACTATGATGAAAAGAAAACATTAAAATTACAGAGGAATCATCTCTAGAAATATATCTTTTAAATTGTTTACAGTTATTTTAAACTATACATAGAACAGAATTTCTCATGTCTGGCTCTATCACCTCATGGAAAAAGATGTTTTTGAGTAGTTGTACTGATCTCCCCCAGTTTTGGTTTAAGCATGTCATTCCAGCTTCCTTTCTGAAGTCTGGAGAAAGACAATTTTACACTCAGGATTAGATTTCCCCACTCTTAAGATAAGGCAAGCCATTCCCTAATGCGTGCCTCACATCTCTTATGTGGCTTGCAGACCCCATTTAGAACAGACGAACAGATGGAAAAAGACAGACTTGATTAGGAAAAAAAGGAGTGCTAACAAAAGTGGAAAGAGACAGATCCTGTTAACACAGCCTGGTACTAGATCTTTCCTTGTAAGTCTTGTGTGTGCATTATTATGCCCCTACAAGAAGTTGCAAGGAAGATTCATCCTGAGGGCTATCAGTCTTTGCTTGGATGCCAGGCTGAAAGACAGAACTGGTGTTGATGGTAGTGCCTGCAAACTTTTTTCCTGCTCATGTTGTTCTTTTCATGGTCTTCCAGTCCAGACCACTGTGTTGCTACGCTGCGTATCAGCGAAACACTGATAGACAAGAGGACTTTAGGTTTGCAAAGGTTTGATCAAGACTCAGTGTTTTAACTATGTAAATCACTTGTATGAAAAGCTTTATTCAGTTGTTTAACAATATATTTTATGAGACTTGAAGACCATTTGGAGAAATCTGTTCTGTCACTGCTCCTGCACAAAAGAGCAATGTGGTGGATTTCCCAGTTTAAAGTGGTCATACTGACTTGCTGTTGCTCACTGTTGGATGGCTGTTTGGCCATCTCATGACTGCTGTGGACAAGCAGATCCAGAAGCGATAAAAATCTATCTACCTCATGAATTTGATTTCCTTCCCAGGCCTTCCCTGTGTAGATTTGGTATGGTAGTACTCCTACTAAAACATTTGCTTTGGCTTTAGATTAGGATAATAATCATGAATGTTGTCTTTTTTTTTTTTTTTTTTTTTTTTTGTTATTTTCTAAGTATTAAGTGTATTCAACATTCCACACTTAGATATGAGGAAATGATTTTGTTCAGCAGAGAATCAGGTTGTTTATTTCCATGCTGAGATAGAATAAGACTTCCTTAATAGAAGTTATAGTGATGTTCAATATAAAATGCTACATATGTATTGACAACTAAAGATGAAGTGGATCACAAAGCAGACCCTCTACCAACTACAGTATTCACAGAGGTGTTTGCTTTCCCAATCCTTTCTCTCAGCTAATTTTCTACATTCCTCCTGTGAATTCCCAGATTTCACAGTGATTTTGCAACCCTGACTTTGCAACCTCCAATTTTGTCACATTTTCCTTAGTGTCTTCAGCTTGGCAGCAAGCCTCCTTGCAACTCCTTCATTACAACGTAGTGATCTTGTGACATGGATAAAGTTTAAAGGTGTAAACTGATATCAGTTTTCTTGGGAAAATTCTGACTTACTTTTGCTGTTTAGCTAAAAAATACAAATTAAGGATAATGTAGGGAGTATTTCTGTTTTCAGGAGATTCTTCCTGAGTTGTTAGATTATCCACTTCTTTCCAGAGCCCTTGTTTGGAGAGCTTTCTTAGAACAGTGTGACCACTTGTTAACTGTTGTCTAGTTTCATTAAGTTCTTAACCTACCAATATTGATACATCATGGCATCATGAATTAAAAAAAAAAAAAAATGAAGTGGAAGAGGGACATCTTTTCTCCTAAGTGTGGAAGCCCAAAGCACTGTGAAAAGGAAGCATCAGAAGCATGTCTTTATTAGAATTTAACTTCATAAGGTAATTTTCTCAAAAGAAAAAATCTAGATCTTCTAGATCATGCACTTTAATATGAAACGTTTGGAAATAAACCTTCTCGGTCCCTCCTTGCAGGATGGATCCTTCTCAGTCCAGTAGTTTTCAGTAGCTCTCTGGGTTACAAAAACTTTGTAGTGTCCTCTGGGACCCCAGGAAAATCATAAGATTTTCATTCCCTTTGAGAGGTCTGGGACTGCTGGCCTTCCCCACTCCTCTCAAAGTACTTCTCATCTGCATTGGCTCTACTGGCCCCATGTTTTCTGTCTTTTCTAGTCTATGCTGTGCATCTGCACTCAAAATTTATTTCTTCTTTCTTCTCTCCATTGCTCCCAAGGTGAGAACTATGCCTTTTTCCCTCAGAAATATCCCAGTAGAGCCTCAGAGCACCTGATAAACTTCAGCAGGATAAACTAGCTTCCTTTCTGGTGTCCAACTTCACCCCCAAAAAGAAAACAAAATCAGTACTTATACAATAAATGATGAACAAACTAATAAATCAGACCAATGTTCCGATTCAGTGAGATGTCAGTGAGATAAAGTTCAGCAGTACCAAATGGTTCAATCATGCAGAGGTTTTACATTTTGTGTTTTAGGTTTTGATCTGTGTAATTTAGTTGACTTTTCAAAAATCATAAATCAAATCCTGATGTGGCTTTGGCTTTATTTAATTTGATGAAATGGTGAAATCTTACTGTTGTTTCTCTGTACTTCTTTCCTTCCTTTCCTGTGTTGATCAAAGAGGTAAAATGACTTTTACATATTTTCTATTCTCACTATTTTATGCAAAACTGCTGTGAAGATTCCGCAGTCACTGCAGTTCTGAAGCTAAAAAGAGACTCCTAGCATCTCAGTCTAAATATTAACTGGGTGGTTCACTGACTATCATGCTTTACCTGTTTTAATATGTGTAAATGTCATAAAATACATTACACTAAGAGGATAAAATGGTAAATCTTTGACTCATTTCATATTCAATTTTAGGCCATAATATGACCCAAGTTCTGTATGAATTTCACACTTTTTCTTGATCTACCACTAGTATATATAGTTTTGTAGATTTATTTTTTTTTTCCAGAGAATTTCTAATTCATTCTCAATATTAACAGTAAGAAAGATAAAGGAATGACAGGCCTATGGTGACAGATATGTTTGTGTGAAAAAAAGGCTGTCACCATCACAGATTTATTTTAATGTATGTGTTCTCTAAAATGCTGCTAAGACGAATTAGTTCCTGGTGCATTTTTCTTACATGCTTTACAAATGGGCAAAGTCCACTTTATATTTCAGAGAAAGATAAGTTTTTCTAAAAGCTCTTTGCTATCCATGTAATTTTGTAAATAACTGAATAAAACAGGTCTTTAAATAAATAAATAAATAAATAAATATTTTTTCTTGTATGATCAGTGATGTAGATCTAGAATGGGTAAGAAGAAACCAACAAATGTCACTACTATCTTTTGTAATTTATATGTTTAGTAGTATGAATGTTCAGCATACTTAGAATGAACACAAATAACATGCCCTTTATTCTTTGGGAAAACTAGAAAATCAACAAGGAATAAGAAATATGAAGAATTTTATTTCAGATAGTAAAGAAAAAAAGTATGTTTGAATGACATTAGAAAAAGAGATGTGGTGAAAAAGCAATACTTTCATTTCATTTCATTTATTTCTGGACAAGCAGAAGACTGTGAACCAAATCTTTTCTACTGCCAAGAAAATTCAGTCTTACTCATAGTCTATGTAAGTGTTTAGTGAATTCGTCTTGGTGGCAATACTTATTAACTAAGATCCAGTTGGGTATGAGTTGGAATAGCAGAATGGGTAATAAACTTTAAATGTGACTAGTCCATTTTTCATTGCTTCTTGACTGATGTTTACTATTAATTCTCTAAAGTAATTGTCTCTCTGTATTCTGTCCGTACGGTGTTGAGGGATTTTGTTTTGCAAGTGAGTTGTGTGTACATGTATGCTATATTTTAAGTGTGCACTTTATGCTTCGTGGGAAACTCCTCTTTGTCATAGGAAAAAAAAAAAAAAAGGAGAGAGGATCTGATTTCAAACTGTAATAATGACATTTCAAATTCAGAATATTACACATAAAACCTAAATTTTCAATATTTTCTCTGGAATGATGGTGGGAATAATGTATTGTGAGAAGTGGATCTAATATGTGCTGAATATGGAAATTGTATCACAGGCAACAGATGAAATAATTGAACATATGACAAGAAAATGTAGAAGTTTGATAATATGTTACACTGAAAGAATAACCTTCAGAAGCATCTCTCACCCAGACTAAGATACATGCACACCCTTTTCCAGACTGCCATGTGAATAAAGCTGTCACACAAAACAAACTATGCTTTCAATATGGTGAAGTCTTTCTAGAGATCAGATTTGGTATTTCCTATGTTCTTTCCCTCTTTGCAGAATGGTAAGAGGTCAGAGGAAAAGAACAAAGAACTGCTTAGGTCAAACTGCCAGGTTAAATATGAGCATGATCAAGATTTTTGGATTTTAGCACTTTTCTATACTAAAGATAAAGAAAACGTAGTTTATGAAATTAAAATGCTTACAATGTATTACTGTGATGCCACTGCAACCAAGTCTAAAGACCTTATTTTTAATGCAGCAATCCCATCCTTTTAACTAAGGTTTTGCTATTTGTTAAACCATAGTCTTATACTATCCACTTTTCATATGTGTGATATTTTCTTCTTTCCAAATAAATTTATCAGAGCATATGCTTTGAAGACATTTCTTCAAGAAGTACTGTTTCCTAGGTGGTAATAAAGGATGTCTTTATGAGAAGAATGCATTCAAATGGATTATTTTTCCTTCAGTTTGCAGAATAGAAGGACTTTCATTTGGAAAGTCTTTGTGAAGCATAAAGGTTGTAGGGAACAAAAGAAACTGGTTCCTTCAAATCTGTCTTTTCAAAATAAAACTTTTTACTGAAAAGTTAAATTCCTAAAATGATGCCCATCTTTTACTGCATTATTGTTCAGCTGAAAATGCGTGTAAATGTCCATTACTCATTCTTTTAATTGTTTCTTTATGTTAATTTTCACTGTTCTTTTCTCAAAATCTTATATATTTCCAAAGCATTAAAATAAAATATATAACTCAATTTCCTTAATTCTTCTACATATTACATTATAAATCACCCTTTAAGAAAAGTAGAATGCACCTGCATTTGGTATAAATCCACTGTCTTGATTGGCTACAGTAAATGTTGACACTTTATATTACTAAGTATCAGGATAGTAAGCATTCCTTTAGCTATAAATATAAGGGAAAGACCATAATAATATAAGATTATCAAATCAACACTTCTCTTTATTTGTTCAATAAGAAATACAATTGTGTTTGAGTACAAGTTCTTTAACTTATGCCTAAAGAACTCAGTGTCAGATATGCTGTCATAGAAGGCTCAATGATTACAGTTTATTCACTGAAGTAATCATGAACATATAATTATTTCTTCCATTACCAGTAATTACCAGGCCATTTTACTTAGACATTACAAAAAAGACAAAAAATAAAAAATAAATAAATAAATTAAGGCAGCTTGAGAAAGAGGAAAAAATATGTTCTTTAGTTGTGAACTCTAAAATAAAATATACAGAGCCAATGGGCCACAAAATTGCTTTTGCTAAACAGTGAAATAACCCTTGTTTCCTATAGCTACTTTCTGTAGAACTTCAGTCAAATGTAAATCTGCATATTTAGCCTGTTTGTCTGGCATTTACTGTCTTGTCTATCCCATTAGGTTTTGCAAGACAACGTGTGCCTGTATAAAGTGCTGGTTTTGTATCAATGATTTTCTCCTATGAGTATTGATACCATTATCTGTGCATAGAGTTGCTGCAGTGAAGATGGCAATTCAAGATGTATCTATACTGCTGAGAAAGTTCTACCAAAAACCCTGGGCTTTGAACAGATTATCAGCTTTCAACTAATGCCATTTCAGAGAAATGTAAAACAGCACTATCAAATCACATATTAGAATGCAAAATCTTTGGGACAAGGACTCTTATTTTGGACTAGAAATCAGGAAGAAAGTTAAAATTCACAATCCATAGCTTAATAGCTTAATTAGTTCAGAATGTTATTAAATAATCTCACCTAGGACCCATTAGACAATAATTCACATACTACTAGAGATACTGAATCTTTTTATTTTTTTCTTTTTTTCTGCCAGTTGTGTTTGCTTTCAGATGATGTTATAGGCTGGGTATCTAGGTACCCTCAGAAATAATAGATAAAATAATTGAACACCCAAAAAGAAAATATGAGTGACTAAGTCCTTGCATATTCATGCACACATTCCCTTCTCTTTACTGTAAGATTAACAGTTGAGGAAGAGAGAAGTGTCTTAACTAGACTGAAATTCTCAGCTTCTGATTTCTCAGCTTTTGGACAAAGCTAACTTCTAAATCCTTGTTATGAACTGGCTATATTTACTCAGGCTATATTTACTGGATCATACCACAGAGTTGATTGCCTGAATATAAATGGTAACAGAACAGAGTTCCCCTCTGACCCAGTCCCATAAGAATGGATCATTGAAGATTGTTATTTCTTGGTCATGTGGGCATACAAAACGAATATTTAAGCTTTTTTTTTTTTTTTTTTTTCAAAAAAAAAATAAACTGAGAAAAAAAGTTAAATACATTAAGTAGCCAGATATTTTGGAAAACATAGATCCAATCAGTGATTGCTTGGAGTTTGTTTATGCAATGACAATTTGTGGTGAGGTCTTTATGCCCCAAAGTGGGCCAAGTCATAGACAAGCTTTCTTTGATCTGAAATGTATTAAGTACTCAACTGATTATATAAATGTTATAGCAGTATAGTGCTTTGGAATAAAATAAACATAATTATCTGAACATTGTCAAAAGGCTCATAGCAACTTTTCTGTGTCATTACAAGCTTGTTGGTCTCCATAAGTATCTATTAGTATAACTCATGTTAACCACCATGGGACAAATCAATTGTGAGCTAATAGGAGGACTATTGTTATTGATATATTATCATATTGGTCATAATCACATATTTTGCCCTCTGGATTTGTACTGCTGTTCACATTCTTGAAGTTGACTCATAGTTTATCTTTAATTAGATATTCTCTGTATCTATTTGGTAGGTCATATCTGATTACACCACCTACTGGGATTTTTAAATTACATTACCCAGCACTCTCTGATAAACTTACAACATGTTCAAATCTGTTACTGACATGTATTCTTCTCCAAGGGAAGTTCACTTAAAACAATCTAGGAATTATTGCCATACCCCAAATTTCCCTTGTGTATTCTTACTTCTCAGAAGAGTCAAAATCCCACAACTTCCATGGTTCTTTGAGTAGTGCCAACCAGCCCAGTGTTTTAGGTTGTGGTTTAGGTCTTTTTCCAGATTGCCCCCCCAAAGTTAAGGAGCAAAACCTAAATGGAACCACACCTTCCCCTTTCAACACAACATTTTTTATTTTTTTTTCCTTTCATACTGTAGATGTTGAAAAAAAAAATATGGAAAATACAGACATGAAAATAAACTAACAAAATGATCAAATGAACAAACAAAATGATCAGAGAAATAGCAGCTTTAGCAGGGCTCAGTGTTTGGGGGATGGGGAAGGAATAACTGAAAAAGTAAAGACATATTTCTAGGCATCTCATCTTGAAAAATATTCCTTTTCTATATTTCCTCATCATATACCACTCAAACAGCATTTTTGTGTCTTATTTTTTTCCCTAGAAAGTTGTTGTTTATCAAGTGTTAACTTTCATTGGAAGGAGAGCAGAATGCAACAAGAAAATGTACTCAGGTTCCAATTTTTGACCTTGTCCTTCATTTTTTCCAGATCACTACAAGGTCTGACAATTATGAATCCAAATTGTGCACTGCCTCTAACAAACACATCAAAGCTTGACATCTTATGTGGTCAGGTTTCATTTGTGTGTGCTGAAACTTCACTTATTCAGACAACCTGAAAGTATCATTATTGATTATTATTCACTGATTTTTAAGCAGAAATCTTTCAGATTGAAATAATATGTTTGTGAATTTAAGTGAGGCTCTATTGAAATTCTTGTAAGATAATATGGCTTATATACATGGAATATATCACACTTTTTTTTAATTTATTTATTTTATCAGACGAGAGACATAATGAAGGGAGAACTAAAATCCACATAGATTTCTTGTTAATGATTCCATTCCATTCCATTCCATTCCATTCCATTCCAATAATTATTTATCCTTGTATATGTGATCTGTTCTCCCTTTATATATTCTCTCAGGTCTTTCTCTTTCCTCAAATTGTACTTCATTCCTAAAATAAACTGTGCAAACATATTTTTATTCACTACCTTCATTTTACCTATTATTAATATTACCTTCAAGGACAGAGAGTGCAATCTGAGTTTCTTTGGTTTGTATTGTGTGATTTTTGTTGGTGTTTTGTTGTTTGTTTGTTGAATTTTTCTTTAGAAGAAAATGGAATTTACATGGAATGTAAGTGGAATACATGGAATTTGTTAGATCCTTTGCAGGAATGATGAGACAATAATCCAAATAAACAGTTGTTATGATATATTCTGTCTGCTTTGTTCCTTGTCTCTGATGTTTCAATAGATTCAGCAGAAATTATGCAATTTTCAGATCCACTGGAGATCTGAAATATATGTGCATATCAAATATACCCCCTTCTCGTAAAACTACATTGCAGTAAGACAGTGGTTACTTCATTAGAGTATTATTCATTAATATAATTTATGTTCTGTATTCAATTTTCTAACAACATACAAGGTCCTAATCAAAAAAGAAGTACCCTCATTTTGTTTTTAAGTTTTCCTTGTTTAATGTCCTGACTATTAGTAAAATAATATGGTCTTCTTTCAATATTTTGCACTAACACAGTAGTATTTTAATTGCTAATATTTTTCATTATGCAGAAATAAGGTAGTTTTTGGGAAACATTCTGTCCAGAACCTTTAGGTTTCCATCTCTTAGCAGCTTGGATCTTCATCCATCAACTTTCCCTATGTAGTGCCATGTTCTTGTTCCAATACAGACAAATAAATTAAAAAAAAAAAAAAAAAAACTGCTAATTTTTAATCTGATTCACCTCTAAAGGGTAATAAACTGTGATTCAAAGTCTCTGGCTCTTGCAATAAGCATAGAGCTTATAAAACTCTAAGAGCTTATAAGCATAATAATAAGTATTTCCCTTGCTGAACGAGGGGGGTGTCCTGGTAACTGGAGATGCTGAGACGGCGGAGATACTGAATGCTTTATTTGCTTCAGTCTTTGCTTCAAGAACTACCCCCCAAGGAATCCTTGACCCTGGAGGGAGGAGAAAGAGTTTGGGAAGTGGAGATCTCCCCCCTTGTTGACAAGGGAGTGGTTCGGGAGTGTCTGAGTGGACTCAACGCACACAAATCCATGGGTCCCAATGGGATGCATCCATGTGTGCTAAGGGAGCTGGCAGATGTGATCGACGAACCTCTCTCTATCATCTTTGAAATGTCCTGGAGAACAGGAGAGGTGCCTGAAGATTGGAGGATAGTCAATGTCACTCCAATCTTCAAGAAGGGCAAGAAGGAGGATCCAGGAAACTACGGGCCAATCAGTCTCACCTCTGACCCTGGAAAGGTGTTGGAACAGCTTGTTCTGGATGCCATCTCCAAGCAATTGGAAATGAAGGTTGTGACGAGTAGTCAGCATGGATTCATCAAGGGGAAGTCATGTTTGACCAACCTCATTGACTTCTATGATGGCATCACCATGGGGGGTAGATGGGGGGAGAGCAGTGGGTGTCATCTACCTCAACTTTAGCGAGGCTTTTGATACTGTCTCCCATGACATCCTACTAGCAAAGCTGAGAAAGTGTGGGATAGATGAGTGGACGGCAAGGTGGGTTGAGAACTGGCTGACTGGCCGAGCTCAGAGGGTGGTGATCGGTGGAGCAGAGTCTGGCTGGAAATCTGTGACTAGCAGTGTTCCCCAGGGGTCGGTGCTGGGTCCAGTCTTGTTCAACATCTTCATCGACGACCTTGATAAAGGAATAGTGTCTGCCCTCAGCAGGTACACAAAGTACACAAAGCTGGGAGGACTGGATGACATGCCAGAAGGCTGTGCCGCCATTCAGCGAGACCTGGACCGGCAGGAAGAAACCAGATGAGGTTTAATAAGAGAGCAAGTGTAGAGCCCTGCTCCTGGGAAGGAACAACTGCACGTATCAGTACAGGCTGGGGGATGACCTGCTGGAGAGGAGCTCTGAGGAGAAGGACCTGGGGGTCCTGGTGGATGACAGGTTGACCATGAGCCAGCAGTGTGCCCTTGTGGCCAAGAGGGCTAATGGGATCCTGGCATGCATTAAAAGGAGTGTGGCCAGCAGGTCAAGAGAGGTGATCCTTCCCCTCTACTCTGCCCTGGTCAGGCCTCACCTGGGGTACTGTGTCCAGTTCTGGGCTCCCTGGTACAAAAAAGATAGGGGTTCTCCTGGAAAGAGTCCAGCAGAAGGCCACAAAGATGATACAGGGCCTGGAGCATCTTCCTTATGAGGAAAGGCTGAGAGACCTAGCTCTGTTCAGCCTGGAGAAAATGTGTATAAATACCTGAGGTATGGGAGACAGAGGGATTTGGCCAACCTCTTTTCAGTGGTTTGCAAGGACAGGACGAGGAGTAATGGTCACAAGACAGAGCACAGGAAGTTCTGCACCAACATGTGAAAGAATTTCTTCATGGTGACAGTGACAGAGCACTGGAACAGGCTGCCCAGGGAGGTTGTGTAGCCTCCTTCTCTGGAGATATTTAAGTCTGGATACCTACCTGACCAGCCTGCTCTAAGGAATCTGCTTTGTCAGGGGGGTTGGACGCAATGATATTTCAAGGTCCCTTCCAACCCCTTAGATTCTGTGATTCTGTGATTCTGTGTTATAGTAATGTTTAAACAGATGCTCATGGTGTATTAACTATAATCTGACATGATCTGGGACATGGGGTCTGTTGCTGTTCAGAACATTTTATTTTATTGTTTCTCATGCTTTGGGAGGGAATGGAGTGCCATTAACAGAAACCCTAGATTCTAAATATTTCCAAGGCAAGCAATTTTTTTCAGTCTGTTCAATTCTATACTTCGTCCTTTCAACAGCTAATGGATTGTTTATGAAACTTCTGAATGACAGTGCACAGTAGCTAAAATAGTGGCAATTTAATGGTAATGTTATTCAATGCCGATTTTAGATATTTATGAAGTTCGTTGGTTATTAACAACTTCAGTCACACAAACTGCATTAAATCTAATTCTGTAATTATAAATGATGTACACATATGTGCTTCTTTCCAAGTACTGGAAGAACCAAATATATCCTTTTGAGACATAGACAAGTTGCTTGCTTAGATAAATCTTTGTTTAACCCCATATATTTCTGTGAATAGCTGTAATTCAACAAAGAGAAGAATGTTCTTTTAAAGATATAGATGTTCTCTTTAAGATATAGATATCTTAAAAATATAGTTAAATCAAGAAATTCTACAACATATTGTAATAAAAGAAGTTTTCTGGAGGTTTCTGGATAATATGTTTCCGGCCTTTTGTAGTAGCTTTTCTGCTTGATGGTGATGTTCTCATCTTTAGAAACCTCTTGTGAAAGAAGATTCATTTCCTCACAACCATGGCACTGTAAAAATTTGCTTCTTCAGTGTTTTGAATGAGAGAAAGATTTTGTTGTTCTATTCCTTCCTTTACCTCCAGTAAATATCTATTCTGAGTAATGGTTCAAGTCATTGAAGTATATTCTGTTTTATCCTGCTGTACTGCTTGTTCTGTGGACACAATGACATGATTATTACTTTTGTGTAATCATTGCCACTTTTTGTCAGTCCTCATCATGCAAATGTGTATATTTTTTGGCCTATTGAGTACTGTGGTAAAGAGAGAACTCATTCTGCTAGATGTTATCACTCAGTTTGTTTACTGACTCTGCAGAGAAACTAGTTAACCTGAGAAATCCGGCATGATTTTTTTTGAAACAAAAACAAACAAACAACAACAACAACAAAAAACTTTAATCAGTGAATTATTAAAACAGCTGGTAGAGGGCAGTTTCTTCATCATTTATTTTACAACTTGGTTTCTACTTCAGTGACTCTGTGATGGTGGAAGATTTAGTTAAAACAAGCATGGCATTAACATTTAAATCATTCTGAAGAGCTGGTAATTATATACACATATATATATATAAAAGACCTCTATCCTGTTAGCATTTAATCATTCTTTTATTTCTTATTTTTATTTTTTCATTTTTAAGTGACAAAGTTTGAAAAGATATGATAAAGAAGTACTGGGAGTAATTTCAAGTCTGAAAAGTCTCCAAAAATGCATCTCAAAGATCTGTCATCACTTTTAAATGATATTTTAAATGGCAGTTTTAATTATCCTTATTTCTTTGTTTTCATTAACTTTTGCCTTAAATTAATTTATTTTTTTTTCTTGTTTTCTTGTGTTGAAAAAAAAAAGAAAAAAAAAGTGTGTGTGACTAAGCTACTTTCTTCAATAAAATACACATGATCATTGAGAAAAGGGATCTTTGGAGTTCATTACAGCCTTGCAGGAAAGGGCAGATGTATTGCATTTCAGAATTTCAAAGCTGACAGGCTTATAATTCTCTATATATGTTTTATAGACATACAAATTTTTTAAGCACAAGTTGAACAGTCAGGCATAGAATTTTCAGTGCTGCAGATTATCTGTGATGTTTATTTCTTGCAGGAAGTTATTCCAAAATGTAATTAGTTAAAGCTTCTCGATGGTAAATTTTGAGAAGGCATACACAGCCCTGTGGTACCATTTGTAACTAACAATGAGGCAATGATTTGCTTACATTACACATCTACATTATAAATCTTTATTGAAGTGTCCAGTGGCACCTAATTTTAATGGCATAATAATGCTAGATTGGAACAAAGCTTATTTGAAAATAGATATGACGTTCACATTATTGTAAAATAAATGTCTTCCATCTACTGTTATCACCGTGAATACCAAATTAATTCATGAAAATAAATGCTGAAAAACAACATTCATTCTAATATACCTTACCATTTTACCCTACAAATATCCATGATATACCCACAAAAATCCAGAATTTTGAAAGTTCAAACATGACTCAAATTTGAAGCCAGAAATCAGTTTAGGTAAGAGGCAGATACATTTGTAACATAATAATTTAAACATCATGGGAATTATTGTTATGGATTTTCTTTTTTAATAAGTCAGTTTCTGTCTGGCAGCCAAGGTCAACTCAACACGTCCAGTATAATTTAATCCCTAATTCAACTTCTTTATAAGAAATTAGTTTTCAAGAAGGTAGAGTGAATTCAGCATTGCTTTGTATACTCTGCCAAAAATGCATAGAAGAGTTTCTAAAGATAAGAAAAAAAGTTTCTGTATTTCTGTATTTTTAATGGGAACATTTATAATTGCGGATTTTTATTTATTTATTTATTTATTTTCCCTGATTCAGTCTGTGAATATTGAAAAAGTGTACTTTTTCAAGTGTATTTAAAGTGCATAATAAATATTACAGTAGTGGACTCAGCATTTTTTGCAAAGATCTTACAGACCTCTGGATTTTCAAGTTTTGATGAGAAATATTATGTTTAAAATAAGTATATCTCTTTCTATTTATTCTGTTGTATTTTTTGTCTGGATTCGTTTAACGTCTCTCTCACTTATTCACCTTCAACCCTATATTTCTCCATAATTCCACATGCAAACATTGTTACACTTGTTACATCAATACATTGTTACATCCTCTTCCCCACTATCTGCTTCTCTCTCTATCTCAGCCAAATTAGAGGTCTGTCATCCTTTTCTCTTGTTTTTCTTTTCAGGTAATTTGATTTCAATAAATTTGTGATTTTTCTTTTCCCTTGTTGCTTTGTTATAATGTTATAAACAACAATGAAAATAAAAGTTTCAGTGCCAAATACAGGACATGCAATACATTTGTGTAAATATATACATATATATACATATACATATATATATATGTGTATATATATATATATATATATGGGAGGAAAAGTATGAGTCACTGTGGCTGAAATCTAACCCCAAATTAGGGCAGCATCTGCAAGTCTGAAATGTAGCCTTCCTTCTGCTTTTATTTATGATTATTGGCTTGGTAAATGTGCCAAAGATTATGTAATCACAAGGCATATACTTTTTCTTTACGTAAGAGGATTTAAGTGTCTGAGGAATAACAACTTATATAGATTATATACAAACAGCCTTTTATCTATTAAGCCCAATGTCTTTTACAAAGTGCTAATCCCAAAGGTGTCTTTCATGCCTGCAAGCAGTGTTAGTGGCTTTTATTTGATGGTTGTAAATGGAAGTCTATCCATCTGGTACTCCTGATTATTTATTTGTCTTTGGGCAAGGAAAAAGGAGAGAAGAGGAGAGGAGAGGAGAGGAGAGGAGAGGAGAGGAGAGGAGAGGAGAGGAGAGGAGAGGAGAGGAGAGGAGAGGAGAGGAGAGGAGAGGAGAGGAGAGGAGAGGAGAGGAGAGGAGAGGAGAGGACAGGGAAAAGGGAAAAGGGAAAAGGGAAAAGGGAAAAGGGAAAGGAAGAAAGGAAGAAAGGAAGAAAGGAAGAAAGGAAGAAAGGAAGAAAGTTAGTTTGCACTCCTATCCTCCTCGTGTGTATTATGAAAACAAACAAACAAATAGAGAAAAAAAAACTTTTCTTCCAATTTTTGTGTGTTATTTTAAAATTTTATATTATTTATATTATTTTGTAAATAAAATTATTTTATTAAAAATATATATATTTTTAAATTACCAGTAACTAAGTTTTTACTCTTAATTCTTTCATAGAAACAAAAGCTTCAAAATCTTTAATTTAATTAGACATAATAAACTTTAAAAACAGTTGTTGTTGAACATTATTTGCACATTAAAACCTGAAGTCATTTTGAACATTAAAATAATTCCTTTATTACATGCCTATAACATGACATACCACCAATGTATGTTGATCGGGAGTCATTCTAACTCTGTCTAACTACTTTTCACATCAACATGATGGACTTTTTTGTTTGTTTGTTTTTAGTATGAACTCAAATTATACATTGTTTGTACATACTAGGCTTTCATAGTTTTCTTCTACTCCTCTGATGTTTTTAGCTTACTAATTGGCTTAATATTTCTAAAGATACAAGAGCACTGCCTCAGATATCTAAACAAATATGGGCCTAAATCATTGTGTATTTCCATGTAAAATTTAAAATTCAGAAAGAGGATAGCAATAAATAATGTCTTTGGTTGTACAGCACTCTATAACATCAGTTTATTTTTCACTGTGAAATGGCAATATGGCTTGTGAGGCACAGCTTGAGTGTATGAGAGAAGTGTGACCATCATTGTCTGCTGTGCCAACACGCTGCTGCGTCTCACAGGAAAAACAGCAGAATAGTATCTGCTAGAATTTGTAGGATTAACCTCTCATGTAAATTCCAGCTGTTGCTCATGTGATTGGTCTTCCTTATAGCCAAATAATTCTTCCTGTGACCAGAACAGGCAACTGTGTATAAACTTGGCATTTAAAAGCCCAATCTGAATTATTCAAAGAAATATGATCTCTCCACAGTCATTGGAAGTCTCTTTTCTATGTATTTATAAGAGCAGAATAGTATGAATGGTTTAGATGTCATTGTTTAGATGTTGCTTATCAGCTATTGCTTATTGTGATTTCATTTTTCATGTTAAAAGTTGTATTTCTGCTTTTTATTTGCACATCCAGGGCAGTTTCTAGCCATTCCTGCATAGGTGCACAGTTTGTACTGCCAGACATAGAGAGCATCCTAGAGAAACACAGTTCATTTCTGCCATTTCCATCTTCACTCTGAAGAACTGATCTCACTGGGATGGCAGAATCCATGGTATCACCAGCACTACTGAACATTTCTGAGTGCCAGAGGCAGTCTGAGTCACTTAGTGTTGAGACAGTAGGGCTTTTGAGAGCTGCCTGTGGCACAGAGTCCCATTGAGTCTCACATTGCCTGTGCTATCAAAGGCAAAAATAAAGCTTCATGATCCCTGTGTATGAAAACACTGAACTCTGAGCAGGTTGAATTCTCATACAATAAGACATATGAATAGTGTACATGTTCAAGCTCACATCCTTGGATTTATTTTCCTTCATATCTGAAATCATAATAACAGATTGCAAATCATGGATTTCCATTCCAAACCTGACGGTTTCAATGATTCCTTCTTGTTCTCCCTATCTTTATCACAGTTGCCTTCAGCAATAGATGCACACCTGCCAACATGAGTCAGAGAAAAGTCAGTGGTCCAGTGCTAATAGAAGCACTTGATTAATCACCATCTTGCTGACAAGCTTCTGTGTGATGTATGTGTGTAGGCCGGTAACAGATGAGTACTTTGTGTAACACACGAGCCTGAGATTTCATTAATATCTATAAAATTTCTGTTAAAATAAGGAGTATTTTCAATACAGTTTATTATACTAGACACAAATGTAACAAACAAAAAATAAGCCAACAAAAAAAAAAGCCCTGTTCATCCTCATATTCTTTCAGTGTTGGGAGATTCTATGTTTTGACAAGTTCTTTTTTGTTTCTATTTCAAATTCTTTTTGCAGAACTATCATTAGTCCAATAAATAGGTAATTCAAAATTTAATCTGATGTTTAGACTTATTTATAAATTGAAATATTTAATTCTATATATTATGCTAAGTTTGGGGGGCAGGGAGTATCTTTTCCTTATTCTCCTCCACTACATCATAATGGCATTCTATATTCACTTGAATAATACAAAAACATGAGAATTTTTAGAAGCCTTCTTTCCACATTTTGTTTTTCCAGAGACCTGATATCACTAGCTCCTGCAGTTCTGTTTCTCTTTATTCTACCCCTCCCTCCCTCCCTCCCTCCCTCCCTCCCTCCCTTCCTTCCTTCCTTCCTTCCTTCCTTCCTTCCTTCCTATTAATTTTGTAGATGGGAATATAACAAAAGAAAATTCCAGAGACATATGGGTGGGATCAACAGAAATTAACTGTATGCATAATTCTAACATACATATAAAACCACCACCATGTCAAACAAATTGTCTTAATTTGGAAAACAGAAGATAGCAGAAGATAACAGAATAGTGCAATACTGTATTCTGCTGTATGACAAAATACGTCAGCATGAAGAGAAACATCATAATTAGTGCAAGTTTCTCCATGACAGAATAGTGTTTTTTTGATAGTTTATCTTGAATATTATTTTAACTCTCCTTATGATCTTGTTTAGTTCAGTTTCTGTTCCTGTGTTTAAGCATCTGAAACATTTATCTTCAGTGAATGAGGTAACAGGTTTCTCCTGTAGCTGAGGAAAACAATGACACAGAATTAGCTGAGAGGGCAGGGGATTTCCAGAATCCACTACCTCCTGTTTTTAAAATGACAGTCTACCTTTTGGTAGTGTCATAGCACTGAAATCTTGAAAACTGGAAATGCAATAGATAAGTAATTTTGATCTTTGCTACTTAGATATGCTTGGTGTAAGTCTAATTTACTATTGTCTATATATTGCGCCCCCCCCAAAAAAAAAAAAAAAGAAAAAAAAAAAAAACATTTTCAATTTTCATATATTGAGTGTTTAAAAAATCATTTGATTTTAAGACGCTTTTCTTGGCATAATTTTGGACTCCAGAGCTTTAGAATGGAATCATTCTAATGCCTGTATGCAAGTGCCTATGGCTTAGACTTAGAGAAATGTATTAATAGTACTGTTCTCCAGTTATTAAATATTACTTTAATTATGCTCTGATTTAGAGAAAGTAATGTAGTAGAAAAATTATGTGATAGTTGTTCAAACAGATATCAGTTTTTAGAAACAAATAAAACATTTAAATCATTAATGAATTGTACAATTTCACTTTGATTTTACTGCACTCTCATGGGATAAGAAATTAGAAAAATGCCTCCTTACTGTAATGCTCATAGTCAAGTGGAACATCTTGATTGTGCTAGGATTTATATATATACATAACATATAATAATAATAAATATAATAAATAACAAATAACATGAAAGAAAGAAAGGAAGAGAGAAAGGAAAGAGAGAAAGAGAAAGAGAAAGAGAAAGAGAAAGAGAGAGAGAGAGAGAGAGAGAGAGAGAAAGAAAGAAAGAAAGAAAGAAAGAAAGAAAGAAAGAAGGAAAGAAAGAAAGAAAGAAAGAAAGAAAGAAAGAAAGAAAGAAAGAAAGAAAGAAAGAAAGAAAGAAAAAGAAAGAAAGAAAGAAAGAAAGAAAGAAAGAAAGAAAGAAAGAAAGAAAGAAAGAAAGAAAGAAAGAAAGAAAGAGAGAGATTGATTATGGAGAGAACAGGAATGTGCAGTGGTCTCATTGTGTAAAGTTCTGTTCTCTGAAGTCAGCCAAGGCTGTACAGAACTCTTGATCAGAGCTCCAGGCTCCCATTGCAACTGTTTTTATTCCACCCAGACAAATTGATTGATATTCTGGCAGCTGTGGACTTAGATATGCTGAAAAAGAAATATCTAATGTCAACGATATTCTAGAGAGCATACCTATCTAACAATAATTCTCTCCTCTAGTGTGCTAATTCAGTAGTAGAATCTGTTTCATTTTCACATTCTTTGCAATTTTGCACTAGTTTAGCTGGTACGTCTGACATCTTGGTTTATTCATTAATAATACAAAGAGAGAAAGAAATAAGAGCATATTGAGAATGATTTCTGTATTCCTTCAGACTATTTATGTATCATTTTCTGCCCTTTTAAGTTGTGTTGTGTTTAAGTTGTATTAACAGCCAGTAAAATATCCAAACAAAACATCTCTCTTTTCAGTGAAGAATACACTTACATTATCACTTGTAGTTCTGCTATTCATTTTGCTGCACGCACTCTCACCTGAAGCCTTTCCAGAAATGTTAGTGCTGATGATCTATGGCAATCTACTGCAATGACATCAGTACTTCACAAACATGTTTGGTGAGACACTTATGTAGAAGATGCTTCATAACAACCTTGTTCCTTTTATTCCACATCGCTTAAGGCAATAAGAAATATCCACTAGAATATTTTGGGAGATAAAATTGACCTTGGAATTTACATGCTAATATTGATTTTTTGTACACCTTAGTCATTTCAATTACTGCTTCAGATGCAAAGGAGAAATGCATAACTTTGATTCTCTCATATGTCAAACTAATTACATAATATATTTTTCCATATTTTAAATGGAAAAAAAAATATGGAAAAAGGCTATTGGAAGTTCAGTAGATTTCCTTCACTATATATATAGTGAAGGAAATATATATATATAAATAAAAAATAATATATATTAATATATATATAAAAGTGAATATGATGCATTTTCCCTCATTTATTGCATTTCAGTTTTATATAGCAGTCACAGTTCATTTCTCAGTCTATGAAAACCATACTTTTCTTTACATCTTATTTTTTATTTTTCACTAATCTAGTATTTCTGCACTCTCACTTCTCTAATATGGTACACGCTTTTTATATTTAACTTGTAATTAGTAGATTTAGATATTAAACATTACATACACCACAAAAGGAATATCTAAAAGAATCTAGTCAGAAAGCATTGGACTTTGGCAAAACTAAGCCTTTAAGGAAGGCTGAAGAACAAAGCCTCAAAATGACAAATAGGGGTAAGCGCAATTCTAAACATTTAAATTAATCCACAGAATCACAGAACTGTCTAGGTTGGAAGAGACCTCAAGATCATCGAGTCCAACCTCTGACCTAACACTAACAAGTCCTCCACTAAACCATATCACTAAGTTCAACATCTAAATGTCTTTTAAAGACCTCCAGGGATGGTGACTCCACCACTTCCCTGGGCAGCCCATTCCAATGCTTAACAACCCTCTCAGTAAAGAAGTTCTTCCTAATATCCAACCTAAAACACCCCTGGCACAACTTTAGCTCGTTCCCTCTTGTCCTGTCACCAGGCACATGGGAGAATAGACCAACCCCCACCTCACTACAGCCTCCTTTAATGTACTTATAAAGGGCGATAAGGTCGCCCCTGAGCCAGGCTGAACAATCCCAGCTTCCTCAGCTGCTCCTTGTAAGACTTGTTCTCCAGACCCCTCACCAGCTTTGTTGCCCTTCTCTGGACTCGCTCAAGTACCTCGATGTCCTTCTTGTAGCGAGGGGCCCAAAACTGAACACAGTACTCGAGGTGCGGCCTCACCAGAGCCGAGTACAGGGGGACAATCACTTCCCTAGCCCTGCTGGCCACACTGCTTCTTATACAAGCCAGGATGCCATTGGCCTTCTTGGTCACCTGAGCACACTGCTGGCTCATATTCAGCCGACTATCAACCAATACTCCCAGGTCCTTCTCTGCCAGGCAGCTTTCCAACCACTCATCTCCCGGCCTGTAGTGCTGCTTGGGGTTGTTGTGCCCCAGGTGCGTGACATGTCACTTGGCCTTGTTGAACTTCATACAGTTGGCCTCAGCCCATTGGTGCAGCCTATCCAGATCCTCCTGCAGAGCCTTCCTACTCTCGAGCAGATTGACACACGCACCTAACTTGGTGTCATCTGCGAACTTACTGAGGGCGCACTCGATGCCCTCGTCCAAATCATCGATGAAGATATAAAAGAGGACCAGCCCCAGTATCAAGCCCTGGGGAACACCACTAGTGACCAGCCTCCAGCTGGATTTGACTCCATTCATCACAACTCTTGGGGCCCGGCTATACAGCCAGGTTTTAACCCAATGAAACGTATGCCAGTCCAAGCCACGAGCAGTTTCTTGAGGAGAATGCTGTGGGAAATGGTGTCAAAAGCCTTGCTGAAGTCAAGGTAGACCAAATCCACAACCTTTTCCTCATCCACCCAGCGTGTCACTTTGTCATAGAAGGAGATCAGGTTCATCAAGCAGGATCTGCCTTTCATAAACCCATGCTGACTGGGCCTGATCACCTGGTTGCCCTGTAAGAGCCACATGATGATGTAAGTGCCGTGTAATTGTTTCTGTTGGCAGTGGTGAAACCAGACCTTTCAAGTAACTTATGTCTAATGTTGAGTAAATATCTTCAGTCTTCAACAGAACTTTTCACATGGCAAAGGAAAACAGAATAATTCAATTAAAATTTTTCCTTGTAGGGTAACTTTATCTAGAGATGGTTGATGCTACTTTTCTTGACATTTAAATGCAATTTATGTATACATTAGTGTTTTTTTTGTTTGTTTGTTTGTTTGTTTTCTCTCTTTCTGTTTTATTTTTTGTCTAACACAAAATATTAAAATGGAAATTATAATTTTATTTTATGTAAGTTAGAAAAACTTACATTTTATGTTGATTGTTTCTGTAATCTTCATATTTTGAAATCAATTTTTCATTTTCTTCAAAACAGTATCAGTCACTTTTTTTTCTTCTTTTTTTCATAAAGATAGAAACCTTGGAATTTACAAGATTACATATGGAAGTAATACTGAGTAAAAAATATATAAAATACATATGTAATATGTAACATAGTCTCATAAAATATCAAAGGCATGTGGATCCCATCATGGTAACTTAAACATATTAAAAATGAAGAAGAAAACACAAGCCTTTTCTTCACCACATAATTCTTCTTTCCTCCTAGATCTCTCTGTAAGCAACAGGAGGCTTCTACAGTGTTCTTGATAACTGTCAGCATGGCTTCTTGAAGGACATTAAATGTTTTAATCTTGATTTGTAAGTGGGTGTGGATGTCTGCCATCATAAAAGGATGTATTTTTTTTCTTCAGAATTCCCTTAACTGTATTTTACTTAAAGTGGGAAGTAACTTTGCATAATACTCACTGTGCTGCACCATAGTGAACAAGAATTCTTAAAGTTACTGATCTAACACATAAATAAAATAACGTAACTTCTTTGTTATTTAGTAATTAATCTATTTTAGATATATTGTGATAATCACTATTGAGATGAAGTATCGGATTCCTTGTTAAGTTGTGCTCTCATCTTTTGTTTTAATTTATTGTTTTATAGTTAAAACTAAGAATGTGTATAAAACTCTCCATGAACTACATCTTTGATTATCTCATCTTATACTGAGAAATACATTTTTCATATAATCTTTTACAGAACACATTTGTATTATTTTTGTTATTATTTTAAATAAACCGTTGTAAATTAATAACAATCAAGAGATTCAGAATGTTTTTACCAACCACAACTATGTTAGCAAAACTCACAACTGAGACCTGGTAGCATGAGCCAGTGTATTGTGGGGGAATACATAAAATCTAACAAATTTCTGAATCAGAAACACAAAAGTAAATAGGAAATAAATGTTTAACAAGACCAAATGCACTAGTTAAATAAATATGTGGTTCATAAATAGAAAATTTCATTTTCCGTGAGATATAAACTATTCCATTGCTTTTCCTGATGCTTCATATAGAGCTACAACCACGATGAAGAAATATTTGACAATATTTTAAGGCAGAAGGCTAGAGAAAGGAGGAGAGGAGAGGAGAGGAGAGGAGAGGAGAGGAGAGGAGAGGAGAGGAGAGGAGAGGAGAGGAGAGGAGAGGAGAGGAGAGGAGAGGAGAGGAGAGGAGAGGAGAGGAGAGGAGAAGACCTGTTAAAAAATATAAGTGATTAAGAGATTCACCTTTGGTGGTTTCAGATGTACCTCCACATTTGACTTATTTTAAATACACCTGGACCTCAACATCTTATGTTCTGCACAAGGTTTTTCTCTCCCCCACAATGCCAGTAGTTTTTGCTGACCTAGGCATTTAAGTGTGGTGGTTTTACCCTACTATACAGCTGATCTCCACCAGAACTGCTTAACTTTGAGGAGGGGGAGCACAACTCAAAGAAAAAGGGTGAGAAAATGGGATGGAAAGGGCCCAGGGGGTGAGATAAAGATATAAAGATAGGGAGATTACTCAACAATTATCATCACAGGCAAAACAAACTCACCATAGGGAGATTAATATAACTTATTGGCTATCACTAGCAGACTAGAACAGTGAGAAACTAAAACCACCTTCCTCCCTACCCCCATCTTCCCCCATTCCACCCTCCCCTACACCCCATCCCACCCTGAGCAGCACAGGGGAATGGGAAAACTTTTCTCCAGTGCCTGAAGAACCTCCTCCCCCTCCTTCTTCACTGATCTTGGTGTCTGCAAGGCTGTTTCTCACACCTCTCTCTCCCCCAACTTCTGGGAGAGAGAAATTTTTTTTTATTTTTTTTTTTTCCCCTTCCTTGAATCTCCCAGAGTCCCAACCAGTGTTGCTCATTGCCTCGACTTGCCAGTGGCATGTCCCTTTTGGAGCTGGCTCTGATCTGACATTGGGAAGCTGCTGGGCTCTGCCCACAGAGCTCACTCCTGCAGCCCCCTTGCTACCAAAACCATGCCATGTAAACCGAATACATTAAGTAGCAATGCAGTAGATTACTGACATATTGACATAAGAAGGATTTATATCTTAATCCAGTTTTATGCAATGATAGTCTGCCACTGCTGTTTTGGAGGTTGATACAGATCCAGATAACCTTGGAGCACACCAGAAACAGCTAGGGTCTGTCTGCACAGATCCATACAAGGGTTTCTCTGACTGTGCTCAAAGGAGGATTCTCCTTCAAAAGATAATTTCTTCTTCCCTTGTATGTGCCCTTTCAAAAGGAGATATCCCACAGTTTCTTCCTAGCTTCTGCAGAAGCAATTCAAGCAAGGAAAATGCCTCAAACAAAGCAGAGCTTCATCCAATCTCACCTGCTCAAGGCCACTATGTAAACCTGTTATGTAACTAGAAGTGCAAAATAGACCTGCAGTCACCTCATTCTTCCAGAGATGCCTTTGAAAAATACCTCCAGCTTTTACTTTCTGTCATATAACAGCATCTTTTCTGGATCAGAGGAAATCCTTTATCAACCTTCAGAGTTGCTAAAGGTCTCTCTACTTGTTATTTGCAGAGTGCTAACTAACCTATCAAATATGTTGCTTATCTTGCTTTAAATGAAATTCTGCCAGAGCATAGTAGAGACTAATATTTTTTTCTTAAAAAAAAAAAAAAAAATTATTTCTTTTTTTTTTAATTTTTATTTTTTATTTTTTTTTCTTAAAAAAGACTAATGTATTTTTTTTTCTGATATTAAATATTAAATAAATCCAGGTGATTATTTTAGATGGTCCCTGAAAAAAAAAAGCAGATGGAGAGAAAAGCTTATGATTCTAGTCCCTACTTTATCTTTATTTAAGTAAAAGATACATTTAATTAAAAGATTACATAGTCATTCACACTTCCTTGCTCTCAAAATGCAGGTGATTATAAGGCAGGGAAATATTTTTGTGAAAGCTTAAAAATTCTGTAAATATTAAAAGAAAAAGAGTCAAGCGTGAGCTCAGTCTGCATACGCAATTGCCTCCAACTTCTGTTATTCCACCAAGTGAACAACATTGCCTCTTACTCCAATATCCTTAAGCAAAGTGACATTAAATGGAATATAGACTATAGGCTGATGATCAGAAATTAGAGATCATCTTGTTCACGTGCAGATACTCTATGTGATATCCTCTCTTGATTGTCATTTTTTGTAATCTGATTGGGGTTGTGCTGAGCAATGTTTAACCAGGCTGCTTTAAATACAACTTCAGAGAAAATATATGCGTATATAAATACAATTCTCTTATGTATTATTTCAGTTGATCCTATCATAATTGTGTGTCATTTTGTGTAATATTTTAATCAGAGTTTGAATGCTGTAGACAGTTCTGATTAGTTCAGACATTTTGCTAGCTTGGATGTTCTTCAGTGTTAAAAAATTCCATGCCACCAGTCTTTCATGTTGATAACACTTGTTGTAATCACATTTTCAAGTACGCAAATATCTTTTTTGTTGTTGTTCACGGATTTTGAAAAAATAATTAAGTAATTAAGGGAACATATGGGGGAAGTTGATTTTTCTATAATTTATTACAATTCTTGTAACAATTCTGAATTGTCTTCATGTTGAATAGTCTGCTAGTACCAAAGAAATGCCAGTGTTGTTTCATATCAACTGTAGAAGTATGCATATACGATTTTGAATTTCTGTAATACCATCCTCACTGAAATGTCACAATGCTTTAAAAATATTGTGTTCTTTCTGTCTGTGGGAGAAATATGAGCTTTATTTTAAAGACTTGAATCATTCACAGTGCTAAAGTCACGTTTTGACACAAGGTAAATTCATGCTTAAATTATTTAGATGTCTTTTAGAGAACACCTGTGAGAGAAATAATTAACATGACTTCTCTTCTGCTATTTCAGCACAGAAAGGCATAAAGAAACTTAAGACAAAGTTCAGTTTGACTCAAGTTTCTTTTAGTGGACTTGTAAAATTTAGGCGTTGCTATGAGTGTATGAGGAAGGCTGGTGGCTGACACTAGTGTGAGCTGAATAAATAACTTCTGTGAAATATATCAGTACTGAATATTGTATATATTTAAAACAAAAACTAGCAAGGAAGAAAGTAAACAAAAAATACAATGCTATCTGCCTGTCTTCCTATTTATCTACATATTCATGTATAATTAAAATTGCTTATGATAGCTTAAGATGTCTTATTCTGGTGGAGCAGACTTTGGAACTGAATCACAGATAAGTGTTGTCTACTTAAAAGTCATCTTTTGAATATGTCTTTTTTTATTTTTTTTTTCCTTAAAAGACGTGACATAATAATTTTTTTGACTCATTTGTACATGATGCTTCTGGGACTCATGTTTTTTTAAACTACAAACTAACTATATTGTAAGTGCCAAGGTGTATTTTGGTCTCATAGTTTTTCTTGATTTTTTGGGGAATCAGAGAGAGTACCATAAAAATTTCTGTCAATATACAATATAGAGTTTTAGATAATCAAGAGGGGTGATTTTGTTTGTTTTTTTTTCCTTTGTGGGCAGATGTTTAATCTCCTAACTGAAAACATGGATAAAACTGAAGTGCCGTTACCTATTATCTGTATCGTTTAGAAAGGAAATGAATCTAGCAGATATTTTTTTTTCATTACAGATTGACAAGAAATGGAAACTACTGCAAATTTCAGAGTTCAGTGTGGATTTTAGAAACAAATTTACTGTTTTTTGTAGCACCTTTTAGATGACTGATAATATTTTCTTATTATTATTATTATTATTATTAATTTTCCTCTTATTCCCTCTTAAGTTATGTAAGAAATTGCACTTCATAACTCAGTTTGACTGAAAGGCTAATTTTAGCTCTGATGGGTTCTTACATCTAAATTGATCAATAAATTAAATGGATTGCTTAATTTCTACTGTCAAAACAAAGGACTGTCATTGGTTGCAGCCTTGTTGACATATCATTTATTAACATCTCAGAGAACTATAACTTCTTAAAAGTCTCTCCATATCCTTTCCACTTTTAAGAACTTGAAAACGTCTGTACCTGTTTCAAAAGAAAATAAAAATGTGTCCTTATTGGAAAATGACAAAACGTAGTCAGTAATAGAGACCAGCACTGAAGGTCAAAAAATCAACTAATCTGGGAAGAAGGTAATTGCCTTGATAGCTACCTATGTCAGAAGTATGTTTCCTGGCAGATGAACAGTTAAATTTTGTCCCTATAGCAAAATTTTCACTTGATCAGAATGAAATAATGTAGGTGAAAACTGTAGAATTATTGGCACATGAAGAAATACATATGAATTCCCATTCACTAAATGAGAAGTCATTTGTGAGCAGTGTAGCCCCTTGAAGGTAATAGGCATTAAAAAAAAAAAAAAAAAAAAGCCGGGGCCTAAGGGAAGACTTCTGGCACTGGAGTGGTCTTGGAATGTATCACCAAAACTCTTATAAATCATGTCAATTGTGCTGCAGATTCCAGTATTATATGATATTATATATGAAGTACAGTTTGTGTCTCAATAATAACTGCCATCCAAATGAGAAATCCATAAATCCATGAGAAAAATGAAGATGAGAAACAAAAACCTTTTCATTACAACTAACCACAAAAGATGGTGTTCAAAATGGAAGAGTAATAGGCTAATATTTACTTTAAGAAAGATGTCATGAATAATACACATGTTTTTGTGAAAATGTTTTCTCTAATGATTTCTTTTATTCAGTTCTCACTGTAGATTGTAGATTATTGTTATGATCATACTTTATATATGATTTATATATACTGTATACTGATCACAGCTGAGACATTCTCTTACTGTCCTTTTACCAAAAATTGCATTGAATTTTTTTATATTTTATTTTAAAAAAGGGGAATGGGGGACAAGGAGAAGAAGAAGAGGAATAAAGGCTCTAGGAGCATTGAATATAGATAAAATGCTACCAATCTTTTTAATTATCAAGGGACTTCCTATGATTCATCCACAGAAAGAAAGAACATATTCTCTTAAATGTTGTGTTTTAATCACAATTACATAAAGAGAATTTAAACCATGGAGCTTTAAAAACAAAACAAAACCAAAAACAAACAAACAAATAAACCAATTTTACTCCAAAAAGCAAGCACAGTCTCTCTAGATTCACCTCTGTAATCCTCTGTGTTCAGTTATGCTTTTTTTCGATTAGTCTGCATTTTAGTAATGACCACTGCATGTTTATTTCCTACAGCAGAACTCCTATGATACGGTTCAATTAAAATAAAATAATAATAAAGCACATTATAATCCGTATGAAAAATTACTTAACATATATACATTTTAGACTGTACTTTGAGAAATAAAATGAATACTGAAGCAGAAAGCCAGAATTTTTAGAACTGAAAGCGGTAATTAAAGAAATCCATTCCCACTAATGACCACTCTTATTGGCACTTTTGTAGAGTCTTCCTTTTACACTAGATGTGTCTATATTACAAATAATGCTCAATAACTAATGATACCATTACATACCCATAGTAAATTGTAAACCAACATATAATTTCATAATCTCACTGGTTGACCAATTTTATTATTTTATTTATTTTATTTATTATTTATTTTATTTTATTTATTTTATTTTCAATTATTTTGAAATTATATTATAATGTTATGAAGTTAGCTGGCCACCCTGAGTCAAATTGCAGAGCTTTTAAATATGAAAACAAAAAGCATACTCTTGTAATTGTAATGTCCAGTGTAATTTTTAGACAATGTATCATTTAAAAGTATAATTCTATATAATATTTTATTTGACTGTATTTGTTTCTTTTTATTTTTTTCCCTAATGGTTCCATCATTTACTCCTAAATCTGCATACAATATACCGTCCAGTATATCCACAAAATGACTTTGACTTTGGGCTTCAGACTGAAAATAGATCATCTCCAAGAACAAAACGAAAACCTTAGGCACTCTAAAATTACCAGAGGCTCATTGAATCACAGATTTGCAGGAGATTTTAAATACTTGAAGCTTCATACAAAAAATGGTAAAAATACTGTAGTCTAGTCTGGAGCAATTCTCTATAAGCATCTACATGATGACTACATATGACTTTCATACTTTCAAAATCCTAGCAGTGGCAGTACTGCATCATTAAGTGCCTAAATATCCATGACAATCTTGCCCGTATTCCCCCAGAATCTGTCTAATGCATGGAATAGCTACAGTGAAATGACTCAGGAAGGAAGCGTATGTTGGTATATACAAAAAATAAATAAATGTGCATACAACTGTTGTAGAGATATATGATTCTTCTATCAGTTTAAAGACAAAAAGATTTCATCATGTAAGCTGAAGATTCCAGTGTTTCTGTGTAAACAGTCATGAGCTCCATCTCTCAGGTGGCATTCAGTAGAACACTATATGAGTGCAAAACTGACTAAAATATTATAATAATTGTAAAAAAATCTAGTTTTCATATTATGATAGGTTAATGAGTTTTTCTTCTTAGTAAGTCAATACAACATAGAAGACTTCAATGATAAAAATATAAATATATTCTTAATTTTTTAAAATGTGTTTTATATTAAAAAAAAAACAAAAACAAAAACAAAAATAAACAAACAAAAAAACCTTAAAACTTGACATAAAAATGAGAATGACTGTAAAAGTAAATATCATAGCAAGATGAACAAAACATTTCAGAAGTGTTTTGTGTATTGTATTTCTGGATCTGAACATACTCTATAGAGATAGTCATAAACTGTACCTCCAAGTTTTATATACCAAAATCTGTTACTGACTTTGTTCCTGCACAGAAAAGGGGAATATAAACATGGACACTTATTGATAGTATTATTTTATTTTCTTGGCTGCTGGTGGTCACACAATAAAAATAATTGAGTCTAGGAAAGAAAGGTGAAGCTCAAATTCCTTCTGTAGGTAACTTTTTATTTCCAAGAACTTACCTACAGATATCTTCAAAATATCTGCTGCAAAAATGTGCTCATAAATCTGATTAGTAAAATGGATTAACCAAAATACAGTCCATACTTTTGAAAATAGTTGTAACAGCAGTCTTGTTTCTTACCTTAGCATTAATTTTGCTTTAGATATTATGATCTCAAATGATCTAATTTTATTTAATGTTCTGAACCACACCTGTCTTGATTCCAAAGAAACCTTGAAGTGCTTAGGTCATTAAGACCTGCTATATACCCAGCATACACATTTCTGCTGCTGTTTTCTCGTGCTTGATTTTTTTTTTTTTTTCACAGTACATTGGAGCTTTTACTTGCAAAATTAACTAAGTCACAGCTATTTTGCCAATTACGTTTCAAGAAATCTGATTTGGTTCTAGTTTTAAAATTTTTCAGCATAATACAGTTTCAACAATATAAAGTTAATTCTGCAGTTTCAGCTGTCACAGTGACCAACTTTTTTGCACAGAAGACCTCTTCACACTTGATTTGTTCATAAGTTTGCAATACAGCTATTCGGCTGACTTAGAATACTGTTCATAGCTTCAAGATTTCAGGCTAAAAATAATTATATGTTCAAGTTGCATTATGGAAATAATTAAATAAATAAATAAATCCCTGCAGCCCACTGGCCCTGAGCACTGAATATGTAAAAATAGCTTCTCTCACTAATTCAAGGAGATAAGTTTCAGCTTCCAACCTGACCATTTGGGGCTGTAATGACTACATTACATTTTGGCTTTACATCAGGCTTTTTCAGTCTTTGTTACTGAATCTTATTGCCTGAAAATATTCAATGATAATTGAGAAAAATTACATCCTTTGTTCCATGCATCACTAAAAATAGATACTTTTTCTCATTTAAAAAGTTACATGAATACTCTTATGAAATATTTCTTCGTGAGACACTGATGATTTGAGTGTGTTTTCCTGGGAAATGCTGTTTCCCCTTTATTGTTGAAAACGTAGGTAAGAATATTTGAATTGCAGTCTGTATTCTCTTTCCCACAGAGATCCTTTGTGCCTATTTAACTTTGAAAATAATGTTTTGTTTTGTTTTGTTTTGTTTCTTTTTCTAAATCCATTTAATTCATTTTTATCACAATGCTCTACAGCATCAGTAACAGAATTAAAATCCTTAGCCAAAGTCTTGGATTAAAATATTGCTGAATGAATGGCCTCTTTTCCAGTGCAGATAGATTTTGGTTAATGAGAGAAAATTTTGAACTGCAGCTGTCATATTTTAGACATTTTTTCAATCTTTCATATATGTGGTAAATTCTATATTTCCTAATAACATCTGAAAGATTTTCACAAAACTGAATCCTTGTTGATCAAGAGAGTTTATGAAGGCACTAAAACTCTTTGGATGGGTGAACTGCAATTAAGGACAAGAGAAATCATTGAGATGTGGCTGAGGGGAAAAATTAGGGGAAAAATGACTGTTTGATTATGCATCATGGTAAAATATTTTTTTTATCTGATTATTAAATATACATACATGATTACTAAACAATAATTAATTAAGTCATGCCTCAAATGTGGAATTAGATATTTCTAGGATGTGAGTTATATTAGTACATTGCTTATTATTTTTTATAAGCATAATTTTATTAAGCATGCTTATGTTATGGAATTTATGGGACATGATGACATTTCGTTATATGTGTGTCTTTTCATTATGATACTCCTTGTGCTACAGAGGTGACCCTGACAGATCTCAGTAATCTTGTATATTCATTATAAATATGAAATGTCACTCTTTTTTTGGAAGGACATATTTTACAGAGTTCCCATGGGTGAATTCACAGTAATTAGATTTAACAGGTAATGTTATATGTGAATATAATTATAATTAGTCAAAGTAGGGATACTAATTCCTTCTTCATTTGATCATCTGGGGTGATCTTTCAGTCTTCATTTTTGCAAATAAGTGAATCAGTGAATTGTAAATTAGAATTCTGAGATTTAGTGTTTGGAGCAGACATATGGCAGGGCTCGTTGATTCTGTAGGTTTTGTACAGACCTGTTTTGCAGATCTTTAATATCATGGCCTTATAAATAGCAAACAATTAGACAGTAACTACTGGGAAATAATTTATTTTCATTGTTTCATTTAAGTAAGGTTTATTTATGAATTCAGTTTAAGACAGAGTTTTAATTTAAAAGTTGGGAATATAACTGGAAAAGCAAGATATTTCTCCTCAGAAGAGTGTAGAATCAAACTCTAAACAAATAAATAAAAAAAAAAATATTTATTTATTTATTTATAGGGCATATCGAAAAGTTCCCTGAAATAAGCAATGATTATGACAGTGCAGAAGCTCTTAAGTATTATCATCATTGTATTGTTTTCTGTATTGATTATTTATTCGTTCACCTAAGAGATGGAGGATGGTTTCAAATACTCCTTTCCAAATACTGAGAGCAGTTTTTTCCCCTACTACATGGAAATGTTTAAAGCAGTACACTTTACCAGAACACTTTATCTCCAGTGCTTTCAGTACTACTTGCTCTGTGATTTCTTGAAGTATTCATTAATTAAGAAAGTACAGTGCACATTAGTCAATTTCAGACATAGAAAGACCAAAATAAATAAATTTACCTTTAAAGGGGGAAATTATGTTATTATTAGAAAATTTGCTTCTTTAAAAAAAAAAAAAAAAAAAAAAATTATTATTTACATAGCCATAATTAAGCCATGGTGCACTTCATTCCTGCATTAAAATTAAGTAGAATAAAATTATCACTTTTTAATAACATCAAATTAAATGACATTAATGAGGATTTAATTACCATGTTTCACATTAAGTATAATTAGCTAATGATGTATAAATGTATATCAAACACAATTTAATGATATAGCACTTCACATAATAAAATAGCTAATCTAAGCCCAAGTAGTAATTAAGATGTCATATGTGCCATTTTTCATTGTTCATGAGAAAAGATCTGGTAAAATATACAAGACCAAATTTGCCCTTTTGCCCTTTGAGTTTGCCTACCCAAAGCCCTCTTCACCATTATGCATGTTTTTTGTTTTTTTTTTTCTCTTGTTTTTTTTTGTTCTTTGTTTTAAGCTTGCAGTTACATAAATGTTCTTGCATCTCTCTGCCTTTGTGTCATTTTCATTGGTGGTAGGGAATCATATAGTGTACATTGAGGGTTATTCCTTTAAACTATTATGTAGATTTTGTTAGAAATGTTGAGTTCAGTTTTCTTGTTTAGTTTTGTATATTAAGAATTTGCACTAAGGAATTTATTTTGATAAAATGATCATTTTCTAAGAGAAAAAATCAAGATTTCTATGGTGAAATTTCTCAGATTTCTGAGAATTTCTGTTCAAAAATAGTGAGAAAAGCAAGTACATTCAGTTTCCTAGTGATAGCTTACGGTTTTAACTTAGATCTCAACTTGCAAACTACCCTGCAAGTCAGCTGCAGTCCTGTAATACTTATTTGTTGCCTTTCCAGTCATTTAAGGAAACAAAGACAAATCAAAGCCCAAGGTAACAATATCCCCATGGTTCTTTACAATAACATTTTGGAAAAATAAGCATTACTGGAATGTAATTTTTAACTCCTTTTATCATGTTGATGTCTTAGGTTAATGTGAAATTTATAACTCAGAAGAGAAGTGAAAAATATAAAATTATATATTGTTTGTATTGAATTCAATATGTGAATTGATTACTTAAGGGTGCAGTGGAGTTCAGAGCCATGTACAAATCTGAGTCTGAAATGTCTTGCAAAATATTTTGTTATAAAGTAAGTAAAATAAAAAAGCCTGTCATTATTTCTTTAAGCCAACTTTGAATTACAGTGGGATTTCCTTTTTCCTAACTTAAAACAAAACAAAACAAAACAAAAACAAACAACAACTACAACAAAATATCAATAATAATGTGTTATATATATATATATGTCTTTAAAATAGGTTCCCTTTAAGCAACCTTCAAATACTTGAGATGCTAGTAGCCATGCCATTATTGCAACGGAAATTTTTCAAATGTGGAATACTTGACATATGATCAGACAAACAAACAAAAACAACAACAGCAACAACAGTATTTGTTGTCTTGAGAAATAAAAGACACAGAGATGTACTATTGCTGAAGAGTAGAAAGATATTCTTTCACTTTGAATTATATCTATCTGCACCTGTAATATTTGTATTCAATATTATTCAAATTGAATCCAATATTGCTATTTCAGATTAAGGAGTTCATGAATACACCCATGTAATAAGAAAGACGTAGTATAAATTTGTTGAAAAAAATATATTCCAAGATTGTAAGTCTTTTTTTAAGTTAAGATGCAGGCACATAAATCTAAATCAGCACTATACCCCATTAGAGTAAAAAGGAGTGCAGGGTGCTGTGATTTTCTATAAGGTTTGGTGTTGCTTTCAGATTTATCAGCCAGGTCTCATGGAAAGCATACAGACCTTGTCTAATTTGTATGAGCTGGAGAAGAGTACCTGATATGCAAAGTCAAAAATGTAATATTATTCCAATCAAAGAGTTACTATTAGTACAAGTTGCTCCAAGCAGTAGTAATTAGAGCAATCACGTGTGAGGATGCTCTTTCCTGTTTATTCCTGAAAGAACAAAGAAGACATTGCCATCTACAATTCATGATTTTGATGATGTTCAGACCTCATTGCACCTGCAGTCCAAAAATCCCTAAATCCTGAACTGTGTGGGCTTCAGTACACCGTGAACTCTTCAAGTTGTGCAAATAAGGTTTCATGACAGTTCAGACTTGACCTGGCTATGTTTTTTTTTGTGTGTGTGTTTTTTGTTTGTTTGTTTGTTTGTTTTTCTCCTTTTATTAATTCTTTACTTTGTTCTTGAGTGCTTCTCAGTGCTTCTTGATAGATGATGTGATTTCTTGTGTTCTTCTGATGGTGATTGTCACCAAATAGGAGCACAGGGTTGAATTGTTAGACATAGGAAATGTGCTTACTGTGTGTAGTTCTTTTTTATCTAAATGGTCCTATTCCAGACACCGTAGAAGAAGGCATGTGAACACCAACCCTTTCTAGAAAAACAAGTTACGCTGAAACCAACACGATTTCAATTTGTTCAGTTAATGTTCTTTAATCCAAATGATGTGACTGTGAAATCTGAGATACGCAATCTTTGTTATAATACTTTAAATTGTTGTTATATTTACTGCTCCTCCAGGTCCCAAATTCAGGTTTAGCCTTCTCTGGGGAGTGGTAGAATCTCAAAGAAGCTGGGTTTCATGCATTAGCAAAACACTTAACAATTAGTAGTGAGGACAAAATCCAAATAGTGGTCTGTGTTCCCAGTCCTTGAGGACCATGATGTGGGTGTAGGCCATTATAAATTTGCTTGGGGTCATGTTTCTACTCTTGATACCAAGGATTGCTTGCTTGGTCTTTCTTTAACAGTTATCCCTAAAAATATCCTCTCAAGGTCCTTTATTGACCACTAATTGACCATTTATCTTTGTAGTCCTGGAGACTCTGTTAATATGTTTTGTTTCCAGGTTCAAAGCTTTTGCCTGCGTCTTGTGATTGAACTTCTGGGGACCACAGTTACAGTTCCTTTTTTTTTTTTTTTTTTTTTTTTAAGCAGATGGCATTTCTTGAGAAAATGTCTAATAACACATTTTGTTAGTTTAATCTAGTCTGAATACATCACTTTTAATAGCTCAATCTTTAATAATTCAGTCTAGAAAAGTAATGATCCATGAGAAGACACACACACAAAAAAGAAGTAACAAACAAAAAAAACAACACTATAGAAACAAAGTTTTAATACAATGTTGTTGTTAATGTCTAGTAGTTAGAGCAATACCACTGCTTCACTCTCAAAATTACAACATGAGATAAACATGTTCTGCCAGTTATCTCAGATGTGCTGCTGCAAAGTAACACATTAAACAGAAAGTGTTTGCTTTTAATCAGAGGTACCTGTCCTCACATCAATACCATCAAAGTACAGAGGAGTCATTTAGTAAGCATATTGAGATTCAGAGCAGATTTTGCACTGATATTTCTTTTTTCACCTCAACTCTACATTTTCTCATATATTGATTTATCTGTCTTTGGAGACAGAGGTTGAAACTGAATCATTGCTTTGCACATGCCTTAATATGTTTTAAAGCTATACGTGGCATTATATACTTAATAAATATTAAAAAAAAAATAAAATCCATTCATTGATCCAGACATGTTAGACAGTTTTGGGGTTGTTGATTTGTAGCAGCTGAGGATCTTCATTCTCACTTTCTGTATTAACTGTGAACTCAGGAGCCAAGCATCTGTACTCACTACCTGGGTGCAATCAGCATTCAGTAGAAACTATTATGATAATCCTTTACTCTTGATGTGACCTTAGAATTATTCAGGGTTTTCAATACGAGGTCGGATTTTATTTTATTTTATTTTATTTTATTTTATTTTATTTTATTTTATTTTATTTTATTTTATTTTATTTTATTTTATTTTATTTTATTTTTCAACTCGAATGGTGCATTCACTGAAGTAAAACTAGTTTATTAGTATAGAATAGTTGAGAAGAACTATGAAAGAAAGCATTTCAGGGCACTACTTTCTAAGAAGTCAGACAGTACATGGATAACTGTCAATACCATGTTACTGTTGTGATTTTCTGGACAGCAATGTGTGAACATTTGTTGAGTATTTGATGAAAAGTAAGCTAAAAATATCCAGGACATCTATCCTTTGTACCCATGTTCTTTGCGGTTCAATTTTCTGTGTACTCCAGAAATGTTTGTGAATTGTTAAATGTCTTTGGTTGACCAATACATCAGAAACCAGACTAGGCATTGAATCTGAGGTATTTTCTGGATGTTCATGATTAAGTGTGGTTTGGGCTTCTATTAAAGAGAAAATTGCCTTTATAAGAACCACAAGACACATCTAATGGGGTGTTGAAATATTATTTTTTTAACCCCTCCTATCTTTGGATAACACAAAGTCTGAAGTGAAGGATTTTCAATTTAAACCAATTTAGAAGTTTGCTGCATCAAGACCACCATAACCAGGCCTTATCTTAGGTAAAGGTGGCAGGTAAACAATGAAAACAAGAAAGTAAAGGGGAGAAACTGGACAAAGCAGTTTAAGGTATTGCCACTTGAGTGTATTTCTGAGTCTCTGAACCTGGCAACCAAATCCCATCTGTACATATGATACTGCAAAACAGAGGCTAAAAACAAAAGCAAAACAAAACTGAGTTTGAAGAGTGTGATCCTTAGCCAGCTTTCTTGGTCCTCTCTTCCCTCTAGGTATTTGTCCCATGGTACTCTACCAAGCAGATCCCTGAAGAGGGCAAAGTCTGCTGTCCCAAAGTCCAGGGTAGCAAATTTGCTGTGCTGCCACCTTGTTGCTCTCTGGATCCAAAACTGAACCATTTCATGAACACCTCAGCCAAGGCTGCCCTTGGGTTTCACATTCCCTGCTGGCCCCTCTTCTCTGGTAAGAATGAGGTCCAGCATAGCACCTCTCCTCAGTGGCTGATCTAGCACTCGAAGAAAGTTGTCATTGATGCATTCCAAGAACCTCCTGGATTGCCTATGCCCTGCTGTGCTGTCGCTCCAATAAATATCAGGGTGGTTAAAGTCATTCTTCAAACCAGGAATATGAGGTTGCTTCTGACTATAGAGGCCCTCACCTGCTTGGTTCAGGTGGCCTGTAGCACCCTCCCAATAGAGTGTCCCTTGTCCCTGCCCTCCCTTTAATACTGCCCCACAAGCTCTCTGTCAGGTCCTCATCCATCCCCAGACAGAGATCCATGCACTCTATCTGCCCTCTATGTCAGTCATGGAGAGTAAAGTCCCTTGTCTCCCCTACCTGTTCTTCCTGAAGAGCCTGTGTCCTTCCATCCTAACACTCTAGTCACGGGAGCCATCCAACCACATCTCCATAATGCCAACAAGATTATAGCCTTGCCGGCATGCTAACTCCTCTTTTTTTTATTCCCCATACTATGTGCATTAGCACAGAGACATTTGAGTTGGGCCCCTTATGAAGCTGATTTACTGGCTGGAGTGGCTGGATTTCCTTTGTGCTACTCTTCAGGTGTTCTCCTGCTGACCCATGACCCTTCTCCAGGCCCTGGACATCTATCACTGACACTGGCATCAAACCAGGAGAAGCAGGATGGACTGAGGTTCCCATCCTCCTGCAACTTTAGTTTAAAGCCTTCTCCACCAGCTTGGCAAGCCCATGACCAAAGATGCTTTTCCCCTTCTCCGAGAGGTGGACCCCATCATCCCCCATCCAACCTTTTTTTTCAGAGCAACTCTCATGATAGAGGTAGCAGAATTCCTGTTTTTACCACCAGTCTGTTGATTTGCTAGATTCAACTTGCCCTTTTCCCAACAAACCCCTTCCCTTTGAGCAGCATGACTGATGGAAAAGCTACCTGAGCTCAGGAGTTGTAATCCCTCTTGACACTGAAGGCTGCCATCCACTGCTCTGCTGTGGAATGCACCCTCACAGAGCTGATCTTGGCAAGTTTCTGGTGAGGATTGTACAGTTTGGGTATTTTCTTGTCAATTTGAATAAGTTCCACAACACATTTGTTTCTCACAGCGTTTTTCTGCCAGGTAGTAATAACACACTTGAAACTGTAATTTTATTTTATTTTTTTCCCTTTCCATACTAGTTCTTAACCATATTTTATTATAAATTATTGAAGACTCAGGTCCTGCAGTGTTTATTAGTAGAATCTGTCTGGGATAAAGACTGTCATTTTAACATTCGTACTTGCTAGTCTATACAGAGACGTATGTCACAATGTGTTTTGTCCAGCACACATTCTAAGTAATCAAACCCAATCAAATTTGGGCCTGGGGAATGTTTTTGAATCTTAAACTTCAGATGTCTGACTTTCTTAGAAGGTTTTAGCTTAGCTAATGTTTGTCTTTTTCAAAACCTCATCTTGTATTTAACCGTATTTAAAAAATAAGAAACTGAAATTTAGAGAGTGTAAAAAACTCTTCAAATCCTTGAGAATCATACTTATAATGTATTATTCAAATTGTCTATTAACTGGGAGACAGCTTTTGAATAGAAGATTATAACCAGAAGAAAGAGTAATTTTCAATGCCTTCTCTATGTTATTTGGGAAAGCTTATTGTGAAGGGACAGTGTTGTCCCTACTGAATGCCAAGAGCACATATTACTTTGATTAACGTGGGCTGAATTCTGGCTACACACAGTAAACACCAGTATTTTTCTTAAATAACAGTACTTTTTCTGAAGCCAATATGAAACATATTCTCCTGCATTTCTCAGAGTTCAAGTGAATTTTGTAAATTTTATTTTATTTTATTTTTTTTCTGTATCACTTTAAGAATCAATAACATGGTTCTAAGAACTAAGAAAAGTTCTGCCTTATATTTTGCTCTCTCCATTAAATTGTTAAAAGGATTGAGAATGTGTCATTCCAGACATTTGTTACCCTTGTCTCTGATTACTTTCTTCAGTTTCATCCTTTTTCTCTTTGTATTGAAAGTGTCCAAAGTCTAGATCTGAAATGTGTTCTTCTGGTCTTTTGTCAAAGATTCTTTTGTGAGATTGCTCATTTCTGCCATCTCTCCAGAGTTCAACTCTGCACCTGTAGTTCAACATACTTGTCTCTAGTCTTAAAGCAGGCTTGCTAGTCTCCTTTTCTAGTAATAGCAGTAAGTGGTTCATAGTCACTTAAACATAACACTAATTAGTAAGAAAAGCATGCAGTGTTAATGTTCTGTGACTGAAAATTACATTTGACTTAGGCAGGTTGACCTTTCCAATGTTGCACAATACTGTGCTGAAATTTTCTGACTTACCAAGTTATATGTGGAAACCTCTCCTCCTATCTCACGCTTTTTATAAACACATTACAAAGAGAAACCATCCTTTTATTGAAGGAAAAAATAGGCATAATTTTCTTTCAGTAATGTGTTCTTATCATGTATACTTGCAATTTGTAGTTCCTCTCTACATTGTCTCTATTTGACTCCTCCTTACATGTTTAACCTACTTTTCACTATTTATTTTATTCTCAGTGTTAATATCACTAAACACTAGTGATATATACACTTACACTATAGAGCCTCTCTAACCTGTTCCATGATAAGAGTATGTTCGTTTGGTTTACCATATCCTCACCTTTGTTGAAGAGCTGCTTTCTGTAGAGAGGTCTTTAAACCAAAAACGCTCTTTGTCATCCTTTTTATCACTGGCACACAGAATTTGCTGAAGCTTGCAGACCACTGCAAAGCAGTTTAATACCATGCATCCCTTGCATGCTTTTCCAAACACAAGAATATTTGTTAATGTTACATCACAGGCAAAACCATGAGCTGCACTTCTGTGGAATCCAACTGAAATCCAACTAAGTATTTCAATTACAGAGTGCTCATGCTGAGTTTTGAATACTAACAAATTTGCAAATATGTCAGAGCACAAAACACCCTACATGAACTCTGTTTGAGAAGTAGTGAATTATTTTTTTCCCAGAAAATTTCCCAGAAAATAAAATTTTCAGTTCAGCTATTACTTTCTTTAATTTTTTCCCCATAAGATTCAGCTATCATGCTGACTCTTTTTCAAGAAAATAATTCAGAAATGAAAATTTGTCTCTTTTACCTGTCATAGACCCTTGTTACTTTTTTTTTTTTTTTAATTGTCTGTTTCTGAATCTCTTCTTTAATTCTGATGTACAGTGAAGTAGTTCTGAAATTTTACAGTATTATCATCCAGTGATTCAGATAGTTGTTGATATAGATGAATATGTTTTATTAATATCTTTCTTCTTCTGCCCCTTCTGGATTGTCTTTCTGGGCTCTCTTTAAAGTGAAGCTTTTTACAGGAGTGGACAGATGGGAAAAATATTTTCTTCTATTTTTTTTGCTGTTCACTTTGCACAGATGAGACATAGCACATGAAAGTATTATTATTTGTAAGGCTTTTTTTTTTTTTTTTTTTTTTTTTTTTTCCAGTTTTCACATTCTTGATGTACTTTATATTTCAATTAGTTTAGGGTAAACTAGAAATAAAAGCAGATGAAAGACCCTGAAGGAAAGCAAATTAACATGTTAGGCATGAGGTCAAACAGAAAGCTAATTTGCAGCCTGTAGGCACTTCAGAACCATCATACAGAAACAAATATAAGCAGTGATGGGTACTCCTATGTATCACATAGCAACCAAAATTATAAAAAGAAGTCAACCTTGGGCCAGCAAGGTTAAAATTAAATAACAGAGGGAAACTAAGGAGGAAAACATTAGAATATGCTGTGTTTTTCTTAACTTGTTAGTGTATTTGCTGATCACTTGGCAAAAAAAAAAAAAAATAAAATAAAATAAAATAAAATAAAATAATAAAATAAAATAAAATAAAATAAAATAAAATAAAATAAAATAAAATAAAATAAAATAAAATAAAATAAAATAAAATAAAATAAAATAAAATAAAGCTTTTCGCAAATAAGTGTACCCTTTAAACTTCTCTTTCACTTTTAAAGTGAAAACTTATTTCTCTTATTTATGAATATGTTCAGTAAATGTTTAAATGACATTACAAATCACTTAGTTTTCTTACCTCCATAATGAGTTTATATAACAAATATATATAAATATAATGAGTTTAAATAACAAACCATGTTTAATCTAGATGCTTTTCAATGTTCTAAAGCTTGTCATGAAGTATGATCTTCTGGAAACTTCATTATCAGGAGGAATCCTGAGTATGTGCCATAAATAAATAAATAATGTCCTGTAAACAACAACAACAACAACAATGATAATAATAATAATAAATAAATGAAAGCCAAATAAAAATAAGAAATTAAGGAGTGAAGTTATGCATAAGAACACTTTGGTAGTACACACATATTCAAATAAGAAACTGAGAGAAACTTAGAAACTAATAGTTTCAGACACTGTATAATTTGTGATTCAGTTTACATTCCAAATCCTTGAATCGTTGTACATTTTGAACCAAAATACAGGTTAGAAAATATTTCTTATTTAAGGATATTCATTTCCTGTGAAACTGTGAAGCTGTACAGTTCTTTCCTCTTGGGATTTGCCTGTACTTTGTATGCTAGTTTTGTATAAATCTCAACTACCATGACAAAACAATGAAGAAAACTGCAACATTTAGGACTTTACCTGTCATGTACATTGGTAGAATTTGGTTTTGATAACCATTGCTCAAACATTTCTTATGAGTGATTTTGTGATAATTTGCAGATTATCACTTATATATATAATATTATATATATATAAATATTGTATAATTAATATTATATAATTAAGTAATAATAAAATTCATAAGTGTAATAAAATCTTCCTGTGAGAAAAGAGAATTTATAGTAACTGCAGCTATGGTAATCCACAACTAATAACAGAATACAGATTGAATACCATGTTAATATCTTTTTCATTCAGTCAAAATGACATCTTTTCCATGAATAAGATTTAGAAAACAAAGTTAAATACTGAAAGACTTTAATGAAACCTTCAATCAAATTGATTGAGTCCTATTTCTGTTTTCTATTGATTTTTCTATTGTGAATGCAATGTAGCTGTCTTCAGCTACTTTCTTTCTGGAGGCGCCTGAATGATGTTCCTTAAACATTTATGTATGGCAGTGATTCATTCATTTCCACATTATTCTGGCTGGAAAAGTGAAAGTACAGTAAATAAAATTCGTAATAGATTTTCGTTTGTTGCTGAAATATATACCACAGTGTTCAAGTGTGTATCAAGGGTTGGTGAAAAACAAACAAACAAAAACAACAACAACAACAAAGCAAAACAAAAATAAATCTGTATTTTGGAAGGATTTACAAGAACATAAAATTACTAAAAATACAAAGCTTCTTATATCCTGCATGTACAGCACAAAAGAACAGAAACTATTTACATAAACAGACCACTCAATTGAAATAGTAGACAATTCTATAGAGAAGTCAAAACTATGATTTCTTGTAGTCTGGTTCTTTTACTTGCCTAAGGCCAGGGAGTAGAACAATGGCTCAACTGAGAACAATTATTAAAAGTTCCCCAAATTCTTATTATTTTAGACTATGTCTCCTCTGGGACATGGACTAATGCATTTTTAAATCTGTAGACACCAGTCCCTGGGAATTTAAACAGAATAAGCCAAAGCCTTTTAAAAAAAATCAACACATAAATTATTTTTTTCTATATATCTATTTTATATGTTTTCTATTCCATAATCAGATTATGCTCAAATATGTACCCTGTAAAACTTTTTCCCTTAGTTATTCGTCATTTGGGGTGAAGAAACTGGTTTAAGAAAGCTTGATCAAATGCTATGGTGATAAGCGTTTCAGAAGATACTGCACAGAATCTAATTTCACCAAATGAACTAAATTAAGAAAGCTCAAATAGTTGAAATAAAAAACTGTGGTACAGTTTTGTCTACAAAGTAGAAAAAAAAAAAAAAAAAAAAAAAAAAAAAAAAAAAACTGTGGTACAGTTTTGCCTACAAAGTAGACAAATTCCTGTAATTATGGAATTATTCTTAAGATAGTTATTCTTAAGATAGATTCTTAAGTTAGATCAAGGGCAAGATTTATAAGTAAAACAACCTTGGGGGAAAATCCTTGGAACATTTTATTACCCAAAGTGAGACTGTGAAATATTTATTTATTTATTTATTTATTTTTATTTATTTTTTTTTTCATCCTCCTGCTTATGGCTGGATATGGGGCAACTTATAAAGAAAGTGCAATATATGAAAGGAAGTGTTTTACACAGCTAAATGAGCTCCAATGTAAGTGTTACAGAATTAGTATATCTATACTTGATATGTATATTCTGTTATATAAAAAAATCCTTTACAAATTAAAATACTGATTTTTCTTCATAAAAGCATCAAAATCTCAGTATACTTGTAGTTTGTATATAAGTAGGATAAAAACATTTTACATTAAAATTGTTGTTAAACAAAAGGTCATTTGACATACTTTTTATGCCATATTTATTACTGACATTCTGTACTTAGAAAATAAATAATATTTTGCTATCAATGAGTCCAATCTAGCTTGCAAATCCTTTTAAAACTGTTTTATTCCAATGGATCAAGGAGAGCTCAATATACAAACTGCAGATATTTCAGCAACTCAAATTGAAGCCAGTGTTAAAGTTCTTTTTTAACGCCATATGATTTGTAATACCAGTATAATTAATGAACTGCAAAGTACAGTCTCTACCTTCTTTCATTCATATATATACTTCAAAATTTTTGACCTGATGTTGTTTAGACATTAATAATCGAAAGGCCGTTAGATCTATAATCTAACCATTGTCTAGTCTTTAAATTAGTATGCAATTTCCTGTATGAAATAGAAGGTCAAAATCATCTATAAACTATTCCTTTTTGTTTGTTTGTTTGTTTTCAGCGGTACTTAAACTCTATTTCTCACATTCTATTCTTTCTGTAGAGTTGGCAAAAACACATGCAACCCTCTATAACTGCTAGAACACATACATTATATAATATATACATATCTGTATTATGTAAAAAATCATTAAAAGCACAAACTGTTTGAAAAATGAACTATTTTGTTTTGCATGTATTTAAACCTTACTAAGTTGTTATGGCATGCTATTTGAGGTTGGATGCAGAACTGTAAAGTAGCAAGGAATTTTCCAAACTTCCATTTTATCAAACAATGTATTTTTATAAAAGCATTTATTTTGATCCTGGAAGCATTTCTTTGGTCCAAGATGGAATTTGGCAATTTAAAAATATATTAAAAAAAAAAAAAAAAAAAAAAAAAAAAAAGGTAGAATAAGACTAAATAATAGATTGAGAGTCACAGTACACAGTAATCCTTCACTGTAGTGTTTAGCAAGACGGACTCAGAAGGTAGGTCACTACCCCTTTTTCTCCTCTTGCTGTTTTTGGAATGCCAGTGTATTAAAAACCCTCCTAGTAATCATAAAATTGAGCTGTTTTCCACTAACTTATCAGTAACTAGTAGCCATTAAAAGAGTCTTTAAAAATGTTACTAGCTTTAGGGACATTTTTATAATTTCAAAATAAAATACAGTGATAATATCTACACTGAATTCTCTTTACACCTGCTCTTGAAATAGCCACCTGAACATTGGTTATATTGTCAGAAGAATTCTTAAGCTGAAATAGAACTGATCTTTCTCCTGTTTTTAGTCCATGAAATACCTCATTTTATCAAGAAGGTCAACATAAGGAGAAGCCTTTTATGTTTTGTGTTATTTGCAGAATATTTGTTTTAAAAATAACAGAAAAATATATTAATTTAATTTCAATAAAATAATTGTTCTGTTTTTTATCAATTCAGCTGACTCACACAGAAACTGCAGCTTGAATAAGTCACAATTAAACAATTTATTCCAAAAACTGGGATGGAAATATTTATCCTGATGGACAAGATTTTTGAGACTTAAAATTTTACAATCTACTGTGTCTGCATGTTTAATTTCTTTCGAAAATTTTGCTTTGTTCTTTCTATAAATTTATTTCTGTCGATACAGTTTTTAAATTTGTGTCATGACACTCCTTCATATAAAGTCTTCAAAGTTTGCTTCATCACCTGCTATGGTAACTACAGGATTCCCCATTGTAACACTTATTCTCATGAAATAAACATAAGAATAAACATAAATAAATATATACATAATAAATATAAACATAAGAATAAACATAAATACACCTCACTGCTTGGTCTTACTAAGTCCAAGATTCAGAGAAATAAGATTAATCACCTTCATGGATAAAGTCAATAAGCCTAATTAAAATGATTTCAAACACTCAATATGTGAAGTGAACATGCATAAATTTAAGCATATTTAAACATATGCAGACTATCTCATTCAGAATTAAAGTAACTTTAGAAAGCTCTAGTTTATTATTCAATAGAGAGAGCAGCATCTGGGCAGTTAGATTTTGCATAGTAAATATATCAGCAGAGGAAATAATGCTGGTTTAGATGCCCAGGAAGCTTGAGGAAGCACAGCAGAGGTCTCAATCTGCTTCAGGGTTTGTTCGTCGGTGTACTGCCTGCCCAGCTCAGCTGTGGGCTCCTATCCACCAAGGCAGATTGTAGTGTGTAAACTGCTCTTCTCTGCTTCCTGACAGATAACTATCAATTAGTTGTAAATTCATTTGAATGTAATTTTTGAATATTCACCAGAGTCTCCGCTAATACTTCTGGGAATTTCTCTATCTAAACTTAATCAAGGAATTTTTTTTCTGAGTGTTCCCAGATCTTTGTATGTTTCATAGGATTATCATAGAATCATAAAATCGTTCAAGTTGGAAAAGACCACCAAGGTCATGTAGTCCAACTTTTAACATAATACTAAAGACCACCACTAAGCCATGCTACTGAGTTCTACATCTACACATTTCTTTCAGGGATGGTGACTCAGCGATTTCCCTGGGCAGCCTATTCCAATGTTGCACAACCCTTTTAGTAAAGAAATTTCTCCTAATATCTAACCTAAACCTCCCTTGGGACAACTTAAGGCCATTTTATCTTATCACTTCGTGCTTGGGAGAAGAGCCTAATCCCCACCTTGCTACAACCTCCTTTAAGGTAATTTTAAAGTAAAATAAGGTCTTCCCTGAGACTTCTTTTCTGTAAGCTAAAAAAAACTTCAGCTCCCTTCGTGTCTCTCTGCCAAGCCCTCCTACCCTTGAGCAGATCAACACTCACACCTAACTTGGTGTCATCTGCAAACTTACTGAAATCGGGACCCCCTTAGTAGGGTGCACTTGATCCCCTTGTCCTGATCATTGAAAAAGACACTGAAGAGAACTGGCCCCAGTGCTGCGTGCTGGAGAACACCACTAGTGACTAGCCTCTAGCTGGATTTAAATCCATTCACCATGACTCTTTGAGCATGGCCACCCAGGCTCACAGTTTTTAATCCAACAAAGCATACACCTCTGCAAGACTTGAGCAGCCATCTTCTTCAGGAGAATACTGTGGGAAATGGTGTCAAAAGCCGTAATGAAGTCTAGGTAGACAGCCTTTCCCTTGTCCACTGAGCATGTTACATTGGCATAGAAGGAGATTAAGTTTATCAAGCAGGACATGCATTTGATAAACCAATAGTGAGTGTGCCTGAGTGAGCTGTCCTGAAAGCACTGTGTGATGGCACTCAAGATAATTTACTCCATGAGTTTCCCTGGCACTGAGGTCAGACTAAGCAGACCTGTAGTTTCCCAGATCCTGCTTCCGGCCCTTTTTGTAGATAGGTGTCACATTTTCTAGCCACCAGTCAACTAGGACTGGTAACCAGGACTGCTGATAAATGTTGTGAGGTGGCTTGGCAAGCATTTCTGCCACCTCCCTCCATAGTCTTGGGTGGATTCCATCTGGCTTCATAAACTTCCATCCATCTAAGTGGAGTAGCAAGTCACTAACCATTTCCTTGTGGCTTATGAGGACTTCATTCTTCTCCCTGTTCCTGTCTGCCAGCTCAGGGGGCTGAGTACCTGGACAACTGGTCTTGCTGCTAAAGACTGAGACAAAGAAGGCAAGAAGTATCTCACCCTTTTCCTTATCCCTTGTCACTATGTTTCCCCCCACCACATCCAATAAAGGACGTATTTTCTTTTTCCCCTTTCCTTGTTTATGTATTTAGAAAAACATTTTTTACTTTCTTTAACAACAGCTATATTGAGCTCCAGTAGAGCTTTGCCACTTCTAATTTTGTCCCTGCACAGCCTCATGACATCTTTGTCATCCTCCTGAGCGGCCTTCCTCTTCTTCCAAAGTTCATAAACCCTTTTTTTCATCCTGAGCTTTAGCCACAGCTTTCTGTTCAGTCAGAACATTCTTCTTTCCTGCTGGCTTATTTTTCAAAATGTGGGGACAGCCTGCTCCTCTGCCTTTAGTTTTTTTTTGAAGTCCAACATTCCTGGACTCCTTTGCCCTCTAGGTCTGCCTCCCATGGGATTATGACAACTATTCTCCTTAACAGGCCCTCTGTCTGCCCTCTGGAAGTCCAGGGTGGCATTTCTGCTAAACCCCCTTCTTACATTTCCAAGAATTGAAAACTATTAATTTGTGATTGCTGTGCCTGAGGGCCTCCAACTTTCACATGTATTTTATGTTATAAATCTAAATAAAGATGTTATAAATCTAAATAACAAGTGAACCTGGAGACATGGAAATATGAGTACCTAGGTTTATTTCTCAGTGACTCCAAAAGGGCTTTGCCTAGATTTATATGGAAATTAAAAGCTGATTTATTTATTTATTTATTTATTTGCCTCTATTGTTTGTAAGGTCATCCTTAGGATGTCCTGAAAGATTGTCAAGGTGAGATGGTCTTTATATAACAAGATTGTATGAATATTGTCAATTTATGACTTGTTAAATTAAAACTTTATTTCTCATAAGGACCCATATTGCTTTTTCTGTGTTGTATGTAGTATTTAAAAAACTGAAAAGCTCAATATCTTTTCCATGCCAATGTAAGAAAATTCAATAGTATTGAAAAGAAATATAAACAGATAAATCTGCATTTTCAGTGGGGTTTAGAATCATGTCATATTTCAGAACTGAGCCTCCAACAGAGACATCACTTTGAGAAAGCTTAGCTCCAGAAAAGACAGACATGCCTTTTTTTTTTTTTTAATTTTTATTATTATTATTTCTAATTCCCCATAGCCCTCATAATATAAATACTGACATCATGATAAACAAGCATGCAGTGCATTATAGCACATTTTTTGTATCAGTTCAGTTGAAACATTAGTATTAAGCATGTAATAATGAAATAAGAGAGAGATTTGGGCATGTATCTAAATATTTCATCTATAAAGATACTTCAGAAAATTTATTATTGTTCCAAAAAATTACACTATATCATTGAGACATCTTTATTACATCTTTATTAACAATTTTGCTTAGTCTACAAAAGATGCTCCAGTTTAATTTAATAATAATAATACAGATAGTATTAATAATTATTAATAATTAATAATATCAATCAATAATAATAATTTAATATATTAATGTGCTTTCACATTAAATTCTGAAAATAGTCATGAAGTGTCAGTACATTTTTAAAATACATATTTTATTTTTATTTTTATTTATTTTTATTTATTTTTTCTGACTGAGATGGTTCACAAAATAAGGAGGTGTTTCTGACCCAGCTGTAGTGCTTCATTCCTTAGAGGGGCTATTGTTCCCTGTGGGGGCTTTCACAGAGGTAATCATGCCATCAAGCACGAAGTCTATTGACTCTAGGATATGAAGGTGTTTCATCTGTGGTCATGGCCACTGCAGGAAACCTAACACTGTCAGTTGAGTGATTACATCGGGACTGTGTTAGTGCTTTTCAGCTACTTCCATTTATGATTTTCTTAATTTTTAACTTCTCATTTCTCTCAGATGAGACTTCCCCCCCCCCTTCCCCCTCCCCCCCGCTGGGTGATTGTTCCTTATTTTATAGTTTCAGAAATGCGATAATTTAAATCCTTTCTTTGTAATGTTAGCTTTAAGGTATGATCCTTTCCCTGGACCTTTCAGTTCTTCCAGACTAATGCTATTCCTTTATATCAGTTTTTCTCATCTATTTTATCCTCTTTATCTTTTTTGGTTGCTATTCTTTATATTTCATATAACTCTTCTGTAGTCTTTCTAAACAGTGCAACCAGCCATCACAAAGTAATACATAAACTTCATATAATTCAGAAAAAAAAAAAAAAAAAAGAAAACAAAACAAAACAAAACAAAACAACAACAACAACAACAAAAACCTTAAACCTCAAGTTTCTACACTCAAGCTTAAGGAGACTCAAACTCATTGGAAATACCAGTCCTCAGTAAAAATTGATGTGTAACCATGACATTGTCAACCTCTGTTTTTTAAGAAAACTTCTTCAGAATGCAACCAAAGACTTCTGAAGCAAAATTCAATGTCTTTTCAAGTGTACTTGAAAAGCCTGTACTACTCTAAGCCATAAACATTTTAACCAACAATTTATGAGTAGAACAACTGCAAACATCTACACTATTAGGCCTGGCAGGTACCTTGCCAAGAAGTTATGTTCATCACCACTGGATTTGCATGTAAACTATTGTGATAAGATAAGGGGAACATATATCTGTCATATTTTATATTTCTTTTCTAATTTAAATCTAATTTAAATGTAGAGATGTTATACCAAATGTCGGTTCAAAAGCAAAAGAACAATGTTAATATTTTCAGAATATGCAAATATTCAGCAGCTAAATATCTCTCTTGCATCAATATATCTTGATTACTCTTTCAGTGAGATACATTTACAACCAAATAATGATAGGGTTTAAAACCCTTGGAGCATTTATTCAAGCTTGGATATTTATGCTTCTGTAGGAGAATAATGCAGTCAGTTATTTAAATTAGCATTGTTGTCCACACTGTGAAATAAAGAATAATCAAACAGGATTGCTATTAGGCTATAAACCATCATAAAGATCCAAAATTCATTTTCAGTAAATAAAATCTATGATTTTGTTTAAACATGACAGTGCAGCTTTTTCTTACAAATCCAATATTATATCAGGTCTTATGTTTTAACATCTGGATTGATCTAAATGCCAAGATAACATATTGTTTTGTCTTCTTCATAGTACAGTGAAATAATTACATTTTCTTCTATAATTTGTTGAAAAATCCATTAATGTTTCCAGGAAAAAGAGAAGAATAAAAGGCCTAAGATGATTGCTTACCTCCTCAGTATTTCAGAATGTATCTACATAAATTGTGATCACTTCTAACACATATTTATTATAGTAGGAGGCTAGAAGCAGCAAAGTATTCAAGACAGATTACAAGTACAAGGAATTCTATTACATAACTTGTTGACTGCATATTTGGTTTGTTTAAGTATTTTTGTGTATGTTTTTTGTTTGTTTTTGGTTTTGATTTTGATTTATTTATTTTTAATGCTGCATTGGGGTTTAATAGAAATAAAAGAACCTTAGGAAAACAAAAGAAAACATTTTGAAATGCAGCATAATATATCAAAATATAGGAACAAAATATTAACAAATTCTGCAAAACATTTGAGGTCTACCTGAACTTTTAGTGATACAGTGTTGTCATGGTTCCGCTCGAGTGGGTAGCCGAGCTCCACCACAGCCGCTCTCTCACTCCCCCTCCTCAAAGAGGAATGGGGAGAAAATATGTGAAAAGGGGCTCAAGGGTTGAGATAAGGACGAGAAAATCATGCAATAATTATTGTAACGGGCAAAACAGACTCGGCATAAGGAGATAGTAAGATATATTGCCTATTACTAACAAGCGAGAGAAGTGAGAAAACAAAGGAAAAAGCAAACCAAAAGCACCTTCCCCCCATCCACCTTCTTCCACCTCCTCCCCCCGAGTGGCGCAGGGGAACGGGGGAATGGGGGTTATGGTCAGTCTACAGCGCTTCTTCTCCGCCGCTCCTTCTCGGTCACTCTCGTCCCCTGTGCTGTGGGGTCCCACCCACGGGATGCAGTCCTTGCAGCGTTTTTTCCCTGTCTTAAATATGCTCTCACAGAGGCGCAAAACAACATCGCTTATTGGCTCAGCTCTGGAAAACAATCGGGCCCTTCCCAAACATGGGGCAGCTTCTAGATCTTTCTCACAGAAACCACCCCTATGGCTCCCTGCTACCAAAACCTTGCCACGTAAACCCACTACAAGTGTGCAAAGTATGTTGTTCTTTTAATAATTATTAAAATTATTAAAAAATAAAAATTAAAGAAAACAATGAAAATATATTTTCTTAAAAATATTGTTTGTCAAAGTATCTGTTGCTATTTTAAGTGTCTAAGATTTTTGATTTTTGAGCTTCCATTTTATGTTTTATAACTACCTTTTCTTTTTTGACTTATCTCAACTGAGTTGTCATGCATATGAAAACTGATAGTGTAAGTAACATTAAATAATAGTGAATCAAAAAAGCCAACGTCCATGAAGCTCTCCAATTCTTAATGACATGACAGAGGAAAAAAAGCAGGGGTTCAGAAAGTCTGAAATTGTATTTTTGATCATTTACATTCCAGCCAAGAAGTTATAACTCATGAAATCACAATGATATAAATATATAGCCACTTTTTTCCTCCTGAGCCCAAAACAAAGTAAGAATCAGGAGTGCAGCCTTTCCATCCACTTCATAGTATAAAATTTATTCAAATAAAAGTACAGTGATATTTAATGAGGATTGCCAGTGGAATTTGCCGAATATTAATTACTGATTTCTGATTTGTTTACAATTAGTCATAGGACATGAACTTTAAATTATTCAACTTGAAAATACTAAATAAATTATAATTAAAAAGACTGTTATATAGTTTAGACTATTGTAGACTATTATCTGTTTATCTAGAGCAATTGTGAGTAACCTGATTCTTTTTCTAACGTAACTTTTAACTTACTGACTAAAATTCAAATCTCTGGGAATTTCTAGTTTAGATTTCCATGAGTATGTAGGCAAAACAAAACAGGTGGGGTAGCTGGGTAATTATGGAAGGTTTGTTTTTTTTTGACTGAGGAACATATACCGGAACTTTGGACATAAATCAGCACAATGATTAGGAGAAAAAGCTTCAGCAAATAACATGCACTCACTAGCTGAGAAGTAGCTGAGTAGCTATGGGGAGAAGAAGAATTAATGTTGTGAGAGCTGACAACATGCCAACCTTGTGGAGAATGTTTTTCTATTTAATTACTTTTAAATACTTAATTACATTTTAATACAGAAAGTAAAAACTGTGTCATTTCTCTTATTCTGCTGAATAATCCAAAATCTAAACATCCCTTTAAAGAATAAGAAAAACAAACAAACAAACAAACAAAAGATTTCAGGCCAATGTACCATCTAATACTGAAACTGTGTGATTTAAACAATAACAAACAAACCAAATTTAACACTGCATCTTTGCGTAAAGATGAAGAGAATCATACCTCTTGAGGTTACCAATTATTGGATTTGGTATACAGTCACTACTATTGGAATGGATGCATAGGCTTTATAGGTGAACAAATGTTATGTGCAAAGAAAATACCCAATGAAAATGAAATTGGCCCTGCAGTATAGCAGAGGAAGATCTCTCCTCACCAGTTTCCAAAATGTGTGGCACAGGCATTAGTGCTCAACTTCTAACCCACCTCAAGGCAAATTTGGCTCATTTTGGTTCAGACGAATTAACAAATTTCAAGACAAAAAACAGGAAAAAAATACACAGCTTTACCCATTTAAAAGTAATAGTTCTGGCAGCTAGCACATTCTACAGAGGAGAGACTTGGATTTAGCCAAGGATTTTGTATGCAGAAGGCACCCATGATTTTGCAACCAGTTCAATGAAGGTGTGAGCTCTGCACAAGTGGCAGCTTGTGTGGGTGTACTACCCTGAGCATGAACATACTAGAGTGGAGGAAGAAAGCTCAGGCTGCTGTGAGTCATGCTGAATCTAGTGTTGGCACCTGAACCAGTAGCAGGTAAAAGGAGACAAACTGTTCTGTGTTGTCAGTAGGAGCCTTCTATCTTGAATAATGGGCAGAGTTATACAAACAATACATCTGTATTATCACTTAGCATACGTAATATCAATGACATCAGATGTATTAGTTATTGACTCTATTAATGATGAATTATTATTGATTGAAGTCCTATGCATCTCCTGTTTTATCTGCTTATCATAACACATCCATATTTTTGCTGCATGGTCTCCCTGTTTTCCAAAACAAACCAACCCCATTTCTGTTTGCTTACTGTGAAGCTACGTGAACCTTGTTTTCCATCAGGGAGGTTCCTGTCTCTTTCCTGCAGCCAGTTATCCTTCTCTCTGAGGTGTGGCTGGGAGGGGAGGTCTGTTGGTCCCAGGGGAGAGGCCATGCAGAACAGCCCAACCTGAACCATCCCGAGGTGGTGTGAGGAAACGGACAACATCTACAGGGATTGAAACAATCAGGAGTTGATCTCAGCCCTTTTGATAAAAGGCAAGTTAGAACAGGGAGGCATGAGAGGTGTCTTTGAAATCCCACTGGAAGGCTGAGCAGCGGAAAATTTGAGCAAGAGGAGGAACAGAAAGGAAGAAGGCATTCAAGAGGATGGGTTTGTAGGGAACTCCAAGTGTACAAAGGACAGAAGCATTGAGACTGATGTTAGCAGGAGGGCATGGGTAGGGTAGTCATGGGCAGGAGTGCGTGCAGTTCTTGGAGCCAGTTTTTGGAAAGCAAACCCAGGAATGGGGCATCAGGGCAAGTGAACACGGATCAAGGCATTCTGGACAGTCATATTTTCAAGCATGGTATCTCACTATGTAATTTGTTAGATGATAATGTGTTACCATTATCGATTACTCTGGTTCAGAAATCTATGAATCATTTATATATTTAGCCATGATGAATTTGGATTGAAATTCAGTAGCTTATTGTTATTATAAATAAATATATGCAATGTACTAAAAAAAAATACATTTAATAATTTTAATTAATATTATTGAAGAAATATCAAAAGTCATTGGGAAGCTCACAAGTTCAGTTCTGACCCTTTTGAATATTTATTATGAATCATTCCTGAAAACGCTAAGTCTGTATAGATCTAAGTGTTCAGTATGTACTGCTATGAGGGTAGTGAAGCACTGGCACAGGTTGCCCAGAGAAGTTGTGGATGCCCTGTAGGTGTTCAAGGCCAGGTTGGATGGGGCTTTGAGTAACCTGGTCTAGTTGGAGGTCTCCCTGTGGGGTTGGAACTGCTTGGAACTGTTGGAAGGAATCTTTAAGGTCCCTTCCAACCCAAATCATTCTATGATTCTGTGACTAATTTGGGCTGAACTTAGATGGAGGAACAAGAATAAAGCCATATGGAGGAGGTATTTTGTAAGCACATGATTTGTATGACTGTTGAAGTAGGAGCATGTCAGTAAGAACTTCTTAAAATAAAGACCCTATCTTCATTTAGAAGACTGTGGAGACAGCTGCAGAGTCTATGGGTCTGTATTGGTGATCCTTGCTCAAAAATAAAACAAACAAATAAAAACTACAACAGAGGTGATGGTTAAAAAAAAAAAAAAAAAAAAGAAAAGAAAAAATAAATCATATATTGCCCTGGAGATCTAGATTTAGCTTGTTTATACTTTAGACTACCTATGTGAGTAGGCTCTTAGAAGAGCTTTTAGCTTTTTATTTATTTATTTATTTATTAGTGAATAATTCCTTATTTTCAAGGTCTGAACTTCAGATTCAGACTCAGATTAGCAACCAGTAGGAACATACCTAATTATAACTAACATTATGAAGTGCCTGTTGTAAATTTGAACACCTGCAATTAGAAATTACTTCTAATTTTTCTTCTGTGCTTCTACTTCTCTTCTGTATAATGAGGTAATAGTAAACTCTGGTCTCATAGCAGTGTAGAATTTTTTTGATAGCTATGAAAAGTCAAAGAATCTGGTAAGATGTCACAGTCTGTTTTCAGACTAGTTTGAAGTAATTACTAGTTTAAGTAATTCTCATTAAACAAACACTGCCCATGTGATCAAATGCAACAAGGATTCTAAGGAAAAAAATACCATATTAACATGTCAGTAAAAATCCATATGCAGAGGGATTTGAGGCCTGAATTAGTTCTGCAATATTATGAGTGTTCTTTTTGAATAGTTGTTTTATATATAGTAAATAAAACTTCTTTTGTGTATGTATGTTCAGAAGAAGAAAAAAGTATTTCTTCTTTACAATGCAACTAAGCAAATACATATGTGGCAGAAGGAACTTCTAATACCTCACTTATAAATCCTAGTTTCACTGAAGTCCACATGAAACTTGTGTTATGTTACTACCATTAGGATTTCCTCCCAAGAGAGGATTTTCTTATTGCTCTTAGATTGTGAATACACCGAGACAGGGATAATATTTTATATTTTAAATAAATTAGATTTTATCTTGGGTGCTATTGAGATAAAAATTGTTGTGTTTTTGGACTGATGGGCTTATTGTTTCCATTGTTAATAATTTCTAATTCCATTAGGAAACTTAGCTATTGTCATATGTATTTCTGTATCTTTAAAATATAGACAGAGTTATTTTATTTTCCAGGATAACCTATGTTTTAACACATGCAGAATGTCACTGGGACATATTATGAATTTTCAAGAGTTTGACTTCAGTGTGCTTTTTTTTTTTTTTAATAAATGTTAAAATATATACATTTCAGGACTGATTCAGAAACTCCACATTCCTTTCTACTTCTTTTATAACACTCATTTCACTTTTAACTGACTTCATATAGACCTGATTTAGCTACATGCTCTCCAGTATCCTCATCTGACATGACTTTTGGTCATTTTATTAAATTGTCAGTCTGGTCAGCATCTGGCTCACACTTTAAATTCCATGTTTCACCTGACTGTTTTCATCCCTAACTGCCTTTGAGGGCTTAAAACTACAAAGTGAATGCAAAGATGAAATTGAAGCTGTTTGAATCGATGCCTTCACCTTTTGGAGATCTTTCATAAGAGATTATTGGTAACTTATCTTCTTTCAGTTGTGGACTGTTAGCCTGATTCTTGTACTTAATGCTCATCTGTCTTGTGCCTTCTCTCCATTACTTTTGTCTTTAGTATTTCAATTTCTCTTGGTACTCTTTTCTTGCAAAGTAAACATGTCCAGTTTCCCTGGGTGAAAAGGAAGTACACTTGACTTGACATTTCTCAATGATCCCTTTTATCACTTTCATTTTGAAGTAGCTCATGGAACACTGTTTTTAATGGATGTCTGGAGCTACTCTCCTCTCATCCCCTCCCAGTCCCTTTCCAGGCTCTCTTCTGTACTTAGCCTTCCCCTTTCCCTTCAAATGACCTCTTCCTTGTCATGTAGGAGAATATTCAGTCTTACCATTCCTCAGCACATTTGACCATTCTTCTTTTCTTGAAACTTGTTCCTTCATAGCCTCTATAGCTCTGTTCCCTTCATGTTTCTCCCCTTTTCTAATTATTTCTCCATTATGTCCTCATCCTGGTACATTGGTGGTAAATAAATAAAATCTTGTGGATACCAATCAAAGACTTTTTTCTTACCTTAAAAGACTTGTTGTTCCTTTTTCTTTCTTTTTAATAAGATTTTCATCTGCTCTTTGCACAGAAAAAAAATATTACAGGAAATATTTTTTCTTACAGAATTCTTTATTACTGTATATTTCACATGCTAAATCAAAATCAATACATTCCACTCTCCCCAGAGACCTTGACACCTAATGAAATTATGAAATTTATCATCTGCAGCATGTCTCCAAATCTTAAAGTCTTTTTCCAGTTCCAGGAAGACTTGCGGTCTTGATGTCAAAGTAGGATGGAGATCTTAAGACTGAGAAAACAACCAAGAGAAATCTTTTTTTTTTTTTTTTTTTTTTTTTTATGCTTTAATACTTTTCATTAACAAAAGATTCTAATTTAATGAAAAGTGATATACCCATTAATTCGCATTATTTTAATCCATATGTAGCAGATGAAAACCAGAGAAATTTATAAGGGTATAACATTAAGTCATGATCTGCTTTAACATGGAAGATAGATAGTATGTAGATATGATAGTGAACAGAACTTCAAATTCAAAGAACTTTATTATTATTATTATTATTTCCAATTGATATGAGTGAAGGAAAAACAAAACAAAACACAAATAAGCAACTCATCCATTACACAAGCAAAATACAGTATCATTGCTCTCTTGTTCAGCAAATCAGTTCAGCACATGGTCAAAATTGTTCAATAGAGAAGTTATGAACTAAAATAACTGGACAATTCTTTTTCCAAATTTGCATCTAGCTATCTGCTACCCAAGAGTCTTTTATTATAATCTGAAGTGGATATATTTTCAGAGGAGGCTTTTTGATTATATAGAATAGTTGAAAAAATAATCTTCTTGCTACATGAACTTCAATCTTTTTTTCTTTAGAATACTGGTAAAAGCAAGTAAAACTAGCAGTTTTGCATTGTATTAAGTTAAAATTAAAAGATAACAAGATGGCAGTAACATTTCAGTTTTTATTAAAAAAAATAAAATCACAATAGTGCTGTTTTTTTCCCCTACTCAAATATTTTCATTTATTGAATTGGGAGAAAAAAAATATCTGTATTATAATAACATAAATGTATAGGGAAAAAAAATTCTTCCATTGTTTATAACACACACAGTTGAATTGAAAAAAAAAAAAAAAACAAAAAAACAAAAAAACATACTGATTCCTGGCATTGTACTTACTGAATATTTCAACATCCTCATTAATTATTCAAGAGCTATAAGACAAAAATAATAATAAAATATAAATAATACTAATAAAACAAAAACAAAACAAAAATATTTATTTCCATTCCATTTTTGTAATTAAAAATATTAGTCTAAAAATATAAATTTCTCCTTGCAAAATACGCAATTTGATTTACTCTTATTCTTTTCCTCAACTCAGCCATTCATTTTCTTTCACCTAGAAACCAAAGAGCTGAACTAAACCTCAGTCAAGTCAGTAAGAATCCTTTTAATTACATCATCAGCCTTCATGTAATTGGCCTTCAACAGGCTTGGTGGATGAGGCGAGAGCAATGCATATTATTTATCTCAACTTTTATAGGGTTTATGATACTATGTTTCATAACATCCTCATCTGGTGAGGCTGCACCTGGAGTACTGTGTTTAGTTTTGGGCCCCTCATTACAAGAAGGACATTGAGGCCATAGAACATGTCCAAAGAAGGGTTACAAAGCTGCTGAAGGGCCTGAAACACATGTCCTATGAGGAGCGGCTGAGGGAACTGGGGTTGTTTAATCTGGAGAAGAGGAGGCTCAGGAGAGACATTGCTCTCTACACTACCTGAAAGGAAGGTGTAGGGAGACGGGGGGTCAGCCTCTTCTCACAGATAGTGATAAGACCAGAGGGAATAGCTTCAAGTTGCACCAAGGGAGGTTTAGGTTAGAAATTAGAAGACATTTATTCTCAGAAAAAATAGTCAGGCATTGGAACAAGTTGCCCAGGGAAGTGGTGGAGACACCATCCCTGGGGGTATTTAAGGAACAGTTGGATGTGGTGCTTAAGGCTATAGTTCAGTGGATGCCATTGGTAGTAGGGTGATGGTTGGACCAGAAGATCTTTTAGGTCTTTTCCAACCTTAATGATTCTATGATTCTATGAATCTATAAATTAATGATTCTATGATTCTGTGATTCCATGATTATATGAAATAGGCTGATGAAGTATGGCTTAAATAAGTGGATGTTGAGGTGTATTGAAAATTGACTGAACATCTGGGCACAGGGGATTGTAAACAGTGGTACAAAGATCAACAAAAGGAAGTATTAAGTCCTGCCCTTGGGATGGAACAATTCTAACCACAAGTACAGGCTTGGGGTGACTGGAAAGCAGCTCTGCAGAGGACTGTGGCATTCCCTCAGTTCAACTGTGCTCCTCAGTTCAAGAACAGAGAACTGCTGGAGAGAGTTCAGCGCAGAACCACAAGGATGATTAAGGGAGTGGAGCATCTCCCTTAAAAGGAAAGGCTGTGGGAGCTGGGTCCCTTTAGCTTATAGAAGAGAAGATTTAGGGGTGACCTTGTTAATGTTTATAAATATGTAAAGGGTGAGTTTCAGGAGGACAGAGCCAGGCTCTTCTCATTGACATCTAATGACAGGACAAGGGGAAATGGGTGCAAGCTGGAACATAGGAGGTTCCTCTTAAATATGAGAAGAAACTTTTTCACTGGGAGGGTGGCAGAGCACTGGCACAGGTTGCCCAGGGGGGTTGTGGAGTCTTCTTCTCAGGAGATATTCAAAACCCACTTGGACACGTTCCTGTGTGACCTGATCTGGGTGTTCCTGCTCCAGCAGAGGGATTGGACTCGATGATCTTTCAAGGTCCCCTCTAATCCCTAACATTCCGTGATTCTGTGATTCCGTGATTCTGTGATTCCATGATTCTGTGATTCTATGATTTGGTGGACACTAAACTGGACATGAGGTTGCGATGTGTCCTTGTATCACTGTACATGTTGCCAACAAAAATGTTAAACAACACTGGACCCAATACTGACCCCTCAGAGACACTACTCATCACCAGTCTCCACTTGGACATCACACCGTTGACCAAAACACTTTGAGTGTGACCATTTAGCTAATTTCTTATCCACTGTGTGGTTCATCTGTCAAAATCCACGTCTCTCCAATTTAGAGACAAGGATGTCATGCAGGACAGTGTCAAATGCTTTGCACACCATCATGGGTTGCACTAGACGGTGCTGATAGCAGGTCAAAGGATGTGATCCTTTCTCTCTGCTCAGCACTGGTGGGGTCTGTGGTAGTTTTACTCAGCTGGGCAGCTGAGCTCTACCACAACCACTCTCATTCTCTGTCCTCAAAGATAAAGTTCTCTTTGAGAACTGTTCCAAACAGGAGTCCATACCATGGGGTCTATCCTTCAGGAGCAAACTGCTCCAACACAGGCCCCCATAGGCAGCAGCTCCCCCCAGATCCCCTGCACCTTCTTGGACTCCGCTACAAGGGCTGTAGCCTCCTTCAGGTTAGATCCACCTGATCCACCGTGAGCTCTTCCAAAGGCTACAGCATTGAAATCTGCTCCACCATGATGTGTCTCTAGTGTGAGAGACATACTGGAATTAGTCCAGTCCAGGGCACTAGAGCATCTGACGTATAAGGAGAGGCTGAGATAATGGGGATTGCTCATCCTAAGGAAGAAATGGCTCAGTGATCTTATTGTTGTGTGTAAACACTTGATGGGGGAGATAAAGAGGGAGCTGGACTTTTCTCAGTTATGCCCAAGAACAGGACAGGAGGCAATGGGCACAAAATGAAACACACAATATTTCATTTGAACATTTTTATTTTTTTTTAAATCTGAGTGCAGTCAGATAGTGGTACCAGCTGCCCAGCAAGGTTGTGGATTATCCATCTTTGGAGATACTCAAAACCCATCTGGATATGGCCCTGAGCAACCTGCTGTCACTGATCCTGGTCTGGGCAGGGGTTGGACCAGACAATTTCCAGCGGTGTCTTCCAGCCTCAGCCAAACTATGAGTCTGTGACAGGGAACTTAGATAAAGCTTATAGCACACTCTGAAAGACTGACCAAAACTGAGACAAATTTTTGTTTTTATTAAAAGTTTATTTCTAATTTTCCACACTACTTTCCTTTCTGTACATTTTTCCATCCTAAATTATCTGCAAGATTATACCTATGTGTTTTTTGTTTGCTTGTTTTTCTTGCAATATTTTTGTTGCTATATATTCTCACTGAAAAAAAAATGGTCACAGATTTTCAAATGTTCATAGAACCTAACCAAATAATTATGTTTGGATGTAACTTAATTACCAGTCAGTTCTTCACTAAATTGTCCCCAGCCTGAAGAAAATGGATTTACTTTTTATTTACCTTTGTTTTGATATACGGACCACGTAAGTAAAGCTTTCTTAGAAAGGGGAGTAAGGTATGCTATTAGTTTTCATTATTTTTATTATCATGTCAGAAGCTCAAGGCATGCAAAAATACTGAAGGGAGGAAGAAAAAGTAATTCTTACTCTGTGCATTCACAGTCTTGCATTGAGTGTGTATTCATGCAAACATTAGGAGAGAAGTTGAATATGCCAAAGGCAAATCTGACATTAGTTTTTTCTTAATTTTTCAGTAGGATTGTTTTTTTTGTTTTGTTTTGTTTTGTTTTGCTTTGCTTTGCTTTTTTTTTTTTTTTTTTTTTTTCTTCTGAGAAGTTCCCCAAGGGTCTAAGGAATATTTATTTATTTGTTTGTTTGTTTTTGAGACTGAACAGTCAAGAGTTTTTCAGACCAGCTACTGAACAGTTAATGGAATCTATTAATTAACTATTATTTCAGGAAAAACAAATTTAAGGAAAGTTTTGCCCCATCAAGTTGTCAAGCAATTACTGTATTAGACTGCTGTAAAAAAATAATGTTTAATCTTATTCTGCATTCTTCCTTGTAAGAGTATGAAAATATTCTAGCCTTAGACTTTTGGAAGTCATTGTACTGTATTATTATTGTTATTATTATTATTCTATTTTCTTTACTTTTTTTCTTTACTTTTAGAGCACAGGAAAAGCATTACATTTACTCAAATGTCATAGGAATGTCATTTATATCTAGGGTGCAGAAGGAATAGCTCATCCATTCTGGCAATAATCTTACCTTTTTTGGTAGCCGCTATGAAAATGCCAACATTTGCTATCAATTACCCCTGCATGGTATTTGCAGTATTTCTTAATAGCTAGAATAAGAAATAGCAGTAGTATTTCAGATACTCTAGTGCGGAAATGGTTAGAATATGTTTGCCTAGCATTGTTTACCTACTGTTTGCCTATTGTTTATACATACAGGATTCTTGATAGAGAGTAGTTATATAAGAAAAATTAGACGAAATACATGTATGATTAGAACTCATGTTAGAGACATATTTTTTAGTTTCTTGTTTCAAAAATCAGTAACAAGTTTAGATTAGAAAAAAAATATGAGAAGTTCGGAAGTTTCATTTATGGTGAAACCTAAATGGTGAAATCTAAGGTTTTGAATTTCAGGACACTATGAGTTCTGCAAAGTTCTATATTAGTCTTCTGTGCAAGTATCAATATTTTCTTCAAAACTCTTCTTTTGAAATTGTTCAAAAAGTCTCTAGAAAAATTTTCCTGAAACTCAAATATATTATCCCAAGGACATTAAGGGGAAATGATAGATAAAAACATATCCAGGACTATTTGAAATCAATCATTATTATTCCTATATTTTAGTTATGACCATAATTTCTTTGTCATTTATTTGGTTTATGTTTAATTTAAACTATTACATAAGTAGAATCAAATCTGAGGAATGGTTTAGGAATAGGAAGCACTAAAGCTATGCTAATACACTAATATCCCAAGACACCCCAAGAATTTTTTATTTTATTTTTTTCTCTGAGTGCTGTTTATATTAATTTCAGAGAAATTATTGTCATCTGATTTCAGTGAAAACAAAATTCAGAACTCATTTTGAAAGGCCTAAAATATCTGGCTCTTTCAACTTATATATAACAGGTCCTCCTGGACCTGTTTTCTGATATCTTGGTGATAACTTCTTGGTACAAGTGCTAAGGGAGCTGACTAGAAAAGGTGCCCTCATACATTTCTTGCATATAAATTAAGAGGGTTTTGTGTCTTTGGTAATAGCAGGAAAATGATGATCAGAGTGCTGGAGCACCTCTCCTGTGAAGAAAGGTTGAGGAAACTGGGCTTGTTTAGCTTGGAGAAGAGAAGCCTCCATGGAGACCTCATTGCAGCCTTCTAATACTTGAAGGGAGCATAAAAACAGGAGGGAGAATATCCATTTACATGTGTTGATAGTGATAGGACAAGGGGAGTTGGTTTTAAACTAAGACAGGGGAGATTTAGGATAGATATTAGGAGGGAGTTTTTCACTCAGAGGGTGGTGAGGCACTGGAACAGGTTGCCCAGAGAGGTTGTGGATGCCCCATCACTGGAGGCATTCAAGGCCAGGCTGGATATGGCTCTGGGCAGCCTGCTCTAGTGGTTGGCAACCCTGCCCAGAGCAGGGAGGTTGAAACTAGGTGATCTTTAAGGTCCTTTTCAACCTAGGCCATTCTATGATTATATGATTCTATGGAAACTACCACCAAAACTTCAGCTCCAGATATAGGTAGAGCAGACTTCAGGCTCCTCTGGGAACTAATTGATAAGGTCCCCTAGGAGACATTCAAAAAACTGAAGACATTCAACAGTCCATCAGCTCTTGTCAAATTTTAAGTACCACCTCTTAAAATCATAGAAGCTGACAATTCTAAAATGTTGGAGTCAAGCAGGTGGGGCTGAAGGTCATCTTGGCTGAGCAGGGATCTTCTTCTAGATTAGACAAAAAAATAAAGTACATGGCCACTGGAAGGGAGGTCACACAACATGGGAGGACTACAGGGATGTTGTTCACCATTATAGGGAGGAAATTTGTGTGGTCAAAGTACAAAGAGCTGCAGATGGCCAATATGTCGGGGACAATAGAAAGTTTTGTTGTTGTTGTTTTTGTTTTGTTTTGTCTTGTTTTAATATGTTAACACCAAAAGGAGGACATTGGTTTGTTACTTGTTGAGGGTGGTTACCTCACAAACAGGGACGTACAAAAAAAAAGAGACTTTTAATACCATGTTTGCCTCTGTTTTTGACACCGATGATGGGCTCTAGGACCCCCAGATCCCTGAGTTGGCAGACCATGACTGTGCTAATGAACTTGTGTGGGATTTGCTGCTCTGGTTGGATAAAAATAAGTTTATCCTAATGGGATTTGTCCCAGGGTACTTAAAGAGCTTTCTGATATTATTGTGAGTCTTCTTTCAATTCTTTTTCAATGGTCTTTGTAATCTGGGGAGGTCCCAGTCAAATGGAAGCAGGGAAATGTTTTTTCAATTTTCAAGAAGGGCAAGAAAGAAGACCCAGGTAACTGCAAGCCTCTCAGTCTCAGGTCAGTGACTGGTAAAATTATGGAGACAATTATTCTGGGAGTTACTGGAAAACACCTGAAGGACATTGATCACAGCCAACACAAGTTCACAAAGGAAAAGCTCTGTTTAATGAACTTAAGTTCCTTTTATGACAAGGTCACACATCTAGTTGACCAAGGGAAACCAGCTGATGTAATCTTTTTGGTTTCAACAAAGTTTTTTATAAGGTTTCTCACAGTATATTTCTGGACAGAATATCCAGCATAGAGCTAGATAAATACATGATATGATGGGCAAACAGCTTTATGTAACGTTTTCATAAATGACTTGGATCCAGGACTTAAAGGCATACTAAGTAAGTTTGTGGTAATACTACATTGGGAGTACCCAGTTACTCTGTCAAGGGTAAAGAGGCCTTGCAGAGACATCTTGACTAACTGGAGGGCTGGGCAATCACCAACAATATGAAGGTTAACAACACTAGGTGCCAGATTCTCCATCTGGGATGGGGCAACCCCGGAGATATGTATAGGCTTGGGGACAAGAGATTAAAGAGCAGTCCCATAGAAAGGAATCTGGTGTGTTTGATCAACATTAAGTTGAATATGAGTCAACAGGGCACCCTGGAAGCCAGGAGAGGCAACTGTATCCTGGGGTGTATGAAGCATAGCATTGCTAGCTAGTCAAGGGAAGTGATTGTCCCACTCTGCTCTGCGTTGATGTGACCTTTCTTTGAGTACTGTGTACAGGTTTGGGTGCCACAGTATAAGAAGTACATGACATTATTAGAGAGTACAAAAGAAGGCAACAAAGATGGTGAAGGGTCTAGAAAGCAAGACATATGAGGAATGGCTGAGTTCACTTGAACTGATCAGCCTAGAGAAAAGGAGACTGAGGGGATACCTGTAGTCTGAGGGGTCAGCTGTAGTCTGAGGGGAAGCCTACAGCTTCTACAACAGGGGGAGTGGAAGGGCAGGCACTGATCTCTTCTCTATGGTGACGAAAAATAGGATCTGAAGAAATAGAATGACACTGCAACAGCGAAATTTCAGGATGATGTTCGGAAAAGGCTCTTCGTCAAGATAGTAGCTGGGTGCTGGAACAGGCTCTCTAGGGAAGTGATAATGGCAAGAAGACTACTGGAGTTCAAGAAGTATTTGGACAATGCTTTCAGACATATACAATGATTTTAAAGTGGTCCTGTGTGGAGTCAGCAGTTGGATGAACATTCTGGGTTCCTCCCCACTCACGATTTTTTAAGATTCTATAACTGGGCAGTATATAGTAGTTCAGAGGAGGAAAGGAAAGGAAAGGAAAGGAAAGGAAAGGAAAGGAAAGGAAAGGAAAGGAAAGGAAAGGAAAGGAAAGGAAAGGAAAGGAAAGGAAAGGAAAGGAAAGGAAAGGAAAGGAAAGGAAAGGAAAGGAAAGGAAAGGAAAGGAAAGGAAAGGAAAGGAAAGGAAAGGAAAGGAAAGGAAAGGAAAGGAAAGGAAAGGAAAGGAAAGGAAAGGAAAGGAAAGGAAAGGAAAGGAAAGGAAAGGAAAGGAAAGGAAAGGAAAGGAAAGGAAAGGAAAGGAAAGGAAAGGAAAGGAAAGGAAAGGAAAGGAAAGGAAAGGAAAGGAAAGGAAAGGAAAGGAAAGGAAAGGAAGTGTTCCTACACTGGCACCTTAATATTACAGTGAGCTTTGTTTCCTTGTTTTCAAGCTAATAATAAGCATCAGAGTGATCAGTATATGATACTGATGATACAAATGATAAAATTCTATCATTTCCTATGTGATACAAACATTTTATACACTCCTGCCTGTACGTATGTCTAGCTCTGCAAAAATAACATGAACATAACTTTGCTATAATTAAGCCCTTTCCATTGACTGAAATAGTTTTCTATCATTCAGTATAGAAATACTTTCTTTCCTCCATGTTGATTTATGTTCTTTATGTAATGAGTTTTCCTGTCCATGACACTTTCTGAAGAAAACCAGATATGTTGCAACTGTTCTGCATGGCAAAAAGAGGAAGGTATGTTTTGTAAACAAATGCCTTCTTCCTTTGATCATTACTTTTGTTATGTTTTTGTGATATCTGGGTAACAAGGTAATCACATAACATTATGAAGTCCTTTGATGAGGACAGGACTTCATCTCAGGAACACATACATGTGTTTAAAAAGCTCCCCAACAGGTAGCCACATCAAAATATATTGCCCTCTTCAACTTCTTCGTACAGGACTAAAGTGTTTGCCAGATGAACAAGACTTTTGGATAAAACAGCTAAAGATTGCGGTGTAAGTTACAAGAAGTAAACTCTTTTGAATAAAGCTCCTGTGTATACTTGAAAATAAAATGATATGTTTTATTTGTTCTGTCATTTAAACTTTTGAAATCTCTCTCACACACATACACACAAAGCAAAACACACCTCGGGAAAGTAGATTTTAGGTTCTGTTCATTTTAGTCTTGGAGACATCTTTTGTAGATCCAGATGCAATTCTTAAATGTCTGCTAAAATCAAAATGATGATTTCCCACATCTCTCCTCAGAACAAGCTTTTGCTCTAGCATAGTCTCCCTCTCTCCCTCTGTGGTGGTTTTACCATGCTAGGGGGCTAAACACCAAAACTGCTCTCTCACTCCCCCTCCGTAGATGAGGAGGGGAAGAAGTAAAGCAAAGAACAACTCACAGGTTGAGATAAAGATAATTTAATTAAAGGGAAATAATAATAATAATAATAATAATTAAAGGAAGCTAATTATGAACTAAACAATTTAACTAAAGGGAAAAAAAAAAAAAAAAAAAGGGAAAGGGGAAAAGGGAGGGGGAAAGGAAAAAGGGAGGAAAACAAACAAACAAAACAAATAAAGGCTATGTGGAAGTGCAGAGGAAAGAAATTACTCTCTACTTCCCACGTCCTTGAAGCAGGAAGGTTGAGGCCTTGAAGCCTCAACACACGTAGCCAGTGTTTGGGAGGAGGATCGACTTTTTTATGAGAGCCCACCCCTCCCCTCTTCTTCCTGTTTCCACCTTCTATTGCTGAGTCAGACCATCATATGGTATGGAATATGCCTTTGGTTGGTTTAGGTCAGCTGCCCTGGTGATGTTTCTCTTCTCACTTTTTGCCCACCCCCTAGGAGGGTTAGAGAGAGTCCTAGAGAGAATCTTCTGAGCAGTAGACACAGCACTGGTGTGATAAGCTACAAGTGCAGAGCACAGCACTGTATGGGCTGCTGCAGGGAAAATTAACATTCCAGCCAGACCCAATACACCCTCTCTCTCTGTGTACTGACATATACACCCATACATGTATAGAATACATGTATATACATGTATATACATTTATATACATGTATAGAATACATGTATATAAATATACAGTCTCAAATGTCTCCATTGTCATTTCAACTTTTGTTTATTAACTGTACTTCAGCTTAACTCATGGATGTTGTTTTATAAGAAATATTTTGGTCTAGGTAAAAACACTTGGAAATGTTTGTTTAAAATGATTTAAACTTTCCATGTGATTTTATAAGTAGAGTGACTTTAAGAAAAAGTTGTTTTCACAGCTTTGTGGCTTTCCCTTGCAGAATAATTGCCTATAGGTAATGTGTTCTGGTATGAAGATGTGCATTAAATACTTGTGAAACAGAGTCTGTTAATAAAATTTCTGACTGCAGGTAATCAGTGTGTGCATCTGTGTGTGAATCTTTCCCTTCTTGAAGTTTCTTACGACTATAACAATGATATTCTGCTTGATTGGCAAGAAGTGTGGTGATGTTGAGCTGCATCATGATGTCAACAACTACTTTTCATTAAAATAATTGGGACTAGGCTACATCAGATACTCTCGGGACCCAAAGTAGACATGCTAAAAAATAGACATTCTATTTCAGAACTTGTCTCTAATGGTAGAAATGTAGAATATTTTCCAACTAAGACGGAACACTTAGTTCATTTTTTTTTTCTTAGATAATTTTATTTTATTTCCCTTCTTTCCCTTCCCTTTATATTTACTTTGCATCTAACTTGTTTTCTGGGCCTTTAGGGTTTTGCAGAGATAAGACAAGAATGAAATTGTCAACTTTCATTCATACTATTCTCTTTCACTTTATAGTATTTTTCTATAAATAATTGGAAGTTTCAAGGTTCATTAGATAATGAAACAATTCAGAACACAGACAAACGATGCTGTCACAATCAAACAATTAGTGAATCAGAAATCTCACATAGGGACATGTCAAAAAGTGAACTTTTAGGGTTTCTTAGGTGAACCTAGGACATGATGATTCCTCTGACAATCAGAAATGTTCTGCAATATATGTTCATCAACAAATATTCTGTTTCTTATTAATGCAAAAGAAAAAGTCCAGAAAATGTTTATCATGCATGCAGAATCCTTATTTTTTTTATTAATAGAACAATAGCAGCACTTGCACAATAGAACAATAGCAATACACATGTTCTGTAGTGTCACATATTAAGTCTCTTGTCGTGTCTCAGTTGCAATTCGTGTTTGTTAATAAAAGTTAATTTTGAAGTTACTCTGTTAAACGTTGGGAAACAGATCAAGCCTCTAGATATAAAGGAGGACTACCAGAACCCCTAAACTTCCATCTAAGTTTGTCCACCTCAACACTTCCAGGTTCTCACATTGGAGACCACAGCCCTAGATCTTGACATCCCCATGCTTTACAACACTTGGATTCATATTTTAGGGTTCTGGAAAAACTTTACCTTCTCTTGTTGGGGCTTTCTGGCACTGGGACCACAAATAGAGTCTGAATGGAAAGTGGCTTGAAAGTTGGCTCTGAGAAACTTGATAGGAAAGTTCTGGAAATACCAGAACAGGGGAATTCTGCAGGGATCTTTTATAAAGTGTGTAACTAGAGTTATTTCCACATAGCATTTCTTGTCCACTAAATTGACTGTGGTAAAATTGTTATTAAATTGCTGGAGAGTTTGAGGGATCTTAGGTCAATAGGGCCTCAAGGTACCACTTCTATCAAACAGTAGCAGATGGAGGCTAACTGTGTTGGAAGCCTGTCAAAATGATAATGATGGTGAGGGGAAGGGACCTATTGTAAAAAAAAATCCTGGTAGTTACCTAAATTTCACAAAAATGCTTATTATTATTATTAAAAATACTGCTTTAGTGGAAAAAAAAAAAAAAAGAGAGAGAGAATTCAGTATTTTGATGTTAAAAGAAAACCTACTAAATCCATTCACAATGAAAAAATGGTAATTTGTACTTGTGGAAAAAAAAAAAAAAAAAAAAAGTGAAGCGTTATTATTAGTAAAGGCATCTAATTTTTACCTGAATGATTCCTAAACATGTTGAATAATTCCCTCATGCTTCTAGAAATAGACCCAAAAAAATCTAGTAATTTTCAGACCATTTTTGAAAACAAAGCAAAACAAAAAAAAAACATTAAACAATTACTAAATAATTACAGTCTGTATGAAACCTCTTGGGGAGGCAAATATTACTTCTACTTTCTTTATCCATTGTGTGACCTTGACCTGTCTATTGAACTCTATAACATAGTATTTATCTTAATGTGTGGATTTTTATAATAAAAAAGTTGATAATAGTGGCAAGGAGACATGAGATGAAATATGGAAAAAATGAGCTGCATTAAGCTTAATGAAGCTTATATATTTTGATAAACAATGGTGGGTTTTATGTTATAAGTTTGGATTAATATCAGTGAAGCAGAGACACAGGCATAAATTTTCATATCATTGATATTGCTTTTAAAGGGAAATTCTTGTAAACAACGCAGTAAATTAGGAGTTTGGAATATGCTAATTTTTTCTATGCTTCATCAGTCCTTTGAACAATAAACACTTCACCCCAATTAAGACACCACCCTGGGGATATGGCTGACCCTTGTACATGTAACAAAGCAAAGATGCCATGGATATCAGCAGTGAACATGATAGGGACAGTATTTCAAGTGTTCTTTTCCTTTTTTATATATATAACAATTGAACTGCAGAAAATAAGTTTCATTGCTTTTACCCCCCCAAAAAAAATTTGTCAGCTAATATTTCAAATGATTTTCTGTATAATTCACATGATTCTTTGAAACATATCCTCTATAAATTTGTAGATTAAGTAATCAGTAAAAGTTTATTAACTATTATTATTTTTATTTTCTAATCTATCTGTTTATTGATTTATTTTTCTGGTGTTGTTTTTGTCTAATTGAATGTTTATTCAAAACAAATACTTTGCTTAGGAAAACAGACATTCTAAGAAATAAATAATAGTAAGTACAATATAGGCTTGTGTTTTATTGATTAATAGTACAGAATATTATTTACAAGAGGCTGGGTAAAGCCACATGATAAAAAATATTATATATATATTTACTGTGCTTTTGTTCATAAGAAAAAGTCCATTAATGTAATCTTTTTCTCCAAATGCTTCTGTGTTTTGGTACCCTCTGCCTAGAATTTGCACATTACAAAGTGTGAGAATTGTTATTGAATCAAGCACTAGAACCTTTTACTTCTATATGCACAGCAAACAGTCTTACTGAAAGACACTAAAGCATGAATTTACTGTCCTTCTTTTATCTTCCCCACTTCCATTTTTCTCATCTTTTCAGTCAGTAAGAAGAAACTCTTAGGTCTCCTATAATTCAGTCTAAGTGTTGTGTTTTGTGGTAATTTACTTACTACTGTTGTTTCTTTTGAAATTCAATGGAGTTTTCTTTGGGATTTTTTGAACAATGATGTTCAGTCATTAAATAAGGTATTTAAATAAGGAGTTTTTTCTTATTTATAGCCTGAACACAGACTCCTTGAATGCAAATTTTGTCTACTGATTTTGTCTATTTTTCTCATCCTTCTGTTCCAACATTATTGGAATTAAATTAATCAATGAGCATCAGTACTCTTCTTTGTCATACAAACAGTAAGGATACTTAGTAGCCTACTAATGTTTCTCTTGAATTAGGACCTAAAATACCTTACTGTCACTTATACATAGTCATCATAGTCATTGCCTTTTTTATCTACTATTATTCCTTTCTTACAATGCTTTAGGTATAAGAGATTGGTTTTCTGGACAGCTATTATAACAAGCCTTCCCTCCCTCCTTTTCTTCTAGACTTATTTTGTGAATAGGAAGGAGAAAACAGTAAACAGTAAACCATGTCCTAAAGGCATTGCTACTGTGTCAAAACCCAGCTTGCTCTTTAACTTATTTACTTCTCACTGTTACTCAGAAAATAAATAAAAAGGAATATTTATGTCAGCAGTCTGTGGTCATGCTTCACAGGAAAGCAGGAAAGACTGAAGATACAGATTTATATAGGGGATGATCTAACTGCATAGGCTAGACAGAGGTCCTGGTATCATTTCCATGAAAAAGTAAAAAGGAGTCTAAAAATTCTTCAACTTGTATGCATGCTTAACATTATTCTAGAGGCCACAGAAACCCCATTTCATTGGATACATTTTGATGAGGAACAGTTTAGAGAAACAAAATGCATATCTTTAGCGATAATCTTCACAATTATTACTACTGAATTATTCTTACTTCATAATTCTTTTCCAAAAAATCTATGCTGTGTACAAAAGATGAGATTCTCAGTGAAAAGAGGTGATGACAGCCTGTATTTTTCACATTTAACTATTTTACAAAAAACTATTAATTGCCTCTGTCAGCTATTAAAATGAGTAAGCAAGATGCCCTCTGTAGGGCCCTTAGGACGGCTGGCCTAATCTGTCCCAGTAAATTCAATGAGTATTTTGCTAAATGTAATTAAAATTCAGTACTGCATTTGAGTAAGCCGCAGTGGTTTGGCAGACCTTCAAAGGTCTATACTGCAGCACAATAGTAAAAGTGATAAAGTGACACAATAAAAATAAATATAATACAAATGTTCCCATTATTCACAAATCTGGTGGGAAGTTGCTTCTTTTCTGCTTCCTATGGTGATAAAATTCAAATTTGTGGATTTTTTATTTTCAATCTTAGCTTACATTATTCTTATCAACATACCATTTTATGTTTCTAATGAATTGAAGACATTCTAACAATTCAGAGCAATACTGTATTTTTTTCCATATAAGTCATTATTTCCAAATACCAAGAAAATTGCACATGGTTTCATTTGTTAATTCTGGATTCCAAAGTGCAAAATATGACTTTTGCTTTGCAGTGACAATGTCCTCAGAACCTTAGTGTGTAATGCATCAGCTTGATCATTTACTCCTTCAGGTATCCTCTTCATCTGTTATTCTTGACTGTATGACCCTAATTCTAAGTTTCTCCTAGCATTATGTTATATACAGTTCTTAAATTGTAATACTTAAGAAAAATAAGTAAGCATCCAAGCTGCTAAAAGATTTTGCGAATATTGCTTACCAATGTTTTAAAATTTACTCTACAAGTAATTTAAACATGTCTTGTAAATCTTTGGTTAAAAACTAATATTCTTTTCAACTATTTTTTTTTCTGAATTGCCTGTTGACAACATGTAAAATTAATCATTATCAGTAAAAGTATCTTTTTTGTTACAAGATTTTTCTCCACAGAAGTGAAGATTCAGAAAGAGTCAGACTTTTAAACATAAGGCTTAGATCAGTTCTTTTTATGCCTTCAGAATAACACAAAATAAACTGTGGCTAAGTTGTTACGTGTTTTAAATTGTTTATGGAAAACTAGAATATTTTCATAGATTCATTTAACTACTTTTACCAAGCTTACTTCAGAAAAAAATTATTGTAACTAGAATAGTTCTAAAATACCCTGCAATTTTGTGTTTCTCTGAGCATTGAAATAATATTAGGTTGGATGTTCCTGCTTATTCAGTAACAAAAGAACTTTTTATAAACTTGCATTCAATACTTGAATGAAAATATATGAATGCAATACTTGAACAAAAAATATTTCAATGAAAAAAATTTGAAATAATATATTTCAAATAGGTCCAAATAATTTTTGATATAGGTTCAAATAACCTAGCCAAGATCAAAAGTCCAATAACCCAGCCAAAAATCAAGCCTTTAGTATGCCTGAATAGTCTAGGATTTAGTATTCCAGGGTAAAGAGTCCTCATTCATATGAGTGGCTGCCTTCCATATAAATGGATGCAATTCTGGCATCTATCTTGAAACAATGTTCTTGTTTGTTTGTTTCTTTGTTTTTCCAAAGTAATTACATACAGCATTGTAATTGTGCTGTATGCCCTATGTTCTACAAGTCAACAAGCAGAAGTTAGTGGAATTGAGGAACAGAGTTATATGTACCCTTCTAATTTTCTCTTCATTTATTTTAAATTAAACATGGTTACTCTTTAATTTACATTAAAGAGTAAAATATTATAATATTATAATTATATTATAAATTATAATTATAAATCTATAATTATAAATATTATTCTTAAACATCAAATTTGCCTTTCCATACCAACCTAGATATCTGATATTAATACCTCCATTTATTTAATATAAAATCTGATATTAAGTCCCTCACCTGCTGCCATTTGTACAAAACACTTCTTGGAAATCCCATACAAAGAAACCAGAAAAACTTTTTTTTTTCTTTTTTTTTCTCCTTTCTTCCTAATGTTTTCATATCACGACTGAATAAATAAATAAATAAATGAAATCATTGCTAACACTTTTTACACATGAAAAAAACTTTCCTGCTGCGGGAATCTCTCTATTAAATTGTTCTTGACAGTTGCATTTTGTCTTGATCTTTCCTAAAGTGGTGCTATAAATAACTGCAGTGCAATAGGTTCTGAATCAGTGTTTAATAATTAGACTGTGAAGAATCTTCTGTAAGTTTTAATCTTTATCCGCTTATGATATGATGCATATAAAAATAATACATTCTGAAAAAAAATAAATAAATAAAGTCAATTCAAAATAGAAACAATCATTGACTGTGGTATACATCTTTTTTTCTTTTTCTTTTTTCTTCTTGAATGTTAGGTTAATCACATATACTCAAAAAAGGTGGGATGGATGGGAGGTTTTTGCTACCATTAACATTTATCAAAAATACTGTACTGTACTGTACACCACAGAAACACCTATTTTGTTTTCAGTTCCAGTGCTCTAGCTCCTTGGGGTACAATTTTAGTTTGGGTTCAACACATAAAGCATACAGTAAACTATGAAAGAAAAACAGTATAAGGCTTATAGCTCAGTCTTTTTTTTTTATTTTATTTTTTATTATTTATTTTATTTTATTTTTTATTCTTAGGCAGCGTTTTTAACTTTAATTGAATAGACCATAAATTGGAAACTAAAGAAGAAATGGAAAGCATAAAAATCAGTTGTTATTTTGTCAAATTTCTAATATGTCTCAGCAGGCTGGTTTGCAAGTGTCTGTGCCAGAATAAGGGAAGTCAGATTCTACATTTCTGACAGTGCTGTTGGTGTAGAGCACCTTAAAACAATAGGGAAGCCACTGTGAAGAAGTTCTTACAGCTGACTGGCTGCAAACAAAACATCACTCTTTTTATACTATTTTTAAGTATATATACTATTATATAATACTATATACTAATATACTATTTTTATACTACATATACTATTTATACTATGGACATAGTATAAATCACAAGTGTAGCATAACCAGAAGATGGGATTTTGAATGACAGCTGTAATTCTTGGCACATTTTAATTTCCAGTTTAATTCACAAGAACTAATAGGTAAACATTTCAGTCTCCATGACATTTCTTGGGGAAACTTACTAGAAAACTGTTACTACAGTAGTTTAATAAAAGTTTATAGGACTTTTATAACTCATAATTCTGGAAAAAATAAGTCACAATTAAAACAAACCTAAATTGTTCTTATGGCACTCACACACAATATAAAAAAGTCAGGAACAGATAATACTTGGTGAGAAGCTTGGGTATTCAGGGCTATGGATGTCTATTCTTTATAGTGGTGCAATCATTATTATTTTAATATTTTATAACAAAGAGTTGTGGTGTTTTACTTTTTATTACTATTTTATTTTCCTAATAAAAAATATATGTTATAGGTAAAACAGAAAAAAAAAAAAAAAAAAGCCACCTGAAAGTACAGCAATGGGAAAAAAACAAAACAAAACAAAACAAAACAAACAAACAAAAAAAAACAGTCAATCAACAACAACAACAAAAACAGGTAATGATCATGGGTAAAACAGCAAATAAGTACTTCAAGTACTTTGGGTGTTTAAAGATCTACAGTTTTATAATGTCTGCAACAGTGCCTGGAAATTTTATATGGACTCTAGTAAACTAGAGTAATCCAGTCCTTAAATTCTGCTGTGTATGCTATTCTCTATAATTACAAAAAAATTGTGTATTCACTGTTTACTCACTTTCATGTAGCTCCAACCTTATGCTACATACACACCTCTGAATCAGTTTAGCAGTACTTATGAGCAATTTACAAGTCAACTGTACAGGCTGAGTGAGCTAAACTTAAGTATCATACACTTATTACATGTTTATAGGATATATGTGCATACGCACATGTACATATCTATCACACATGTACATGTGTCATACTTGTATAATGTGCATGTCATATTGCATGTCTCTGTAAGTGTGCACATAAGACTTTAGTCCACCTTCACATACATTACAATTTCTTATCATATATTAAATTAGTTATTTCATTCACCTGCATTATTTCATAAGGTGGCATTTGACTGAAGTATATTTCAATATGTATTTTATTTTTAATTTTAATTGCTTTAATTTTAATTTTATATTGATTTTATTTTTAATTTTAATTGCTGTAAACCTAAAAATCAATATATTGTTTTAGGGAAAATGGTAGCTTATTTTTCCCCAATATGTATTGCTTGAATCACTTGATAATGACATAATTAATATTGGTAATTTTCATTCCAGTTCAAATGATCTTCACGTTTAAGATGCTGGGGGATTGAGAAAGGTGTTATATTACCTGTATTGATTCTATTTAATATTAGCATCTCATGTTTGTACAATTAAAGAGAAATGTCTGTGAAATAATTTCTTGGTGCAGGATCTTTGATTATTTTCAAAAATAGTTGAACTGTTAAGCTCTAATACTATTAATTTTTCTTGGTTTATGCATTTAGGTAAAATGCTTTGCTATGAGATTCTATGTGACATTAGGTCTGTAGCTGTGTATGATAGACAGCAAGAGAGACACAAAAAAAAAAAAATTAAAAAATCTTACTTTGTTGATCATGTAATTTATGATGAATTACCATTTTGAAAGATCATCTGGCTGATTGAAGTAGAGTTTGATACACGAGATAAAAAGAATACTGACTGTGCAAATTCCAAATAGAAAAGTATCTGAAAACAGTGTTTGAATATTTATTTCTCAGCAGTTTCATGCACAGGTGTTTTGGCATGTGTCTTTATACTACTTTGTTTGTGAAGTGTTTTATTTTTGTAGAATCTCCTTCAACTTTCAGTTTAAGTAAATAAGTAAATAAGTCCTTCTGTGTTATAGTCATGAGGAAAATACAGAAATAGTGTTGCCATTTTCATGACTTACCCAGTAGAAAATCCATATGACAATAAGATTGTCATATGATGTCATATCACAAACTGATATTTTTCAGGAGTATTAATATTACTATATAGTGCAAATCCTGCATATCTTCTCAGATATTACATCATGACAAGCTTTTACCCATGGTCACACTGCAAGTTTTTACCTGGGCTCAGTCATGTATGAATGTGTCTTGTACAAGTAAATGTGAAGTTATCTGCAACCTAGTGGATCTCATTGTCTTAGACTAACTCTTGCACATGGGTGTGGTGTGCTGATCCTTACAATGAGTAATCCTTATTACTCTATCCTTACAATCTGATCTAAATATGCTTCTTGTTTTGGAGATGCTAAATACATCTTGTTGTGGGAGATCTAGTTAAGTTCTTAGTGATTTGCACAAAGCTACATGGTAAAAAAGACAAACCTACAGCTCTTGAATTCATCCCTTGGTAGACTTAAAATTATAAACAATTATTAAATCATAATACATTAATTAAATTATTAATATAATTAGGTATAGTTACGTTTATAAAATTACAAAACAGTTACCTAAACTTTCACTTATACCAGTCATTCAGTTATAGCCTCCTGTTTAACTGACAACAAATATAAATAAATAAATAAATAACAGGCACAAAAAACGTTTGATGTTTAACTAAATCAATTAAACAGCCTTCAGAAATGGATTACCAGGAATTCATTTAATGTTATAACTTTGTTTTAGATTCAAAAATCATATAAACAAACATTGGTTGATTTATATGTTGAACTTGAGGGAAGTTTGGGGTAAAACTCTTTCATCCCCTTTGCCTTCAAAGTTTCTCTAAGCATTCTGTTCATACTCAATATTAATTGCTACTTTATTTTTTGTAAAAAAGCTATGCAGCTGTAAAATACAGCTTTATACTTTATTTCAACAAGAGGTATAGTTATCTGAACAGATGCATTACTGTTACTGTAAAGAAAGGACCAACTTTACCAGCAACTAAAGGGAAGGTTAATGATTGTGATGTATCTTTTACGTTGTGTGTGAAACATGAGGAGTTCTGCACTGTAAAGATTTACAGAGTAGAAGTCAAAGCTTGCACTATTCCAAGTACTCTTTTAACAACAGTCTGTAGATTTGGGAATTATCTTCAATGCACCTAAACAGGTTAAAAGAACATTAAGACCAGAAAAGAAATTTACAGCCTTCTCATGAATTCATGGTTTTACACTTATGTGTATGGGGAATGTCTTATGAAATTTTTTAATACACTAAGCAAGTAAATAATTAAGGTAACCTGTATATTTTCAACATTTATTGTATTTCTACCTACAATGCATCAAGAATCAGGAACACAATCATACAAAAATAAAGTTTTTTTTTTTTGTGGTGTTGTTGGTGGTGTTTTCTGTTTGTTTGTTTTGTTTTGTTTTGTTTTTGAGAAAGAATCAGTACCTTCAGAAGGGACATCATCACCCTTTAGCAAACCAATGTGAAATCCAAACCGTTCAGCAAGAAGGGCCAGATCCCAGCCTAGAGCTTCATGAGTACAGTGATAAATATTGGGCACAATGAGAGATATTCAGCTGTTGGATTTCCAATCCTTTCTGTCCTCTAGTGAAACAATAATACAATGGATGGCCTCTTTTCCCTTTGGGCTGAGGAACCTGGTGGCTGTTAACTGAACCATTGTTGGACCACTGCTATTTTGGTAAGACAGCATCTGATGCCATTTGGTACAGGAATAATTAGGGATGCATCCATTAAAGATGGATTCCGCGTCCTTGAATGATAGTGATATTATATGTACCATCTAATCATTAGAACAAAATTCAGAGCTCTGTTTTACAGAACTGTGCCACACATTGCAAATGAATGGTTGAATATGTTGAAGCAAGATCCTAAAGGGGTGAACAAAATGCTAACCAAGATCTGTCCAAAATTAATGTGCTTATTAGAACTGTTAATTAAGACACAAACATGATAGGTGTTTCTGTAATTTATTTATTTATGTTTTTTCTCCATTTATATTTCCTCTATTAAGCTCAGATTACATCTAAACTTTTCTGGAAATATTTCATCTCATACATGCCCCAAATGGGGCACTTTGCACCTCCTCTGTGTTGCTGTCCTAACCTGGAAAAGAAGGAAAGGTTCATTAGGCTTGGGAGAAAATATTAAAGACAGCCATTTTCCCAGTAGTGTAATGGTTAGATCATTCAGGTGATTAGAGGAGTTATCATTTCTACTCCTTGCTCCCAAGGACATTGGTATATTTATACAAATTTATAGTCATTTAATTTGAAACTATTCCAATAGGCCAGGAATCAGCTCCCATGTCTCCCTTTTCCGAGATAAAATGACTTACCATTAGGTAGCAAAGTCAAATTCCTCCTTCACAACTATTTGTAACTCTGAAACTTGAGTTACTTTTGGCAAGGTGATCTGCCTTTAATTTAGAGGAGTGATATAGATTTCATCTACAGGACAATTCTAATAGTTGCAAGCATTTCTCATAGCCTTACTTAAATTCCAGCCATAGCTGATACTACAGTTTGTAATAATACCTGCAGTATCATATCATATTCCCTAAGATATCCTAAGATACTGTACTGGGTCTGGCTGGAATGTTAACTTTCCCAGCAGCAGCCCATACGGTGCCATACTCTGTACTTGTAGCTGAAACAGCAGTGTTATCACACCAGTGTTGTGTCTACTGCCGAGCAGCAGTGGCACAGCATTGGGCCTTTCTCTAACCCTCCTAGGGGGTGGGCAAAAAGTGAGGAGAGAAACATCACTAGGGCAGCTGACCTAAACCAATCAAAGGGATATTCCATACCATGTGATGTCACACTCAGCAATAAAAGGTGGAAACAGGAAGAAGAGGGGAGGGGTGGGCTCTTGTTGGGAAAACATCGGTCGTCCTGTCAAACACCGGCTGCGTGCGTTGAGGCCTTGCTTCAAGGACGTGGTCAATCATCGCTCATTTGTGGGAAGTAGAGAGTAATTTCTTTCCTCTGCACTTCCATATAGCCTTCATTTATTTTGTTTGTTTGTTTTCCTCCCTTCTTTTTATTTTTCCTTTTCCCCTCCCTTTTCCCCTTTCCCTTTTTATTTCGCCTTAGTTAAATTGTTTAGTTCATGGTAGTCTTTATTTGATTATTATAATTATTTCCCTTTAATTAAATTATCCTTATCTCAACCTGTGAGTTGTTCTTTGCTTTACTTCTCCCCCTCCTCATCTAAAGGAGGGGGAGTGAGAGAGCGGTTGTGGGGTTTAGCTGCCCAGCACGGTAAAACCACCACAGATATTCCCTAAGATATGATATGATATCATATTGCATAAGATAAAAATAAAATAAAATAAAATAAAATAAAATAAAATAAAATAAAATAAAATAAAATAAATGAAATAGATAGAGCACTGATTTTTTTTTTTTTCTTTTTCTTACATGATGTTGAAATTCTTTTCCTCTTCTTGGACCAAAGTATTTCTGAACAAGATCAAAAGTAGAAGGACTATCAGAATGGAGAAACTGCTACAAAGATTCTGAGGTTATAGTAACAATACTAAAAATGCTGTGAAGTAATTTGGGATTACACATAAGATAAGCAGAAGTTCTAAAAATCATACTTTTTGTTTTAAGGCGTGCCTCACAAAAGGTACCACAGATTATTCTCATGATATGGTTATCAGAACATGACTTTCTTTTCCCAGATCTTTAAGTGCCATAGACCGTACTACATGCTTCACCTTCAGTGGCACATCTGTTCATGAACTTTTAGCTATGTTAGTAGTACAGTTCTTGTGTGCTGTGTACAGAGGAGAGAGTTGGAATCATTATAATACCTCAGTATACGATTTGATAGATTTTCATGTTTCAAAATGAAAAAATTCTTACACCTATATTCTTACTCCTATTTTTCAGGGATCATGCTGTCATGACATTTGCTTGAGAACAAAGTTACTTTCTAGAAACTCTAATAATAATTATTATACTCTAATTAATAATTAGAGTATTAATTATTAATTTATTAATATAATTAATAATTGTTGGGCATTATAATTAATAATTAAACTCTAATAATAATAATAATAATAATTAGTGTTATTTAATGCTAAATTGATTCTCTGATTGTTGAAGTACTCTCTGATTTTGCTAGATTTAATATTTGTATAGCTTAAACTGATAGTAGGTTCCCAAAGAAGTGTAACATCTAAACACTTGTGTAAGTTGTGTTCACCCAACATATTCCAAGGAGTTCATATATTTCTGTCTCTATATTTCTTAAGTTCCTGGAGCCAAACATCTCCTTCCAAGTAAATGTGACACAAGTAAATCATTCCTGCAGCAAGGCCAATGTTGAAAAACAAAACAAAACAAAACCAACCACAACAACAAAAACTAACAAATAAATAATAATAATAATTAAAAAATCCTGTTATGGCAGCCATAATATCCTGGATTCATAAGTCATCTGGTTCTGTTTCTTTTACACCAACCCCTAAGGAAAGAAGCTGTTGCAGAGCAGAACATTAAGCCTTAAATTCTTCCTGTTCCTGTAACCGTTCCACCTCATAGAAGCTATCAGCAAGCCTGCAGGTGAAAAAAAAACAAGATGCTTAAAGAGAAGACATTTCTGTACTGCCACCATAATGAAAAGATCTGATTTTTGTAACATTTTAGAAGTAAATTTCTAAATGTGACTATATGTATTGTATTGACTTCAATTTAAATAATGATTTCTAAATTTTTAAAGAATGAGATTTAGATAATGAAAGTTCACATCAAAATAGCTCCAGAAGTATGCTTGCTGATGGATGCTGAATAACTTCCTCCAAATCATATACATCATAAACAGGTAGAAGTGGAGTAAAATATTAATATTGAGACCACTTTTGGCAATACTGAACAACTCAGTTCTCAGAAATTTGGATTCCAAGAATAATTCCAAGAATGATTCCAAGTTTTGCAATCAGATTAAAAGAATCATTCCATCATTTAAGTTAGATCTAAGCTTTCCCTCACACATATATGGTATTAAAATATGGATGCAGTAATACATGTTTATTCCTAATATTATTTTTAATTTTTGATGACCTCATTGTATTTGAAGGCCTCATTGTATTTAGATAGTTTCTTCCTTCTTACAATACCTCTCTCAGTCCAGTACTATCAATGGGAAAAATCAACACAAAAAGCATGGGATAAGTAATGAATGTATTAATTTCAAAGTCCTAGGTCATGTTTACAGTTTTTCTTCTGATAATTTCCTCAGCTCTAACACACATTCTACAAAAGAAGTCATATCCACTAACCTCTAGCTGCTGCATGTAAATGAGGTATATCAGTGGTTCTTCTTGGTCACAGCTATATGTATATTTTATTGTGGTAGTTTTATTTTTATTATATTTATTTATAATTATTTTTGTCAGGCTTGAAAAAAATGATCTCGTTTCATGATGTTAAATATTTGTTGCATGTACTCTCATTGTGCATTGTCATAGCCTGCTGCATGGGGACTTTTGACTATGAAAATTGTCCAAGAAAACAGATTTTATTTTATTTTTTTAGGAGTGTTTATCCTGCTTGTTTGCTAAACTGACATACAAGATGTGTGAAGTGAAGATTTTTAAAGCAGCATAGTAAATATTAACTTAAAAAGAGAGGCACTAGGCAGTGTCTAATGTCAGAGCAGATGACCTAGGCTTTCCCATAAGAATTCTAGTGTCTTTTTTCAGAAAAATGCAGGTCTCTCATGTCTGCAAATGTCTTGCAAATCCTGGGCCACACTTAATACCAGCTTCAATAGAATTAGCCCCCTCAGAATGCCTCAGAATCCATACCATAGGCTTTACACAGAGTTCATAACTGATGTTAGTTAACAGAATTTTGTTTTTTCTTCACAGTTTACTTTAAATCTAAAACATTATTTCTGTATTGATTTCTGTCCTGATTTCTGTCCCCACTGGGATAGTTTGGAAATATAAGCTGAATAATTTCATCTGTCTCAGAATCCCATATTCTGTCAACTGAACAGATTTCTATTATTTCACCTATTACAAACATAAAAGTACTTGCTCAGTGACATACAGAAGTCAAAACTAAGAACAAAAACACGTAGTCTTGATTCTTAACATCTCCACAAATACAGTTTTTATGTTGCTGCCATGAGCACCACAAGTACAATTTCATATACAATTTCTCCTTGAATATTTAAATAAATGACTTCCAGAAATGCAGGCTAAGAACTAAATAGGTATTTCAATATGTCACCATTTGAGGTCAAGACCTGCTTGTCTTGCAGGAGAAACAAACAAAACAAAACAAAACAAAACAAAACACAATAAAATAAAATAAAATAAAATAAAACAAAACAAAACAAAACACAATGAAATAAAATAAAATAAAATTAAAATAAAATAAAATAAAATAAAATAAAATAAAATAAAATAAAATAAAATAAAATAAAATAAAATAAAATAAAATAAAATAATGAAGTTATGCATTCTATTTCTTTCTTCAAAAGCAAGAGGCTTTGATCAGTGTTTTTAAAGAGCACAGTGTTTTTGAGAGCTCTGTCTTTTGGTGAATATCCCACTGTGAACTTATAAAGAATAGGCTTTTATTTAATTAACTTTGCCACAAAAATAATACACTTTTTCTAAACCTACTTATTTTCTTCTAACTTTAACTTCTAAAGGATCATACAGTATTTGTTACTGTCTGTAAGTTATGAATGCAGACATTAATAATGAAGTTACAGATTTTATTTATTTATTTCTAAAAGTGAAAAAAATGTTTCATGTTACATTTTATTTGCCAGTCCAATTATGGCACAAATGCTTATATATTACGAACCAAAACTACTGTAAAAAGTACTGAGACCTAAACAAGACTATTCTGACTTAGGTATTTAAATTTAAACACATTATTTTGTTAATTCTTTTATGTTTAGTAAGCTATTAAGAGACTGAATGAGTCATAGAATCATAAACTCTTAGAATCACAAAATCATACAATGGCTTGTGTTGAAAGGGACCTTAAAGATCTTCCAGTTCCATCCCCCCTGCCATGGGCATGCGATGCAACCCACTAGATTAGGTTGTCTAGAACTCCATCTAACCTGACCTTGAGTACCACCAGGGATGGGGCATCCACAACTTCTCTGAGCAAGATGTTCAAGTACCTTACCACCTTCTGAGTAAAGAATTTCCTCCTAACATCTAACCTAAATCTCTCCTTATTCAGTTTAAAACAGTTCCCATTTGTCCTATCATTATCTGGCCATGTAAAAAGTAGTTCTCCATAAACCCCTTTTTAGGTCCTGGAAAACCTAAAGGTTAGCCTTAGGAGACCTAAGGCTAAGGTCTCCCCTTAGCCTTCTCCAGGCTGAATAAGCCCAGCTCTCTCAGCCTTTTGTCATAGGAGAAATCGTCCAGTCCCCTGATCATCTTCATGGACCTCCTCTGGACTTGCTCCTAACAGGTCCACATCTTTCTTGTGCTGGGGGCTCCAGATCTGCATGCAGAACTCCAAATGGGGCCTCACAAGGACAGAGTAGAGGGCAATCACTTCCCTCAACCTACTGACCAGATCTCTGTTGATGCAACCCAGTTGGTCTTCTGGGCTGCAAGACCAGAAGAATCATCCACCATCTCATCCACCAGAATTCTGAAGTCTTTGTTCACAAGTCCACTGTCACTGAGTTCTTCACCAAATCTGTACTCCTCTCTGGGATTGCTCTGACCCAGGTGCAATACCTTGCAATTGGACTTGTTGAACCTCATTAAGTTCTCACAGGCCCACTTCTCTAGTTTGTCCAGGTCCCCTTGGAAGGCATACCTTCTATTGTATCAACTGCACCACTCAGCTTGGTGTCATCTGCCAACTTGCTGAGAGTGCTCTTGATCATATTGTCTATGATAAAGATATTAAACACCGGTACCTAGATACCTGATGGACACCACTTGTCACTAGCCTCCACCTGGACATAGAACTCTTGACCACAACTCTCTGTCTGTGGCCATCCAATTCCTTCTCTACTGAATAGTCCACTAATCAAATCCATCTGTCTCCAATTTAGAGGTAAGGATGTAGTGCAGGACTATACCAAAAGTCTTACAAAATTCCAGCCAGAGGGCATCAGTTGGTCTTCCCTTGCTAACTGATGCATACATCACAGAAGGCCACCAGATTGGTCAGGCGTGATGAAGCCATGCTTTAGGTCATACATGACTTAAACCAATTTTACAGTAAGTTTTGGTTATCCGCTATTAATAATTTATTTGACTGTTTGGAGATTGCCTGGTGGTCATCATCAGTTATACCCAGGAAACTGGAGACACAAGTGATTATGGAACGGAAAAGTTTCTCCCTAAACAGTTTAGTGTTTTAATATAATTATAAATTGAGAGGAAGGGTAATCTTTGCAGACTGCAGTTCTTAAATCAGTGGTGTCGCTTCAGTATTTCTTCTAGATTTATAAATCAGTAAATTTATCTCACAAAATACCACAGATGTGGTAAATGATAATAACATGTTGGTGACTGTTATTTGCAGAAATATTCCTAGATTTATTACATTGTAAAGTGTGCTGACCAAAACCATGCTTTTCTTTTCTTTACTGCTATACAGTCTTCTTAATAATTTTACCAATCTAATTATTTGAGCTGAGATTATAATCAGTTCTGAAACTTAGTTTTATAACTCAGTACTTCAGATTCAAAAGATATTTAATCTAATTCAGGTAAATAAGGTAACACCTCTTCTGAATAAAAATAGCATTTCATGTGTCTGCTATTGGATATATTTACTCTTAAAATTTAGTTTCAACTATGAATTTAAATAAGGTAGTATGAAAAGAAATAATGCATAGACAGCATGGAAACAATTCCCAGTGCACAACACAAATGACTATATCAGTAACCAGGCCAAGAGAAAAAAAAAAAAAAAAAAAAAAAAAAACAAGGCATAATACATTGGTAGGCAGACCCTAACAAAACATTGACTAGAGGTATAATTATATTTGAAGATAGGTTATTGAGATAAGGCGATATTTTCCATCTCTTAAAGCTTTTTCTTCTTCCAATCTTCTTGCTTCTCTTTCTTCCTTTTCTTCTTTCTAATTCATATTTAGTAGATAAGAAAAAAAAAATACACTAATAAGGTACCTAATAAGTTGTCAGGCAGTTTAGATACCTCAAAAGATTCACTCTAACTTTTTAAGCTGAAAATTTATCTGTAACGGGATGTCTTACTACATTTGTGGAAATGAAACATTCCCTAACAATTATTAGTATTTTCAAGGGACTGGAATGTGATGTAACAACATGGTACATGGCTCTTTTTTTTTTTTTTTTTTTTTTTCATTTTTAAAAAGAAAGTAATTTGTAATATTATTCAATTCTGTCTTGGTACAATCTCACCAGATTATCCATCTAAGTGGTGTAAAATGTCAAATGTCAAATGATTTCCTGAATTATTTGTTTGAGACATTTTTATTTTAGAAGCTATTCATGATGCTATTCATTTAGCTAAAATTGCTAAAGTTCATCCTTCCTGACTATGACAAGGGTGAGACTGTCTTCCTGTATCAGTTAAATTCAAAACCCGTCTTTTTAAAAGTGGTAGAACTTACCTGTCTCTAAACCTCTAACCCCGACAACAATTGTGCTTCTCTTAAAAAATAAAAATATATAAATGTTGGGAGACCATATCTCTTCTTATGTTTATATAAAGCATAGCAGAATTCAGATTTTTTTCAATTTTGTTTATCTCTCTGTCAGAGGCAAGGTAATAGAAAGTATACTATGCATTCCTCATAATAGACAAATTATAAAAGGAAATGATAAACATAGCTGAAAATTCATCTATCTTCATGTGCTTGGTTTATGTTTGTTTGACGTTCTTTTTTTTTTTCTTTAATATGTTTGCTTATTTTTCTTTAATTTGCTTTATTTTTCTTTCATTTATTTGCTCATTTTTAAGCCATAAGGCTGTTGTACAAACTAGAAAAATTATATGTTCTCAAAAATCTAATGAAACAAAATTTAATTAGGTCCTGCTTAGAAGAAATATAAAATTTTAAGGGTTTAAATGTAAATTTTCCAGTGTGCTTGATATGTCTCTTGATATCACTAATAACTCTACTATTTTCCTTTTCCCTTTCCCTTTCCCTTTCCCTTTTCATTTTCTCTTTCCCTTTCCCTTCCCCTTCCCCTTCCCCTTTCCTTTTCCCTTTCCCTTTCCCTTTCCCTTCCCCTTCCCCTTTCCCTTTCCCTTTCCCTTTCCCTTTCCCTTTCCCTTTCCCTTTCCCTTTCCCTTTCCCTTTCCCTTTCCCTTTCCCTTTCCCTTTTCCCTTTTCCTTTTCCTTTTCTTCCTTTTTTTTCTTTTTCCTTTTCCTTTTCCTTTTCCTTTTCCTTTTCCTTTTCCTTTTCCTTTCCCTTTCCCTTTCCCTTTCCCTTTCCCTTTCCCTTTCCCTTTCCCTTTCCCTTTCTCTTTCCCTTTCTCTTTCTCTTTTTCTTTCTCTTTTTCTTTTTCTTTTTCTTTTTCTTTTTCTTTTTCTTTTTCTTTTTCTTTTTCTTTTTCTTTTTCTTTTTCTTTTCCTTCTTTTTATTTTTCTTTTTTTCTTTTCTTTTTTTTTTTCTTTTTCATTTCTTATTTTCTTTCTTAATAGTATTTTTAAATCTGTTAAGGAGAGGGACATAAGGACAAGTGTAAGGACTGTTATGTATCCTCTTCCAAATGAGTCATCGTGCTCAGTTTTCTGGAACTATATACATTTTTCACTAAGTTTATCACACTCCACTGAAAATCAAGTTATATATATATATTTGTCAATATTTCATATATGCATAGTAGACTACCATTTTTCATGCATTTTTCCTGTGCTTAAATAATTGTGATTATGTAAGAGCAAAGACCTAATGACAATGCATCTGTTAAATACTGTATTTTTAATCTAGCATTGTCTGATTCGTACAAATTTTAAAACATATATTTATATTTTCTCCTCCTAATATACAAATTAGGAGGAGAAAATAAAAGCATAAATGTTCATAAATTGTTTGTGGTTACTGTGAATAGTCGCCAACATTAGAAGATTGTTTGTTTTTTTTCTTTAATCATGACCATAATTCAACTTAGTTATTACAGCAAAAAGGTCCATAGAAAGGAATGGAAAAAATTATACAAAATAATCATAATTATAAAACTTTGAGTGTTGAGAGTTTGTTTCTCAGAGCTTCTAGTGTTGCTAGAGAAGGTGTGTTGCTGGGGAGGTGGAGATATTTTATTTTATTTTATTTATTTTATTTTTTCCCAAGAAGGATATGTGGTACTGCTTTTGTTCTCAAACTTCCTGAGACCAATGAAATTCTCCATAAAACATAAACTACAAAAAAATACAAAAGTGAAATAAGATCTTTATCTTTTGAAACTGTCTGTAACCCTTCAATGACAACTTCTGTTAAAAAGGCTAATTCTCTGATCTCTAAAATGCTGTAGTATTTATTTCAACCCATCTCACAAAAACAGTTAAACAGAGAAGTTCAAAACATAAATCCAAACACATTCTTGCTGTATGAGATTGCTACTAATACTCTATTTTAAATATTAGAATATTCTTGTTCCCAGTTAGGCATTCCTTTCATAAGTTTACAAAAATGTATCGTGTTCTTAGTAGGTAGGTTAGATATAGAAATCTGGAGAGGATTGGGAAAGCATGTCTGAGAATGTTTTTGGTTATAAGGCTGAAATTCTGTAGGTTAGAAAAGTGGGTTTTACTTCCAATAAAAAAAAAAAAAAAAAAAAAAAAAAAAAGAGAGAGAGAGAGAGAGCAAAATCAGGTGAATCTCTTGATGATAAAGGTAGCTTGCTTAACTTTATCACTTGCCTATGGTTATATTCTAGACCAGCAATCTCACAAAATACGAGTATAAAGAAGAGGAATCTTACAAAAAAAGAGCAATCTTACAAAATACGAGTATAAAGAAGAGGATGCATTTCATTGTCTGGGTCCTCTAAGATAAAAATTCACCATTTCACTTTCTAGTTTAAGTAATATCTTTTTCTTTATTCCTTTGCTATTGTTTTTATAGCTGAGATTAATTCATATAAACAGACTTAATTTTCTTCTTTACATGTGTGTGTATAATCAAAAATATACATGTGTATATACATACACGATTACAAAGTAAACAATTAAGTTAAAATACATTTTCTGATTCATGTAAGTGAATCAGCAGAACTGTATGTTATTAATGCTGAAATGAATAATCTGTTCACACACTGAGGGTCAAATTTTCCTCTGATTTAAATTTTAATTAGTAATGAGATCTGCACCTCATCAAACCTGCTGTCATCATCAGATCTTAAAGTTTTATTCATGGAGGAAGATTCCAATAACGTTCAGAGTGCTTGGGCCTTAAAAAAGGAAATATAATTTTAGCTAGGGCTCCAGTCCAGGATACTCATAATGACTTATATGACAAAAGGATTTGCAGCAATGTGAGTCCTTAGTTGTACAGCCTGAAACACACATTCAAAAAACTTTGAAGTTCAAGCCAATTGCATACTTAACATTTGCGGTTCTTTTTATCTCCATGCAACAGTATTCTAAGGTAATTTGTGCTAATATCTGCTTTTGATCCAACCTGTGACATTATTTTGAAATATTGTTGCTGGCTGATGAGTTTATTAGAACGTGCATTGTAGAAAGGTGAGTGTTCAAATATGCAAAAATTAACTAAAATACAACGGTTTTTCAGAGGTGTTCAGTACCTACCAAAGAAAACCACTTAGACTGTAAGCTTTCTTGATATTCTGAAGCTGAAAGAAAAACTGTTTTCCAGATTAACCGGTGCCATCTAGCATACAGATAGTTAAATCAACTCATAAAGATAAATTCCCAGAGTTGCAATCTAGAACTGCAAAAGGAGTTTCCAAGTATTACAACTGATGCTAACTTGCAGTTTATTGTATATGAGAACAAGAGATTAATAACAGTATATTTATGATGTCCTTGTTAATATAAAAAGGCAAGCTTATCAACAGTTTGCTATAAAATAAGCAATTATGTGTCCAGGTGCTGAACTACTAAGTTAAAAGATGCTCTATAATTTTATTTATTTTATTTATAGTACTTCTATTATGCAAATATTATATCATTATGATTGTATAAAATGTACTAACACTTAAGCGAAAGATTTTCCTTCTCTTACTTAGTGATTACAAAATTTGTTAGGGTGCAAAATATGTTTGGGAGTAGTGTTAGTAGGCACTGTAAATGCAAAATGTTATGCTGACCCAGCAGAGATTAGACTAAATGAGAACACACTAGCTATAAATTGAACAGGGTTCATTTTCTAAAGTGACTGCTTTATGCATCTGCAAATGAAAAGAACTAGAACATCAAGCTCTTAATTCTTTCTACACAAATAAAAACTGAAGTACTGAATGTCTTCATTTAACATCTTCAAAGCGGTATGATTTTTATTAGGTACTTAGAGCAGAGTAAAATCTGTAAAAAAAAAGGGGATATCATGTAGGATATTTGTATTATGCATCTATGCATCTTAAGAAAAAAAAAAGATTATTATTTTTTTTTAATTATCCATATCAGTTTTTAAAATGTGGCACAAATCACTGGATTCTAATGTTCTGTAAACTTCTGTATTAATGACTGTGTGGGAGGAGAGCATTATATAAATTTCAGTGGTGCATATAAAATCTCTTTCTATGGCATGTTTATTTGTGATTCAATCCATTTCCAATTCAAGTCACTAATGATAATTCTACTGACTAGAATGGAACAGTATCATTAGAATTCATATTAGTTGCTGTCATCACATAAGGTGATTGAGTTTAAAGGCAAGAATAAGCTTTATGGCAATTACCTATTTCAAAACAAAATACCAAAGGTAGCCAGGTACTATAAAGACAAGTACCATCCCACAAAAAAAAAAAAAAAAAAAAAAAAGAGTTCCTTTCCTACACATTTCCTACTTATAAGTTGTTTTTTGGTGGTATGTAACAAAGTATTGCAAAATGTGATCGTTAATACTTATTGTAGACTTGACTCTTCAGAATTCATAGAGTCAAAAAGTGTTATTAACTATGAGTTTGGGGCTTTTAGATCATATCATACAAATTCAAAGAAACTTAAATTATAATGGAAAGAAAAGAAGGAAAGGAAAGAAAAAGAAAGGGAAAGAAAAGGAAAAGGTAGTTGTAGAGAGCAATATCCTGAGCCTCCCCTTTTTCAGACTAAACAACCCCAGTTCCCTCAACCACTCCTCAAAGGACTTGTGTTCCAGGTCTTTCATCAGTTTCATAGCCCTTCTCTGCACATACTCCAGGGCCTTGATATCTTTCTTGTACTGAAGGGTCCAAAACTGAACATTATACTCAAGATGCATCTTCACCAGAGTAGAGTACAGGAGAACGATCACCTCCCTGGTCCTGCTGGCTACACTATTCCTGATACAAGCCAGGATGCCATTGGCTGTCCTGGCCACCTGGGCACACTGCCAGCTCATGTTCAGGCAAGCAACACTCAGCACCCCCAGGTTCTTTTCCTCTGCACAGCTTTCCAGCCTTTCTACCCTCTGGCAGATCAACAGTTGCCCCCAACTTGATGTCATCTGCAGATTTACAGAGGGTACACTCAATTCCCTCATCCAAATCATCAATAAAGATATTAAAATGGATTGGTCCCAACACCAACCCCTGGGAACACCACTGGTGACTGGTCACCAGCTGGATTTCACTCTGTCCACCACCACTCTCTGGCCCTGGCCATCCAGCCAGTTTTTAATCCAGCAAAGAGTGTACCTGTCCAAGCCATGGGATGCCAGCTTCTCCAGCAGATTACTGTGGGAGACCATGTCAAAGGCCTTGCTGAAGTCTAGGGAGACTACGTCAACAGGCTTTCCCTCATCTACCAGGTGGGTCACCCAGTCATAGAAGGAGATGAGGTTGGCCAGGCATGACTTGGCTTTCGTGAACCCATGCTGACCGGGCCTGATCCCCCGATTGTCCAGCATATGCTGCATGATTGCATTCAAGATTGTTCCATCACCTTTCCTAGCACTGAGGTCAGGATGACAGGCCTGTAGTTCCCTGGGTCCTCCTTACGACCTTTCTTATAGAAGGGCATCTCATTTACAAGTCTTCAGTCATTTGGGACCTCTCTGGATGACCATGATTACTAATAGATGATGCAAAGCAGCCCAGGACTCACATCCGACAACTCCCTCAGCACCCTCAGGTGGATCCCATCTGGCCCCATGGACTAGTGAAAGCCCAGGTAGAGCAGCAAGTCTCTAACTGTTGCCACCTGAATTGTGGAAGTGTTTCCTCTGCTTCCCATCCCAGACTTCCTGGTCTTGAGTCTGAGTACTCTGAGGATAAGTGGTCTGGCTAGTAAAGACAAATGAAAAGAAGGCATTAAGAACCTCAGCATTTTCTTTATCCTCAGTAGTCATGTTCTCCCCTGCATCCAGTAAAGGACGGAGATTGTCCTTGGCCCTCCTCTTGCCATTAATATTTTTATAAAAACATTTTTTATTATCCTTAACCACAGTGGTGAGGTTGAGCTCATTCTGGGCTTTGGACTTCCTAATTTTTTCTCTGCATATGCTGGCAACTTCCTTGTACTCTCCCTGAGTTGCCTGCCCCTTCTTCCACTGGACATAAACTCTTTTTCTCCCAGACACTCAGCAAAAGTTTTCTGTTCAGCCATGCCGGTCTTCTTCCCCACCAGCTCATTTTACAGCACACAGGGACAGTCTGCTCCTGTGCCTTTAAGACTTCCTTCTTGAGGAGTGTCCAGCCGTCCTGGACCCCTCTGCCCTTCACAACTGACTCCCAAGGGACCCTCCCTACCAGTGTCCTGAACAATTCAAATTGAGTCACAAATATAAGTGTACTACTGCCAGGAAAGTTGTTTGAATAAATAGATGTCAACATTATTAAAATGTGTGTGTGTTTGTTAATAGTGTACTTATATTCCCAGAAGAAACTGTTGTTTTGGATTTAGATTTATATTGTACTATGAACTGGAACATCTAACTTTGAAAGAAAATATAACTACTAGTTATTTATGTATGCTTTACAGCATGTGCACTACTTTATGCTCTTATGGTTATTTATTACATTTTATCTTGGTAGTATAATACTACTAGTACTTCCATCAGGAAAATAATAATTATATATATATTTTAAAAAGCAACAAAAACAGATGCTTCATATCATAATATATTGTACTGTAAAGCTGCAGACAGAAAAAAAAATGCAATCTATACTAATTTAGGAGAAACAACAAACAGGCAATCTTTTAGTTAGTTGTTCAAAACTAGTTTTAAGCAACCTTTTCTACTTTGTTTGAACGTTCTGGTCATCAGCTTCATGTCCATCTCTGGAAAGGTGATGGAATCACTCATCCTGGAGGTCATCTCCAAGAAAGTGGAGGAAAACAAGGTGCTCAGGAGTAGTCAGCATGGGTTCACCAAGGGGAAATCATGCTTGAACAACTTGATAGCGTTCTATGATGGAATGAATAGCTGTGTGGATGAGGGGAGAGCAGTGAATGTTGTCTATCTTGATTTCAGTATGGCTTTTGACACTGTCTCCCATAACATCCTCATAGGCAACTCAGGAATTGTGGGATGGATGAGTGGACAGTGAGGTATTTTGAGAACTGAATGGATGGCACAGCTCAGAGTGTTATGATCAGCAGCACCGAGTCTAGCTTGATCCTTGTAGGTAGCAGTGTCCTCCAGGTGTCCATACTGGATCCATTGTTCAACTTACTCGTCAGTGACCTGGATGATGGAATAGAGTGCACCCTCAGCAAGTTTGTGGATGACACAAAACTGGGAGGAGTGACTGATATGCCAGAGGGCTGTGCTGCCATTCAGAGGAACCTGGACAGGGTAGAGCATTGGGTGGTGAGGAAACTCATGAAGTTAAGCAAATGAAGGGTCCTGTACCTAGGGTGGAGTGACCTCATGCACCAGTACAGGTTTGGAGCTGACCTTCTGGAAAGCAGCCCTGTGGAGAAGAACTCAGGAGTCCTGGTGCACAGAAGGTTAACATTACCAAGAATTGTGCTCTTGTGGCCAAGAAGACTGACAGTATCTTGGGGTGCATTAGGAAGTGTTGCCAGCAAGTCAAGAGAGGTTATGTTCCCACTCTGCTCAGCCCTGTTGAGGCCTCACCTGGAGTACTGTGTCCAGTTCTGGGCTCCCCAGTACAATAGGGACATGGAGCTACTGGAGGGAGTTCAGTGGAGGGCTACTAAGATGATTAGGGGACTGGAATACCTGTGGTATGAAGACAGACTGAGAGAACTGGGCCTGTTTAGCTTGGAGAAGAGAAGACTGAGAGAGAATTTTATCAATGTGTACAAATATCTGAAGGGAGGGTGTTAAGAGGATGGGGCTGGATCCTTTTCAGTAGTGCCCAGCCACAGGACAAGAGGCAGAAGGCACAAACTGAAAGTTCTGACTGAATATGAGAAAACATTTCTTTATGTAAAGGTGACAGAGCACCAAAACAGGTTGCCCAGTGATGTTGTGGATCCTTCTTCTTTGGAGATATTCAAAATGCACCTAGATGTAATCCTGTGCAACGTGTGTTAGGTGGCCCCAATTGGCAGAGGGATTGGACCAGATGATCTCCAGAGGTCCCTTCCAACCTCAACCATTTTGTGATTCTGTGATTCTGACTGTCCTTATGCTGGAATGGGAAATTGGTAATGAAAATATCCATTGTATTTTTATTTATTTATTTATTTATTTATTTATTTTGCTGCAGCAGAAGTGGAGAAAGAAAGGATAGAACAAGCCATCACCTGTACTATAAGTCTAAAATTCCAAGAGATCAGGCATGGCAAGGCATCCCAAGAGCTGTGGAAAATATATTTAAGCCTTTTGGAATATTGGCTTTAATGTCTTAGATTCTCTAAGGAAAAATATATATATATATATTATTATATATTATATATTATATTATATCTAATACATAATATATTAGATATTAGATAGTTATATATTAGATATATGTATATATGTGCTTATATACATACATATATTGCTTATGGTATAGTTTGGAAGGCCACAATGGCTGCACATCAGGGTGTGTTGGAATAACAAGTAAAATATTAAAATTCTAGAGGCTTGGCTGAGCACCTGGCTCCATGGTAGATACCCTAAAAATACTGTGTCAAGGCTTCTGTTTCACTGGGGATTCTGTAGCTCCCAGCCTCTGGGTTTAGTGAGATCTGTTTTCATCAGAAAGTCCCCTATCACTCTAAGATGTACACTTTTACAGCACCATGAAAATTACTATTGTAAAAAACTTTTCCTTTTTCTCTGAATCAGTTATTCTAAATTATATGCTGACTTTAATTCAATTAATTAAAATGTTTCAAGGTCAAATAAAAATAGCTGATATCAGTTCTCCATTCCTCTCAATCTCCATTTAGCTACATGCCACTAAGAGTCTCCTAGAACCACCATTTAACTACGCACTACTAAGAGTCTCCTGGTCATGGAGAAAAATCATGACCCTACCACATTATCAGTATGTCAGAGGACTGTTAGCCACATAGGAAAGAAGTTCGGTTTTTGATCCCATGCCCAAACTCACACACATTTGGTTATATTAGATTGTGCTAAAATTGTACTTATATGACCATATCCTAACCTTTGTAGAAAATAGATAATGAAATGAAAGTATACATGTAAATGATTTATTCAGTCTTTGACATGAGCTAACATGCAGCGAAGACAATGGTGACATTTCACTGAAATTTTGGACATTAATTTATTTTTTTCCCCCTTTTGAACCGGACATTTATATGATCTCATTTAGCCTGAGTAGACCTTTTGCTTAGTAAAAGTATATGTCTTTTATTGTCTTTGCTTGTTTGCTTGGATTTTGAGTATTTTTATTTATTTATTTATTTATTTTGGCAATGGAACATCTGATTATTCTTCCAGTTGTAAAGACATACCTACACATTTACATGCACAATTGACTGCACCCTGACTGGGTGTACCTTGGGGAAAGGTGCATCATGCTCCAGGTCTTGGGATGTATGTTTAACTAGAAGAGACTGTTCCAGAAAATTCATTGGTATATTTATATATTTATATATACACATATGAAAATAGATAATCAGTTTCCTAGCTTGTTTTCAGAAATTCATTTAAGAAATTAAAAATTTCCTTTACTTAAATTGTGAGCCAAAAATTAATCATTTTATTTACTGTTTTTATTTATTGTCATGTTTAGATGATTGGTGTCATGTTTACATGATTCAGGCAAAAGTCTGAATTACAAGTAAAACTCAACTTTTTTTTTTTTTTTTTTTGTATGGAATTAAACTGAAATCTCCAGTTACAATTGTGTGTTCAGGCTGTGGAGCTAGACTAGAACCAGTATAAACTAAAACCTTCAAAAACATGTATAGCATAGATGTCAGGTGCTCAACACCATCTTTTTTGCTGTATGCATCAATTTCTGTTACAAATACTGGGTATTTGTTGTAGTGTTAAGAAGCCAAGGTTTTGTGATTTCAAGGGTGTTTGGCCCAAATTTTATTTTATTTTATTTTTATTTAATGAGTGAAACTAGCAATTTGCTAAGAACTCTATCTTTTGTGATTTTACAGTTAAATCTGTTCCTGCCCACACAAACAATAAAGGAATAAATGAAATTATTCCATTAGGTAGATAGCATTAACAAGACTCTCTGATATATTATTAACAGTCTACAAGGTATTTGTTACTTATGAATTTTTAAATTAATTTTAGTTATTAGACAAAGTGATGAAACAAACCTTCTATAATATCAGAACAGTCTCTCTGAAAACAGATTTCACATGAAATCTTGGATTAGATACATTGAAGTGACTGTTCCATTGGATTTTTTCTTTCTTTTTTTTTTTTTTTTTTTTTTTTAGGTGTGTCTGAACATAAGTATCACATGGATTTTTTAAGTATTTTTTAAGTTTTTACTTTTATGTCACATCTACTATCTAACATAGTGTCGCGTTAAGAGGTGTAGCTGATTAACCATTACGGGCCCGGTCGGATTCAGAGTACTGAACCAGTTGGACATTCACCAAAAACACGTTAACCGTCTGGGGGTCCATTCAGACATTCACCAAAAACGCATTAACCGTCTGGGGGTCTGGTTAGATTCAGAACACTGAACTATCACGGATAACCACCCTCACCCTCATTGCACTTAATGAGAGTTATCAAAATGCAATCAAATATGGTTTATTACAGCAACAGATAATCAGGTTCTTTTGGATTGCCGGTGATAGGGACTGTCTGCAAAAGCAAGCTAGTATGCATGAAATACACAGGTGTTATAGGTGTTACAGATGTTACAGGTGTTATAGGTGTTGTTGTAGTTGTAGGTACAGGTGTCACAGGTGCGCAGCCTAGAAATAAACGCGTTAAAAGGATCAAAGACTCTATAGAGATTTATAAGCAAGTATTCAGATCTCACCCAAAGGTGTCCCAATGGGCGGGGAAGAGAGGCTCAGCCCATCGACTGATCCCAGGAGTCAGGAGGTCCTAAGGATGTTGTCCTCGGGACGGTATCTCCCCTGACAGTGGTATCTTCCCTAACATCCCCTTTCTCTTGGGCCAATTTATATTATTTTCTATCTTTTAGGTGGAGCTTGAGTGGCTCTAGTCAAGCATATCTTAGTCATGATTGGTGTAAAGTTTTCCTGTCTCCTTTTAAAGTAATAGGCTCCGAGAAATTCAGGGCGCATGCTCAGTGAGGGGTGGTCGCACCTTGGAGGCGGGTAGCTTTTGGGATGGAGGTGTGTTTTGGTATTATAATGATATTATAATGAGCAAAAAGTACACTAGGGTACATCATTTGTCAAAACATGACAGGTCTTTGACTCAGGGTGGCAAAAAGTGCAGCTTTGTGCACAAGAACAATCGAGGCCCCACCTGATTACAGAGCCTAGCTGTGGTGTCTCCACTCCACTCTACGCTCCGTGCTGTTCCTTAGAGCTAGCACACCAAGTTTCCCCAGCGCGATAGCATCTAAGGTTGGGAGCCTAGGGAACGCTCAGATAATGCAGTTATGCCCTACCCTGAAAGCCTCTTCAATGCTGTACCTTCTCCTTAAAAATGGGAATGTTAGTTTCATTTTCCTAGTTACTTCAGGCATTTACACCACACATAGAATTACAGTTTGCATGCACCATATAAATAGAGTCATGCTTTCCAGTTTAGAATGCTGCAGAAACTAAAGCTCTCCTTCCTGTTTTTGCTTTTCTTTTTGTTTTATGGCTGTAACCCTCTATAAACATGTATTATGTACAACTGAACAATGTTACTGGGTGCTTAGAAACATTAATGGAACCTAAAATGCAAGGAACTTTACAGGATCTATTCAGTATCATCATGGTTATTTAAGCATTTTTGTGTGGGTCAAATATTTACAGCATCCAACTCCTGGTAACTGAATTATGATCTAATGTCCCTTCAATCTTTCTATGGAAAATGAAAAAAGAATCACATCCAGTGGATGATTCAGACTACTTAGTTAGGCTGTTCATTCACACGCCTAGTTTAGGGTGATGATAAGCTGTCTTCTTCCTTCCCCCTCCCCACCTCCTCAAATGCTACAAATGTGAAATATTCATATAACACCTGGAAGTCTAGAGAATATACACAGAGAGACAGTAATGGTTAGAGATATCCTGGAGGAGGTAGTTTCATTATCAATTCCACTTTTTTTACTGTTCAAAGATTATTGCCATTTTAAATTTTTAAACTATATTGCTGAGAAAATAGAGGTGCACATCAAGATAAATTTTTGCTGCTAATAGTGTTCACTTTGAACAAAGAGACAAGGTCATATAGAAGCTTCTGCAGATTTTTCTGTACAAAATACAGGTCCCAATGTCCCTATCATTGATCTTGTTTTCATAACAGCAAGAAGAAGAAAAAAGGGTAGGACTATGAGGAGAATCAAGAGCTAAGGATCTTACGATCTGAAAAATCCTTGAATATAATATAACACAAAATATTTATGTGGTAAGGATTTCAGAAAATAGCTTTGTGCTATGATAATACAGCATAATAATAATAATAGATAGATAATAATAGATAATACAGCATAGGATTAGATTTGTAATCTAGTATTCACTGAAATACCAGCCTAATTAACTGCCTAAACAAATACCGCTAATTTCAGTGGTTTGATTTAAGCCCATTCTAAAGTAGTATGGAGTATGGGATTGCATTAAAAGTTCACCTAAATAAACACTCGGCACTCTGAAAGCCACAGTTAGCCCTGCCACCAGCTCAAGCTTTCTCCTACCTTTGATGCTGCAAGTCTCCACAAGACTTTTACAAGATCAGCGAAAGCCTCTAGGCACAACCCCAACATTCATAATCAAGAGGCAGCTTTTATACTCCCTACTTTCCTTCCCCTTTACAATGCTCTTATCATCTGGTGGTGTTCAGTTCCAGCTTGGTGTTAGTTAAAGGAGGCCAAAAATGCTTTGTGACAGCGAATACTTCAGAGACTCACCTTGGACATTCATTCACTTCTCATGAAATCTGAACCGAAGGCTTCTTTGCAGAAGGGCAGAGCTGAGGGGCTAGAAGAATGTTGGCATGCCTTTCTCTTATTTAGACTTCTACTACTGGCCACTGTGGAAAGAAAATGGGCTCAATGGGCTCAATGGACTTTTAATATGACTCAGCACAACCATTCCTATGTTCTTATATACCTTCAGAAAATGTGTTAAGTACAGTATGAGCAGATCTTTCGTCATTATCATTCATGAGACTTAAGAGAATCCTGAAATAACAGCATTTTTGATTCAAAAAAAAAAAAAGGGAAAAATAATAATAATTAAAAAATGTGTTCCTAATAACGTTCTGCAGCAAAAATACAAAAATATCAATAATATTCCACCAGTTTCTGCTTCTTTGTGAACTTTGACCCTATTCAAGATGTATTATACCTGACCATTCTGGAGCTTAACAATGTGTGCAGCACACTGACTTATACTGGAAATACCTGGAAATTGTATTTCTCATTTAGTTGTATGGTAAAACCATCTAAAATGATCTAGAATTAAGTAGTCTGTGTCTCAAGGGCCCATTTAGGCAGTATTGCTGAAAAGTGAAAAAAGTTAAACCTCCACAAACTGGACTATAATGTTTATTGTATATTTAATTAAAACAATTTATAATTTATCATCAAGAAATGGTACCTGTTTCTTCTTCTTTGAGAATCACTGCAAATCTTCACAATTTTTAGTTTTATATTTTCACCGCAGAGATATTAAAAGATATTAAGTTGATTTTTCCAACACAAAGATATACTTTTAAATATAGATTTTAATCACTCTAAGTCAATAGCTGTTTGGGCCACCTAACTTCTAGAAAATTTTAATCTTTAAAACAACATACCTTTCATAATACTTACCTCCTAATAGAAAATCCTGTATTTGTGGTGAAGCAAAATTTTTCTTGATTTGTTAGGCTTTACAAATCCCACATAGAGTCTGATAGGATCGTAGCAATGCCAAGTTGGCAGTGGCTGCAGTAGTAGCTACAAGGGGGCTTAAGAGAGACACTGTCAACGTTTCCTCCTACATCCCCTAAATAGCTATGGGACATGAACAGAGCTTTGTACAAAAATGTGCTCTTGTTCAGAAAGTAAAGAAAGTAAATTCTGAATTCATGCTGTAGTATCATGACTGTGCCTCTCCTCTTCTTCACTATTTTTTTTACATTGTAAAGATTCAGCAGAATACAGTCTTACTCTGCCTTTCTTGAATTTTCATAATTTCTAATTATGAAAAATATTTCTATGGTTTCAGATAGAAAGGAAAAGATTAACTCTTGTAAAGATAATTATATTCTCTCCTCTCTTCCACTCTCCTCTCTCAAAAATAAAAATACAAATAACAGCAGAGCAATTCCTGAAAAAATGCAGATTTTGGGGGGAACGGTGAAGTACATCAGGCTTACAGAGCAGTGGATCATGATTCCACATCATTGTTTCATTTTAGGAATAGGTCAAATTCAAAGCCTGTGACTGGAGCAAAACTGCTGCTTCTTTTTGGACCAGTGGACATAAATCTATGTATCATTGTGGCGTTTCTTTTACCTCTTTAAGCATTAGATCTCTTTGTGATGGATGCATTTGTTTTGCTCCACCTGTTCAGTAGAGTGGCTGTTATATATTGCCAGGGAACATCATCTCATTTTAAATAAAATTCAAGATATTCATCTTTGAAAATACCCCAGTATAATGCCAATGTACAGGATCTCATGTTCAATCTTTTTCTATGACAGCTCCCAGTAAAATGCTAAATATTACACACAGTGGCAAATCTTATGTAGAAAGTAGGGTACTCCACAGTCAATCTTTGTCATAGCAACTGTGTTTTCAGTTTTTCTGAACTGAGAGTGAAATTTAAGAGGGCATAAGAAAATTAGTGACTATGCCAAATGTGATCTAATAGAGATTCACAAGGCATTAATTAGTTAATTTATTATATTTTGTGAAATACAACCACTATCTGAGAGTAAACAGATTTTGGCCTCGTGGTTTACTGAATAATCATAAATACTGGCAGAGCTTTTGTTGTTGTTGTTGTTTTTTGTTTTTCCATGCATAATGACATATTTTGTATAATGTCAGACTCTTTCTACTGGATCCTTTCAACCACTGGATAAGCACAAATACAAAATTTCTAGCAGAAAGCATTTCATAATATTTTTATTTTTCTTAGCACTGTGGGAGAGCTCTTACAAACTATATCTCAATATAGAGATTCCTGTTTTAGGTGTTGGTATGTTCTCTTCAAATGACTTGTAGTTGTGTAAAAAATGAAGTTTAGCTAAAAATCCAACATTCAGATTCATATCAAATTATCTTTATGTGCTTCTACTTATTGGAAAAAAGATTTCCTTCCAGGATTTCCTGACTCCTAACACAATACTTAATTCACTAGTTAATATTGATACCTAACAATATCTTTTTAATGGTATATGACTGTTTTGTGCTAGAAGCTTCTACCATTTCAGTTAAACAAAATAATTCCTCTCCAAGAGAAAGAGGTTTGTGATTTTAGTATGAGTTGAGATCTTACGAGAAACATGTACTGCATCCATAAACGTTGATTTCTTAATTTGCATGGTTTTATATCCCCAACTTCATGTTAAAACCAAGAGACTGACTTTACAACATATCTGTGTTTTCTTCTTTGACACTGAGTCATTTTACTAGCTTTAGAAGATTTTATACTTTGATTTTGCTTTCTGTTTCAAAATGTAAGATGATGAATTGCTAATGAAGCCAAGTAAATAAAACAGATGGAAACTTTTTCTAATGGATACAGAAGGAAACGTCTGATTCTATTACTGTAACCATTCAGTCAGAATATATTACCTGGGTTTATGTACAAATAATAACTACAGAAAATTTTACTTTAAAAAAAATAGGATTTTCAATGTCATCAGCTAAAGTCACTTATTTCTAGCATATATATCATCCTGAGTTACTGAATTAACAGTTTATATATTTTGTTGTCAGAAACTTCCAAAATGTTATTCTATGAGCAGAGATTGTTTGTTTCAGATGCATTTGCTTTCAGTTAATAAGGCCATATTATGTGTGGGTTTCTGTCTGTGTGGGTTTGTCCCTGTATGGGATTGTAAATGACAGAGGAAAAAAGCCCTTCAGTTACATCATTTAAAACCAAAATAAATCTGTTAGATGAATGACAATAACATATCACATAACAGCCAGTGTTACTAATTAATAGGCTTTATAAGTTTTGAAATATTGAGCAGTATGACTTTTGTTTGTGGCTAAAAATGAATGCTAATCTGTGTAGTGTTACAATACAGATAACACATTGTCAAAAATTGTTATGAATGTAAAATCTCACTTATGCAAAATCTGTAAGGACAAATAAATACAGCTGTGATTCTCACATAAGTGATTATCCTCTCACTTTTATGTGCAGAAGCATGGTTCCAAACATGTTTGGCTATTTTCATATGTAAGACACTCAACCTCAATGCTCTTTTAGAACCCTCTATACAGTCTTATCTTGTATTTACTATTTCATCAAATTTAGGTCCACCTCTACTCCTGCTAAAATTAATATTGACTTCCTTGTTTAATTTGCTGGATATAGGTTTCACTTCAGTTAATGATAACTTTGAAAATTAACTAGTAATAGCTTCTGTTTTCTACAGGAGTATAAGCAAGAGATAATTACAATATATATATATTATACAGTGAACTCAAAGGTTTTTGTATATAAAAAGGTTTTTATATATAAAAAGTTTTTTTTTTTTTTTTTTTTTATAACTGTGCATAATAATCATACATAAACAACATACATAAAACTGTGTATGATGGAAAAGGGCTCTTTATTCAGGTAGATAATGATAGGATAAATGGGTTGGGTCTTAAAATAAAAGTGTTTAATTTTGACTAGATATTAGGAGGAAATTCTTCACTGTAAGGGTAGTGAGGCACTGGAACAGGTTGCCAAGAGAAGTTGTGGATGCTTCATCCTTGGAGGTGTTCAAGGCCAGGCTGGATGGGGACTTGGCCAACCTGATCTAGTAGACAGCATCCCTGACTATGGCAGGGGGATTGGAGTTAGATGATCTTTAAGGTCCCTTCCAACCTGAGACATTCTACAATTTTGTGATTCTGAGAACACATTATTAGCTAGAGACACATTACCTTAGCTAGAGATAATACAGTTCACTACTTTGTGTAATTCATCAGCTTTCTATTTTTCTGGAACCCAAATGAGTCCTGGGAGAAAACATATGTTAACTTGAAGGTGCAATCATGTTTGACATATTTGAAATATGTTTGACACTATTCACATAGCAAAACCCTATTTAACATATATATGTGTGTGTAAGTATAAATATGTAAGTATTAAGCTGAAAGTGATTGAATGAGAGGCTGCTGAAATATATAAAATATATAGAGGAAAAAAAGACTCTAACTCCATGTTCAGAATTTTCTGTTAATTTACATCTCTCATAAACAAACAATAAAGGAGAATCAAAGATTTACAAGTATCAGCCATATTCAGCCATCACTCAACGAGTCCTAGCACATTTTAATACATTGGTGCTAAAAATATAGCAGTATTTTTAGCTCCAAAATATTGTCAAGCTTTGATATTAACACACACCTGTAAACTATATTTAACATATGCCAGTAAAAGTATTTTTTAAATACTTGGTTTTAGCTGAAATCAGTACTTCAGGCTTCTGTAAGTCTGAGTTTAGCTATCATTAAGCTTCATAAAAACTTGTAGGACAATGATCCGAAGAACAGTCATGACAGAGAGAAGAAGACCGTGCAGGGAAGAAAATCTCTTATTTTTTAAACTGTTTTGATTTGGGAGATTAAATAATATCTGACAGAGGTAGGTAAAATCTGAAGGAAATGAAAATCTGACTGAAGATAGGAACCTTCCTATGGCACTTAAGGAGTTTAGGAAGGTCGAGATGGTAAAAATCCAGGAATTTTGGGGGGAGGGTGGGAGGGTGGAGGTATGGGGGGAGTGCTGCAAGACTGGGAAACCTTGGACCTAAGAAATCAATCCAACGCAAGCTACAGGAGTATAGTATATAAGTATATATATATAAGTATAAATATAAGTATCTGAAAGATAGAGAGGAACTGACTGAAGGAACTGACTGAAGGAAGGGATAAGGCTTTAGATAGAGTTATCAGTGTAATCTCTGCCTTCCAGTGAATTTGATTCAGCTCTTTAAAAATTAATTTGTCTTTTACATCCTATTGCAGACATATTATTCAAAAGCAATAAGTACTTCTAAATGTTAAGTTAGATATCTGAGGGTGAGACTGTCTTTCCTTCCTGTTGTTGCAGAAGGCCTTGGCTAATTCATACATTTGACTAAATCTAAAATACAGTACTTCTCTTGTATTTGCTGGAATTAAACAAAATATATATTGAAAAACAAACAAAACCATAAATGAACTAAACAAACAAACAAAAACAAACAAAACAAACAAACAAACAAACAAAAAACACCCTTTGTTAAACATTCAATACTATTAGACAGCATATTAGGGGACTTTTAGGTGTTAAATAATATATTCAGATACTGAAAATAAGACAGTTCTGAGAAATTGAGATTAGTAACCACTACTACTTATATAAAAAAGACAAAAAAATAACTTTATTTGGAAAGAAATATTAAAGAAGATTTTATTACCCTGTGAGTACTACAAATATTTATCTTTTATACAACGAATACCAATCACCAGTTATCCTTTCTGTTAATACTAGAACTTCTACTATTTGCATTTAGTTCATACACATGCCGTCTCCAAAATCTAAATTCTATAAATAAAAAACTGTCTTTTCTTTGAGCAACATCTTGTTGAAACATTCTCTCTTAGGGTGATGCTATTTCTTTTCCTTTGACAACCAAGTATACATTTATCATTTCAAAATCATGTCCAGCACCTGCATAGTTATCAGTTTACAAATTCACGATTCTTGTCATAAGTATTCATTCAGAATAAAATGAAGAATCTTGCTCCTTCTGTCACTTGATAGTATGTTTCATGAACTGAAACATACTTGATAGTATGTTTCATGAACATGAAATTACATAAAAGTTTTCAGATGTGTCTCAGTATTTAATTTTTTTTTTTTTACTGTAAACCTAATTAATGTTCTTAGGGACTATCAAGCTAGATCAAGCTGTGAATATTATACTTTATTTAATTAGTAGTGGCTGCTTTTCTTTTCTTTCTTTTAGATTGATTCAGACCCAGTGCATGGAAGTTTTGGGGATCACTTTTTCATATTTTTTTTTATCTTTTTCTTTTTTTTTTTTTTCCTAAAAAAATTGAGAAAAACATTTATGTGTTAAATATTGGTGAAGAAAGTGGCCAGTTTTAGGTGAAATGAAAACAAATATTTGAATCTACCTCCTGGAATTCATGTCACTTCTTTAATTCTGTCCATTTATTCTAAAACTGTTGCACTTATAACAGTTTATAAAAATATCTGATGATCTGTAGCAGATATGCTGTGCCTTTATTGATCCCAGTAGGTATTCATTCAAAATATCATTTTGTTCATGAGGTTATTGTGATTTCTGATGCATTCTTTGTCCTTAGAGGTTCAGCAGTTGAAAAACTTTTTTTTTTTTTAATATAAAGAACCTGGGATCCAGTGATCCAAAAGGCAACTCCACTCCCATGGCACGAGACTATACTGCAGTCAGTATTGCAAGAGCCTTGAATATATCTAAAGTCTAGTCTTTTCTATAGTAGAATTAGTATATGGAAGACATAGTATTCATCAGTAAGAATCTCTTCACAGCGTTTGAAAGTGAGAGGTTACATGCAAGAGAGGATAAATCACTGGAAAAACTACCCTTCAGTTGATTTTTATTTATTTATCTACCTATTTATTTATTTATTTATTTTTAATAGTACTTCAAAAATTAGATACGATTTGCTAGTTCATTTTTGCCTTTTTGTTTGTTAAAGGACACCATCAAGAAGCTCCCACAGTACTGAGTCAGTTGCAGAACTTAGGCTCTCTTTGCTGCTAGAATTGTCAAGGGAAGTGTTGTGTGGAAGCTATTCTCTGAGAAGAGAGAGTGCGCAGGCAGGGCATGATTAGAAATTGCAGATCCCTAAGTAAATAATTCCTTCTCTGTAAGGGGATGGTGGAGGAAAATTATAATATACACCTTTTTGTAGTCTCATCCCTCAATATATGGTTAGCCAAATACAGGATTGTAGGCACTGTCATGGATATTTTCCATCAGATTTTAAAGGTTCCAAAGGTAGGCAAGATACTGATTTTCTTTTCAGAACGTAATATGAGTTAAATTGTATATAATTGCTTGAAGCACATAGTACAAGTACAAGTACAAGTATTGAAGAACAGTATAGCAAGGGACAACTGAAGCCTTTGCTTTTTGCCAAAAAAACCTGTTGCTGCTCCAGAATATGAAGATGTCTTTATATCTGTATGTTTGCCATGTGATTAGAATAATTATGAAAGTATTATTATTATTATTATTATTATTATTATTAAAGTTAAAGCTTATTTAAAAGAGAAAAGAGTTAACTAAATAGTAATTATGGAGCCCTATATTTACTGGCCCTAATCATACTGATCTTGAGAATTATATCAACAAGATATAAGTGCACTCAGGATTACTAAGAACACATTCTTTAAAATTTCCATAATTACCAGTATTTTTTGTATTTATCTGCTTGTTGTATTTTGTGGCTCAGAGCATATTCATGATCTAGCACATATGAATAAAGCTTAAGGAGATTTTTAGGAGGAAAAAGCAAAAACAAAACCAAACCAAACCAAAACAAAACAAACCAACCAACCAAACAAACAAACAACAACAAAAAAAGTTTATTTCCATACCTTATTGCACTAAAACAAGGATCAGAAGTTAGATAAAGAAAATAGAGTAACAGAACAGTTTTGTTTTTATCACAGAGGGAAGTTTTGCCATGAAACTTTAATACTGATTAATTAACTTTTACTGGTAGTCATGTTATTTTTTCCTGCCTGGAATATAAAAAAAAATTTCCAGCCCAATTTAATGCAACACTTCTCTGGATTTTGTGGCATACTCTTATACATATAGACACATTCCCTGCAATGCTTAGCCAGTTTCATAGTAGTTTCTAAATACCTTTTTTTCACCTATTGCCTGATTGTTAGCAGATCAACAATCTCAAAAACTCAAAATCTCACTTTCTGGAATATGAAGATGCCCAGAACACTATCTCCACAAATCTAGATCTATCTGTAGGCCTCTACACTACGAGAACTGAAGATACGGTATTATACTTTCAGTGCACTTGGGAGTTTATTTAATCATTTACCTCAACTGACATAATTTTCTTTATAGTTAGATTAAGGTTTAGTGGTCTATTATTATTTTAAATAATACTGATAATCATGTAAAAGCATTGGCTGAATTTGAATTTCCCAAATATTGTTTTAAATAGCATCCTTTCCAGTTGAACAAACCTCTAACAAGGGTTAATTATCATTTTTATTACACATTATAATGAAGAAAAGATGTAAGGCAAAAAAAAAAAAAAAGCAGGGAAAAAGTCAGAACTGTTTTAGAATACAAGAACAGGCATTATTAGAACCAAAACCAAACAATCAAACAATAGCAACAACAAAATAAGTTATCATTACCATTTATTTATTTATTCCCTTTATAATAGTTCATGTATGTTTGGAGTAGTTTATCAATCCTTCATGAAAATAAGATATCCTTAATACCTTTCTCAGCTCTTCTTTTAGTCTCTAAGGAACTTCTGAAGGCATAAATGCAGTTTCTCAACCTACTGTATATTTAAGGAAGAAGAAAAGTATAGTGGTTGTTCATACACATGTATAGTTCATTCATGGGGAACAACTCTTGCCTTCTCTCTTCAGATTCCACCTCTAGTTACTAAAAAAGTTGGTTCCCACAATGTCTTTAGCAAAAGTCCTATGGATTTAACACATTTATTCTTTGATGGCATTATTCAATGTTAGCAAGCTTACAGAAATCTAGCCTTTAACATCAAATTCACTGAGAGTTTTTGTGACTTATTGAAAGCAAATTACTGTATTACACCTTTTTCCAATGCGTAAGTAATATAACAATTTTAACTATCACAAAATAATAAAATAATAGCTTAACAGATATGCACAGTAGGAAGATAGAATGGTAGTTGTGATCAGAGATTCATTTTTACTTTGTATTTTCTATATTTTGTGTTCAGTTTTATTGACTCATTACCAATATAACTCTAAGTGATTTTAACATTTATTTCAGGGGTATTACATGTGTTTCAGCCTGTCCCATTTATTAGAGCATTTTGTATTTCTCTCTAGAGATCTTCCTGAAAAAGGGATATCTGATGCATTTCTGTATCATATCCAGCATCAATCACTTTATTTAAGGTCTCACTCTACAAATCGAACAGCTTTTCTTCCATGACAGCTCCATATGTTTGCTGCAGCTGTTACACTTTCCAGGCAGAATCTGACTGTGCTCTGTTCATAGCTTGTGTCCCTGTCAAAGAGGCAGTAAATTATTTCTCTCTGCTTTGATTTGCCTCAAAATTAATTGGTTTGAAATCTGTCCTACAGTTAGTCTCCAGTTGCCTCCAAAACATACATGAAATTGCATCTGCATTTTCTTTTCTAACTCTGAATCTGGGGAGTGCATACTATGAAGGTTTGTTCACATGTAACTGTTTGAATACCAGCTCAAAGTCTGTTAATAGCTGTGGATGTGAAGTATACTGTATTATTATTATTATTATTATCATTATTATTATTATTACTATTACTATTATTATTATTACTATTATTATTTGTTTTGTTTTGTTATGTTTTTCTTTTTCTTTTTCTTTCTTTTTTTTTATTTTTTTTTTTCATGATTTTATGGTTTTTGGCTTAGGAAAATAATTCTCTTTTGTTGATTAACTTTACATTATCTTGTTCCGAGGCAGTATGTAGATATAACACTACAGTGCACTCTACTACAGTACTATTAATAACTACTGCAGCATTGAACAATGCAAAGAATATAGCATCCTGGATATTCATCTCTATTTGCAGAAGTATTAAAAATTTTCATGAAGTACACCTGGAAAATCATCTGTTCACAGTGGTTTTGTTGAAGAAGTTCATACATCTAAGAAATGCATGACAGCTTAAGTTATTCAAAACTGGTTGGACTCAATGATCATTGTGGCTCCCTTCCAACTCAGGATATTGTGTGAATATAATTTATTAAAATAAAAAATAAATTAAATTAAAATAAATAAATAATTAAATAGGGCTACAAAGATGGCGAAGGGCCTAGAGGGGAAGATGTATGAGGAGCGGCTGAGGTCACTTGGCCTGCTCAGCCTGGAAAAGAGGAGGCTGAGGGGAGACCTCATTGTGGTCTACAGCTTCCTCACGAGGCAGAGTGGAGGGGTAGGCATCAATCTATTCTCTTCAGTGACCAGTGATAGGACCTGACGGAATGGTGTAAAGCTGCGACAGGGGAGGTTCAGGCGGGATATCAGGAAGAGGTTTTTCACTTGTCACGCACTGGAACTGGTTCCCCAGGGGCATAGTCATGGCATAGTCATGCCTGTCGGAGTTTAAGAAATGTTTGGACTGTTCTCTTAGTCATATAGTCTGAATTTTGGGTAGACCTTTGTGGTGCCAGGAGTTGGATTTGATGATCTTAGTGGGTCCCTTCTAACTCGGGATATTCTATGATTCTATTAAATAACATTTAACTTGATTTAATTAAATTAATTAAATCAATAAAAAGTAAAACAATATTTTAAAATAACATTTATTCCCATATGTGAATAAAAATCCACAGCATTAAGAAGGTCTGAATTTTGGTGGGATCACTGGTTAATGCTGACAGTAGTCAGTATTATGTGAACCTTATTAATCCTAAAAAAAAAAATCATACCTTTGTCTACCTAGTAAGCATTGCTGTATCATTTTTCATTGCATTTGATTACCTGGCTGCCCAGATAAATATGCAATGGACAAATACATTTTATTGACCAAGAACCCAATATGGCATGTCTTAAATTATGCTTTTAATGAAACTTGCAGTAGTGCACATGTTCAAGTGAGAAGCATTTTTAAAAGCCCCGTGAGCACACAAACACAATTTGACAATTAAGATCTGCCACCTATGAAGGAATGGAATGTATTTACCATTCTAGCAGTATAAAAAATGACTTTATGTCAAAATATCTTTTACCAATCCTCTACCTCTATGATTCCACATTACTGCTCTGGTTTTAGCAACTCAACAGTTACTAGAGAAGCATGTTGTTCTTGACATTGCTAAGTGCACTGTTTCTCTGTGTGTGATTACAGGATGACTGTAAATAGTTGAGCTGTCATAGCACAGAAGCTTCAGTTCTCCCACCAAGAAAGAAAAGCAGAAAGCATGTGCAGGTACTCATACACATGCACCATAATATAAATAAAATGACTCTCAGGAGCTAAGGCTGTTGACGTAACAAAACCAATGGTATGAAAAATCCTCCAGAAACCTTCTAAGACAGATTTCTTTCTCAAAGCACAAAACCACTTTCACCAATTTCTAATTCATTAAAGTAGATCTCTACAGATGATTTTGTTACTTTTTTAGCATGAAAGGAAAATTTCGGCTGTATATAAAACAAACAAGTAAACAAACAAACAAACAAACAAAAAACACACAGAAAACACAACATATTTCTTTAATGTGTGAGAAACAGGCACCTAATGACATTATTTTGTGTTTGGTGGTCAATTTTATGATGAAATGCTTAACTTTTTAAATGAAAACAGAAACCCAAGCTTTATGTCATTTTTTAAAATTGTTTTAGTTAAAAGGTTTTCAAAAAGAGGGAAAAAAAAAAAAAAAAAAAAGATGGAAATTTGCTGAGCTGCTGCATGGGAACGGGAAAAGCAATTTATTTATTTTTTTATATATTAAGACACTTATCCAACAAAACATTTAGCTTTGAAGTGTGAACACCACAGATTTCAGGGAGACACCTTGAATATTTAAGTACTTTTCTGAACAAGGCTACTGGGGGAAAGTTTTTGAATAGGTAAGTTAGAACTTATCTAATAGTTAAGTTAGACTTATCTAATTTCATTAGAGCTATAAAAATTATCAGTTATGTGTTTCACTTCTCACCTGCCCCTTAGCCCTTAGCCCTTAGTTTTTAAGGGCTAAAGCAAATGCTCTCATTGTGTAGGTGTAGAGGAGGAGATGGAAGGAGAGAACGTGTTGGAAAGATGGGCAGAATGACTGGGCAGAATCTCATCTGGGGAGTGGCGGAGCCCTGGGGCAAGGGACTCAGAGCGTCTGCTGAGGTTTTCTGTAGCAACTGCAGTCTGACAGCATTGGACATGATGTAAAAAGCTAGTATGATTTCTGGTCCCTCTGGAAGATTAAATGCCTACCGATATGTGCCAACTATAAGCCAGTTTGTGTTCCAGATTCAAGCACCTAAATTCTAACTAAAATTATATTTCCTCTGTAACAATGACATAAGTGATATTAGCAAATCATATTTTGTAAGTCATTCCTGGTTATTAGCTGGGACCTCAAAATTCCAGGAGCAGACTTCTTAACTAACTCAGACTGACTGATATTTTTGAAGGAGTAGACCCTGTGTATCACTTGTTAAGGGAGAATATCAATAGCTGTATGATAAACATTCTTAGAATGTAATTAATGCTAGAAATAGTCAACTGTGAGAAACATACTGCAGCTTGTACAAATAATTCTAGACATCACTGTACAATCTAAATACACGTTATTGTCGAGTCATTTTTGACAATTATAAACCAAATTACCTCAGTTCTATTCTAGGTGATGTTATTCAGGTAGGTTTTCTGTGCAGTGAATCAAAATCTAGTCACAAAGACATGCAATAAAGAGAAGGCATTTTCTGCAAGAAAATCTAAATTACGGATAGTCTATAGATGTGCATTGAAATCTTATATTTGTCTTTTCTTAAATACAAAAGTTAACTTAAATTCATCTTATCTATGCACAAAGACAACCAATCACTCAGACTTTTTCCAACAAACTGCTTTAGTTTTTTTTTTATTTATTTTTTATTATTATTATTATTAGTTTTTGTTTGTTTGTTTGTTTTCCGGACCAGGAATATATCACAGTGTATTGGGTTTATGTGGCAAGGGTTTTGTAGGAGGGGGATGCAGGGATGACTTCTGTGAGAGTAGTCCAGCTCCTTCCTCATGTTAGATGAGGGCTAGTTTCCTCCAGCTCCAAAGGGACCAACATTGTCCTAAAGAAAGGGGAGAAAAACTGCTGTGCAACAGCAGCTGGGAGAGAGGGAAATGAGGAACAGCCCTGCAGGCACAAGGTCAGTGCAGAAGGAGGACAGAGGTTCTCTGTCAGAGCAGAAGATAAACTGCAGCCTGTGGAGAGGCCCCTGGTGGAGCAGGCTGTCCCCCTGCAGCCCATGGGTCCCACATGGAGCAGATCTCCATGCTGCAGCTTGTGGAGGAGCCCACGCAGAGCAGATGGATGTGGCCTGGAGGAGGCTGCAGCCCATGGAGAGCCCCCGCAGGAGCAGGCCCCGGGCCGGAGCTGCAGCCTGTGGAGAGGAGCCTACACAGGAGCAGGGGGTCTGGGGGGAGCTGCCACCCATGGGGGACCCGTGCTGGAGCAGTTTTCTCCTGAAACCCCATGGTACAGAGCCATGTGAAAGTCGTTCTGGAAGAACTGCTGCCTGTGGAAAGACCACATAGGATCAGTTTGGGAAGGACGGCATCCCATGGGAGGGACCTCATGTGGAGCAGGGGCAGAGAGTGACCATGAAGGAGCAGCAGAGATGAAGTCTTAAGGACTGACAACAATACCCATTTCCATTCCCCTGCACCACTCAGGGAGAGGATGAAGAAGAGGGTGGAAGGTGTTTTTATTTTATTTTTATTTTTTTCACACTTCTCTAGCTTGTTAGTAGTAGGTAATAAATTTTATTATTAATCTCCCTATGCTGAGTCTGTTTGCCCATGACAATAATTGTTCAGTGGTCTCCTTGTCCTTATCTCAACCCTTGAGCCCTTTTCCTCATATTTTCTTCCCCTTTCTTTGAGGAACAGGAGTGAGAGAGTGGTTGTGATGGAGTTCAGCTGCTCAGCTGAATAAAATCACTGCACAAAGTACTCCCCTAAGGACAGCAATTGTCTGAAGTAGTTCTTCATTAGGATATGATATGTAATATATTGATCTATTGGATTGTACATGTAAAGCTTGCCTGTACTTTGTAACATAATATCTGAATATAACAAACCAAAATCTAATTTAAGAAAGACAGGATCAATGAGGTAGACTGCTTCCAGATTAAAGAGGATATGGCCTGGACTTGAGGGTAGGTGTTACGATGAGAACTCCTAAGATCTCAGGCACTTGGATCCTCTACCACTTGATACAGTGTCTTGACAATTTTTATTTTCAGATATTGAAATAAATTCTCAATAGCTGTAATGAATTCTATCCTATCTGGCAGAGTAAAATATGATTCTCCAATATTGATTCAGTTCCCTTGAATATTCCCTGCAAAACCATTGGGGATTTGTTATTAGAAGAATTAACATGCACCAAAGAGGAAGTGCATCATGGAGATTATATTTGCAAAAAGATTTCTTTTTTCTGCTATGCTAAATTATGTTCTTTCTCTATAAATCTTTATTAACCCTGCCAATTCAGCATCTTTAACCTGATTGTTTCATTTGCATGCTTTGCCTTTGTGATTGGATTAGAGTTTGTTTTACTTCACTCTTTATTATTAGCTCTCTGGATATGTAATTAAGGTTTATTACTTGACATTCAATTTACTTTGATCAGTGTTTGAATATAAAGTCTTACGCAAAGGCAACAATGCATAAAAATATTTTTCTGCTCCTGCAAGCCCTTGTGCAACTCCTCAGCTCAGTCTCTGTAACTTTGGGAAAAAAAAAAAAAAAAACCAAAAAAAAAAACTTGCAAATGTCATAGGCTACTGCAATAATTATAGTCAGTGGAAGAGCTGAAAACTAGGCTTCAGTTCCTATTGGTCATATTATCTCATGTCCAATTAATCATGTCATTTATGAGCTATTTAAGAACCTCCAAAAGTAACTTTTGTATTTCCTTTTTATATAGTATAATAAATGTATTCTAATTCTATATTCTATATACAAATATAATGTCTCTAGTAGAGTTTATGGCCTAAGACATAGTTGATGGAAATAAAGAAATATATATATATATATATATATATATATGGAGATAAAGAATTGGCTAAGAAGACAGCAAAGAAGTAGTATTAAGTGTTCTCCAGATAGTCATCTACCTGGACTTGTGCAAAGCATTTGACAGTGTCCCACTGATATTCTTGTCTCTAAATTGGAGATGTGGATTTGACGTATGGACCACTTGGTGGTAAAGAATTGGCTAGATGATCACACTTAAAGAGTTGCAGTCAATGACTTGATGTCCAAGAGGCAATCAGTAATGAGTGGTGTTTCTCAGGGGTTGGTATTGGGACTGTCACTGTTTAACATCTTTGTCAGTGACATTGACAGTGGGATCAAATGCACTCACAGGAAGTTTTCTGATGACACCAAACTGACACAGTTGACATGATGGAGGGAAAAGGACCTGGACAGTCTTGAGAGGTGGGCCTGTGTGAACCTCATTAAGTTAAACAAGGCCTAGAACAAGGTCCTGCATCTGGGCTGGAGCAATCCTAAGCACCAATACAGGCAAATATAGGAGAATGGTTTGTGAGAAGCTCTGGGGAGGACTTGGGGGTGTTGGTTGGTGAGAAGTTCAACATGACCTGGTGTGGTGGTTTTATTGGTTTCATGTTGCTGGGCAGCTGAACTCCACCACAACTGCTCTGTTACTTGCCCTCCTTAGAAGAAGGGGAGAAGAAAGTATATTTAATTATAGGGAAAATAAGAGAAAAAAAAAAAAAAAAAAAAAAAAAAAAGGAAGCAAAATCTTCACAGAAGCAGAGAGATTGAAAATAAATTACTTTCTACTTCCCATCTATGTGTAGCCACATCCCAGGAAGCAGAGAGTGATGCTGTTATAATGACAGCATCACTCTCCCCCTCTCCCACCCCCCACCCCTCACCCCCACTTTTCCCCTTTTCCTACCTTTTTTTGCTGAATGTGACATCATATGGTATGGAATATCCCTTTGGCTGGTTTAAGTCAGCTTCCCTGGTGATGTCACCTCCCCACCTCTTGCTCACCCCCCGAACTGCTGGCCCCTGGGGAGAGGAGGAAAAGGGGAGGGAGGGGGTGGATGTGTTGGAGGGAGTCTTGATGCTGTACCAGTATTGCTCAGTAGTAGACAAAACACTATGGTGATAACAATGCTGTTCTAATTACAGGTGCAAAGCACAGAACTGTATGGGCTGCTGCAGGGAAAGTTAACTCCATCTCAGCCAGACATAGTACACCTGGTAATGTGTGCTTGCAGCCCAGAAAGCCAACCATATCCCAATCTGCATCAAAAGAAGCATGGCCAACAGCTTGAGGGAGGTGATTCTCCTGTTCTGCTCTGCTCTCACAAGACCCCACATAGAGTACTGCATTCAGCTCTGGGGCCTCCAGCACAACAACAAGGACATATTAGAGTGTGTACAGAGAAGGGCCACAAGGATGATCAAAGGGCTGGAGCACCTCTCCTATGAAGGCTGAGAGAGTTGGGGCTGTTCAGCCTGGAGAAGCTCTTGAGAGACCATTTAGCAGTCTTACACTATTTAAAGGGGGCTTAGAGGACAGCTGGATGGGGGCTCTTTGTCAGGGTGTGTAGTGATAGGACAAGGAGTGAAGGTGAACTACAAGAAAGTGAACTACAAGACAGTAGATTTAGATTAGATATAAGGAAGAAATTCTTTACTCAGAGGGTGATGAGACACTGGAAAAATTTGCCCACAGAAGTTGTGGATGCACCATCCCTGGAAGTGTTTAAGGTCAGGTTGGATGGGGCTTTGAGCAAACTGGTCTAGTGGGAGGTGTTCCTGCCCATGGCAGGGGTGTTGGAACTAGGTGATCTTTAAGGTCCCTTCCAACCCAAACCATGCTATGATTCTATAATACTCATTAACACTTTTCTCTGTGCTTGCAAAGAACAAGATGCTCTGTATACTTATATTTATTAATATTATGAAGAATCATATTAATTCAGCATAATAACTTTAGGAATCTGTTTACATTACAGTTTCAAATTCTGTTTTATACTGCGAAAGCTATATGCACATCCTTTATAATATAAACTGCTTTCCGCATACAGTGCCAATTGCCTTATATTAAATCACGTGCTTTCCAGTCAAGATGAAACCCACACGTAATGACAATAGAATGTGCTCTGCTGCTAGAGCATTCTCTAGGTCTTGGTCTTCCTGTATTCCCTGGAAAGTTTTTTGGTTAAAGAACTGTCCATTGACCAGTATGTTTACACAAACTGAAAGGATGCACCAGACTGTTTATTCAATCTCAAACAATTTTCTGAACCTAATTGAGTCATAGGGCATTAGATGGATGTTAGGTTTTGTTTGTTTGTTTGTTTTTAAAAAGATTGTTCTTCAGCAACTGTTTTAAGATTGTGCACTCATGGTCACAAAAGAAAATAAACACAAAACAGCAAAAAACATTTGTTACAAGCCAGGTGAGGATGAAGGACCTGGAAATCCTTTGCAGACTTAAGACTTTTCAGGTCTAGATTTAGGGAACTAATCTTTAATGTCTGCTATCTTCAGACCTGTTTACAATCACGTAAACATTTATCAGTTTGATATAAGACCTATGAAATTAAGCAGCAGCATTATGTCTAGCCCTCTGTATTGACTGAGAATGAGTGAAATGCTAAGTAAAGGTAAAGTTAAATACAGATGCTGACTAGGCAAAGACATTTTGCAAAATAAATAAATAAATAATATTTTAATCTGAGGCTACTCAAACACTAACCTTTTAAGTTGCTTGTATTTTGAAATTTCAGTTTTTTAAAAGCAAGTATTGTGTGGGTATATCACAGATATCACAGAATGTATATTTTGTACCTATTATTATTATTATTATTACTATTATTATTACTATTATTATTGTTACTATTTTGAAGAGGAAAGAAAATAATGAATAAGTAAAATCCAAGTCCTCATCTTTGTACGTCAAAAATAGTTTTAAAGCTTGAAAATGAAAAACAAATAAACAAGTAAATATTAAAAAAAAAAAATGAATTATTTAAGAAAAAAAAATCCCTTTTTATGTTATCGAAGATAATTTTTTACTTAGGAAAATTATGTTTAAACCTTATGTAAACTAAGGCTTTTTATGTATTTATTTGTTTGTGTGTTTGTTTTTCCATTAATCACCTCTCTTATAAAATAAATGTAAATACCACACAGATTTCAACACAGGATATATATGTATAGATATAGCAATATTACTATTGCTAAGCAACCTGTTCATCCTGCCTTCTGCTCTGATAAAGCGTGCATTTACTAGTGCTACATGGAATTAAATTTCCCCTGAGAAGTCCTTGTGGTCAGTCTAGGAGGGCTTTATTCATAGCCTTTTTAAAGAATAATTCATGGCACTGTGTTAAAATTAGCACTTTAACAATTCCATTGAGATATCTGAAATAAGGATTCAAGAAACTCACTTCATTCTGCCTCTTGGTAATTTTGATGCACACAAAAATAAAATTGAGTGTCCTTAATTTTTATCTTCAGAATTAGTTTTGCTGTTTCAAGATCGGAAATGCGTTGCTTGACTACTGTACGTACATATATGTGAATTTACAGTACATTCTCAATGCATTATCTGGAGAGCCACTACAAAGATGTGATTGTTATAGAAGTGTATTTCCCTATTCTTACAGTTTAAGATACTTTCACCTCACAAACATTTCCAGCTCTTCATGGACTTTCTCCAAAAAGCACCAAGCAAACAAAAAATAAGCATTCTGGCTATTGTATAGGGCAAGCAATTTATTTTTTTTCCATATCCTGGAAGTAATAATTTTGATTTTCACACTATTCCTTATTTTAAAATTGTTTCGTATATGAATATTTTGAAGATCTGTTCTGCCTTGAAGAACAATTTCTAAAATAGGTGGACAAAAGGACAAATATAAGCTTTCCTGACAACATAAATCAGGGCATCATGCCAGATAGTTCTTATTTTTCTCTCTCTCTTTGTTTGCTTTTGTGTGTCTTAATCAATAGCACAGCAGGAAAAAAAAATAAGTCTATTTGTGAAAATTAAAATAATTAAAAAAAAAAGTTTTTTAATACAGTGGCATAATCATTAATTTTATTTTCTTGTATGTTAATTACTTGCCTGCCAAATATGCATAGATGTCTCAGAGATACAATACTTGTAAAGAAATATGTGAATATGTATTTAGCTACAGTAGGTTTATATCATTAATATTTGGAAGTAAAAGCAACCAACCAAGCAAATAAACAAACAACAAAAACAGCAAGGAATTTATTTCAATGTCAGTGTGTTTACTTCCTTATCTTTTACTTTGATTACTTGCAGTAGTTATGGCTGCTTAGGTGAATAATTAATACAGAAGCATCCAAAGATTCTATAGTCTTGATACCTCATTCTTGTTGATTATTATACCAAGAGGAGAAAAAATAGTCTCTGTCCTCAGGATATAATAGACCTGCTATGATCAAGGTCCTACACTGTTGCAATTAAAATAAATTAATAAATTAAAATTATTTCAAATAAGTCCCATATATCTTAAAATCTATGAAGTATAGATGTAGCCCCTCTTGGGCTTGGATTCAGAAAAATCCTACCTACCACTCCTAAGAAGCCCTGTTCACTGCCTAATAGTTACAGCTATACTTCATGGGATTTTATCTTCCTCTGAACATTTGGATCAGACAACTAATCAAACACCAGACAGTTCCCAAAAGATATTGCAGAACTCAGAAACTCGAGACTGACAAAAAAAAAAAAAAAAAAAAAAAAGTGTTCAAAATAAATTTTGTAAACCGTTCAAATGTTACTGAAAATGGTAAATAAGTGGTAAGTAGGCAAGACTGGGGAAGAGAGGGCTCTTGCTATTTTTAAAAATACTACCTATCTGGGGAATTTAGACCCCAAAAATCAGATCTTAAATTTAGTTATGTCTCACTGGCTTCTTCAGTGAGACGTGCACATAGACCCTAGATCTAAAGCAATATTTTTGAAAGTCCATAATACTTCACAGAGATCCATTTACAAATCCTCAGTTATCTCTGCACTATGTTCATGGACATATCTCTCACCTCGATCTCTCACAAGGGATATATTTAGTTGTTTTGCACCAGATTTGACATTTCTTATAGTGTGTATTTAATTAAATTAATTGATACTTATATAGTTAAATTTTATTCAATACTAAATTAATTAATCTAATTTTAATAGTGACTTCCTTAATGCCTATTAAGACATCTTTTCATATCTAGATCAATAGTTGATACACCTTAAAATAAGAAACCCTGTCAAATCTTTCTGCTACTGGAGCTCCAACATGTAGTGCTCCTCAGTTCAGGAAACATAACAAATGCAATAAAATAATGTATTTGTTTATAAATAATCATATGTGTTTTTTTGTTGTTGTTGTTTTGTTTTTTATTTCATCTCTCATTCAAAAATGTTTCTGAGGTTGCTAACTATATTTCAATTATTATAAAGATCACTCTATGCACCACTGAAATACAAAGTGTCTTCTGCTCAGGAGCGCATAGTGGTAGTTCCTTTCTTGTACTTCTGAGCAGAGTACTGCATCCAATTCAGATTACAAGGGGATCTAAGAGGATAGACGGTAATTTTTCAGGATATCTCAAAAACGACACTCTTAATCCTGTCAAAAATACTTTGATATTTAGTGACACAAATATTTAAAGTGTCCATCACACCTAGCTTCCAGATAGAACCATTTAGCTCCACGTAGTTTTTTTGAACTATTTTGGTGTGGACTTGAGAGAAATGCTATGCCTTCTCTGAATTTAGACTGCATGCCATCCATTCTGACTGCACATGCCTGTGAAGTTCATCCAGGAAGCCACAAAACTTGTCTAGATTTGGATGTACAATGATAATATGTAAATGGGATGTAAGGTAATATTGCTTTAGGTAAGAAATTGCATTAGGACTTGTCTACAGGAAAGTTAACCTGAATTGACTGAAATTGTGAATTCAGACCATCATAATTATAGTACATTAGGGGATTCACATCCTGAATAAGTTAAATTAAGCAAATGCAAGCCTTTTTAATTCTACATGAGAGTGTCCAGGCAGGACAGTGTCCAGATCATTCCAAATGATCTTCATGGGTGTCCATGAAAGCAAGTGTGTTAAGATATATATACATATGTGTAGGTGAATACATAAAGAATCTCAAATAACATCAATAAAATAAAATTAATGAAAAGCAACTTTTTTTACATTTTCTATTTCATGGAGTATACGGATTACATATTAAAAATCATAGAAATGGTCAAAATAAAAGAGTTCCAAGTTTCCAGAGATACTAGGTTTCTAAGAATAATGGACCTTTCAGGTCAAACTCTAGTAGGAAAGCATTATTCACTTTTGTGTGTGGATCAATCTCATTTAGCTCCCTGTTATCTTTAATAGGATTATTCATCTAGAAAGGCATCAAGAAAATGGTCTACACAGAAAATCTTAAATGATAAGGTCTGTACACAATAAATAAAATAAATACCTAAATAAAATAAAACTTGGACAGTATTTCACAGACATACTATTTCTTAAACAGAGGATAATCTGTTCTCAGTGCTGCACCTATGTCTTCAAATGGAGAAAATGATCCTGGAAAGAATCAGAAGTTGAAGCCTAAGGACAAAATAGATTACAGGGATGTTTGTGTAGTCTCCTTCTCTGGAGATATTCAAGGCCCATCTGGATGCCTACCAAGGCAACCTGCTCTAGGGAACCTGCTTTGGCATAGGGATTGGACCCAATGATCTCTTGAGGTCCCTTCCAACCTCTACAATTCTGTGATTCTGTGATATTTTTTTTCAATATATATTCTCTATACAGCTGAAAAATTTACTTCAAATTGTTAGGTATATTGTTAGGTATTTACTTACAAATTGTGTAAATTGTAAGGCTAGTTTTCAGCACAATTAGAAGTGTGCAACACTTGTATTTCCTCTTGTAGTTCCTGAAGGACTATAAATGGTCCTTCATACTTCTGTAGTGACTTACACAAAATTTGTTATTGCAATGTCTACTTTTTGTATAATATCAATTGTAATTCAGAATAATAATTGCCTATTTGTACAGAGCACTTTTTCAGGTGCTAATAAATTATCCAAGGAAGTAAACTTTGTATGCTGCATAACTAAACTAATTAAAACGTGGAGCATTTGTAGTGAATGATTACTGTTTTATAATATTTTCCACTGATCACAAATTCTTATTCTCAGATGTAGCAACCTGAAGCAATAACATAATGAAAACAAGAAACGTATTCTGAATTATTGCAATTTGAGCCAAAAATGAGGGACATTCCATGTAAAAAGGGAATGCTTTCATATTTAAATTGACACCAAAGGAAAAAAAAAAAAAAAAAAAAAAAAAAAGCAAAAGAAGTAACATTTGCCTTCTCCAGCAGAAGGTTAACATGCTGTATATCTGGATGACCTAATCATCAGCATGACTGGTCCTACTCCTCTCTCTCTGCTTCTCATTATGTATTAGATAACACAGATTTCTTAGGAGAACTCTAATTTCATAATCTGGGGCTAAAATGTAGGGTAAAAGGTTAAAATTTATATATATATATATATATACATTTATATATATATATATAAATATATATATATATTTAACAGATAGCATAAGATAGCATATGAACCAATTTCTAGCTTTTAATCTGCAATATATTTGTTTTAGAATTATTTTAAACCGAATAAGAAGAATTTTCAAGCAAACTGAAATTCTGAAGTTTTACCTGGTAATTCTCATTGCTGAAATGTTATTATCATATTCTGTTAATAAAGCCATATTATTATTATTATCATAATAATTATTATTATTATATTAATTATTTAAATCTGATGCTCTAAGGTTACGTTTCAGTTATGTGTATTAGAGCTGTTACCAGGAAGCTTTCAGGTCATAGCAGAGGGACACACACACACACACACACACACCTTGTAACAGTGTCCAAGTGTCATTCCATCCCCATGAAACTGAGACTGGATTGTGTGCATTCTTTTTGCCCTTGTTTTTAGGGAAAGGAAGCGGAGATATATGGGCCCGACATGTCCACAGTTTGTGGGATAGTTAGCAGACCTGCACTTGCCCTGCAAATTCAATAATCCCTCCTGACTCAAAAAGACAGCTTCTGGGAATGTTTGGACTGTCTGTTTCCAGATCACAAAAAGATGGGAATGCACATCCATGGACTAGGCTAATTAGGCTCTTTCTTGTGTTGAGTCTAGAAAATACCATTTCAGAAAATAAGATGCAACAGCTTGTATACTAATTTTTCAGCATAATAAATAGCAAATGCCATATACAGAGCTACATCTTAATACTTGTTACTCTTTGAGGATCTTTGGCATAGAATTTGTGAGTGTAGAAATACCATGTGCTGTTAGGATTTGCAGTTTAAATATTTGTCTCTATGTAGACAGCTAAATTACTTCTTTAAAAAATGGAATAGAGATTGTTTTCCTTCTAAACCACATTGGAGATTTAATATTATTTTTTTTTTCTTTAATCCTCTTTCCCTGTGCTATCACCTGAAAGCTTCTTGGTGCGTTACTTTAACTCACAACATGGGAAATGTGGACTCTGCCATCTGCAGTACAAAATGAGTGAATTTTTAAGACAAGAATGCACATGTAATATGTTAAAGAGAAGAGGCGCAAGGAAGGCCAATCTAGGCCAAGATTTAGAGCTGTCATATTAGAAGTGAGTTTTGATCCAGGGATATATGCAGTTCTTGGAACTGCATATAGATCTTATACAGCAGGCTTAGTACACATATTGGTGATATCACTACTTTCTGCATTGTACTTAAAATGAAAGTTGTCATTTTTTGTGTTTCGCTCAGAGGGTTCAGGATCCCTTGAGAAGACAAGGGACTACAGAGTTTGAAGATCAGAGCTTTAGCAGTCAGCCTTATCTATAGCTTCTTCAGTGGGACTTAGTTCAGGACTGAGATACCATAATTTGTCTATCTGTATACAGGATCTGTATATAAAGTCTTTGTGTAAAAAACGCAATTATTTGTTTTTGTTGTCTAAGCATAAGTACAGTGGTATTTGAGACATATTGGCATGGTCAAGGCAGTTTGGTAGACACAATGTGAGACCTACACTCTTCCTGAAGTAAGGCTGAACTGAAGTGAGATACAAGAGTCCATCAGAAATGTCTCTGCATTACCTATATTTGGATATCAAGACAACTGTATCAATCCATAGCTGTCCCTTTAATACATCAAAGAATCACAGAATTATCTAAGTTGGAATTGACCTCCAAGATCACCTAGTCCAACCTAACACTGACCAGTCCTCCACTAAACCGTATCACTAAGCTTTATATCTAAATGTCTTTTAAAGACAGTCAGGGATGGTGACTCCACCACTTCCCTGGGCAGCCCATTCCAATGCCTAACAACGCTTTCGGTAAAGAAGTTTTTCCTAATATCCAACCTAACCTCCCCTGGCGCAGCTTTAGGACATTGCCCCTCATCCTGTCACCAGGCACGTGGGAGAATAGACCAATCCCCACCTCGCTACAGCCTCCTTTAATGTACCTAAAGAGAGCAATATGGTCGCCTCTGAGCCTCCTCTTTTCCAGGCTGAACAATTCCAGCTCCCTCAGCCACTCCTTGTAAGACTTGTTCTCCAGACCCCTCACCAGCTTCGTCGCCCTTCTCTGGATTCTCTTGAGCACCTCCATGTCCTTCTTGTAGCAAGGGGCCCAAAACCCAAAAAAGGTGTGGCCTCACCAGAGCTGAGTACAGGGGGACGACCACTTCCCTAGCCCTGCTGGCCACACTGCTTCTTATACAAGCCAGGATGCTGTTGGCCTTCTTGGCCACCTGAGCACACTGCTGGCTCATATTAAGCTGACTATCCACCAATACTCCCAGGTCCTTCTCCGCCAGGCAGCTTTCCAACCACTCATCTCCTAGCCTATAGCTCTGCTTGGGGTTATTGCGCCCCAGGTGTAGGACCCAGCACTTGGCCTTGTTGAACTTCATACAGTTGGCCTCAGCCCATCGGTCCAGCCTTTCCAGATCCTCCTGCAGAGCCTTCCTACCCTCGAGCAGATCAACACACACACCTAACTTGGTGTCATCTGCGAACTTACTGAGGGTGCACTCAATCCCCTCATCCAGGTCATCAATAAAGATATTAAAGAGAACTGGCCCCAGTACTGAGCCCTGGGGAACATCACTAGTGACTGGCCTCCAGCTTGATTTGACTCCATTTACCACAACTCTTTGGGCTTGGCTATCCAGCCAGTTTCTTGAGGAGAATGTTGTGGGGAACAGTATCAAAGGCCTTACTGAAGTCACGGTAGACCACATCCACAGCCTTTTCCTCATCCACCAAGATGACACTCAGGAAAATCTGCTCCCTGAGCTTCTCTGGCATTGAGGTCAAACTGACAGGCCTATAGTTCCCCGGGTCTACCCTCTGGCCCTTCTTGCAGATGGGCATCATGTTTGCCAGCCGCCAGTCAACTGGGATCTCCCCTGATAGCCAGGACTGCTGATAAATGATGGTAAGCAGCTTGGCCAGCTCCTCCACCTGTTCTCTCAGTACCCTCAGGTGGATCTCATCTGGCCCCATCGACTTGCATACATCCAAGTGCCGTAGCAGGTCATCAACCATTTCCTGGTGGATTATGAGGGCCACGTTCTGCTCCCCATCCCCTTCCACCAGTTCAAGGTGCTTGGTATCCAGAGAACAACTGGTATTGCTGCTAAAGACTGAGGTAAAGAAGGCATTAAGCACCTCAGCCTTTTCCTCATCTCTTGTAACTAAGTTCCTGCCCACATTCAGTAAACGATGGAGATTCTCCTTAGTCCTCTGTTTTGCATTAATGTATTTGTAAAAACATTTTTGTTGTGTTTGATGGCAGTAGCCAGACTGAGCTCCAGATGAGCTTTGGCCTTTCTAATTTTGTCCCTGCACAGCCTTGCAACATTATTGGAACAGGCTGCCCAGGGAAGTGGTGGAGTCACCATCCTTGGAAGTCTTCAAAAGACGTTTAGATGTAGAGCTTAGGGATATGGTTTAGTGGAGGGCTGTTAGCGTTAGGTTGGAGGTTGGACTCGATGACCTTGAGGTCTCTTCCAACCTAGAAAATTCTGTGATTCTGTGATCCTTATAGTCCTCCCGAGTGGTCCACCCTCTTTTACAAAGATTATAAACCCTCTTTTTTTCTCCTAAACTCAAGCCACAACTCTGTTCAGGCCGGTCTTCTTCCGCGCCGGCTCATCTTTGGGCAGGTGAGGACAGATCGCTCCTGAGTCATTAAGATTTCCATCTTGAAGAGTGCCCAGCCTTCCTGGACTCCTCTGCCCTTCAGAACCGCCTCCCAAGGGACTCTACCAAGCAGTGTCCTGAACAGCTCAAAGTCAGCCTTACAGAAGTCCAAGATTGTGGTTTTACTGATCCGCCTCCTGACTTTGCTAAGAATAGAGAACTCTACCATTTCGTGGTCACTCTGCCCAAGATAGCTCCTGACCACATCTCCCACTAGTCCTTCTCTGTTTGTGAACAGAAGATCTAGTGGGTCACCTCCCTGGGTAGGCTCACTAACCAGCTGCATCAGGAAGTTATCTTCCGCACTCTCCAGAAACCTCCTAGACTGCTTTCTCTGGGTTGTTTTGTGCTTCCAGGATATGTCTGGGAAGTTGAAGTCCCCCATGAGAACAAGCGCTGATGATTTTGCAACTTCTGCCAGCAGCCTGTTTAATTCCTCATCCATCTCCTCATCCAGGTTTGGCAGTCTATAACAGATCCCCACCAAGATGCTTGCCTTTTTGGTCTTCCTGCTGATCCTAACCCAAAGGGACTCAACTTTATCATTCCCAGCCTCAAGTTCCATGACATCAAAACACTCTGACATAGAGAGCCACACCACCACCCCTTCTGTGCTGCCTATCCCTTCTGAAGAGTCTATAGCCAGATATTGCAGCACTCCAGTCATGAGAGTGGTCCCAGCACATTTCCATGATGGCAACCAAGTCATAGCCTGCCTGCTGCACAATGGCTTCCAGCTCCTCTTGTTTGTTACCCATGGTGCGTGCATTAGTGTAGATGCACTTCAGTTAGGCCATTACCTTCTCCTCTAGCCTAGCCATTATTTCCCCTGGCACACCTCCAAGAAGCCTTATTTCAGCCCCGTCCCCCTTCTTACCTAGTTTAAAGCCCTCTCAATGAGTCCTGCCAGCTCCTGGGCTAGGATCCTTTTTCCCCTTAGAGATAGGTGGGACCCATCTGCAGCCATCAGGCCGGGTGCTGAGTAAAGAGCCCCATGGTCAAAAAAAAAAAAAAAAAAAAAAAAAAAAAAAACACAAAATTTCTGTGCTGGCACCAGCCTCTGAGCCACATGTTTATAAGGTGGGCTTTCCGTGTCCTCTCTGTACCCCTCCCTGCCACCGTAGGGATGGACGAAAACACCACCTGTACTCCCGCTCCATCCACTACCCGTCCCAGTCCCCTTAAGTCCCGTTTGATAGTTCAGGCTTCTCTCTTCAATATTATCACTGGCAGCCTGGACTATCAAAAGAGGATAGTAATCAGAGGGGCAAACCAGGTTGGGAAGCTTTCTGGCAATGTCCCTGACCCTGGCCCCAGGGAGGCAGCAGACTTCCCTACAGGTAGGGTCAGGCTGACAAATATGGCCCTCTGTTCCCCTGAAATGGGAGTCACCTAGAACAATTACCCTTCTATCTTTCTTCGTGGAGGTGGTCTTGAGGCGTGGAGTCAACTTCCTCGCCCTAGGCATCCTCCTGGGTACACTTTTTACCTCAACCTCACCCACCGGTCTCTCAAGATCCAGGGCCTCAAATCTGTTATGTAAGGGCCACAGGAAGGTGGGGCTGGTGGGGGGGCGTTGCTTGTGAGCTTGAGCAGGGAACTGCCTCCATTCCTCCTCAACTCCCATGTCCCCTCTCTGCCTGACTGTGACAGTGACAGGGCAAGGGGTACACCCCATTTGGGGTGTCTCACCTTGGTACCTCTCTTTCAGGCCTGGCAGGGAGTTGCTCCACCAGTCTATCTCCCGCTCAAACCCCCTGATGGCCCTCAACCTCTCCACCTCCTCCTTGAGCTCTGCCACCAGGCTTACCAGGTCATCCACCTGCTTGCACCTCACACACGTGTGTCTCCGCTGCCCTCAGAAGCTCAGGCACTCCCTGCATCTGGAGACCTGAACTGCCGCACTTTTGAGTTAGCAGTCAGCCTGGGTGGATACAGACTTCCCAGGGAGAGCTCTCTGCGTGGTGTAGACCATTTTTGGCCTAGCTAGTGGAAGACAGCCGTTAGAGGATTTGTTCTTATGGGTGGGGGGCCCTCCCTGCTCGCCCTGCCTGCTCGCCCTGACTGCACGAACTGCCACACAAACTGCCATGCCACGCCCTGTTTGCCCATCCTGGTTGCTTGCGCTCCCTAAGGGCTGCTTTTGAATGTCAGCCTAGGGGGCGCTGATGTCTCGGCCTACGCCAGTAGTCAGCCTCCCTCCTGAGGGCTGCCAGGCCCTGACGGCTCCTTTGGCTGCCTCGAGTGGCCTCGACACCAAAAAAAAAAAAGCCCGACCTGTCCCGACTGTCCTGATCCCCTGCTCCACTGCAGAACGCACCTGCCCCGGAGCACCTGCCCATATATACATATATATATGTACACACTTACAGCCCACTCTCAGCCCTGTAGCTCATACAGAGAATCTTTCTTAAGAACTTGAACTGAGTCTCACAAATAATGTGTAACTACCTAGGTGTACCTTACTATGAAACACACTCTGGAACTTGGCTAAGAATCATTTCTCTAAATACGCTCTATAATTGCCTGTGGGCTAAATTAATCCAGGCTTAAAATAACTGCATGCACTGGATGCTTTTCCTAAGTATGTATTGAACTTTTTGACAAATACTTCCTTTTAAGTAAAAATAAATATAGTTTTAAAATATCTACAATCAAAGTAATTTAATTTGATGTAATCTCATTGAAAATTTGGTGTTGTATACAACATGCTTTCTACTGAAAGATCAGATAAAACAAGGATGTTTTTAAGTATATTAGGAAAGGTTACATTCTAAAGGATACTGCTCAGTGTGAAACAGAAGAATTAGTGTTTTTGTTTTTGTTTTTACCCTATATTTTTTCCTTTACCCTATTTTCATTTTCACAAGTAGAAATTAAATTAAAATTTAAAAGAGAAATTACAGTATATTGACCAAAATTATATAAAACTTTAATGGCACATCAAGACTCTTCCTAAATAGGAAGACTAAAAATTTCTTAAAAGTCACACAGTAGTAATGCTATAATTAAAACATTACACCTGATCTTCTACATTATTTGGTAGATGAGGGCAATGTAAGCCCTCATGAGACAATTACTAGGAAACAATCTGGAGGAGTTTCGTGGTTATTCTGCGTTAAAAAACATTGGAGCTGCCCAAGGAATCTGGGAAATACAGTGTTTCTCTATATCTGTATATATATATATATTTACTATTTAACAAAAAGAACAGCTTATTGGATATAACATATAGCTAACCTTTTTGTTTGTTTGTTTGTTTGTTTTCAGATTTAAGAATTTTGGGTAGGTGAGCAAGTTATTTAATTATATATGAAAATGTAAATGCTTTATTTTAAAGTTTAATCGTCTTATTAATCACTATTTTCTACACTTTATTGAAGGGTGTACTATGCCTCAATATAAAGGTAGCAATATATACTGAAATGCATAAAAATATAATTTTTGGATACTGTAGGATGTGATAACCTTTTTTCTTGGAATTTCCTCATTTCAGTTATTACTGGCTCAATGGCATGAGCACATCCTGCAGACATGTCTTACAGCCCACAGCCAACATTAACCTCATTCAATGCTTTTTTTTTAATTCTATTTTGATTGTCTTTTACTTTATCTAAATCAGACATATTGATTGCCCCATTTCTTCAGTTAATAAAACACACATGATATAAATTATACACAATACATAGGAAAGGATCTTATTTAACATACAAGTGAGCTGGTAATGCACAAGCAAACACACACATTCTCTACTGGATATTTGAAAATTATTCCTTCTTCAGTGAGGTCAGGTCTAATGCTGTACTGTGACGCTGCTAGTTTTCCTTGTGGGTTCAGTAAGAACAGAAATCAGACTCTGTAAGGTACTGATTAAAATACTGTGTATTGGAGCCATCATGAGAAAGATAATTCCAGATACTGGGAACACTGAACTGGGCAAAATTGCATAAACCTAAGGTCAGGACATGTCACACTGCACATATACGATCAAGGAAGACATTCAGCAGCACTGTGGACTTCAGAGCTTTTATAGTATTTTCTTTCATATCTGAGATAAAAAAAAAAAAAAAAGTATATAATGGTGGCATCATTGCAGGTGCCATCAGGCAACATGTACAGGCATCTCCTTTACAGTTAGTCAGCTAAGTTTGTCCTGTGGTCAATGCCTGCTCTGGTCAATTGCTATTTGGATCACTAACTCCATAATGTCCTCCAGGTAGGATCACCATGCATATCTATCATGAAAGTCTGTTTTAGTAATTCACTGTTCCAGAAGAGACTTTATACTAGTAGTTCTTGTAAAATTTGTTGGAGGGTGGTTTGTTGTTTTTGTTTGTTTGTTAGTTTGTTTTTACTATACAGTATTGTACTATATTTTAAACTGCATTATTAATATATAATGAATTACGTAAGCAAGCCAAAATACAATTACTAATGTACTTGAATATCAGTTGGAATGTTTTGGGGTGGGAGACTTTTTCCATTTTGTATTTAAAACTATAAATAAATTGAGAAAAAAAAAAAAAGTTAAAAAAAAAAAAAGAGCGAGAGAGAGAGAGGATGAAGAGAGAGGATGATTACCTACTGAATTCTCAACCAACAAGATTAGATAAGACTCTAAATTAATATAATATTTATCACCTAACCCTACAGTTCATGTGTTTCTGACCTGACTCCTTCCTCAACTTTGTTAGTATCTACTTAGCTTCAACCAACTATGGAGATAAATATTGGGGTTTATTCCCTCAATTGATACACATACATCTCAACTGACACATATGTATGCACAGGAATGCACATGTGAACACATACACAATTATATTTCAACTGGAGTTGAAATGTGAGAAGGACTTTCAAATCTTGAATTGTCGCCTTCAACAGAGAAAGGATATAAAAGAATAAACATGACAAGTAATGCTTGGGTCTCTGGAGATTTAGGGAAAGGAAGATTGAAGAGAAGGTGCTGATTTATCTACCACACTATTGGTTTTCCACTGAAATTCTTATTTAGATAAAAACACAGGATGTAAAATTCATATGCTTTGAAAATGCAAATATAGAATTCATGTGGATACAATACAAACAAATTTTTAAAGCAGTAACAATTGCAAAAATAACTGGAAGAACTGCAGGTTAGAATTTAGTTTATAAAGTTGAAGATCTTGTGCTCTGGAAGGACAACACAGAATCACGGAACTGTAGGGGTTGGAAGGGGCCTCCAGAGACCATCATGTCCAGCTAGAGCAGGTTACTCAGGTAGGTGTTCAGACAGGTATTTAATCTATCCTGTGAAGGAGACTCCACAACCTCCCTGGGCAGCCTGTTTCAGCGCTCCGTCACCCTCACCCTGAAGAAGTTATTTTGCATATTGGTGTTTCCACCAATATCTATGCTCCATTTTATGGCCATTCCCCTTGTCCTGTCCCCACAGACCACTGAAAAGAGGTTGGCCATATCCCTTTGTCTCCCACCTTATTGATAATTCCTTATTTATAAATATTAATACCTTATAATAATACTGTATAATATATATACATAACATAATATATATAATACCTTATATAATACCTTATTTATAAACATAAACATATAATACTTTATTTATAAACATTGATAAGATCTCCTCTCAATCTTCTTTTCTCAAGGCTGAATAGACCCACATCTCTCAGCCTTTCCTCATAGGGGAGATGCTCCAGGCCCCATATCATCTTTGTGGCCCTCTGCTGGACTCTTTCCAGGAGATCCCTGTCTTTTTTGTACCAGTGAACCCAGAACTGGACACAGTACTCCAGGTGAGGCCTGATCAGGGCAGAGCAGGGGGGGGAGAATCACCTCCCTTGACCTGCTGGCCACGCCCCTTTAAGTCACCATCCTTGGAGGTCTTTAAAAGATGTTTAGATTTAGAGCGTAGTGATATGGTTTAGTGGAGGACTTGTTAGTGTTAGGTCAGAGGTTGGACTAGATGATCTTGGAGGTCTCTTCCAACCTAGATGATTATGTGATTCTGTAATGCACGCCAGGATCCCATTGACCTTCTTGGCCACCAGAGCACACTGCTGGCTCATGGTCAACCTGTTGTCCACCAGGACCTCCAGGTCCTTCTCCTCAGAGCTCCTCTCCAGTAGGTTACCCTCCGGCCTGTACTGATACATGCAGTTGTTCCTTCCCAGGTGCAGGACTCTACACTTGCTTTTGTCAAAGCTCATCTGGTTTCTTCCTGCCCAGCTCTCTAGCCTGTCCAGGTCTTGCTGAATGGCAGCACAGCCTTCTGTCATGTTGGCCACTCCTCCCAGTTTGTATCATTGGCATACTTGCTGACAGTGGACACTATTTCCTCATAAAGGTTGTCGATGACGATGTTAAACAAGACCAGACCCAGCACTGACCCCTGGGGAACACCGCTAGTCAGGTCTCCAGCTAGATTCTGCACTGCTGATCAGCATCCTCTGAGCTCGGCCAGTCAGCTAGTTCTCAACCCACCTTACTGTCTGCTCCTCTATCCCACATTTTCTCAGCTTTGCTATCAGGACATCATGGGAGACAGTATCAAAAGCCTTGCTAAAATCAAGGTAGATGACATCCACTTCTCTCCCCCCATCTATCCCCCATGGTGATGCCATCACAGAAGGCAATAATATTGGTCAAGCATGACTTCTCCTTGGTGAATCCTTGCACACTACTCGTCATAACCTTCTCTTCCAATTGCTTGGAGATGGCATCCAGAACAAGCTGTTCCAACACCTTTCCAGGGACAGAGGTGAGACTGACTGGCCTGTAGTTTCCCAGATCCTCCTCCTTGTCCTTCTTGAAGACCAGAATGACACTGGTTATCCTCCAATCTTCAGGCACCTCTCCTGTTCTCCAAGCCCTATCAACGACGATAGTGTGGTTCAGCAATCCTCTGCTAGCTCTCTCAGCACATGTGGATGCATCCCATCAGTGACTATAAATTTGTGTGCATTGATCCCACCCAGACATTCCTGGACCACTTCCTCCTCAAACAGAGGAGGAGCTCTCCTCCCTCCAGGGTCCAGGAGTCTAAAGGGGGTCTTTGAAGCAAAAACTGAAGCAAAGATGGCATTCAGTATCTCTGCCTTCTCAGTGCCCTCAGTTACCAGGACACCCTCCTCATTCAGCAAGGGACCCACATTATCCCTAGTCTTCCTTTTACTGTTTACATACTTAGTTATTAAACAAACAAACAAACAAACAAATAAATAAATAAAATAATAAAGAATACACTTATTATCCTTTATCTACCTTGCCAGCTTCATCACCAGGTGGGCTTTAGCCTCTGTCATTGCATCCCTGCTGGTCCTGACAACACTCCTATACTCCTCCCAAGAGGACAGGCCCTTTTTCCATATTTCATAGATCTTCTTCTTCCTTTTGATGTTTTTGATGAGCTCCTTGCTCATCCACTCAGATCTCCTGCCTGCCTTTCCCGATTTCCTACTTTTAGGGATGCACTGATCCTGAGCTTGGAAGAAGTGCTGTTTAAATGTTACCCAGCTCTCTCAAGCACCTTTACCTTCTACAAATCTAGCCAATGAAATACCCCCAATTAAGTCCCAGAAGAGGTCAAAGTTGGCGCTCTGAAAGTCCAGGGTAGCAATCCTACTTTTTGCCTTACTTCTTCCACTCCAGATCTTGAACTCCACCATCTCATGATTGCTGCATTCCAATCTTCCCCCAGCTTTCACAACCTAACAAGCCCATCCCTGTTGGCAAGAACAAGGTCCAGAAGCACCCCCCACCTCATGGGCTCCTCCACTACCTGCATCAGAATATTATCTTCAACACATTGTAGGACCTGTTTGGACTGCGTGTGCCTGGCTGAGTTGCTTACCCAACAGATGTCCGGATGATAATTTGTGTAAAGCATGTACTATTTCTGATAAGAAAAAAGTCTGACAGCCATTAACAATTTAATTGTTAGCTGTGAGAAAAATGTTGATAAAGTTTGCAAGTTATTTATTTCTAGCTGTGTTGAAAAAGCGGTGGACATGTTTTCTGAGTTCTGTGATATCTGTGGCGTAAACAAAGCTGTAGCTTTGCCCTTTTGAAAAGGTCAGATGCAACATTTCCTAAACTGCTAACTAAACTCACAGACCAAGAAAGGGTAAAAGAAATATTCAGAGGGACTATGGGTTACACAACCAGAAACAACATGTCAGCATGTCTGTGAGTTGAGGTTAAAACTGGGCAAAGAGGCATGAACACAACAATCTGATGATGAACAGCTGTGGCACTCCAGGTCCCAAGCTCCCCTCCCCTCCCCTCCTCTCCCCTCCCCTCCCCTCCTTTCTTTCTCTTTCTCTTTCTCTTTCTCTTTCTCTTTCTCTTTCTCTTTCTCTTTCTCTTTCTCTTTCTCTTTCTCTTTCTCTTTCTCTTTCTCTTTCTCTTTCTCTTTCTCTTTCTCTTTCTCTTTCTCTTTCTCTCTCTCTCTTTCTCTCTCTCTTTCTCTCTCTCTCTCTTTCTCTCTCTTTCTCTCTCTCTCTCTCTTTTTCTCTCTCTCTCTCTTTCTCTCCCTTTCCCTTTCCCTTTCCCTTTCCCTTTCCCTTTCCCTTTCCCTTTCCCTTTCCCTTTCCCTTTCCCTTTCCCTTTCCCTTTCCCTTTCCCTTTCCCTTTCCCTTTCCCTTTCCCTTTCCCTTTCCCTTTCCCTTTCCCCTTTCCTTTCCCTTCTCTTTTCTCTAACCGGAACCCCCCATTTTGCAGGGCTGCTCTGAATGAGTTCTTCACCCAACCTGTACTCGTATCTGGGAATATCTTGACACAGGTACAGCACCTTGCACTTAGACTTGTTGAACCTCATTAGGTTCACTATTCTATCTTTTCCAGGTTCCTCTGGATATCATCCCTTCCTTCTATTGTATTGACTGCACCACTTGTCTTGGTGTCAATTTCAAACTTGCTGAGGATGCACTCGATCCCACTGTCTATGTCGTTCATAAAGATATTAAACAGTACTTGCGCTCTAAGAAAAGCATCCTTAAAGAGTTGCCAGCTCTGTTCAGCTCCTTTGTCCCTAAGGACAGTGTTCCAGGGGATCTAGTCCATTAGGTCTTTAAATAGCTTGAAGTGCACTTTTTGGAAGTTCAGGGTCCTAACTTTGCTGTTCTCCAGACCCATATTCCTCAAGATCACAAACTCAACCACGGCATGGCCACTGCAGTCCAGACTGTCTCCGATCTTAACTTCTTTAATGAATTCATCTGCACTGGTGAGCACCAGGTCCAGTAATGCTTCTCCTCTGGTTGGTTTGTCAAATACCTGGACCAGAAAGTTGTCCTCAATACATTCTAGAAGCCTCCTTGTTTGCTTGCATCCTGCTGTATTGCTTCTGCAGCAGAGATCCAGGTCGTTGAAGTCCCCCATCAGGATGTGTGTGCAAGTGCAACATTTCTTGTAGTTGAAGCAAGAAGGCCTCATCTACAGGCTCCCCTTGATCAGGTGGCCTGTAGTAGACCCCAACCACAAAGTGTCCTTTACTGATCTGGTCCTTAACCTTTACCCACTCTCAATCTGTCAGTGGCTGTTTCTCACAGGTGTCTCTTCATAATCAATCCATTCCCTGACATGAGGCAACACTCCTTCCCCTTCTTCACTGCCTCTCTTCTGAAAAGCTCGTAACCCTCTATTCCAGTGATCCATCCCACCACATTTCTGTGATAACAATCAGGTCACATGTTTCTAATTACAACATTGTTTCCAAATCATCCTGCTTGTATATTATATACATGTATTTTTTTTTCCAGAAGAAACAGTTAAGAAACAGAATGACCACTCACAGGTTCTGTGCAGTTTGCTGCAGTGGGTGGTGTTGGGATTTATATGTATAGATGTAGTTCTGTCTCCATTGAAACAATTTCAGGAATCAGTCTTTCTCTGATAAAATGGTTTCTCTGTACTCTTGCACTTTGCAAATTCTTTGTTGAATGAGCAGTTCGTACATTTTAGAAATATGTAGTAACATTATGGCTATTGTTTTCCCAGTGAGGCAACAGGGCCTGGGTGCTTTCAGAAACCAATGGTAGCAAATGAAATGAATAATTTGCTGGCTACAAGAAAATCAAATCCTCTTCATTAAGGATTTTGTTAAAATTGTTTTTAAAATGTTATTATTGTATTAAATACAGAAATTCTTCACTCTAAGCCGATTTTTTTTTTTCTTGGTATGGTTTGAATTAATAATTATTGGCTTGAATTGTTAATTAACATTAACATGGGTTGAATTGTTAATTAACATTATTTTTCATTTTATTTTAGTTTTGGATATTCTCTAAAGCTTAAATGAAATATTCAGTTTCAAATGTGTAGGTTTAAACAATTCATGATTATTAATAAAAATAATAATTTTAGATAAACTGATCAACAAAAACATTTGACCTCATTCTTCAATGTAGTAAGCATTAATTTTTCAAGGCCACATTTTTGTAAGCAGTGCATGTTTCTTCTTGGGAAACTTTCCTTTTAACATTTTGTTACAAGCAAACATTTCCAGCCCAAAGTAGACTAAAGGCCAGACAGTGTTGATATAAATAAAGCCTCTGACATATAAGACTTTTTTTTTTGAGAGATATTTTTTCATGAAGATTAAATTTAAAGTGAATATAATTTATTTATTTAAGGGAAAGTAAAATCATCTGAAATACAATACAAAAGGACATAACTGAAAAAAAATATCAGTGTTTCTCTGATTTAAAGAATGCGATGTAAAGATCACCATTTAGAAGAAATGTCATATTGCTTTTATAGGGAAAACAAACAAACAAACAAACATAAAAACAAACAAGTAAACAAAAAACAGGTAGCTTATATAATTAAAAAATATATATATTTCCTTAGAGAATAATTAAGAAAATAATTAAGAATAATTAAAAAAAATCTGAATCAGAATAGAGATAATTAAGCAATCCAAATGTCTTCTTTAGTTTGTTGGAGTTTTCTTTTGCTGTTTTATAATAGCAAAGACATTAGCTACAATTTATTTATTAAGTTGATAAAATTTTGTTCAGATATATCTTCCCTGTTGATAGCAGAAGCTGAATTTTCCTGAGACAACTTTATCTATTATATGTTCATTGAACAGAGAAAGCATTTTAAAATTTTGCATTGTTGCCATGAGATGTTTTAGCTGAGAATAATAGCATGTGAATTTTTTTTTTTTTTTTCCACAAAGTTGTTGACTTCATATTCGGAAATGACTCCATCATTGTTTACATACCTGAATCAGAGCAATATGCACATACATATATCAATTACGTGTGTAAAGAGTGTGCACTCTCTGTAACAGCTAGGGTTTTTTTACTATTATTATTTTTTCTTCTATTTTTCTTTTATTTTTTTCTTCTCTCTCTTTTTATTTATTTATTTATTTTTTTTTCCCTTGCCATTAATGGTCCTAGTAAGTTGAAATGATGATAAACAATTAATCTGCAGTATATTCCAGTGGAGTCAACCACAGCAAACAGTTCAAGACAGGGACAAAAAAAAAAAAACAACAACAACAACAAAAAAAAAACATATTCAAGTTTGAATTCATTTACACCTAGGCTTACTGTGTTTGATATTTTGTTTCTGCCTCAATATAGGTTTCCAAGAACCTACTCAGTGAAGTCAAAGGTCTGATGATACAACTAAGTTTGGTCCTTAGCCATATTTATGTCTTCCATGTAGCATGGAAGGTATTGGTAAGTTTCATTTGGCCAAACTTAATCATATGATGTAGCTAACTGATGTTGTCTGCATAGTCGATGGTGAAGGCAGCACTTCAAAACACCTCAAGTGGATGGAAAGCTACAGGAGGTTAGCTGAGTTGCTGACTGTTTTTCTCCACCTCTTTAATTACTCTAAAAAGCTCAGACCTGGAAGGCTTACATGAAGTCCCCCTTCAAGTAATAAACCTCACCCAGTATCTCTGTGTGCTTTGAGAATAGTACATTTAATTGTATGTGATATTCTGTTCTATGTAGTGTACGCACACAAATGTGTGATGTAAATTTTAATAGGTATGCAAAGTAGATATATACCATGTTCTGTGTTAATACATGTTGAAAAAAAAATATGTTTTGTTTCCAAACTGTACTACAGAACAAATCATCCACTGCTGTTCATATGCTACAAGCCCATGAGGCAGTGAAGGAATTATTAATGAAAAAAACACTCTGTTGTATCTTTGAACTCAGAAAAGATGGCACTTGATATATTCACAACTGGATGAGCCCACAGTAATTGAATTTAGTGATTTTTTTTTTCTGTTATAAAAATGAAGTATATGATAAAATTGACACAATTAAATGTAATAATTCCATGGAAAGATTGTGGACTGTTATGTAACGCTGTGTAATCACAGGAATTTTGAAATAAATGTAGTCTTTAGTAGGCCATCTAAAATCAATCACTTATAAAACCATCTGAGTTATACAAGGTGGCCTATAGGGGGGATTAATAGGTGGAACATCTAATGTTGATTGGAGGGTCATTGAGTAACTTTCTAGAGTCTCATTATTTTCTGTTTAATATATATTTTATCAATACAATGATACAAACTCGTGATAATTATTTTCTAGTGGCATCATGTTATTTATTTATTTAATTATTGTAGTGAACATGCACAGATGATATCAGAAGCCAGATGTTTTTTCCATGGTTTAAATAAAGTAGTTCTGAAGTCACAGACAAGGTCTGTCAACTAATGTTTCACTAATTTTACACAAGAGTTAATGAGTTATTCTTTCATAAGCACTACTGATAAGCTGCTATTTTGCCTTAACTTAAGCATTTATAATTGTATTAGACACTCAGCAGTATTTTTTCTGGTCTCCATTTTCCTGTCCAGAAGGTGAGGTACTCCTACCACAGTGTTTTGTTTGCCAGGTTGTGGTGGTTTTACCCTACTATGCAGCTGAACTCCACCACAACCACTATCTCACTCCCCCTCCTCAAAGGCAAAATGGGAAGAAAATACAATGGAAAGGGTTCATGGGTTGAGATAAGGAAAGGGATATCACCAGTTATCATCATGGTCAAATCAAACTCAGTGTTTGGAGACCCCCCCTCCCCTCCCAATCCTCCATCCTCCACCCCCCCATCCCTTTCTACCACCTCTCCCTGAGCAGCACAGGGTAATGAGGATTGGGGGTTGTGGTCAGTCCATAATACTTTGTCTCCACTGCTCCTTCACAGTCACTTTCTGCCCCTGCTCCAAGACAGGGTTCCTCCCACAGGATGCCATTGTTCCTGAACTGATCCTTTGTGGGCTGCCCACAGAAAGTAGCTCTTCAAGAACTGCTCCAAATATGGGTTCATATCCCAGGGAAAATCCATCAGGAGCAAACAGTTCCAACATGGGTCCCCCACAGGTGGCAGTTACTCACAGATTACATGAAGATTATAGGCTCCTGCATGGGCTCCTCTCCATGGACTGCAGGTCCAGCCCGTGGCCTGCTCCTGTGGGGGCTCTCTATGGGCCACAGCCTCCTTCAGGCCACATCCACCTGCTGCATGTGGGCTCCTCCATGGGCTGCAGGGGGGCAGCCTGTTCCACCATGGGCCTCTCCATGGACTGCAAGGGAACTTCTGCTCCAGCACCTGCAGCACCTCCTACTAACCTTCTGTATTGACCTTGGTGCCTGCAGGGTTGTTTCTCACTCCTCTCTCCCAGCTGCTGTGGTGCAGCAGTTGTCTTATTTATTTATTTATTTATTTACTTACTTACTTACTTATTTATCCTTTCTTAAATACACTGTCACAGAGGTGCAACCAACATCACCTATTGGCCCTGCTCTGGCCAGCAGCAGTTCCCTTTTGGAGCTAGCTCTAATCTGGTATGGGGCAGCAGCCGGGCACTGCTCACAGAGGCCATCCCTGAAGGCCCCCTTCTCCCAGGCCTTCTCAACAGAAGCCCAATAGAGGTACCTTAGCAAATCTAATCAATATTAGACATACTTAATCTGTGAGTAAGCGGCTGAACCCCACCCTTCAGATTCATCCTTGTTTCTTGTGATAACAAGATATACACAAGACAGTGCTAAAGAAATTTGCTGTTTTAGAAAATTCTATTACCTGTCTAGTATAAGACAATAAAATAATGATAAATAATGGCCCTTGGCAACTTGTATTTCAGGAAAATTTTAAATGATAAGGCTAAGAATTTCTTTTTTTTTTTTTTTTTTTTTTTTTTTTTTTTAAGTAAGTAGCAGTTGTTTTTGTTGTTGTTGTTCATAAAACAGTGATTATAAGAAAGAATAAAGGCTTTTTTTAATTATTATTTCTTTAGCCTTTCTTTTTGAAGGGTATTTTACCTCAGCAGATTTTTTTTTTTTAATTAGATCTTTTTAAAAGTATTTTAGGTTGAGTAATAAAAAAGTTTAAACCCTTAATTCAAACACTAGTTACTTTCAGGCTAATACAAAATATATATACTTACATTAAAATGAAGCTAAAGTATATAGCTGTATTTTTCAGGAGAGCTGAAATAGGGTGAGCAATCCTATTAAATTTTAGTAATTAGACACTTTGGAAAACTGCCCAGTATCTAACTTTGTTACAATCATCCAAGTCTCTGCAAAAATATGACCTTCAGGTCTCAGGGAATTTTACAACTTATTTTAAATCTTTATGACAAACATAATACTACGTAAGTACCTACCATATTTCTGTTATTTTATTTCCTTTTTGAAGGTTTCAGGTTTTGTTGTTGTTGTTTTCATGGACTCAGAGTTATAGAATCACAGAATCATAGAATGGCTTGGCTTGGAAGGAACCCCAAAGATCCTCTAGTTCCAACCCCCTTGCCATAGACTGGGACACCACCCAATAGATCCCATTGCTCAGGGCCTCATCTAACCTGGTCTTGAACACCTCCAGGGATGGGGCATCTACAACCCCTCTGGGCAACCTCTTTGAGTGAATCACCACGCTCTGAGTGAAGAATTTCCTCCTAACCTCCAATCTAAATCTCCCCTCTTTTATTTTAAAACCATTCCTCCTTGTCCTGTCAATATCTGACTGAGCAATGAGTTGATCTTTTTTATAAGTCCCCTTCAAGTACTGAAAAGTTGTAAAAAGGCCACCCCAGAGCCTCCTCTTCTATAGGCTGAACAGCTCCAGCTCTCTCAGCTTTTCTTCATAGGAAAGGTTCTCCAGCTCCTTGATCATCTTTGTGAACCTCCTCTGGATCCACTCTGACAAAGCAACATCCTTCTTGTGCTGAGGGCTCCAGACACAATACTCCAAGTGGGGCCTCACAATGCTTTAAAAACATGGGTATACACTTTATGAGTTAGAAAGCCATGTGCACATAGACAAGTAATTGTCTGGTCCACAGAGATGGTTTTACATTTTTTATGGTTTTAAGGTCCATTTTTCATACTGAATTTACTGGTGAAAGTGAAGCTGGAATAAAAACAGTAGGAAAATGCAACAAGAATTTACAAATGCAGAATGAAAAAAAGTGTGAAAATATGTAAAAGATTTATTTCTTGCAGTCCAGCCTTACCATAGCTCATCTCTGATGCCACGTTGACCTACTAACTGCTTGGCACATAGGCATAAGAATCATGATTTGAACATCTTACTTTATTGACTGTTTTTAGGATTACTCAGATCAGAAGAAACCCCAGGAATCTCTAGCCCAACCCCCTGTTCAAAACAATGACAGCACAGAATTCAGACCAGCTCAGTCAGAGCTTTGTCATGGAAACCTCCAAGGAGGTTTATTCCACAGTCTTTCTGGACAACTTTGTCCAGTGCTTAATTATCCATGGAAATTTTTTATCTGAATTAAGTTGGAAAAAATAAATAATAAAAAATAAGACTCTTAATTTCCTTGTTTGCATTTAAAATATAAATTGAAAAATTAGGATTTTTGTTTGTTTCTTTCTTTTTATTCCCCTACCTTGGAACAACAGTAAAATGAAGGTTAAGTGGATAGAATGTAGTCTATTGGTCATTTAGGTCATTTACAGAATAAGATTTTTTCAATATCTTCCCCCCCACACCAAAATAAATAAATAAATAATAGAATAGAATGGAATAAAAATAAGATAAAGTAAAGATACAATAATAAAATAGACAAAATAAAATAATAAAATAGAATAAATATAAAAAATAAATAAAAAATAAAATAATAAGATAAAATAAAATAATAAAATAATAATAAAATAAAAGGTGATGGAAACCAAGCTTTTTCTGAGATATCAGAGAATGTGAAAATTTGGTGTGTTTTTGTGATATATTATATTACATCTTTTCCATCAGAAAGACATTTTAATCAATGCATTGTTAAATCCACTGACTTTCCATCTACTCTTCAGAAAGATATGCTGATATGATTTATTCTCCAATGTACTTAGATGACATTTTGTCTACTAAAGCATAGCATTCAGTGGCAAGGTGAATTCTAACCAAATTCAAACCAAAAAATACTGAAAGCCACATGATTACAGTTTTGATAGTGGAATGTCATCTGGATCCGTGTGCATTTGAAATATCTATATAGTGCATAAGTAAGAATAATAACATTGATCCTGTGTGGCTTAGGAAAGTCACTGGATTGTACTTCTGTGAAGGAAATGTGTTTCTTTTTTCTATGAAAACAAACAATACATGCAGAAGGAAATGACTTTGAAAATCATATATAATGTGTATTTACAGAGTGTGATTATCAGAGGAAGGTGTGGCTTTATGTGAAGGTGCAAGTCAGAGTTGGAAGGAAACTTTCCTGGGTGCAGACTGAGTGAAGAATAATGCCATTTCATTTGCAAACCTATTCCTTCACATGCTCAGGAGACACCGCTTATATTATTAAGCTTTATTCTGACAATGTTTATTGATGTGAAGTGTACTGCAGATGAAACTCTGCAGTTGTTAAGCACTGCAGAATTAAAATTCCTGGTGGGCAAAGCAGAAAGGAATAATTAATTAATGTTTCATTCTGTAGCATTTATGACAACTACTAAAATAAAATACTAGCAAAAAGCACAGGCTGTGTACCTCATCTAAGGATATAATTATGGTCTCCCTAATATGTAGGGAAAGATGCAAAAAACATAGTCCTCAAAATCTCACTAAACTCCATAGTGCATTATTTTCTATCCAACAGATAGACATAGAAATATGTAACAAAACAACTACTTGGCAAAGTACCAAGAGAGTCTTGTTCAAAGAAACAGAAGCATCACTAAGATAATCCGTGATTTAGTCTTTGACAAGTTGGCATCCTAGAATTCTCCACTGTATGAGCTGTTGTGTGCTGACTTCAGCACGGGAACTGTAAAACTGTAGCATGACTATACATTTCATTACCATCTCTGCCTTTGCAACCTCTTATAAGAATAGCTGTTTATATATATATGATCTATATGTAATAAAAAGGCTAACAAAGAACAGTTATACCTTAAGTAAACATGTCATAATGCTAGAGCAAAAAGAGAATGTAGAATATTTTACAGAGTTTTGTTCCAGAAACACTTGATTCCCCTGTACTGACAGAATAATGTAATTCAAAACATCCATAACATTATTTTCCAAAACAGTCAACAATTCTTCATGCATTAACATAGACCAGGTTGTCAAAAAAAATGTTTAAAAACATTTTAATACTTGATGGCACAGAGTGCAATGGTAAGTATCTCTTGTTAGGAGAAAGATGAACGTTTTTTGGCTGTTGCTTCTAATCTGAGACCAAGAGGTAAGGGCAGAGGTTTTATCAGTCGAGTATTCAGAACAAAGTAGCAGTTTCTGAATGTAATAATAATGAAATATATCTCTGTGATTAAGAAAAACTGGTTCTTTGCATCTTTTTGGTTGTTTGAAATTGTTTAGCTTTGTGCATTTGATAAACGATTGTCTCAACCACCTTTGCCAATGTTAGGCTGGGTGACGTTTTTTGCTCCTTCTATCTCTTTTGCCTGATAATTCACAAATGACTTCGTGAGCTTACCAGTGGGAAGGTACTGGTTGTAAAGAAAGCTTTAACATTAACTGCAAACCAAGAAATAATAAACATGTAAAAAGAAGATAAACAAATCCAGAGCACACAAAATAATGCAGGAATGAGAAAATCAGGAACAGGGGAAATTCAAAGAGCACAGAGAACACAAGGAGAGGGACAGAGTATGTAAAAGTGTTTTGAATCTAGAAAAGATGGCAGGTGAAACAGGAAGTTTTTGTTGTTGTATGTTTGTTTGTTTGCTTTTTCTGCATAGCCTTTTTTCTTTATGTCCTCTAACTCTGAAATTGCTGAGCCCTCAAGTCAACAGAAGTGTAATAGTAATAGCCCTTCAAAAAAGAAAAAAAAAAGAAAAAAAGAAAAAAAGAAAAAAAGGAAAAAAGAAAAAAAAATGATAACACTTCAGCAGTATGTTGTTTAAAAGAAAGCAAGTTAAGCTGGGATGCTGGTGTAGGTCTCAGAAGATGGTCTTCTGAGAGAAAATATAATACATTTTTAGGTGTACGTGATATTACGCAATGCAGTTAGAATATGGCTGTTGTATGTGCAATACTATTCTTGGAGAATGGCATTGGGCAGAAATGCTGTATCCCTGGAGTCAGGGAATCATCAGGGAATCCTTTATGAAGGAAGTAATTCTTGTCTTTGGATCTTGTTGATCCAAAATGCTGAAAAGTAAGAAAGCAAAAGGGGAATCTTTTCTCCTCTCTTGGTTCCTTCAAACATGGCTCCAGCTGTAACATGGTGTCCCTCAGAGGACTGTGGCAGTTTTGCCTCCACAATGCCACCATATTGGCAGCAGGTAGGAGAAAGTGAGAAAAAAAGAAAACCCTGGTACTATCCTCAGCTCTGAAGGGAAACAAGAATATGCAGCTCAGAAGTTCTGGAAAGAAGAGTTAGGATAATCTAAGATGAATGCATTTCCCGTCTTTGCTACAGTGATAAAAATATGAAGCTAAAAAGTAAACAAGTCTTTTTCAACTGTAAGGACAGACAAAGACTTTATAGAAAAAAAAAATGCACACAAGAAAAATGTTAATTAAAAAAAAAATAAAGTCTATCCTTTCACAATAGTGAATTTGGTATAAATAATGCCTGTTTTACACCAAAATATCATAACCTTAAGTCTATGAAATTTATCTGTAACTGCTTGACTATCACAAGTCACTGAAGAAGTGTGATACACTTGTTACTGAAATGAACATCCTCTAAAATCTTTAAAACCTAGAAAGAATTACAGATTTATTTTTTTTTAATAATACGTTAACTCTTAAATATACTGTGACCTCTCTCTCCCTCAAAGGTTGCATTGCTTGTGCTCACTGTAATATAACTGAAGTTAATCAATACAAGTAGATATGGCAATATTTTCCCATGAGTCATGATTAAGCCATTAGTAGTGAAAGAAAAGTATTTTCAGATAAAGCTTTATTTTTTATAGGATAATATAACCAATTTATTTGAAAAAAAAGAAAAAAGAAAAAAAAAAAGTTTATCTTCCTCTTAAGATATTCAATAGAATTTCAATGATTTGTTAATGTATACAAATAATGCATTTTTGCTTCCATACAACCCTTTTAATATCATTCTTCAAAATCCTATAGATACTTCTAGAAGGTTAAGTAATCCATGATTATGGATGCCCATTCCCAAAGGGCTGTCAGAGGTACAGTTGCATGAACTGAAGGACAAAATATAACAGTCCTTTTCTTTTGGGGGTTGGCAGGGAGGGGGGCAACAGGCATTGCTGTGATAAAGAAGCAGGAGTTTGTATTTTTAACGTGTGCATTTCTGTTTGTTGGAGATGTTTTTTTTAATATATTAAACAACACCTCAAGAACCAGACTGCAAACAATAGTGGGCAACTTTCATTGTGGAAATCTTATCTTGCTCTTTGGGTGTTTTTGTTTCCAATGGCAACATTTGCAGATTAAGTTATGAAAATAAGGATTATAACTCTTTGATGTGAGTTTATACTAATTTCCCAGAAGTCATTTGCCATAAGTACATATTTAAGCAATTATATATATGTGGGATTTTTTGGATACATCATCTTCCCAGCTGTTTCAAAAATGTACCATTACTTCCTATTGCCAAACTACCTACCTCTGTGCACCCCTTCCACTGCCACTAATAATAATAATAAAGATAAAGAAATACTTTAGTGCATATTGAGGTTTAAAATGCTAAATTACAGCATGGCAGGCTACCAATTCCTGTCAAATAGACAGTAGATAGACATGCATTCATCACAGTTCTCATTCTGATCAACAAGTTGAATTTTAGAGAGGAAAATAGTAATCTGAATGTTGAAGTTATTTGAGAAGCAAGGAATCAAGGAAATGGTGTTCAATACTTTTCTTCACAATGTGCTGATCAGTGACTTTCCTTAGACATTTAACAGCAGAAGCTTACAAGTATTAAATACCAAACTTTCCTATACTTGAAATTGTAGTGCTGACAGAACTGAACTTCAAATTCGCATATCATTAGTACATTTCTGTTTTTTGTTGTTGTTGTTTGTTTTTGTTTTGTTTTGTTTTGTTTTGTTTTGTTTTGTTTTTGTTTGTTTGTTTGTTTGTTTTTTGTTTTTTGTTTTTTTAAGGTGTAGCCTTTGTGATGATTAAAAACATAATCTGTTTTCATGACAGTTCTAGAAATAGAGCTTGCAATCAGAAAATCTTATGTCACTCAACATCAGTGGCATGCAGGCAATTAGACCACCATGCAGTAGTCCACAGCCATAGTGTCAGCTGCTTTTCTGTTGACCAAGGCTTTTGGAGTGAAAGCTTGCTTTGCAATGGGAATGCAACTCCTATGGCAACTACCCAGCTGTAAGAACTACACAAAAACTGGAGGAACCCCTACATGTTAACAAATATTTGTTTAGAGTAAAATAATAAGCACTCTGGAGGAAAAGAGAGCAAAGGAAAACTGCGATTCTCTCCATGTTTCTCCAAGTCCCAGACAATAAAGTTAAAACTTGTTGACTTGGTGCTGCTGATTTAAGCTTAAGAATTTCTAAAAAGTTTTTTATTGGAATTAATTAGTATACTCTGAGGATGTAAATGAGAGAGATAGAAAGGTGATGATAAGGGAGGAATTCTTACATGGAAGTGTAGACACAGATTGGTAAGGTTTTTATCAGCTTTTTTACTTTGTTACCCATACAGTAAGGGTGGTATGATGGAAATGAGCTTAGAATAGCTACCTAAACATGTAATAAATCTCTTCCATGACTGCATTATTGGACTGAAATTTTGCTTTGTTCTATGTAGAAATTCAAGGTTTAAGTTTCAAATATAAATGAAAAAATGAATGAATGTATGAAAAAAAAAAATGGTGTTCAAGTAATAGTCTTACTTTTCATTCACTTTTTCAACATTTTATTTTCCTTGTCATTTGGGTTGTAATTAAAGTCTCAACAGAAAATATTGTTTGTTTTTTGCCTTTTTTGTTGTTGTTGTTTTGTCTTGTTTTGTTTGTTTTGTTTTGTTTTGTTTTTCTCACTTAGGAATGTGCATCTGTTTACTTGCCTAGTACTATAGCTAGTACTTTAGTATGTTTGAGGATTGTGTCTTGGTTTGTTTCCATAAAACTTTAAGTGAATTCAGATTGTCAGGTATTATTCTTTGACAGTGACTAAGATGTATTAATGTGCTTGTTTAAAATTTAAACACAAAAGAAACAATATTACACCTATATATATAATAAACATTTAAATAGAGAAGACTTTCAGAAAATATAAGTTTATCTAAAGATTGCAATTTCACAATATATAATAAAATCATTGTATGGATGGCTTTTTAAATTATTATGTATTGCGACTTCTTCAAATTGTTAAACAATTTGAACACTATGTCTTAGATTGCCACAAATAGGACAAAAGACATATTTACGTCTTACCTTCAAATATGGTCTCCAGAGCAATGCATCAGGCAACATATGCATGTGTACCACATACATATTCAAACATAAAAAAGAGAAATAACAAGTAAAATAAGATGTTTATATTACTTGATTAAAGCTGTGTATTGTTTATGATTACAAAAAAAAATAACAACAAAAAAAAAAGTGGTGGGTGTGGTTCTTTCTTTCATTCTACCTGCAGATTATTATATATATATATATATATATATTTGTTCCAGAAAAAAAAAAATGTATCTTTTAAAAAGTGGATCTTTTAAAATATTGCCCTAGACTATCAATAGTGGACATGACTATGTCATAAAACAAGAAAGTCATAAGCCTGCTACATGCCTTTTTGAAATTAAGGGCCAATTCAGTCCCTAAAGGAAGCAAGAAGAATCTCCTTGATATTCATGGGTGTTATTTTGGAGCAGCGACTTGCCTGAAGATAAAATGTTTTGCTTCAAATCAGAGCCAAATTTTAACACTGAATCCAAAATGAAAGAATCTTAGATTTTTTTTTTTATCTTTTTTTTTTTTTTTTTTTCCTTTCATAGGTATTTTCCTGAAATGTGGGATTTCATTAACTGGTATAACATGGATATGAATTCTCCATTAAAATTCAGAAATGAATTCTTAAAATATAATATGTATTAACATTAAAGTGTGCAGTGATTCCTAATGATAGGAAAATGTCCCTGAAACCAAGCAGAAAATTACTAACAATGACAAATTTTATACAAATATGTATAAAATAATTTATCGCTCAGTTGTGTATATGCACTATATACATTATATACGTTATGTAATGAATGTGAATGTATATATAAAACATACATATATGTTTTACTGTATAGGAACCTTTGAAAATGAGAACACCCTAAAGATTGAATAAAATACAGGATCTTTAGAAAATACAAAGGAAATAAAGTAAGAATTAAGATGTTTATGTTAGTAGAGAATGAGATACAGAAAACAATCCTGGAAACAGAGATTAGGAAATGGTATTGTAATAGTTTAAATTTACTGTTATATGAGAGTAGCCACACTGTATCAGCAAACAAAGTATATCTTTGAAAACAAAGATATACTTCAAAGTATATATACTTCAAAGATATATTTAAAGTATATCAAAGTATATCTTGTTCAGCATCTTAATTTTGATACCATTCTGTGGCAGACAGGGAAGGCACAAGAACAAGGGCATGCATGTATAGATATATAATATAGATATACTCATACTCATATAGATATACTCTCCATTAGCCACTTGGTATTGTCTGAAATAATTATTTTTGGATTTATTTATTTATTTATTTATTTATTTATTTTTGTTTGGTTCGTTGGTTTGGTTTGTTTTTTCCTTCCATGAATGAAGATAAATATTTTTTGGCCCTATGTAAACTGAGTCTGCATTTACGGGCAGACATAGAATTTCAGTAAGAGCAAATTGATAGTTTACCTCCTGTTTTGAATTTCCAGTCTGATTATTTTAGTCTTTAGATTCCATTTTCATTTTACAACAAACATTCATTCCTTATTCTTGGCATCCATGATTTCAGAGACTTCTGTTACATGCCTGAGGTTTAAAAGACAGCTGTCATACAGAACTGTTTATATGTCTTTGAGAATCCTTGCTGCCTCTCTTTGTTTCTTTTCTGGTGTTATCATTCTTTTGGTACTATGAGGATCGGAACTATTTTGTTCTCTTTTACTTTCCTCATCATTCTGAAAGTATAGTTTTTCTCTTTTTCTCTTTTTCTTTCTTTTTCTTTTTCTTTCTTTTTTTTTTTTTTTGTTTCTTTTACTATTTTTCTTTCTTTTTCTTTCTTTTCTTCCTGTCTTTCTTCTTTCCTTCTTTCTTTTTTCTTGTCTTCCTGTTTAGCTAATATTTTCAGAGAGCTTTTCAGTTTAATTGAAACATCTTAATTGAAACACCAAGTACTACCATATTACTCTACTGCACTCTCTGACAATTTTTTTTAACACTCTAACTATTCTCTCTCTCTCTCTCTCATATATATAGATAGATAGATAGATAGATAGATATAGATATAGATATAGATATATACACACACACAGACACACAGATATATAATTTAGGGTATGAATATGTGCTTCAGAAATCCAATATAAATATAAACATATTTATCAAAAGCATATTTTAGCCCAGTTCCTGGAAGATAGCTCTCTACAAAATATGAATCCCTCTCATCACTGGCTACATTTATGAGTTTAAAACACTATTGTACAGTGACTGAAGGATAGTATGTAATTCTCTGTATTTCAAAGGAAATAGAAAACTGCTAGTCCATCTAGTCTAGCCTTCCCTTTGCTATTGTCAAAGATAATATGTTTCAAAAAGTACTGTAGCAGGCATATTCACAACAACCCATTTGCAGAGTATATTTCTTTTCACATTTGTTACACTTTACAGCTTGAAACAAGAAGCTTCAATTCTTCATCCTTCAAGTCATAGCCATCACTCTTCAGTGCACAAAGTAATCTTTAACTGACAGGAGCAAAAAGATATGTTTTGAGGAGATAGATTACTGCATCATTTTCCACCGTGGGTATGTTACACCTTCCTCTGAAGTATGTGGCCCTGGCCAGTGTTAAAGGCAGAGTGCTGAATTAATCACAGGTCTGCTCCAGTAGAGCAATTCTTATAAGAGTGTGGATGATTCAGTGAGCGTATACCATCTATACTACATAAGAATTTAATTCCAGCTGAAAATGTATAGCAGTGCCTATCAAAAAGCCAATTGATTGTACTTGTAATTCATTTAATGACGTATATGCTTATATAATATTGGATTTCATACGTGTGGTGCAAGCTTTGCAAGTATTCATTGTTTTTTGTTGTGGGTGGTTTGGTTTGATTTATCTGTTTGTTTGTTTGTTTGTTTCCTAGAATTCAAATTCATTTTTTCTTTTATTTTCGCACATGGCTGCTATAAGAAAAACTTTACAGTTATTATTATAAATATTTTCCTTGCCTATGTATTAAATGGAGAAGACTGCAGCCTGGAACTGCAGAATGCTCTATCATAATCTTTTCTTATCATGTATTTGTGTGTGTGCTATCTGTCAGTGTTTCTTTAATTTAAAAGAGCCAGTTATAACTGAAGATAGTCATTCTTTATCAACAAAATATTTTCAACAAGTTAGTTGGGACAGGTCAAATTCCTGTTCTGCCTTGAATAAATCACTGTTCTGCATTCAGTAAATCAGTTAGCACCTACTAGCCAACTAAAAATGGGGATAATGACATCTTTCTAACTCACAGAGGTGGTGTGATAGATACACTAAAGTCACGAAACACACTAGTGATCATCTGATCAAAGATTTAAGATCAGTGATCATACTTTTCTATGCAGCGTATGAAGCACTGGCACAGGTTGCCCAGAGTTTCCATCGTTGGAGATGTTTACAAGTCATGGCAAGTAGTCCTGGGGTGGCCCTGCTTGAACAAAGAGACTGGACCAGATGACCTCCAGAGGTCCCTTCCAACTGCAACCATTCTCTGATTCTATGATTCTGTGATTCTGTGATCAGTTTTCTAAGTCAAAATCCTCAACTGTTCTTTATTTAAGCTGCTTCAGAAGAAAGACATTGATCAACCAGAAAAGTTAACTATATACTGACAGTCTGTGTGTACTATAAATCATATTCAAAATGTTTATATTGATCTTGACCCTTCTGTTCACTTCTAAAATCGTTTTGTTGTATTCATACTCTTCTGAATTTCAGTCTAGAAAAGACTGTTATGTCATTTAGGTCTACATGAAATTAGGTCAGCATGAAATTATAGAGTATTTAGATACATGTTTTCACACCACTTTATGTGGAACGTGAAAATTTTTTTATTCTTATTATTTATTCTTATTTTATAGTTCTCTGTACTTTCAGAAGTTCAGTCTTTAAGACCTGTTTCCTGCACAGATGACCTATTCTGGTGCAAAAAATCTTCTCTCCCACTTCCTAAATTAATATTTTCTCAGATATATGTTATTCAGTTTGCATTGCAGAAATTAATCTTAGTCTATGAGGTTTTTAAAATGGATAAAAGTAGTTTTGATACAGAATAAACAAAAGAACCTAGAGTATCTCTGAACTTGGACATCTGGAATGATGCAGATAAAAGAGCCTTGATTGATTGCGTCTGGTAAACTACAGGGAAATGTTTATTGAATCAAATTACTAAGAAAACTATCATATACATAACTTCCAAGGTTGAAAACTTCCTTCTTTAAGAATTAGAAAATTCATGTAACATATATATGAATTAGATTTATTTTTCCTAATAAATGCATTCAAATATTCAACTGTTTATTCTTTTCATGTATTTTTCAAAACATGTTGTTCCAGAGGTCTGTAAAGTACCTTTCTAGTTCTTGTACATTAATCCACATTTAATTAAATTTGCTGTCATTAACAATTATGGGAACTGAAAATAAATTAGAAGAGTATAAGGTAGGGTGAAGTAGTCCAGTTCTGTGTTGAATTCCTTAAGACTATTGACCCTTTTTTAAAACTATGTGGATTCACGAAATCATTTTCTTTTGCATATATTTTCACCGATTTGCCACATCACAGATTTATAATCTGCAAATTATCTTGAGAATTGGATAAAATGGGATTTTGATCAAATGCCATTTCTACATGTTGTTGAAATACAGAATTATATATACTTTTGAAGGAAAACAGTGGACTCCCGTAAGTAAGGTAGTTCTTTTTTGATCATCTGTATGATGTCACTTACAACATTAGTGCTCATATAATTCTAAACAGACATTGTTTCCTGCTAGATCTTTTATGCTCAGGGGTGACTGTCTTTACTTTTAATTACACAATGTGTTATTTATTTGAAGAGTACATTCTTGTATAACATAATTAGCCTTATCTCTATGTTTTCTAGTTTTCAAGGTTACCTGTGATTCCATGAAAGACACAAATCACTGGATTTAACTCTTCTATGTAGACTGCAGAGACATAAGCATATCCAACTTGAATAAATGTTCAAAAATTTGCACTGAAAGGTAGCCTACCTAACAAAAACTGACTCTGTCTTGTTAACCAACATACTGTGCACAGAAAACCAAAAATGGTATAAATTCCCTTGCCTGTAAATAAATACATGTCTTCTTGTGCACAAATTCTGTTCCTACTCTCATGTAAGCAAGGACAGAATGAATGTCTGTATGTTTTGTTTTTTTTTTTTTTTTTTTTTTTTTTTTTTTTGTTTGTTTGTTTGTTTGTTTGTTTTTTTTTTTCAAAATAATGTTCTCTGCAGTGATTTTGCTTCAATGTGTAGAGTAGAATTAACAGCACAGCTCAAGTAAGACACACCTGTCAGGTGAAGTAAAAAGACATTGGTAGATGTGCTACTGGTTAAAATAAAACTTTAGTATGCTGTTTAAATCCTAAGATATTTTTTAGAAGACCTCACTGGAATACTGATAGCTCTGCTTCATCCCACCTGCGGGGAGAGGGGGAGTAACTCAGATTCATAAATCCCATTGGTGTGGACTAAGGTGAGGTAACACTCAAGATCCATGCATAAACATCAGCTTGACTAGGAACAGAGAGCACAAATTCTCTGTTAACGTTGGCACTCTCACTGTTATATATATGTATCTATCTAAGCTATGTGGCTTTATGGAAGACCAAGGTAGGCCTAGCACCACTTGACAGCTTTGAGGGAAAGGGAAAGGAAAAAGAGAGAGGGAGGGAGAGATCACCAGTCCTGAATCAAACCTGCCAGCTGGGGTAGTTGGCATAGAGTGAGTCTCCCTACAGATTTGTACATGCCCTTGTGTGCCCCAGCTCTGTAAGTGGTTGAAACGCCAGTACTTTTCCATATCTCTTAAGGCAAATCAGGAGGAGTGACACCAGTCCCCTCCCCATGCCTTCCTGTTTCTCTGTCTCTCGGGGCTTTGTCTGAATTCACAGTATAGTCACTTGGGACTTGTAACTTACAGGGCTCTTAACACTTCTCATATTAGAGTTTATAGTAGGAACTTCTGGGATGCTATCTTATGACAATATGGTACTAAAGACATGGACCTCTAATCCATTGTTTTGTAAAATATTAGATTTTTTAACAAGTATACTTCTCCATTTTAATTCCCAGTGAAACATTTTCAACATTCATGGTTCAAATTCTTATTTGGTTTAAAGGTGGTGCTCCTGTGATATAGATTTATTAATCAGCATTGTCTACAGTTTTAAAGAACTCATTCAGTGGACCTGTGAAAACAAATACCGAAACGCTTTCTCTCTTCTAATTGCCATTGATTTAATGATTTAAGGAATGACAGCTTTGTTGTTTGTTTGTTTGTTTGTTGTTTGTTTCATTGTTTTTGTTTGTTGTTGTTTGGTTGGTTTGGTTTATTTTGTTTTAAGAATTTGGTGATTTGTTCTGGAGAAATTTATCTGAATAGCTTTCACAGGATGGTTTGTAGGTTTATTAGTTTTTCATTTGCTTTGTGGTTTGAGAGACCTACACAGAATGCACACTTCCTTTGCATTCTTTCTTTCTTTATCAGAGTTTAACCATTTTATTTTTTTCAAGGACTGGTGTTATTTTTCTCATTTATCATTGGAACTTCTAATTCACTTGGAGACTCTGCAAAGCTTCACATATTTGTATTCATCTATTTTGATTTTTTTGTTGTTGTTGTTCTTCATATGTTTTACTTTTTTGTTTTGTTTTGTTTTGTTTTTCCAAGCATTTTCTTGGAAGTATGAACTCTTTTATAACGATTTTTCTTGATCTTTCATTGTGACTCCAGCTTGCCCTCTTGCCCTCTTAGATGGATATATACTGAGACTACATAAGTCTGTTTGTGAATGTACAAATGTTTGTGTGTATATGCACACATATATAACCGCATGCATATGTATGGATGTATACAGTTGTGTATATAAGCATAATATATTTAGAAAAAGCAATCATGGATACACAGAATATCCATATTTAGGTATATAAGGACACACAGACCTTAGCTGCCAGAGTGGCTAGCTTTATAAAACTATCATGGAGCATAGTTTTCTTTCTATGCTCTTTTCAAGGACTTCACCTTTTCATGACACTTTCACAAGTCAAGTGTGTAGTAATATCTGTTCATCACTGTGACAAAGCATTTTTGTCTTCTGCAATCTGAAGGTCATTACGTTAGTGCTGATGTTCTCTCAGCAGGTGGTCGATGTCAATTATTTTTTGCTTCTGTATAATGAAAGCTGCTACATATTCATTTCAATTCTGTTGCAGAGCTCTGAAGTTCTGACAAGCTGTGAACAGTTCTTCAATCAGGTAAACTTATGACCAGCTTTATACTAGTTGGAATCATCGTGTCCTGACTAACCTGGATTTCTCACTACCTGTTTCTATGTTTGCCTCATGCCCAGTGGCTAGGTTGTCTTTTTCCTTTCTTTTTCAGAGCTTGTGTCAGTAGACAGGCATCCAGACCTGACTTGTTCACTTTCTCCGAGTATTTCCAAATATTGGACAAGCTGAATTTGTTGTAACAGATGCATGCACAAGATAATTCACATATATGGTACTTGGACCATGTCCAGATGTACAACCTGCCTTGCCCTTGTCCAAGTCAGCATAGTGTCTCTAGTCAGATCAGGCTGAATTCTGCTTCTATGGCATTAAAAGCCAGGCTCTCAAGACTAGTGTCATGACTACCTATATCAGTCAGGTGGACATGAAACAACATGACCTTAAATCTTGAATAAAATGCTTCTTAATCATGTTGCATTCAGATGAAAAATCCCCAGCATATGACCATGTGATGTTAGATTAATCAATCAATAAAACAAACAAACAACAAAACAATTTCATCAACTCTTCCATCTGCTGCAGTGATCAAATTCCCAATTTCATGCTGAGGATGATGTAAAACATATTGCCATATATTTTACACATGATTGTATTTATGTATCTACATATGAATTATCTCTATCATCTATTGAAAAAAAAAAAAAAAACTGTTTTTTGTTTGGGTATTCTTTTTTTTTAAAAAAAAAAAAAAAAAAACTATGAAGATTTCTTTTTCCAAAGTATTTGATTATCTTATGATCCATAAGAAGGTCGATGTGCATTCTTACTACATGAACAACTAAATCTGTTGAAGAACAGGATGACTGGATACCCTGTCCATATATGTGTCTAATACCTCTCATCAGAACATTCTCTCTAGTATATTCCAATACATTGCCAGTGACAAGTCAGGATGTAGCAACGAATTAATGAAACACCTAGTATAAATAAAAAAAAGGTTGAAAATATTCAATTCATGTACCTGCAGAATTAGTTTTTACAGTGGAAAGCAGAAAGAGTATAGCAGCTGTGGACCTGCCTCTGTTTGGTAGAATTGTTTATCTTGGCTTACATAGTACTGTGTACATCAGGTAGGTACAAAATTATTAGCATTATAATGTCATTTGTCATACTGACAAGTTTAATCAGAGGGAAACATGGAAGAAGAGATTGCAATATAGAGATAATCTTGGAAAAGAAGAGTAAGATTTTCACAACTTCTTTGTTAAAACAGAATCATAGACTCTGGTTGAGGCACAAAGACACCTCTGGAGATCATCTGGTCCAACTCTTTGCTCATAGCAGGGTCACTGAGGATAGATTGCTTGGGGCCATGACCAGTTGGGCTTTGAATATCTCCAAGATGGATATTTCACAGCCTTTTTGTACAACCTGCTGTTGGACCACCTTGAGAGTAAAGAAGTTTTTTCTTATGTTCATGAGGAATTTCCTGTATTTCAGTTCATTAACTCTCATCCTGTCACTAGTTGCCACAGAGAAGAGTCCGGCTCTGTCGTATTTACTCTGTCTATCAGGGACTAATACATACAGATAAGATCCTCCTCAGCCATCTCCAGGCTGAGCAGTCCCAAATTTCTCAGCTTCTGTTCTAATCGCTTAATCATCTTTCTGGTTCCTCCAGTGTGTCCATGTCTCTCTTGTAATTGGAAACCCAGAACAGGAACCAGCATTCCAAACGTGTCTGACCAGGTCTGATCAACCCTCAACCTTCTGGCAATGTTCTAACTAAGGCAGCCCAGGGTGCTGTTGGCCTACTTTGCTGCAAGATCACAGTGCTGACTCATGATTACCATGGTGTCCACTGGAACCTCCAGGGCCTTCTTTGCTAAACTGCTTTCCAGATGCAGAATATACAGGGACATGAGTATATACATCTTATGGTCAGGACATGGCATTTCCCTTTGTTGAACTTCATGAAGCCCATGTTGGCCCATTTCTCCATCCTGCTTAGAAGCATGCTGTGAATGGCAGCACATCTGGTTCATCAGCCACTCCTTGCAGTTGTGTCTATCTGCAAACTCACTGAGGGAATTCTTCGTCCCATCATCCAGATCTTTAATGACAATACGGAATGGTAGTGGTGCCAATATATTTTCCCAAGACAAGACCTATGTGATGTTGTAGAAACCACATTCATTGCTTATGGAAAAACAAGCAAACAAACAAAAAACACCACACACACACACACAAAGCAAGCAAAAAAAAAAAAAAAAAAAAAAAAAAAGAAAACCTTAAAATCATTATATTACAAGAAGTTTGCCTATCATCTTCTTTATCAGATCTAAATGTTTTCATGATTTTTGTTGAACCTTTTGTTGAACATTTCTGCTATTTTGAGAAAGTTTTTCCCTGTGGATGGAAAAAATATATTGAAAAATCACAAACTACTAATTTTCAAACCAGCTGTCATGACATCGACCTTAATCTACAAAAGTAATATTTTTCAAGTAATTAAGTAATATTTGTGTGTGTGTGTTGAACATTTTCTGAACTTTTAGTATTCAAATTTCCTATATTTCTAAATTTTATCCAAAGCTTAAACAAACAAACATTAAACAAACAAACTATAAAAATTAGAAAGTAAAACTTCAGAATCTCTGATGTTGAGCTGTTATAAAATAAAAATTATTGGCATCACTGGAACAAATAATGATATTTCAAAGCTTTCAAGACCTGTAGGCTAACAGTTAGGTCTCTGATCTGAAAAGAAGATGAGTTACATAGAAAAAAAGAGGTGTGAGGAAGAGACTCTGTTTTATATATGTCATGAATGTCTTTGCTCAGACATCTGCAATTATTAAAATATTGTACTTGAATGACATCTGTTAAAGTTAGCAAACCCTTACCATGGTCATTTAGATCTCTGTTTTCATATAGTAGCAGATTTTCCCTTCCCTTCCCTTCCCTTCCCTTCCCTTCCCTTCCCTTCCCTTCCCTTCCCTTCCCTTCCCTTCCCTTCCCTTCCCTTCCCTTCCCTTCCCTTCCCTTCCCTTCCCTTCCCTTCCCTTCCCTTCCCTTCCCTTCCCTTCCCTTCCCTTCCCTTCCCTTCCCTTCCCTTCCCTTCCCTTCCCTTCCCTTCCCTTCCCTCTCTTTCCCCTGTCCCCCATCCCCTTTCCTTTTTTTTTTTTTTCCTTCTTTTTTTTTTCCCTCCCTGGAAAATAAGGGGTGATCATTCAGCATTTGCCTGTAAAGTTTTAAATAAATTTTCACAAGATATCAAGGAAAATATATGCCTCCATTTCCTTTTAAATCTCAGCCTTATCCCTGCATGCATCTAATCCCTAGATCAGCTGCCTTTCCTAACCTTCCGTGTACTAATTCTCTCAGAAGATTGGTCTCTGTCACAGTTCCATGCAATGAGAAAGACCTGCAGGGCTTTAATAATAATTATATTTCCAACTAGTTGGGTAAGGCTACATTTTGTGTTAAACCACGTTCAGCTATGACATGAAGCTATGACAATTGAAAGATCTATTATGAAGGATGTGTATAAATACTACAGAGTGCTGACTTCATAGTTGTGTAGAGCAATTAGAGCAATGTGTCTCAGGTTGTGATTTCTATATCATCCTTAGCCTTTTTGAAGGTGAACAGAAAAATGCTTTTTTTTTTTTTTTTTTTCAATTGAATGAGATGCATTTTTGAATATAAGCAGTATAAACAGAGGTAATATGACAGAAATAAAGATTTTTTTTTTCTATATTTAGAGCAGAAATTGCAAGTTTTTGTAGCATTATTTCACATTATGGGAAATAACTGAGTGTGCACTCATAGCATATATCTGTGTATATGTTTATGTACTTAAATCAGATAGGCCTTGATTTTGAAGAGTGAAAATCAAGCTAAGTGTTCCTAATTATTTGTCCATCTCTATCACAATGTGCCAGTGCTTTAATGAGGAAACTCAGGAACTAACTGTACATGCTGACAGCAATATAATTGCTCAGGAATTCATAAAGGTTGCATCAGTCCTCATCACTTCTATTCAACAGGCCAAAAACTGGTTCAAAAGAAACAATTCCCTTGAACAGCAGTAAATGTAAGAAGATGCCTTTCCAAGCACTGCTCATTCTTTACTTTTTATTTTTATAAATTTATAATAAAGTATATTCCTACATTACCAAATGGCATCTTTTGCGACCAGGTTATAAACACACTGAGAGTCTTTATGAACAATGATTTCTGCTCTCCCTCCTTGTTTAGAGGTCACAAATAACTGATATACTTTTTCCATGAAGCTGGTCTTTTTCCACCTTTAAGAATGGAATCTGTGTGAAATGTTTGTCATTTTTAGTAAAAAAATAAATAAATAAAATAATGTTTTGTGTTTCTACTTAGATCATAAATTTAGAGAAAGAAATGTCACAGGTATATATGTTTATGAGACTTCATTTAGCCCTCAAGACATGAAAAAGCATTATAACTTTCTTTTTCCCATCATACTACCCTTTAATTGAAATGATCAAAAATAATTCTAATTGGACATTTTCTTTACTGATTTATGACTTTCCAGAATATTCCATTAAGTATTAAAATTACATGGAGAAAATTTGTTTAAAATTTTAGGGGAAAAAGCCACAGAATAATTATAGCAGTCTCTGTTATTTCCTTATATATATATATATATATATATTACTTTATTTTGTAATATGTATCTCTGTACATTGCAATGTTGGTTATAGACAATGTGCATTGTGGGTGTTTCCTTATTATTATTTTTTAATGATATTCCTGCATTCCTGAAATTTGTAAAATAAATTGAGTAAATAAGGAGACAGAATTGAATCTCTACTTACTTTGGCTTACAATGTAAATATGTGACTACATACTTGTTACTGTTGTGAAACATCTTTTGTAGATAAATATGAAACACTTCTTTTTTAAATATAAAGCACTTGTTTATTATTTTTTTTAATCAAACCAGCACATTTCAGGTGCAGTAGATTGTTTTGAAAAAAGGTTACTCATTTTTATCACATACAATGTTTTACATCATGTCTATGAGACTAGCAATACTCATCTTGATATTGAACAGCTTTATAAATAATGCTGTGAAAATTGTAATAGAAATAAAAGTTAAAACTGTCCTTTAAAAAAAAGTTTCCTGATGACAGAAGTCCTTTTTTTTTTTTAAAAAAAAAAAAAAAAAAAAAAGCCATTAGTAAAACAATTAAGAAAATAGAACAAAACTGTAGTGTTTGACTATAATGATTCTCATATACTAGTGTCATCATCATTATATAGGCATTACAGATGGAAAGAAGAAAGTATTAAAAAAAAAAAAAAAAAAAAAAAAGTTTGACTTGATCATTTTCTACCTACAAATATATAGCATATACTTTGTATGAAGATTGTCTGTTCGTCCTTGGCCCTCCTCTTGCCATTAATATGTTTATAAAAACATTTTTTATTATCCTTAACCACAGTGGTGAGGTTGAGCTCATTCTGGGCTTTGGACTTCCTAATTTTTTCTCTGCATATGCTGGCAACTTCCTTGTACTCTCCCTGAGCTGCCTGCCCCTTCTTCCACTGGACATAAACTCTTTTTCTCCCAGACACTCAGCAAAAGTTTTCTGTTCAGCCATGCCGGTCTTCTTCCCCACCAGCTCATTTTACAGCACACGGGGACAGTCTGCTCTTGTGCCTTTAAGACTTCCTTCTTGAGGAGTGTCCAGTCGTCCTGAACCCCTCTGCCCTTCACAACTGACTCCCAAGGGACCCTCCCTACCAGTGTCCTGAACAATTCAAAGTCCACCCTCTGGAATTCCAGGATAGGAGATTTAATGGCCCCACTCCTGACTTCACCAAGAATAGAGAACCCTACCATGTCATGGTCACTCTGCCCAAGACAATTCCCTATCACCACATCTCCCACCAGTCCCTCTCTGTTTGCGAACAGCAGGTCTAGCAGGGCACCCCCTCTGGTAGGCTCACTAACAAGCTGAGTCAGGAAGCTGTCTTCCGTGCACTCCAGGAACCTCCTAGACTTCTTCCTCAGGGCTGTATTGTGTTTCCAGACATATCGTATTTCCAGCATATGTCTTGGAAGTTAAAGTCTCCTATGAGAACAAGCCCTGGCAATTGAGAAACTTTTGCCAGCTGCTTATAGAATGCCTCATCCATCTCTTCATCCTGGTTTGGCAGTCCATAACAGACCCTCAACAGGATGTCTGCATTGTTGGCCAACCCCCTTTTACACAGGGACTCTATCTTATCATTCCCAAGCCTGAGCTCAACAACATCAAAACACTCTAATACAGAGAGCAATGCCACCTCCTTAGTTGCTTGTCCCTTCTGAAGAGCTTGTAGCCATCCATTGCAGCATTCCAGTCATGGGAGTGGTCCCATGCTTGTATGATGACAACTAGGTCATAATATGCCTGCCACACAATGGCTTCCAGCTCTTCTGTTTGTTGTGCATGCTGTGTGCATTGATGTAGATTCACTTGAGTCATGCCATTGCCCTCACCCTCAGCCCTGGGACTGCTCCCCTAGGCTCATCTCTACCGAGCTCATTTAATCTCCATCCTCCTTCATACCTAGTTTAAAGCCCTTTTGATGAGTCCTGCCAGCTCCCAGGCTAGAGTCCATTTCCCCCCTGAGACAGGTGGGACCCACTGACAGCCATCAGGTCAGGTGCCAAGTAAAAAGGGAAATATTGATTCTAATTTTATCTCTGTTTCTTGACTCTTGTCAAATGTAGGGTTTGTTCATGATTTATATGAAGTTGTTTCTGTATTAAAGAGAAAAGTAGGTAGTCTACTCTTTTTCCTAAAGTATTTTTTTCATTTTGCTTTTTTAATGTTGACACAAAAATTGAGTGAAGGTAGGAAAATCATCTCTGAGCTTTACATTTAGTTTTCCATTTCAGTGTAGATTCTGTGAAGTTGTCTTATTATCTTGCCTGAAATAGAAACTTTTTTTGGTCAACAGCTTTTTAGCTTAGTTCATCTGATTAGCAATTTTTCATGGGCCACTGAAATAAGACTTTTTTTTTTTTCATATTTACTTTATTTTCCATTGTAGAAGATATACACTGTCAGCTGAATGTTTTCCTAAATATTCAGTTAAAGCAATCTTGTTATCTTTTACATGACTTTTCAAAATAATTAAATCTTTTATATTTCTTTTTAAATGGTCATTTAAATTTCTTGAGGTTAAACTTTTGTATATGTGTTTGTGTGCATCTGGGAATATTCCAACATAAAGGCCTTTTTTTTCTTATTCTGCATACTTTTTTTATTTATTTATTTTATTTTTCCTTTTTCTACTTAGTCCTAATAAATTCATGACCTTTGAATTTACACAACAAAGTAGTATTTATTGTAATTAAATTATTTTGCAGTTAATCTTTTCAGGACTTCAACTTACCATGAGAGCTCCTTACAAAGTATTAAGTTTAATCAAATTTAGTGGGTTTTGTTTTTGTGTGTGTATATATATAAAACCTTTCACATTTTATTATTTCCATACTTCATTTTTTTATGGATGTGGATATAGCAAAAATCAGAGTATATTTTACCTATTTTTTGGTTAGTTCAAGACAAGGAGCCAAAAATATTTGAGCTTTTGGATTGCTCAGCAAGCAGCAAAATGGGTTGAGAGAAACTTCATGAAGTTTGAGAAGAGGAATTTTTGTCACCTCCTGTACTCATGGACGAATAACCTTAGGCATCCTGGGGAACAACCATCTCAGAAGCAGTTTTAGCTTTGAATCCTGGGGGTCAAAAAGTTCATGAACCAGCAACATGCTATTAGGGCAAAGAAAGCCAACAGCACTCTGGCATGCAGCCAGCAGCCTGAGGGAAATATCACTTCCCTGCTGTTGGTCACTGGTAAGAAACATCTGGAGTGCTGTGTCCAGTTCTGATCTCCCAATATAGCAAAGACATTGATAACATGAACAAAGTCTATCAAGGGCTGGAGCATACAACATACAAGGAGACACTGAGTGAAACAGGTTTGCTCAGTAGGAAGAAGGCTCAGGGGAGATCTTACTACTGTCTTACTATCTACTCTTCTTTCAAGTGCATAACAAGAATCAGAGGATACAAGTTGGAAGAAGTGAATTTCCAGACAGATATCAAGAAAAAAAATAAATTAATTAAAAATTGCACTGAGTGGTAAAACACTTCTACAGATTCCCAGAGAGCTTATGAAATTTCCATTCTTGGAGTTACTCAAGGCTTAATAGGATAAAGCCCCAAGCAACCTGCTCTGCAATGAAATTAGCTCTGCCATGATTTAGGGTTGAGCCAGATAATCTGACAACTGGTTGATTTTCCCAAACAAATTATTTTATGTTGTGATATGAAGTCTCATATCTTCACTGCTAATGAAGTATAAGGAATGTAGAGCATTAGTGAAAAACTGGAATAGGGATCAGAGGTAATTCTTTTGAAGAAATATAAAACCTCTCATATCCACTTATTATAGTGGATAATTCTGCTGTGCTTCCATAGGAGAGACTTCCTCTTAGCCTTATTCATCCAGGCAATATTTTCAGTGGCAAATTGAAAAGGCAAAGTGAGTTAGTTGACTGTTTCCTGTTATAAACAGTACTGTAGCACTTGGCTGTTTATCTGAAATTTAGACTCTGAAAAATGAAGTTAATAAAGTTATTTAAGTATTTTAATGATGAGCACAAGACCTTCAAAAAGTCAGAACTTTTAAAGGATTAAGCTAGTTTGAAAAGTTCTTCATGTACATCAACAATGAATATTGTTCCTCTGGCTTGCAAACAATTATAATAAACAAAAATTCCCAGTCTTCTGCAGCCAAACTAAAATACAGTCTCTTCAAAAGCACTTATGATTTTTAAGCAAAGAGTGGAAAGGAATCAACAAAGAACAGAGTGAAAAGGAACATTATTAAGTGAAATCTTAAATCCTTATTTTGTGAAAAAAAAAATCTAAATAGGTTTTCAGTTTGCTGTTTGTAATCCTTCGAGGGAAAAAAATATAGTGTAAAAAGTGAAACTTACACTACCAGGGCAAGCATCGTCTTAGAGATGAGGAAAAAAACAGTGGGAAGAATAAACTTTCATACCTCTGAGATGTCTTTTAAAAGAGTTCAGGCAAGTCAAAATAAGGCTCATGTAATGATGTCAAAATCAGGAAAACATACTATACATATATAGTGATTTACAGATGTTATTTTGGATAAATTATGCACGAAGAAATTCGGAGTTTTTATGGTATTTTAAGACAATGATTTACAAAACTCAGAGGTATAACAATTCAGACTACTCATTGATCCATGGCTTGGATATTTAACTAATAATCTTCAAATTTACCAGGTGAATGAAACAATTAAACTTTTCAAGACTAGCCTAAAAATGTTAAGAGGATTAATTCAGGTGATTTAAAGTGTTTCCTCCTTACAGTCAAGTATGAAACTCTGTGCATTTTTGCAGCAATACAGCACTTTTGACTCCTGCCAGAACTGGAAATTGTATAAAGTCTAAAAAGAAAAAAATATGTATTTGAAGAGAATTAAGTAAATTTCCTGGAACTTCCGGTTCCCTCTCATGTCTTCAGAAGTTTATTTTATTATTATATTGCCCTCCAGATATCATTTAATTTGAAATAATTTTGCTGTAAATTCAACCTTTTTACCTGTATATCTCTTTGGTTGTATACATTTCTGTGAGCTTCAGATATAAAATTTTTATATATACAGTTATAAAAATCTTTGGAGGCTCAATATATTTAAAGAAAGAGACATAACTACTTTTTCATTTCAAATGAAAAAATAAAACATTTTTGACATAATAAGGAGGACTACATAGCAAAGAGTGCTTTGCTACATAATATAGAAAATAAATAGAAAACTACAAGATTTATTTATTTATTTATTACATTTCTGAGCATTCAGCTTCATTCAGATTTTTGTTGTTTTTGTTTTATATATTCTAGAGTTCTATATCTTTTACAAATATATTCTTAGCTGTTATTGACATCATCATTTACATTCTGCTATACAGCTGTTTTGAAAATTCCTTTGTCAAAAAGAACCTTTAAAACAAAAAGCTACTTTGTATTTCATCCTAAATCTTACTTGTATTTTATCCTAAAATTACATTTGTTTTGTTTTGTTTTCTTTTCTTTTCTTTTCTTTTCTTTTCTTTTCTTTTCTTTTCTTTTCTTTTCTTTTCTTTTCTTTTCTTTTTTTTTTCTTTAAACAAATAGCAATAAACTCTTTTGCTTTAAAACAAATAGCAATAAACTCTTTTGCTTTGTCCACCCTTGCCTGACAAGCATACTGCCAAAAGGTATGAAAAATAAAAGTTGAAGAATTAAATAATTGTAGATTTGTTTTCCTTTTTAATTAATGAGAAAAAAAAGGGGGGGGGGGGGGAAGGAGGATAATAAACGTGATTTGTCTTTCTTGTTTTGTTCTGTATATGAACAACTACAGATAAATTTTTGATGCTGTTGTCCAGAAACTCTAAGGATCTTGTAATGTGTTTTTCTGTCTCTAATCCTTTATTTAACATTGTAGTGAGATCTGTTAAACAAAGCAATTCAGTGTAAATTTCTGATGTTGATTTTTTTTACTCAAAGCAACTTCTTTCTTGTATTTTGATTGAGATTGTTCCATGCAAAACAGAGAAATATTACCTGCTTATCTTCCTGTTGAAACAAATCAATGAATAAATATATATTGTATTCTAGATGCAAAAACATGGTATAGGACTTGTTTAGTGAAGTTAAAGAATAATAATAACAAAAAAAAAAAAAAAACACACACACACTTTTAAATAGCAACTGGCAATTTTTGTTTGTCTTGGAATAGTACATAAGAAAATGAATTTATGGAAGGGAAGTTTAGGTATTGTGATGAAATGTAGGTATTTTTATGTTGTATTTTTATGTTGCTCCCATAGAAGCAGGAGCTTCTGGATATGCAGTTTGTTTTCACATCTCGAATGCAGAAACAACATGGTACAATGTATTTCTGTTCCTTCTGCCTAGAGCTTTCTAACATCCATCTCCAAAAGCAACAGCTGTTATTTCTCTTTATCCTTCAATACCTGTCATTTAAGGCTATACTACAAAATACTCAAGAAGCTTATCTTCATTCAAGAAGCTTATATCTTCATTCACACTTCACTTATATGTACTCACATGTAGATGACACCTGGGTCTCTAAAAGCAGCTTAGTCTGGAGAGATTGTTCTCTATATCTCAACATTGCTGTTCAAGTCAATTTCCCTAACAAGATAAATATATGTATTGACATGTCTAAGTGTTTTGCTACCAAGTAGAATGCCAGCCTGATTATCCTCTACTGTTAACAGAATATCAGCTCTCTTCAGAGCACAAGTTTTCAAAACAAAACAAAACAAAACAAAAGTCTTTTTATTTGCATCCTTTACTCTAAATAGTATACAAAAAAAAAAAAAAAATCAGTCATTTACTGTGAATATTTTCTGATGTATACTTTTGCTTTTGGGGACAGTCTTACCCTGTCAGGATCAGAGTAAAAGTACATTTTGACACTGAACAACTCAACTTGATATATTTGTGTTCAATTTATTTATTTATTTATTTATTTATTTAATAAAAGAGAATATAATATAGTAATCATGGAGCTTCAGATTCTTAGAAATCCATATGAAAATCTTTTGGAGAGGAGGAGATTACAGTAGTATCTATATATATTTAATATTTTTTATACTGTCTAAATATATACTATTGTGAGTTTATTATGGTCAGTGCTTCAAAATGTCAGAAGGAAATAAGAAACCACATTTTGGCTTTGAAAGTATTTGTTCTAAAACCTAGGGAAAGGCATGGCAAGTTCAAAACAAAACAAAACAAACAGACTATGGAGCTTTACTTTTTCTATCTCATAGTTATCTGTTGCTGCATAAGTGGACAAGTTAATATTAAGCAGATTTTCAGAAGCAACATACTGATTTTCTTTTGGGTTGCAAACTTATCTTCCATTTTTCAAAATTCTGATTTCCTGCTCTGCTAAAATATTGATTTTTCTCTATCATTATGTACTTTTAGTGTTCTCTACATCAGTACACATTCCCACCAGCCTGATGGAGTAGGCTATAGGCAATAGAGGAGTAATACCCGTTTTTTGTCAGAGTAGTGAAACTCAGAATAAATTATTTTGTTTATAAAGTGGCATGCCAGTAGAGAGCTGTATAGCTCCCAAATTCAGAGCTTACATACATGTCCCAAATATTGGTGCTAATAGCTGTTCTAGTAAGTTATGCATGTCTAGTATCTTCTTTTTCTTGCTGAGTAGTTGTCTACAGCTGGTGTCAGATTAGTTTTTTGTTTGTTTGTTTTCCCAAGAATAAACAGGATGCATTGTACTCAAATAAGAGATGTAGGTGGCCAAAACAGGAAATAGAAATCTAGCAATCAGATATGCAAATTAAAAAAATAGACTCTGCTATTTTATGGATGCAATGCCTTGAAGGACTGTACCAACATTGGTAGATATGGTAGATGGGGAACTCTATAAAACATAAGTTTTTGTTTGTTTGTTCGTTTTGTTTTTCCATTTGTCTGTCAGTGGTCAAGTTGCAAACTATTTAAGTGTATTTGTGTGTGTGTAACCATGTCTGAAAGCACAGAAGAAACAGAGATAAAGCAAACCATTACTGAGTATATAATGAACTGCCCTATCCTTGGGCCATGCACTGCATCAACTCAGTGAGGTATTGCCATAGAGATAACAATTCCATAATAACAAGGAGAATTTGTCTTGCATATTCTTTTTAGCTCCCTCACCACTGCCACCCCCTAAGCTAAATTACAATAAAATGTAAATATAGGCTGTACATTAACATATGACTTTTTTATCAGTTTCTGTGAGTGGATGAACTTTTCAGATGAAATTTGAAAAGTTAAGAATTCTGACATACAGGAGGAATTCTGACATGGGAGGAAAACACAAAACCCTAAAAGAGGGGTACAAAATAGTTTGCTTTTCATAGTAGCTAGCAGAAAACTTTAGAGTAGAGGAAAAATTGTAATTTTTTTTTTTTTTCAGTGTCAGTTAAATTTAAGGAAGAGAATGTAAAAAAATATATATTTTTTTTAACAAAGAAATATGACTTGAAATTATTGTAATGTGAAGGAGATGAACTTTTTGCTTATTTTCATTCTTGCACAGAAAAAAAAAAAAAAAAAAAAAAAAAAAAAAAGTTTGTACCAAGCAAAACCAAGTGTTTTGGTGAACTATTTGTATGAGAAAAAAAACAATGTTTTTTGATTGTAAGTTATTTTGAGATGTTTATCTTTTTGATCATCTGAGTTTCTAATACCTGTTTTGTCAATATACAACTAAATATGCATTTATAATTGTATTGAGTATGAATGACAAAATGGCTTTGTTTCATATTTGGAAAGTTTTAAATTCATGGAAACCTGAATCTAACCTGACTGAACATGTGTTTAAATAATTTATAAAGAAATTCTGAAACTATTTGTTTTAAAGTATACTGCTTTTTCAGTATAATTATACATCTTAAACTTTGGGGGAAATTTATAGTTCCTACAGTGAATCCTTTTTTCTGATACTCACATTGAATATTTCTTATATGGAATGTAATTGTACTGAGCCAGAAAGATTATTCACTAGATAAGTAGGTACTCTTCCACAAGGATGACCAAATGTGTTCCAATCAATTTTTAGTCTGAACAATAAATTCCTTTTGTTAAATAAGAAATATATAAGGTTCCAGAATGCTATTACTTTTTGAAAGCAAATAATAATACAGTTTCCATCCCTATTTGGAAACAGTCTTCTCTCAGATACATACACATATAACTACAATTATCAGTACATCAGTAGCAGCTGTGCATATATAACTAAGGGCAAAGCTTGACCCTTAATAAAAATAATTTTCTGATACAGAAATTGCTAGTTATAATTATTCAGTTAATACTGTAGATGAGCCATTCACTTATCCTTCTTTCTTCAGTAGCATATCATAAAGTGTAAACCATCAGAAATTATTTGTTGTGCATTATTCTATTGCATTTTCAAGTCAATTAATATGTATCTATATTAATCTACAAAAATCATATGCTCTAGACAAGTCTTACTATTCTTAGGGTATATGAAACAATTCAAAAATGAAGTCCTGTAGCCCCCCTAAATGAAGTATTGACCTCACTAATAACAGGTTTCAAGCCTCATAGTAGCTCTGTAAAGCCTCTGGACTTTTCAGGTTTTGTTGGGACTTCTCTTGGACAGATCAGAGCTTTGTTTCAGATTGTTTAGCTGTAACAGCAATATTCTAAAGAACAGATGGCCATTTCCTAATTTGTTTTACTTTTGCTGAGCTTTGTGTAATAGTGCAAAATAATCATAATTTTTATATGGATAGTACTAAAAAGTAATTATTCTGTGTAGAATGAACTATTTATGACCCTAGCATAATGAAGCAGTGTAGTAGAATAAAAGCATGGGAGCAAAGCAGAGTCTTTAAAAATGAGGAAACAGTGTACAGTTTAGAAAGTGCATGAATAGAATGCTAGTAGAAGTGGCCCAGAGTGATGTTAGAGGTCTTGGGACTACAAAACAAACAAACAAACAAACAAAAAAAGAACAGTTGTCAATCAATAATAATGTCAGAATTCTTAACTTTTCAACCATGTCCTTAAGTGCCATGTCTACACATTCCTTAAATATATCCAGGGATAATGACTTTATAATTTCTGTGAGAAGTCCATGATAGTCCATGATAGTCATGAAGTTCCAATGCCTAGCTGTCCTTCCCATGAATAAATTCTTCCTAAAGTCCAATCTAAACTTCTTCCAGTACAATCTGAGGGCATTTCCTTATGTTCCAGCACTTGCCACCTGAGAAAAAAGATCAACACCCTCCTTACTACAACCTACTTTCAGGTAGTTGAAGAGATCTATAAGGTCTCCCCTCAACATCCTTTTCTCCGGAGATGTTCAACATGTAGTAAATTCTGATGTAATTGGAAATTACAGACCAAAAAGAAAGTGCAAGGTAGAAAAAAAAATACAGACAGTGGGACCTTTAGAAACAGTGGAAGGGTGAGAATAACCCCACAGAAAAAGGTGCGTACCAATAAGTTTCTGTATAACCATTAGAATTTTATTATTATTGAAATTTTTCCCTCTATCTTTTTTTGTTTGTGTGTTTGTTTGTTTGCTTTTGTAATAAACATATCAACATAAACAAGACTAGTAGTAATTATCTGAAAATTATCTGAATAGGAGTTTGAGTTGTACTATCAGCAAATACTTAACTTTGCATAAAAGTGTTTTGTCAATAAAAAGGGGTTGAACATTAAATTTAAGTACACATTAAATTTCCTTTGTAGAGAATGCAGCCCTTATATTGAAGTGTAGATCATGTGCTCTGCTCCCACACTTGAGGAGTCTCTGTGTCTCAGGGACACTCTTCATGCAGAACAATTCTTCAACCTATTCAAGTGTGAATTGTCAACAAGACTAATTATGTAGCAAATTATGGCATGGCTTTTTCAATGTCTTGAATAGATACTTTTTTTTTTTTCTAAGGGATAGAGACAACATTCATGCATCCTCCCAAAGAGCATATGTTAGACAACTGTAGAGTTTGACGTCTTTCTATAAAATAAATAAAGCCTGGAAATAATATTTTTCAACTCCAACAACTCTCGTGTGTAAAGACCATACATGGGTTTCTATTTTTCCTAGACCATAAGCTAATAAGCATAATCCTACCTTTAACTTTTGCTCCATTTTTTTTTTTTCAACGATCCTGGGAATTTGGAGAGGTCCCGGTAGACTGGAAGCTGGCAAATGTTGTGCCAATTTTCAAGAAGGGTCAGAAAGAAGACCCTAGCAATTACAGGCCTGTCAGTCTCACGTCAGTGCCTGGTAAAATCATGGAGAAGTTGGTTCTCGGACTCATTGAGGCGCACCTGGGGGACAAAGCAGTCATTGGTCCCAGCCAGCATGGGTTTGTGAAGGGTAGGTCCTGCCTAACTAACCTGATTTCCTTTTATGATAAGATCACCCGTATGGTGGACCAAGGGAAACCAGCTGATGTGATTTTTTTGGACTTCAGCAAGGCTTTTGACACGGTTTCCCATAGGATCCTACTGGACAAAATGTCCACCATACAGCTAAATAAAAACATCATACGATGGGTGAGCAATTGGCTAACGGGCAGGGCCCAAAGGGTTATGGTAAATGGAGCTGCGTCAGGCTGGCGGGCGGTCACCAGTGGGGTCCCTCAAGGCTCCATTTTAGGGCCGGTACTTTTCAATATTTTTATAAATGATCTGGATGTAGGAATAGAGGGTATTTTGAGCAAGTTTGCTGATGACACCAAACTTGGAGGAGTTGTGGACTCAAATGAGGACGTAAAGGCCTTGCAGAGGGATCTGGACAGGTTGGAGAGCTGGGCGATCACCAACCGCATGAAGTTCAATAAGAGCAAGTGCCGGGTCCTGCACCTGGGACGGGGAAACCCTGGCTGCATGTACAGACTGGGCGATGAGACGCTGGAGAGCAGCCTAGAAGAGAGGGATCTGGGGGTCGTGATAGACAGCAAGTTGAATATGAGCCAGCAGTGTGCCCTGGCAGCCAGGAGGGCCAATCGTATCCTGGGGTGCATCAAGAACGGCATCGCTAGTAGGTCAAGGGAGGTGATTGTCCCGCTCTACTCTGCGCTGGTGCGGCCTCACCTCGAGTACTGTGTGCAGTTCTGGGCACCACAGTATAAAAAGGACATGAAACTGTTGGAGAGTGTCCAGAGGAGGGCTACAAAGATGGTGAAAGGCCTGGAGGGGAAGACGTACGAGGAACGGCTGAGGTCACTGGGCCTGTTCAGCCTGGAGAAGAGGAGGCTGAGGGGAGACCTCATCGCAGTCTACAACTTCCTCGTAAGGGGTTGTCAAGAGGCAGGAGACCTTTTCTCCATTAACACTAGTGACAGGACCCGCGGGAACGGGGTTAAGCTGAGGCAGGGGAAATTTAGGCTGGACGTCAGGAGGGGGTTCTTCACAGAGAGGGTGGTTGCACACTGGAACAGGCTCCCCAGGGAAGTGGTCACTGCACCGAGCCTGTCTGAATTTAAGAAGAGATTGGACTGTGCACTTAGGCACATGGTCTGAACTTTTGGGTAGACCTGTGCGGTGTCGAGAGTTGGACTTGATGATCCTTAAGGGTCCCTTCCAACTCAGGATATTCTATGATTCTATGATTCTAGTCAAAACTGGTGAAGATAAATAAGTAAATGAAAATAGAGATTGTAGAGGGCACTAAATATTATCATCATCTATTTCTTATTTTCACTTCTGTCCATTCTCCCAGAGTGTTTTATAATGAAAGTAAACAACACATTTAATATCAAGAACTGAACAAGAACTGAAATTCATTTTTAGGATGATGAAAGTGACATGAAATTGAGTGGAACTTTTATCATCAATGTTATTCATAAGGGCCATTTGTTAATTAAACTATCTGTTGTACCTTCAGCATGTCATATCACATCAATCACATACAAATTTAAATTAAAAGTCATATTCCAAAAGATAATAATTGCCAAGATGCCTTGTGTACCATCTGAATGCTAAATTTAAACTTTTGCAGTAGTTCAGCAGCTGCACGAACCTATGAATAATTCATTAACTATAAGAAATAGTAGATTAGAATTAACCAACTAGTTGCATATTTTAGGAGTATAACTACCCAATTCACCAGATACTTCTTAATCTTAATAAAATATATTTATATATTTTATGTAAATTTCTGCTTTTGGAATATCTATTTAGTCTTTAATGCATACTGTAAACAAATAGAGAGAAATTGAGCTAAAATTCAAATTTACAAGATGAAAAAAGGAAAAAAAAAAAAGTTTTCAGTTACGTAATCAAAACGTGATTTCTAACAGTTTCAGGGACTTTTGCACATTTTTTTTTTTTTGAAAGGCAACAGTAGATTTAAAAAAAAATTACTCTAGCTTCATCATTTTCACATATTATTTTCAAATCAAAGGTTTAATTAATTATTTTTTTTTTAACTATCTTATATATACATTAGTATTTTTTTAAATCTATATTCTAAATAAGTAGCCTAAAATTCCTCACTCTTAAATTGCCAAAGATAGATTGACACTGGACTTGCATGGTTTCTTTAGTGATAAGTAAGCAACAACAATACTCTGGATGGCTTCAAGACACTGAAAAAATCTTTCAGTGCACATTCCTGCTCCCAGAAAAAGTGCCAACACCTAACCAGGTCATTTTGTATCTACGGATCCAAAAGAAATGTATTTTTAGAGCCAAGAAAAAGGGTGTCATGTTTCACCTGGTGTGTTATTGAAATCGCAGGATTTTTTTCACTGGTCTTGGAGTCTAGACTAATGAAATGTGCGTCCTTGGACCAAAGCACATTTTCTACCAAGAAAACTGCCTTTCTCCAGAAGAGTCCAAAAGTAGAGGGACGAGTGAAGGGGTCAAATCAAAGCATTTAGATTTCTTTTTTTTTTCTCTAATACAAAGGTTCAGTATGGAGTTATTGTCCACTTTGAAGCTTTATCCTTTATCCCCATATCCCTTATAGTAGATATTTTTCCAACGTACTTACAGTATGGTGCAGAAAAATATTGCTTAGACTTCTCCTCTGTTTACTGTCATAATTTCAAAGCTGAGTCCTTTATTTCAAGTTTCTTGTTTCCTTCCAGATGAACTGGAAGAAACATGCCAATTTTGTGATGTGAACAAACAAGGACAAGGAAAACCTGTCTGACATAATTTTACTTGACGCCTAAATAATAGTCATGCTTGCACTGAAGAAATAAAGAGCAGAACAGAAATTGACTGAGTAATTTTTCCTTTAGGGCCAGTGCATTCACTATTGTGATTTTCTGTATACCAAAAATAGAAAGGTTTAGTTCTTTACCCACTGACCTAATCAAAACTAACTAAACTAACTAAAAATTTAGTTTAAATATTTTTCTGTAGACCTGCTTTAAACTCATAATTGTGGGAAATTAAAATGTTTAAAAAATTAAAATTCTAACCTGCTAGCCCTAATGTATTATGTTATGAGAGCTGAACCTGCTCTCATTTATTTTTGTATAGTAGATGGAAAGTTCATCCAATTTTAATTACGTATAAATAAACATTCAGTAACAACAATAAAAACAAATTAATACATTTTAATTATATTAATACATTAAATAAATGGTTTATTAAAATTAAATTAATGGGAATTTTAAATAAATACGATGAAAAATTGGGTTTAAGGCTTTATGTAACTTTGACATATTGTCAACTTTTGAAAAAAAATATATTAATCACCTATAATTTTCTGTCATTATCTTACAGTCATTATCTTTGATATACCAAAATGTACATTATCATTTTAATTATAATCTTAATACTTAGCTATATAACTAACTTGGCATAACATGACCATGTACATTGAAAAAAAATAAATAAATAAAAATAAAAATAAAATAAGGAAGATTTTCATTACTTTCAGAACTACTGTATGTGGCAACTGGACACAATTTCTGGAGCTATTAATTTTTCCAACTGCTTCAAGGAGAATTTACCTTGTTCTCCTGAATGTGTTGGCTAAGGCTGACTACAGTTGGCACACAGACAGATTAGGGACACCAGTTATTGCTAATTATATGCTTGAAGACTAAGGCATTGCTTCAAGGACCTCAAAGAACAGAAACATCCCGTTTTATCTGCCTCACTATATTTCTGGATATCAGCATTTTATGGACTTGCTAACAACAGCTTACTCTTCTTTGCTTTACTGATACTCCTCTGAACTCTCCCCATTTAATCAATTTTCCTGGCCTGAAAGGTGCTAGTTGAAAGGTCCTGTTTCTGGTTGTCAAATAAACAAAAATATGTCACTTCAGTTTCTTTTTCAGGGTATACATGGAACATCATTTATCTTTTAGCATGCTTCAGTGTTGCTTGGTGGCACATCTGGCATCTTTGCTAACTGAGAAAGAGAAGGCACAACAGAACATGATTGTGACTGTCCTTCTCTACCCTCCTAATAGTGTGCTTGAAAACAGGGAACAGTATGAAGACTGTGGGACACAGAAACATAGCTGTTTGTATACTCTGTGCCCCTATGTCCCATTTTGCAATCTGAGTTGAATTCTGTTTGCCTGGAGAATTGTCGTGCCCCATGATTGCATGAGATACTGTCTCAGGATAATTCAATTTTGAAAACCCACCATTGACAGAGAGACCCATATCCTGTGTCATTTGTTACATGGCCCATTCATGTGAAAAGCTTGGTTTTCCTAAAACCTTTCTGTGGTTTCACAATTCAGTGACTATAACACAAGCTTACTTTTATTGTTACAGATATACATTTTCATACTGAAGCCCAGGTGTTTTTTGAGATTTCTTTGGTTTCTCCCAAATGAATAGAATTGGTCACATTAATGATTAGTTACTGTCACATAAAACTTAAAATAGATTTCCATACAGTAATTATATTACACTAAACAGATACATCTTGAGAAGTGGTTTGCTGAAATGATGAGGAAAAGGTTTCTGTGTGTGTTTGTGTTTCTGTTTCTAGACTCTCAGTTATATTTCTAATGAGATATTTATGGCTTAATGTGAGTAAAGTTTTATATACAGCAGAAATAGTTAATTTGATTATATGATTCATGCATTAAAACCAAATTCACTGAATTTTTCTCCTGCTTCCATTTCCTGGGAAATATAACTTGTTTAAAAAGTTCTGATACTACACTGGAATCTTACTGATGCATGCGACATAATTCTCACCATATTATTCTTTTCATTGCCTTTATGAGGAAGCACATTTGAAAAATTAAGATATAGTAAAGTAAACTCTTTGCTCTGATCTTAAACATCAAAATTAAATATTTCAAGAAACAAAATCAGTTAAATGCTGGAGGAAACAAGGGACAGAAATGTATTTCAATTATTTATGACTCCTTTGTATGTACTAGGCCACATTGGGATTCTATTTGCACAACTATACAGAAGAAATATTGCATGTGTTATTTTTAAGCAAAGACAGAAAAAATTCCTTTATCCTATTGCCTTATCTTTGGACTTTATATTGATTTTTCTAAACAGCTACTTCACATGAGAAATTAAGGAAACTGAAATGGATAAAGCCTGGGGTCAGACTAGAAGTAACTGTGTGAGAACTTTGCTGTTAAGAGAACTTCTGAGAGAAGACACCACAGGCAGAGTGGCTGTACATGAACCAGGATGCTCACAGGCACCAGAGGGGATCATCTGAGATATGCCTGATAGAAAAAATTTTGCTGGGCAATACCTAATATCTGGTTTTGATGAGATAAATATTTTAAGGTTCTGTCAGATTCAAGAGCATTTTTCAGTGAGACTGAAGCATTTGGGAATAGCCCTGTAGTACAGCCTGTAGGTGACACTCAGAAGAATCAGGCCGATGGAGGAAAAACAGTTCTGAGGACATCTCCTTCCAGCTGTACCTTTTTACTTTGACCCGTTAATGTCAACTGAATGTCTGTTACTCCTGAGAAAGACTAGAAAGTATGAATTAATATGAATTAACACTGTTAAATACCTGTTACTAATATTATGTGGGATTTTGTCACCAGTAAGCATGATTCAGAGAAAATATTAAAAATATTTAATATTTTTAAATATTAAATATTAAAACTGTCAAAAATATTAATTCTGCAGAAAATTTTGTCTGAAACTCGAGACTTGAATTCTGTTTCTGTAGTTCAGGCACATACTGCAATAATTGGAAAGTGAAATCTGAATCCTACATTCCTGTCACTTATTATTATTATTATGAATTCATCACATTCATACTTCAGTTTGGTAAATGTATTATCACATATTAGAATATGTTTATATTGCAGGCAATAAAGCCTTTAAAGAATTTTCCATATTATATGATGATTTTCCCTTTCCTTTTCTTAGTTATTTGATTGGCCCCAAATAACAGCTTTTTAATTTTAATTTTTTTATTTTTTCCTAAGCTTAAACTTAATCTAGGCTTAAACTAAACTTAAACTTACACCTTTGATTTTGGAGTTTTATGTACTAGAGTTTTTGGAGGCAACGGTCAGAAGCATTACATGAAGGACATATTTTTTAGTGGACCAAAGGTCAAAATGTTCATGATTCAGAATGTCATAGGTCTCTACATGTTGAAATGACTGCATCTTTCAAAAATGATGCTAGTTCTGAAATATATTTTAGAAACTGACAACACTTATTTAGCTTGGGAAAACACAAAGACTTCACAAATGCTTTGACTCATGATTTATAGGATTTAGGCACAATATATTTCTTTTGCTGTGATGGGAAACTGGATTTTCAGATTTTGTATCACTGTTCAACATTATTTTTACATATAATATGGTCCATAAGGAATTTTGCAACTTTTGTGGCCATATTTTTTTTACTCACTTTGCAGTTCTTAATGACATTTTGATAGCTCCATAATGAATCAGATTTATTTTTTTTTTATGCATTACATCTTTTTTCCTTCCAAATATAGTTGTCTGTTTGTTCTAGTGTGATATATCTTAGAAATCAACAGTCATAGTACCAGTGTGAGTTACAGTCTTGTCCCTTCCCTTTTTTAATCAACACAAAATATCACAAAGTGTTTTGTTGTTGTTGCTTCTTTGTTTTCTTTCTTGCGTTTTTTCAGTATGGCTAATCATACTAGTCTGGTGGTTCAAGGCTTCATTGTAAATTCTTTTAGGCCTATTTAGACTATTGTTTTTGGAAAGATTTTGATGTGTTATTATGGAAAGTCTCATATCTAGTGCTCTTTCTTTTCCCATTTGTTTGGTTGGGGTTATATTTTTTCAGAATTCTACATGAATGAAGGCATGTTCCTGACAGAAAAGGTTTAACATAAGATTTTATTTATGTATTTATTTGTTTTCTACACACATGCACGCAGAAAAGAATCACAGAATCATGGAATATTAAGGTTTGAAAGGGACCTTGAAAGATCATCTAGTTCAAACCCTCTGCTGTCTAGTCCCCTTAGTCCCTGTCTAGTCCAGTGTAAATGTCATCATGAATAGCTTTTTGATATTAATTTTCACCTGTCTTACATATCTTGAAAGACTAAAAAGCCAGTTATTAATTCATCTAAAGATATTCCCGGAAAAATATACTTATGAAAAATTCTCTCAACGTTGCTGATTTATACTTTTAGGAACACTGTCAATACTGTACCTTTGCATTTAGGTCTGTATAAAAAGAGTATGCATTCTATTTCAGCGCATATTAATAGGTTAGTTGATGCAGCAATTATTATTATTATTATTATTATTATTATTATTATTAATCATCATCATCATCTCCATTATAAGCCAGTTATGCTGATATGAACAATATTAGTTTTCTAGTTGTCCAGGAGATATATTTACTCAAGACTGACAAAGATAGGTTGCTCTACATGTCCCTTGCCACCTGGGGCTAACTACGAATTTTTCCACTAACCGTGCAAAACTGCTGTGTTTTCAGAAGTTATTTTCCATTGCAGTCCATTACCAGTCCCACCAGGGACTCTAATTAATGAATTGAGTAAGCATTGTTGCTTCTTTCCTGTGCATATGCAAGAGATTCATTTTAATAGCTGCTGATCTTTAGCTAGGAGCAATCTGAGCTGGTATTGTGTAGAAATGGCAATATCTGTCCAGAAGCAGTGAATTCTGGGGGGTCTTTTTCAATATTGTGTGTGTTCAGAACCCATTTCCAGGTTCAGAGCAGTTCAAGAAGAGCTAGCTTTAAGGATCTGCATCTCAGTTCCAGCTTTCATGAATATGTCACACAGAGTTAGCTTGTGTACGCACTTGGTGTAGATTACCTTCAATCACTAAGAGCTTAAATGTCACTGATTTACAGTGGAGTTCCTTTCGAGACCTCAATGGTCTCTCAGAATGCCTGCTTTGCAGGCATTTTTTTGAGTTTTGAGTTTTTAATTTCATAGACTCATTTCATGACTTTATGTCTCAACTCTGGCAAGAGTAAAAAACACAATGGAGCAACAGCTCTGATAAAGAAGATCATAAAAATTTTGTGAGTTCATGTGATTGCTTCTTAGTGTGATTGTTTCTTAGGGTTGAAAAATGAGATATGACTGTTCCAAGTTTACTTTATTTAAATATTTAAATATAAATATTTTCATTATCTTTGCTGATTAATCTTTCTAAGATTTGATGAACATAGTGAAAAATTCTCAGGGTTACTGATCAAAAGTAAAAGTAAAACATCTTTGAGGACACAATAAATGGGAATATATAATTATTCTGAAATATATAATAAATATTCTGAAAATATATAATGATTCTGAAAAAGTTACTATTTCAACATTGTCTGAAAATGAACTATTTTTTTTTTCCTAAGAATCATATAATAGTCATATAGTGATACTAGAAAAAAAATCATATATTTATATATATGTATATATAAAAGACGTCTAGATGATGTGCTTCTTTTTCAAATCTAGTAAAAGTAACCCTGAAACATTGTTAAGTACTAAGCATTGTATATTGCTTTCTAATGAATATTTTATGCCACCCAAGGACATTGTGCAAATATTTAAACTAATTAACCAATTGAATAGTAGTCTCCTGCAACACGAACAAAGTAAATTGTTAAAGAAAATCAAATATGAAATACTTTCTTTAGTATAGTGAGTCATATTAAGACAAAAATATTATCCTTTGCTACAAATTAGTTTATGTCCCCAACTTTCATAGATTGTCTGTCAAAGATTTCACAGAAAGTCTGTGTTCTTTTGACAATCCAAACCGTATTTTTTTACCAAACTTCTATTATTCATGTTGTTTTAATGGCTAGAGATAGGGTAATATTTCATCCCACATATGATTAAAAAAAAAAAAATCATTTTACATGTATAAACCTGTTTGCATTATTAGAAGCTTGCTAGGTGACATTTGTACACATTTACATGTGAATATAAAGAAGTGTATATATATATATGTAATACATATATTTATATATTTCTATTCTTCGATGCATGCATTCATATATAGATTTAAATATGAATGAACAGCTGTGTACATAATATCTAACAACATTCTTAGTATGTCTCATTTGCCTTTCTGTACGAAGGAAAAAAAATATGCAAGAGCACTTAAAGTTGCAATAATTTTTTTTTTTTTTTTTTAATTATTTTGAGGAAAGCGTAATAATTTTCACTATAGAAGTTGTATCAGTCATTGTTATAATACATTCCCATATGTGGGAAAGCTTTTCCTGTCGATCATGTTCAAAGTTGATGTTGTTTAATCTTGTCAAGTTTAGGCTATGTAAGTTGACAAGACGCTGTATGAGAACTCTACATTAAAAAAAAAAAAAAAAAAAAAAAAAAAAAAACAGTGAAAGAGCCAAGAAGTGTACCTGTATGGAGGAGCACAGTGTCAAAGACTCCATGTCCTCTTCTCTGATAAGATGAGAAAGATTGTCAAAGTTAAGGCTTCTAGCTGTGTCAGAGGTGATTAATGAGAGAGATAAGAGGACATCCTCCTTTTGACATTAAGGGGCAATGAGAGGAGAATGAAAGAATGAAGGAAAAGAAAGCACTTTTTTATGAAGTAATGAGGGTGAGCAGAACTCTGCCCTCAAATTAGTGCTGTGTCCATTTGTCATTGGAAATTGACCCCTTCTATCTAAAAAGTAACTTTTTAAGAAAAAGTTGAAAAAAAAAGAAGGAAAAAGAAAACATGTCCCCTAAAAAGAATGATATATGAAAATCTTTGATAGAAACAAATACATAAGGATGAAAACATAATGTGAGAAAACAATCAATTAAACAACAAAAACAATAGAAACAGGTGTTTCTCAGAATAATATATGCTATTCAGCTCTGAGGCAGGTTTTCTGGAGATATGTGTAAATTAAGACAGGTATCTTCTCTAAAGTTTGTTGAGAAAATTTGAGGAAAGAATAATAATAAAATAAAATAAAATAAAATAAAATAAAATAAAAATAAAATAAAATAAAATAAAATAAAATAAAATAAAATAAAATAAAATAAAATAAAATAAAATAAAAAATAAAATAAAAAATAAAATGTAGTGCTGCAGATAGTTTTGAAATACAGTGCTGCAGCAACACAGGGAAGTTCATGACCTACCACTTCAGTTTCCTGAAGTGGGTGAGCCAAAAGAATGTGGTCAAAGAAAGTGTCTGGAAACATGAAGGATCTTCCTGTTTCATGCTGTACAAGATCATGTTGTACATCATTCCTCATTCACTGAAGTTATTGAGAAGAGTAATTTTTTTCGAAGCAGACAATTTGTAGGTAGAACATTATTTTGTTATATGCTGAGTTTGTTATAATCAGAACCACAATGTAATTTGCCATCTGGGTAAAATGAATCAAGCCTCATGAGAAACTTGAATGGCAGACTAAATTATGATAATCTCTGTAATCTCTGGTTTGAGTAGTATGCTGCAATAAAGTTATTTCTTGAAAAAAAAATCAGCTCTGGTAATTCTGGAATATTTATACTACAGTGTGTGGAGAACTTTATTATTTTTTATAAGGAATTGCTTATAAAAAGGTCAGGAAGAGCATTCATAGGGCTACCTGCATGGATGTAAAATTCAAACGTTGCAAATGTTGCGTCTTATTCATTTTAATAATTTACTTATTTTTAAGCTATTATTGATGAACTATTAGCTATTATTTTAATAGTTTGTTAGTAATTAAGCATTTTAAGTAATGTTAGCTTTTCTGCAATCCTATGTCATTAAGATAGCAGGTTATTTCTTTAAAAAATACTCCTGTTTTGAAGTTTGTCTGAAAGTAAGATGACGTAGTAAGATTATGTCAATGCTGTGGTTATTAAAGGCTCTCAGAAAAGATTAGGATGAATCTAGAAAAGATGTTTTCATTTATGAGAAAGGGGAAAAAACAAATAGAGCAGGCAATTAATTTGTGGGAAAATACAAAATGGAACACTTACTGTCTGAGTTGGCTAAAACCTGAATTTATCTGTAGCATATTTCATTTCAGAATTTCAGCTGGGAATGTGCAATAGTCAAAACATCTTAAAATGAAGATTCTTCCAGGATAGTTTCTTCTTAACATAGTGATAGTATTGAGCAGTCATATTTGACTAAAAACTTTTTGTATATATGTATTTATTATATCCTATAATAAAAACTTTCTTCATCAAAGAGCAGTGTTAAAAAAAAAATGCTGGGACAGCTAAGAAACTCATATGAAATACTTACAAATAAAAGACTAATGTGTTTTAAAATTACGTGGTGATCTCCAAACTAGAGATGTCATTGTCAAGATATATGCTCTGGACATACTGTTTTCACAGTTATAATAATACAGCTTAAATAATGTTTCCCCCCTTCTTTCTCTCTGTTACCTACCTATTTACCTGTGCATGGGGGCAGTGCAAACTAGTTTATATAAATATAAACTCTAAGAAGTTTTCAACTCTGTTTGGCATGTTTATCATACATCTCATTATGAAAATGATCTTTGTTATAGCCACAAATAGCAAAAAAAAAAAAAAAAAAAAAAAAAAAAAAAAAAAGTTATGTAGTCCAGGAGAAAAGAAATAAAACAAGTCTGCTAATTGCAGCTATTTGCTCCAATCCGTCACAGGATACAGTGAGTTAAAATAAAGATTTCTTCAGCCAGCTGCCTTCCCACTCACCTCACAAATCACCCTTCAAAATCAAGGAAGGAATAGTTACTTTTGCTTGAAACATAAGAGACACAAAAATAGACATGATTTTACCTTATCCATGTCTGGGAAAAGAAGGTATTTGGGAGTTCAAATAGTTGAGCTGAAAACCTTACTGCACAAAAAGAAAAAGTCAGCAGCACCACAACATCATTAGAAGTTTTATCTTGTATAGGAAGCTGTAACATTCATGTTACCCAAGATTACTCAAAGGTCTTTAAAGAGCATGTAGCAGTATTAGAGAACTTTGGAGAAAGAGAACATAACAACATGAAGGCTCAGCCTTAAGTGTTAATAAGTGTTTATTATGTTAATTTAGATTCTCTTTTCTTTTTTTTTTTCATTTTTTTTTTCTTTTTTCTTTTTTGTTTTTTCAGAAATTGAGTTACTATTACATAGATTACAAAATCTATACCATGGGTTCTTCCCTGTGTCAGAGGGGAAAAGGAAGTACACCTGTTTTTATTACATTTTTCAAGAGTTTGCTGTATTCTCTTCTCTGTGAAAAGATAATTCTCCAACTCTTAGAAACATGGAAATAACTTAAGCTTTTTTTTTTTTTTTTTTTTTCTTTTTTTTTTTTTAGATTTTGGTGTTATTAAGGAAAATATCTGGAAAGTTTTATGCTAATATTTCAACTTCAAACAAACAAACAAACAAACAAAAAAGTTTACTAGATTTAGAGGATAATTTTAAAGAAGGTTGAACAATAAGTGAACCTTCCTTTTTCAAAAGTCAGCATAATGCATGTTATGAAGTCTTCAAAGCTGGGCAAGAATAGGCCCCTTGAGCGATCAATACAAATGATTGCTTAAGATAATTTATTTGGTACTTTTACAATACTCTGGATATACTGAAATAAATTAATGCAACAGCATACTTGCTTGCATTTTTTTTTTTAATTATTTTAAGGTGGTCAGTTTTACAAAGTAGAACATAATTAACAAATAGCAGAGAATGTTAAAAAAAACAATCTCATGGTTAGGGCTTATTTTCTGATTCAAACAGTGGTTCATTTCTGATAGATCTCTTTCATACAAAACACATTTACTGCATAGTAATGACAGTGCTGCGATATGAACACTATAGGTGGAAAAAGGGGTAGTTGAGATTTCTCTTTAATTAATTTTATTTTTATTTTTTTTTCAAGAGATAGCAATATCTAGAGCAGTCTTTCTTCTATGATATTGTCAGAATTTTACCTTCTGCTTTTAATATTATTTTAGCTTAACTGATTTAACTGCTTGGTAACGTTCATTTTATTATTATTATTATTATTATAAATTTCAAAGTAAATATACATTGATGGTTTCTGTCATAATAATAGTTTATTTAATCCTGAAGTTCTGCTTTAAACATGGAGTTAGGACCAGGGCATAATATTTCAGTTTCAGAGTGACATCTTCTGAAGAATCATCTTCATTCAGAAAACAAGAGAAGGAAAGGAAGTAAGCAGAAAGTAGAACTCAAATTCTGCATTAAAGATCTTCCTTTCCACAGTGAATTCAAGGAAAGGAATTCCCCTTTATTTTGGAAAGTCTGTTAAGAAATGAAAATAGGATTTATTCATAAGAGCTTATTATGGGGAGAGGTGAAGACCAAGAAGCATTTGGAAGCAGTTCATGGAAGAGTGAAGAGACAGACTTGAAATACCAGGCATTTAGTTGCTTGAGCTGGCTGTGAAATTGTTCTGACATCTTGACCCTTTCTCCAGTGAAGGGGGAGACTGTCTAAATATACTAATTAGGAGAACAGATGTTGTCAAAAAACCTATGTTAACCTGAATTATTTTCTTGACTGTTGAAAACTACTTCTTCATTTCCTAGTCTGCTAAGAACATTTATATATTATTGAAAGATAAGTGAGATAATATTTGAACTACAAAATAAGTGGATAATCTCTAGAAGTTGCTTTACGTTTTTAAGTAAAATAATATTTTCACTATTAAATTATGTCATACAATAGAAACATAACATGATGGTCTTTTGAAATATCTGTGATTACTGGAATAATATAAAACCAACAATGATAAGTAATGTATCTAAATACATTGGTGAACAAAGTTTGAAATTATTTTCAAGTTTAGGCTGAAGACAAACTTTTAATAGAAATAAAACTTTTAAATGAACTTTCAGTTGACAGTCTCTGCAGAGCACCAGTGTGGTTCATGTTTCCACATTTATGACCACAAAGTTGTTTGAAAGGTTTAGAAAATCAGAACAGAAACAAAACCATGTAAAAGGTAAAAAAAATGTTGAAAATGCCATTGAGAAAAGCCACTTTTTTTTTTCTTTGTTTGTTTGCTTGCTTGTTTTGTTTTATTTTCCTAAAAATATAATAAAAGAATGAAGTTGTCATTTTATTTCATCATATGGATAGCCTTTCACAGAGAAGAAAAAATGCAGAGACAATATAGGGGAGAAATGTACAAAAAGAGTCAGTATCTACAAACTGGCAGAAAAAAAAAATCCACAACAAATAAGGACTGATCTTTTAATACTGAGTACATTTACCTGTTGGAGAAAACTGTCTACAAGTTATTAGATTTACAAGATTGTTGAAATGTAATCTCTTGCAATGTAATATGTAAGAGATTTGACCAGATAACCAAAGTTCTTTCTTGACTTGATTTCCATTAATGTATGGTTTATATGGGGAAAAATATTGCCCCGTTGTAAAATGAAGTAATTTAAAATAAAAGTTATATTTATAGTATTTATTTTGGTAATTCACTACAGAGAACGAAGTCCAATTCTGCTCTTGCATACTTTTAATTCCAGAGAAATCCCACTTGCTTCAATTTGCTCTTCATTCATACAAAATTATGTACATGTACTTTGAAATTGCAATTGGTTACTGCACATAACCAACTTCTTTTGTCAGCTACCAGACATTTCTGGGAGGCTGTTTAGTATCTTTAAATGAATCTGTATGTACCCTCTGAGATTTCTAGTGAGGCACACACTTGTACTTCCTTTCCATTAAAACCATCATCCAGATGAGAAGTAGAGGATCTTGTGTGCCCAGGGGATCAAAATACATCTCCTAAAATCTGTAGCTCAAATGTAATCTTCATGGTTCTTACCTCATAAATTAGGAAAATCATCTCATGATTTCATGGCAAGGATAAATAGATCTTTAGCTTTGGACACAAACATATTAGAGAGATAGGTGAGATGCATTCAGTAAACTTTATTTCCCTTATAACTACTTCTTTCACTATCTTCATGGGTAGATTACTGTTCAAAGAACTTGTCTTGTTCTATTAGAATCTGTTTCCTATATGAAGTGTAAGGATATCACAGGAAAGAAAGGCAATGTAGCTTCTGTTTTAGTTCACGTAAATTGTATATTTGTTACTGAAATTAGGTGGGATTTTTTTTTTTGTTTTGCTTTGTTTTATTTTGTTTAACAAGAGGAAAATTGGACATGATCTGATAATACTCCTTCTTTCTTCTGTTGTCTTCACCTCAGAAGAGAGATGAATAAATCAGTTTGTGGCCTCGAAGAAAATCTGCTTATATTGCTCATATTATACCGATTCAGCTCTCTGATTCTTCTACAGGCTTTCTGGAGAGATTTCCTTTTTAAGTTAGGCACACACCTCATTTAATTCTAGAGATTGCAAGCTGAGAACTGTGAAATCTTGTTTAGGTTAATTGTTACAGGAAGCCATGCATTCAGATATATTCAGGGGCATTATGCTTATAACCCGTGAAAGGAAACTGCAACAACACAATATGAGAAGCTGTAAGAAATGTAAGCCTATGTCCTGCCTTACACTATCTTCTCTGTTGCTATCTGTAGTTAAAACTTTTTAAAACTTTGAAATATATGTGGTCTACTGAAACCTGTGATACCTCTGATATTCAGAGGTAAACAGTTTTTCAATTAAATACAACCTATATATTCTCAGATTTGTTGATATATATAATTGGATCAATGATTAAGTGCCAATATGTTCTCAGATACCCTCAATTAAATTTTGTGCATGAGAATACTTTTCCACTACTGGAAATTGTTTAATATTTTAAATCTCCACTACTTGGGAATTATTTTGTCCAATACTCTCCATCCAATACAATCCAGTCTTGAAACAGCGTCAGAAATCTTTTTATGTATGCTTGTATAATATATTATATATATCAAGAATGACTCTAATGGTCTTAAAGTCTATATACTGGAGTTATACCAGAGTGAAAATAGAATCAGGTGCTAAAACTTTTTCATGACTTTAACTTTATCAATAATAAATTTGTATTAGTTTTGGAAATGTTAGTCAGGAAACAGAATCGGACTTGAATGTATTTTAGAAGATGCATACGAGTTCATCACAGGATCCAGAAATCAAACTCACACACACGTGGGAGCTCTGGTACCAAATGATCTCATCTAAGTGTAGAATGCAAGTAGAGTGAACATGGTGAGTAATTAACCAGCTTGCAGACTGCATCTCCAGAGTCTTTTCTTCACTAAGGGCTCAAACCCTTTTCTTCAGCTCTATTTTTTTATAAAAAGAATATTCTGTACATAATAACTAGAGTTGGATTGGGCACTGATTTAAAATTACTTTGATAAAGGCCTAGAGACATTCAATTTCAGCCTTCTGAAAATGACTCACAATTTTTTTCATAGAGATTAAATTTAATGATCTTAATACCTACTGACACATTTTTTTCAGATTCCTTTCTATTTGTATAATTACATTGAAGGCTGGCACCAGAGAATCTGGTGCTCTGTCCAGTAGTATATGTTTTTTTCCTAGTCTGGAATGGGAAGACTGTACAGGCATTGAGGTATTATTCTGCTTTGCTAGATCAGGAGGAAAAGAAAGAGTGATAGCTTTTTGTACCAATGACTATCACAGTTTTCTATTCACTATTCATATTAATGTTATTAAGGCTTTCTCTCTGATTAATGTTTTCTATAAAGCATTCTATTTACATGTTTGTTTCAAACCATACACAAGATTTTTATGTAATTTCAGTTCTGAGAAGAAGGTGTGTTATTTTTTTGATGTAGTGAAACCCCTCCATTTTCCTCTCTTTGTAGCTATTGGCAGGTCTAATTTGTCATTGGTGTCACCATACACATCTTTCACTCTACCCGCATTGTAGGTATACAACAAGACTACTGGAATGGTAGAAGAGACAGACTTTTGCTTCTCTAATATTATTTGTCGATTTTAATTTGTCAGATTTTATTTTTAGTTTTTCACCATTTCCATGCATGCATGTAGACGGAGATATGATTAGGAAATTACTGTTTACAAATGTAATGACTGTACAGATATCTAGTAATAAGAAAACGCTGCCAAATATTGGCAGAATAGAAAGACGCAAAGAAATTTAAACATTAATAATGGAGTTTATTTTATTGCATTGTGCTTTATTTTTGATAGAAAGTTTCACTGAAGGGAAGGAATGTTGTTAACTATCAAAAGACAGAATAACAATTTCCTGAATTATACAATGCCTGAGTGAAAGTGCTTTGCAAAAACATAGACTAGTAGAGCTACTTGAGAATAAAATCATGGTATTTTAAGAATTCTCTGCTGTCAAAAAATTGAAAACATTGAAAAGATTAAAAAAAAAAAAAAAGAAAAGAAAAGAAAAGAAAAGAAAAGAAAAAAAAAAAGAGCTGTATTTAGTAAAAGATACTTCATAGACGCTTCATAGATGCCTCATGATTCATAGTCAAGTCCTCTCAGGAAAGTTATTGGTGCATATAAATCAAATCATTAAGCATGTATATGATGTTAAAAACATCAATTGTAAATAAACATCACATGTATATTTGTAAGAACATATTTGGTGTCCATAAAACTCAATTTGTAGGTTGCTTTTGAGAATTTACCATATTTACCAATTTTACCATATTTACCAATTATTTACCAATTTTCCCTTTTGCTTATAAATAATGACTATAGAAAATGCTAACAGGTCATGTGGCACAGCAGTAAAGCCTAGCTGTACAAAATGAGAAACACCTAGAACACTTCTTTTAAAAAGTGCATGAGTTGCCTGCAGTGCCTGCCCAGTTACAAATGCAACTTTTTTTTACTCTCACAGTATATTATCGTGGATTTTAATAATATTAAAGGCTGTGACCCTTGAGAATATCTCTGTAGATAAAGGACACTAGATTAACAATAGAAGAAGTAGGTTATTCATTCTGTTCATGGAGAAACAGTTAGTGTGATATGATAAAAGAATGTTAGGAATAGCAACAGAAATTTTAAATAATTTTCAGAAAATTGTTCCTGCTACCCATCCTTTTATGAGGTGATAGCCAACAGTATATGACTGGCATATACTATCTTTCTTTGCTGCAGTTGTGTTCACTCTTCTCTTAAAAAGGCTATGATGAGACCTTCCAAATTACTGTAGGTCTTGAAGATGACACCACACATAGTAGTGGTCCATACATGAGACTGTTAAAGGTGCAAAGTAAAATATACATGCATGCACACACAAATGCACAGAACTATAGGAAAAGACACATTCTGGCTGAAAATGCACATATAGTTGAGCATTTTTGATTAAATGCTAGAAATTAAAGTATGTGTCATTTTGTACATAGAAAAGGTTAAGAAAAAATCTTTACAAGGATGACTTAAGTGAAAAGCTCAGTATCTTGTGCCTCCTAGAACTGATAAGACAGCGTGACTGCTCTTAATTATACTACTCACATGTTTTTCTTCTAGATTAAAAAACCAAAACAAAACAAAACAAACAAGCAAAAGCAACAACATCAACAACAAAGGGTTCAGACAGAATCTCTCACAGCAGACAGATAATCATTTCTGCTTTCCTGGAGTTAACTTGGGCTAAACCTCTACATCTAGGCAGTTGTTCAACAACCATCGCTGTTGTAGACTTCACACTGAGAATTGGCTCTGGTGTGATAAAACAAAAAACCCACACATTTCTGTTCAGTACTTTCCCTTTTTTTTTTTTCCTTTTTTTTTTTTTTTTTTTTTCTCTTTAGAGCAGTTGAGATTTCTTTTTGGCTTTCATTAAACAAGCCCTCATTAAGCTAAGTAAATAAAAATATCCCTTTTTGACTACTAGATAATCCTTTTGTGAAGCCTAAGAACATACATCTCTGGAAAGATCTGCAAATATACTTCACAAATATTTTATAAACAAGATTATTTGATTATTTTTTCTAAGCATGTAGAATTGTATTAATCTTAAATACTGTCTGAAGAGCCTATTTTTCAAGTAAAAATAAAAGGTTACTAGATTAGCTTTCTAGTAACATGGCATACATAAAACAGAAAAAGTTCAAAACCAGGAATACATAGTATCTACTCAAGGCAAACACAGTTACAACATTAGAAATCTAAAGAGATAAACAAAACAACTGGCTGCTTTAAATACCTATGGTAGTATGTAATTTTATTTAAAAGGAATTTGTGATATGAGCACTACCATTATAGTATATGCAATTGTTTTAGTAATTGGAGATTTCTGAAATGTACTCAATATTCAACTCATTTTATTATCTCCATTGCCCTTCTTAATGAATTCACAGTAAAAATAGCTTCACTGTTTAAAATCTTTATGTTACATATGCAGGCACCCTTGTTTTGTTAGAACTAAGTTCATATTTTAAGAAATTTGTCTGTTCCATTTTTATGTAATCCCATTACTATCTTATGATGAAGAGAGGAATAAATACTGGAAAATACCTAGTCATCATGTGAAAGCCTTCAGGGACAAGGGGTGGTGGTAAAATAGAGGGAAAATAAATTTGTGCCATTACTAAAAATGAACAAGAGAGGTGTCCAGAGGAGGAAGAGACTTCTGTTCCCAGCTGATTTGGTCTAGTAAGAAATTTGGAAATCTGGAAATACTGGAGAGCACCTGATGAAGGGAAGGAGACCATATATTCTCCTTCCTTGATCTGTAATAGATCCTCACATTTTTCTTCACCTCTTCACCAACAATACAGAGAGCAGCTGAAGGTATCACTAATTTCTTCTTAACTGAAGTCTTTGTTCAGGTCCCTTGGAGGTTCATACACTTCAGATCATTGTCAACCCTCTCAATATAAAAAAAAAAAAAAAAAAAAAAAAGGACTTAAAAAGGGTTTTAAAGAGTTCTCCCATATATTCTATAGATTACCTGCAATTTTATTTGGTGTGTATAGGTGTATATATATATGGATAAATAAGATGTATTTACCTGTACTTATCCTTTTACAACTGCTTGAAGAACTCTAATGATCACAGTGTTCTTCAAAGTTGTTATAGAATGGTCACAGTCAGGGCCACTGCTGCATATACCGGTTCCAGCTGTGACTATAATGAGCACACATCCTTCCCATAAAAGTTTTTAATCTTACACTTTCCTCCATTCTGAATCATTTTATAGGTAAAGAACAGTAGAGGAGCTATAGAAGAGATGCCACAAAAGATAAAATATCTTATTTGCTAGGAGAATGTGTTTTTTTTTTTGCTATACTATGGCTTCTTAAAATCAAGGGATTATGTTTCATTTGTGTTTTGGATGACTGTGTCACAGCTGATAAAGTTAAGCTATAGAACTAGCAGGACAGCAGTAAAAAATACTATCCTGTAAGTTTATGGTTTAGTGGGGACTGTTAGCGTTAGGTCAGAGGTTGGACTCGATGACCTTGAGTTCTCTTCCAACCTAGAAAATTCTGTGATTCTGTGATTCTGTGATTTAGGTACCTCTTATATATTTATTAGTACCTCTTCTATGCTGAGCCATCGTGGTTTTGAAGGAAATATAGATTTTTAATTTTACCTGTGTGTCTTGAAAAGAGAATTTTCTGTACTTGTTCATGAATGTTGAGTTTTTTTTCACAAATAAAACTGAGAGAAAATTGCATGTCCTGTGCTCTGGAAGACCTGTCCTTTATTTTAAGATGTGTTAGTACAGAATTGTGTGTTTTACTGAGCTTATTCCTCTTTAGAAGACAAGATCTAGTGAAATATTTGAAGGTTAGAAAAGTGACAGTAGGTAGGAAGTAGTAATAATTTTGTGTTGATTGAGGTCAAGAGGTTAATGACTAATTTTAATTATTTTTGAGTATATTTTGAGCATTTGAGTATATTTGTGAGTATTTTGTATTTCTTACAATTAATACTTCATAGTACACTTCTTATTAATATCTCTGCACCTTATTGTTTTGCTAGTCTGACCTACAATTTGGTCAGTGTTACCTCAGTTCCTCAGTTGTGTTATTACTTGGAAAGAGAATATACACCTCCATGAAAAGAAAGGTGTTCAGAATTATTTATTTAAAATATTTTCAGAAAGTTTTCCACATTCTTTTTAATATACTAGGATTATATATTTTTTTTCGAACATGTGTTTATATGATCTGAAATACAGACCAGAATATTCTGCCAACATATTTCTGAGATACATATAAATGAGAATTTGAAACATGAACAATCTTTGATAAAACTCAACAAAGTGGGCTTTTGGGTAAGGCTATTCAAGACTTCCAGCAACAGCAATAAAAAACGCACATGGCAGGGTACTACAGTGTACATACCAAAGGGTAGTCAGAGGAAAAGTAAAGACAATATGAACTGGGCTTGGCCACTCTGGCAGCATTTGGTCTCATTTTTGTCTTAAAAAAAATGCCCCAGCATATCTTTGATTATTCTTAGCCTTGGCTCTGACTAGACAAGTCTGCTGCTAGCCATTGACATGTAACAGAAAAGGATGTAACAAAAGGAAATGTGTAAGAATCCTTCATACTATTCACTGAAGAGCTCTATAAGTGCGATGTTTGTAGGCAAGCCTAATGGCTTCATTAGACTGACAAATTTGGCGGGTAGTAGAGGTGACCAGGTCTCCTCAGTGCTGCAGTTTCAGTGAAACAGCATTGTTAGAGGTATCTTAACCTTATCTTATCTTATATGAGTATCTTATATTTCAGCTACAGATGGAGCTGATGCAATCTGTGGCTTTCACTGAAATTTTTTAAATTCCTTTTTCCACCACAGGGTGGAAGGTTCTCAGTTGAGTAAGAACAGAGCAGTGGAGAAGAACAAAGAGAGAGCTCAAATTATTATTTAGTGAGCATAAGCTTAGTAGTATTCTCCAGGCATTGACAGATCTACTGTAGATAAGGTGCTCCTGAGATTTATAAGAGAAAATAAGGAAAACAAAACAAAAAACAAATAAACAAACAAAACACTATCAGAAACTTTGCTTTTCAGTTTTCAACGGAGAAAAAAATGAAGACTGAAGAAATTATTTTTAGTCTTTTAATGCACAGGCATTTTGAATTATATCTTTCAGTCTTGTGGTCTCAACTTTTAACAGGTCATCTGGAAATGTTAATGATTTTGATTGTATACTGTACTTTTTTGGCTCATACAACAGCATTTCATGCTCACAAGAGTCTCTTGTCTAAAACAGCACTTTTGAAATTGCATATTTGCTGTATGTCATTGACTTTCAGCTCAAAGCTGTTTAAATTCACACTTGATATTATAAAGTTCTTGATATTATAAAGTTATCTGTTTTCCTTGCAGAGAAACCAAGACAAATAATCTTCCGTGTTGACACTTTTTTTTTTTTTTTGTATTTCATTGTACAAACCTAAAACTGCTGTTATCATATTTACTGACTACCTAATACAGATAGATAGATACAGACAGCAATTTTACATTCAAATTATTTTGTGGTCTTCTTCTCCGAGTGGAGCTTCATTTTTTTTTTAGTTATTTTGTTTTATTTTGTTTTGTTTAGCATAACTCAAGACAAAATGTGAGGTTGCTTGTTTTACATGGAAAACTACAAGATGCTCTGGCAGAAATAGATTTCCAAACCAAACAATTTCTGCTTTTTCAACTGCAGAACACTTGTCTTTAAATTATGCTCCTGTCAATAATGGTGAACTTGCACAGTTGAAACTGAGGTCAGAGTTTTGCCTTATCATTCATAAAACATAAGAGGTTCCAGCTGGCTTTCCCATCAGCAAAGTAGCTGTACAGGGCCATAAATAGGAAAAAAAAAAAAAAAAGTAAAACTATTTTAGTCAATTACATGAATAGATAAATGATGATACTATATTTATTATACTTATATGAAAGAAAAATATCAAATGTCAATAGATACATTTTGAGAGTTGATTCATTACCTTACAACTCATTAAAATTTTAGAGCAAATTATTCACCATTTTAAGTACTTAAACTGGTTCAAGGGTTTGGTGGAGTTTAAAAAATAAATAAATTTGAACTTCATAGTGCTAAATTAAGATGACACATAGTCATGGACCTAATTAAGAAAGTTCTATATAAACAGATTCAGATTTACCCTTTGTATATTATATCAGATTTAATCTTTGTCTGTTATCTACTGAATCTCCTTTCTTTGACGAAGAAATAAAATAATATTACTTACTTGTTTAATCAACTCAGTAGATCTAGATCTAGCTCAGCTTAGGGATGGCAAGAATTTTCTTTTAGCTCGTGAATCATCAAATTCATGTTAACATAGTTAAGATAGTTCTGCATTAGTGAGTTGTTCCTGTGCAGTGCTGCTGAAGGTATTGTTCCACAGGTGTAGAGGGTATCATTCAACATCAGCTATAAAACAATATAAAAGTGAAAAACAAATGTTATGATTTTGCTCCAAAAACACAGCCTTTTGTTGCCACTGCTTTTCATTTTCCTATGAAAGACTACATGATATATTTTGGGTTATTCTTTCTGCTTCAGATGTCCTTTTTGTATTGTATTATGTGATATCAAACTTCATCTTTTCTTCTGAAACATGGTTTTCAACCTACATTTATAGCTGTCCTCTAGATAAATGTCATATCAATACATTTTGGCAGTAGGAAAAAGTAATTGAAAAATATTTAGAATGTACCATTAAATTTATACTCCTAGACATCAACATTTCCTCAGCTTTGATGGTGAGGAAATGAAAAATCTGTGTCTTCTATTATGAGAGGCTTGATGGCAGTAGTTTCCTTTAAGCTGCCTGGAGATAAGTAAGCAAATCCTCTGTGCCATATCCATCCCTTAACATCTAAGAAACTTAGTAAATATATTATTTTCAGAATTGCACATGGATATATATTACTAAATCCCAGTTTTCATGATATTGAATACTCTGACAGAAGATATTACCGTAGTTCTTAAAATCTGTGGATTTTAAGAACAGTGAAGCACATTTTAAGCACAGTGAAGTTTTCATTATGTGCGATTCTTGGATCTATCACATACATATTAGTTTACAACAAAGTATATGATACCATGATTATACAGAGTTTAGTGCATACCACTTTAGCAGGCTCCCCAATTTATCTGAAAACTGTCCCCAAGTAATATGGCAAATATTACTGGCAAATAAGCCAGTAAGGAACTCCATATTATTTCTGTTTGTTTCTTTACATGACACCTTTGCACGTTGTACATCATAGAGATCAACTGATCTAAAAGGGTTAATATAAATTAGTAGTAAGTAATTTTCATGTTGTTTTCAAAATTGTCTTCATTGTTGGGAAATCTGAGGTTAAAACTAAGTACTTTTCCAGAAGTGTTTTGATGATCTTTGAGGTCACTTCCAATCCAAGCCACTCTATGCTTTTTTTGCATATTTTGTTGTTGTTGTTGTTATCAATCTCTTGATTTTCAATACAAACTATTATGTTGTGGTTTGGAACGTACTTGCAACTTTACATCACTTAATGTTCAGTGTGTAAAGTATCTTTCAATTTTCTAGAAAAGGGCTTCAAAATTTTTATAAATTAACAAAGAAAAATTTTCTCTAAGAAATAAGGAATAATGTGCCAAAATTTTACAGAAGAAACAGAATATACTTCTCTTCTTATTTCTCTTCTGTTGTGTAAGGATATGCTTGCCTTGCAACACCAGAATTATTCTGGCATTTTTAATAATTAGGTGTATGAGGATGTTTAACATTGGAAATGCTATTGCAACTTCAGTAGAATTAAGATTTAATCATCATCTTCAACCTATTCTATAGCAGCAAATAACAATGTGTCTATGCTAACATTAGGAGGACAAATATGACTGGTTTCATAACCTGCATGTTTTTTCTTTAGGCGTCTTCCATAAAATGTCTGGATTTGGACAGTATCTAAGTAATTGATATTTGACTTACAAAGATGACATTTCAGAGCATGATTTATTATGGGAGTTCTCTTATTTGGTGTATGCAAGCGTTATCTCACAAAAGTAACTCATCAACAGACACCCAGTGCTACTAAAATCATGAAAGACATTGCTTGGATAGTCATCCAGGTTTTAAAATGTTCATAAATGAGTAAATTGTCTATTTCATTTGCCATGCCTTACGTTTGATAGTTAGTATCATTCCAATCTGATCAAATTACTTTCTTTAGATGACACAGAACATCTGATTGAAAAAAGGGAAAGATAAAACAGTCTTCAGGCTCTTGTAGAAATGAACCAGGATTACCTGTTTCTCTCAGATAACTGTCAGCTGACACTTTATAATTCCACATGTCTTGAAGCATAACCTAGAATCTCACAAGAAGCAAGATCTAGTATGGAAAAGAAAATAATATAACATATCCGAATACTTTAATTCTTAATACTTTAATTCTAATACTTTATTTATTTATTTATTTTAATACACACAACTTTTTATTCCCAGTGAGAATAATACAGAATTACCAGAATATATTAATTTGAAACTTTGCAAATATACCTAACCTTTCTGGTTTTGGATAGTTAGAGATTCCTTTTTAATGATACTTGAAAAATTACTTTTAGGGAATTGGTACATAATTATATTCTGAATACCAACCTATTTTAATTAACAACTTTCACATACTCTTTACTAATGTGTATTAAAGTAGTTGTATGTATATAGACACTGACATTTAAAAAAAACAAACCTCCCTCCCGCCCCTCCCCCCCACTGTTAGTCACAGTGTAAGAGGTGTTGGTTTAATTTGCATTAAATTATTTTAATCTGATGACATGGACTATTGTTTATATTATATTATTGTTATAATTGTTTCCATATATTATATTTCCATTATATTATTTCCATTATATTATTTCCATTATTATTTCCATATATTTCCATTATATTATTGTTATATATTGTTTCCATAAGGTTTCTTTTATTAAGCATCATAATTTTGCTTTTGGCTAGTAGTTTTTGATTGGCCTTGGGAACACTTAACTCTTGGATTGCTGTGTTTTCATGTTTGCATATCTAAAATCTGGATTTAATCTCCATGCTTCAAATGTTACTTGAAAACTAATATTTCTGAAAGAATTTTCAGCGTGAGGAAAAATTCTACTAAAGAATGTGTGACAAGCAGAATATATTCTATATAAAAACCACAATACTTTCAATAGACAAAAATGATTTAGTAATAAGCTGAGACCTTGATTATCAAGAACTAAGAAATCAAACCCGATGTTGGTTTTTGAACTTCCCATCCTCATGAGATTAACAAAAATATGTGAGTAGATAGGGTTTGTACTTGTAGTGTCCTCTCCAGTGTTCTTGAAAAGTCATTGGGAAAATAAAGCCCTCTAGTCTTCTTTCCTCCACATTACTACTACTACTACTACTACTATTATTATTTTGTTTTAATTTTCTTATTTTATTTTATTATTGTGTGTGTGTTTATTGTTGATCAACATTTTTATTTCTATCATTTTTAAAGGATAATCAGAAGAAAATCAAGGAAGTCTACATTTTGCTATATTGGCAATGATGAAAAGAATGACTTGTTAGAATAGGAATAAAATTTTAGATATTTTTTTTCTCTGTCGTATCAAAGTTGTTATCAGAAGCATTGGTCTGTCATGTTTCTGGTATCATCTGGAGAAAAGTTCAGAGCCCTTGCAAAGTCAAAAAAATATAACTAACGAGCTGCTGGTAAGCATACATCTTCATTGTTGGTGCTTATAAAAGAACTAATAGCACATTTCAGAAGTATTGCTATGTGCCTTTTTTTTTTTTTTTTTAAGGGAATTGGGGGTTGTTTTTTTTTTACTCATTGGCTTTAACCTTCAATAATTCCTCTGCTCTCTTTAAAAATATTAAAAATTCCCCTCACACATTTGTTACTCTTCTGACTATTATATATTCTAAGGCAGAGTTCTGTAATTTCTGTAGCAGTGGCTGTATTCTCTGGTGCTTTGGGGATACATATTGTTTTTTACTCTATAAAATGTTGATAGGTTATATTTCATACCCTCAGAAATAAGCATGTGTTTGGTTTGAAAAACATTGTGCTTTTCTCAAAACAGTGTCTATCATCGTACTGAGTTTAGATGTTCTGTGATGTAAAGGAAAATACTATCATCCATTAGCACACATGCATCAACCACTTTTGAGAATTTGTATAGCTTTGGTCATTTTTTGTAGCATTTCTTAAGTTGCTCATTTATTCTACAGTTTAAAATACAAATTAGAGAGAAATATTGAATATATAAGTAGGTATCACTCAGGTATTGTGTTATTCTCTTTAATTTACTTTATAGAATTATACTGAAAGGAACTTTTATACATGCATGGATCTAAGAAGTTTCTCATATCCACTTGCCTTGCCTTTAAGCAAAACAATGAAAGCAGGAAAACTTTTACTTCCATTTTCATTTTCATTCTTTTTCTTTTAACAACAGGGTTTGGAGTTTGGTCATTCCGCTTTATAGAAGTGTTTCATTTTTCCTTTTAAAATTACAGATGTTTGTGTTCAAGAAAAAAAAATATCAAGATAATTGTAACTTTAAAATTAATAATATATATATATATATATATTTTTTTTTTAAGATTAAATCAAGTTTGATTTACAACAAACTTACTGATTGCTGAATCATGGTGGTTTTTTGTTTGTTTGTTTGTTTTTTCTCCATGTTTGAATTTAAAGAAATGTTGCTCTTTCTATGCTGAACACTGCATCTATGGTACACCATTTGTCCACAACAAAACACAGTATTCTCTTTTCCCTCAGAAAGGGATGAAAGTGTAATCAAAATGAATTCATCCTAAGAACTCCTATGCTGTCATTAGTGACTGTGCTGAAGACCGATCATAGCAAGTCTGAAACTTAGTTGTTCAGAGAAAGTAAGTACAGTGATGTTTCTATAACACCATCATTACCAGCATCTAGGTATAAAGATACTATGGTGGATAAAATGAATACTGCGACACTAAATTTTAGTATGTCTATTTGATTACTTTCCCCTAAAGAGTAAGAGTGGTTTAAGACCAAGTCAGGCTGAGACTTTGGAAGTCATTGTGCTAACATTATGTTTTGGTATCTGAAAGCAAAAGCATTTCACTTCAGTGTATGGGCAACTGTTTCGGGCAAGCATGTTACCACCACAGAGCTGACTGAAACTTGAACCATTGCCCTTTAACCTGCTAACTGCCATGTTTTGTGAAATACTGTTTCAAGCTAAATTGATGGGATTTCTGCCAGTACGTTAAATAAGACAAGAAGATTTTTCTTGACAACTTTGAAGAATTGTACTGGCAAAACTCCGGACTTGTAGTTAACTGAGAATGTATAAAATACTGTATCCATGCTGAGCATTTCTGAGAGTCAAGAAAGCTCTAATAAACATTTGATGAATTAGGGTGGGTGTTATTACTGTTGCTGCTTATGATGACATGCATGAGAGAAATTTCCTGTTTTAAAATTCACTGACAGAATTCAGAAGAACAGATAGAAGTCAAGGCTTCTGTATAAACACTCAGGTGCCCTAGGTATCATTGCATTCTGTGGGATGTTTTTCCTCTGATTCTCTTTGGTTATTTTCAACTCCATATTAGCATGTTTTAATGTTCTTTAATTATATTTTCTGCTTATAAAGAAACTTGGGGTGGATAAAAACAGGAAAAGATGTTTACACAATAACAGTATATAATGATTACAATCTTTTTAGCTGCAGAAGTTTGCAGTGGAATGTACTAAGGAATATAATATGAAAAGAGTACAAATTAAATTAGAGGGAAAATAATGAGATTATGAGTACCTGTGAAGTTCTCATGGAAATAAATGTATGGTAGAAAAAAGCATGTGTAAACAAGTAAGCTCCCATTTGGTAGTGGGAGACAGGAGACAGGAAGGGAGTGCCTCTCTTTTGGTGAGAGAAATAAGTACTTCTGATGTCCATCCTGTATGCAGAGAATTTTTTTTTCCCCTGATGAGTTACAACAGAGAATCAAATGTAACCACACTAGCTAATTTCTGGTGGTCTACATCAGTAGAAGGTTGTTATTTGTATTTCTTGCTCATTTTAAAAACTTCAAAGCCATACCAACTCTTGTGCCCTTGACACAAAGAAGGCTAATGGTATCCTGGTCTGCACTAGGTCTGCACTAGGCCAGCAGGTCGCCTTCTCTGGAGACTTTCAAAACTCACCTGGACATGTTTCTGTGTGATGTGATTTAGGTGTTTCTGCTCAGGCAGGGGAATTGGACTAGATGGTCTGTCAAGATCCCTTCCAATCCCTAATATTCTGTGATTCTTTGTTCTTCTCCGGCAGCTGGAGGACCTCTTTCCCCTCCTTCTTCACTGACCTTGGTGTCTGCAAGACTGTTTCTCACTCCTCACTCTCCCAGCTGCTGTTGTGTAGCAGTTTTTTGTTTTGTTTTGTTTTCCCCTTTCTTAAATCTGCTGTCACACAGACATAAACATCGCTTATTGACTTGGCTCTGGCCAGCAGTGGTCCCCTTATCTAACATGGGGCAGGTTTTGGATTCTTCTCACACAAGTCACCCCTAGGGCCCCCACTATCCAAACGTTGCTACGTAAACCCAATACAGCTCAGCACTGATGAGGTCAAGCCTGGAGCCAGTCGTGGGCTCCCCAGTACAAGAGAGACCTTGACGTACTGAGGAGAGTCCAGTGTAGGTCCATGAAGATGATGATGGGACTCAAGCACCTCTCCTATGAGGAAAGACTGAAAGATCTGGGAATTTTCAGCCTGGAGAGGAGAAGGCTCAGGAGGGAACCTTATCAATGTTTATAAATACCTGAAAGGAGGGTGCAAAGTGGATGCATCCAGGCTCAGTTGTGCTTAGTCACAAGACAAGAGGCCATTGGCACAAACTGGAAGACAGATTCCCACTGAATATCAGGAGAACTTTACAGTGCAGGTAAACCTGAACTTGACTTTGCACTGTCTGTCATAGGATGCCTAGAGAGGTTGAATCTCCCTCCTTGGGGATAGTCAGATTTGATCTGGCCATAGTCCTGGGCAACTGGTTCTAGGTGTCCCTGCCTGAGCAGAGCGGTTGGACCAGATAACATCTAGAGGTGCCTTCTGACCTCAACCATTCAGTGATTCTGTGAACTCTGTGACCTACATCAAACATATTAATTTTGACTCACTCCTACATTATTCATTTACAAATCTCTAATGTTATAGAAGACAGACAGACAATGTTCCTCACTGTAATACACATGTATATGTTTCAACTTCTAGAATAAAGTATATTTACACATGACTTTATGTCTGTTCAATTGTGGTGCACTAAGCAGGGATATTTTTGCTGAAAATTTAAAAAACAAAATGCAAAACCCCTCAGAACTTAAAGAACTGTATCTGGCCATTAAATGAAGCTCTTCTGTACAAATATTACATGCAGAAAGCTTTCTATATTTTTGAAGACTTGTGTAATAAAACCACAAAATATTAAGATTTCGTATTTCCTTGTACAATATATATGCAAAGTTTTGAAGACTGTTTATTTGAGAGCAGAAAGAATATGGTTTATCTTATTTACTTAAGTAAACTTTTTAGACTGGTGAATGGATTGAGGAGAGGAAGTATTTTGTATTACAGGCTTTTCTTCTAAGTATTGATAAGAAATACAATTATTTTTTTTCTGAGATTTAACAATGCAAGGAGGCTTGACTTGCAAGACGTATAAGACTTTCGGATTTCTATGATCTAGTAATCAGCACAGTAAATCATCTTATTTACTTACAAGTGAAAAATGTTGAGAGATCCCTGGAATATTTTTGATGTCTTTGGCTTGGGATTTTTAAACAACACTGAGTGATTTGAATTAGAGGTTATATTATTTATTAAAAGACATATAATTACCATGGTCTCTTCCACAATCAACTTTCTAAATCCATTAATTTTTTAATATTTTATTCTGTATTTAAATAATAATTTTCATAAATCTAATCCAACAATATTTTTGGTGGTCCTCTTTTAGTTTTCCCTTGTGATTTATTATCACATCTTAATACTCTCCTGCTCAGCTAAAGAAATTTTTAGTGCTTTCTGCATTTTTGATCCTCTGATCCTCAGTGTGTGTGCATATATATGTCTCCCTTCCCTTCCCTTCCCTTCCCTTCCCTTCCCTTCCCTTCCCTTCCCTTCCCTTCCCTTCCCTTCCCTTCCCTTCCCTTCCCTTCCCTTCCCTTCCCTTCCCTTCCCTTCCCTTCCCTTCCCTTCCCTTCCCTTCCCTTCCCTTCCCTTCCCTTCCCTTCCCTTCCCTTCCCTTCCCTTCCCTTTTTTCCATTCCTTTTTTTTTTTTCCCATAAAAAGATGAAATCTAGGTGTTTTCTTAGCTTTTCACACCAATGTACTTTGTCAGCACCAACTGCTGACTTGCTCAGCTGCTCTATTGACTAATTGACTAAAAGCCTTAAGTAGGGGTGATAAATAACCAAAAACTTTTTGCAACACTTTTTTTACTGCATGTTCTCTGCAAATCATTGTCTCTTCAGATTATTTTTTTCCTCCAAATTAGGTACACCTGTTTACTAACTAAGTTAGATAGATATCCACATACTGCAGTAGATACTATCCAAAAAAGAAATGCTTAACATATTTGAAAGCTTTTCCACATATTAAGAGTAATTTAGAGAAGAACTTGGTCACTTATCTAAGGCTATGTTTTTATTAATGAAATTGGTATGTGCTTTTCAAGCAGCATTTATATGCATTCCCTAGCATTATACATGACAGCTAAATCAGATGCTTAGGCAGTTTTATATGAAAACATGACAGGTTCTAGATCCAGGTAAGATTCTGAAGACATTTCCAGATTGATTTCAGATATTTAAATCTTCATGTGTTTATTTTTTTTTTTCTTGGTCACTTCTACTCTGTTTCTGAGGGAGCAAAAGAAAGGAAGATGAATGGACTGAAGTTGCAAAAGTTAGGTTGAAAGCTATCTGAAAGTTCCAGCTGAAATGTAGGATACTTACAAAATGTAATAATCATATCTTTTTGTTATTTTGCTTTTGTATAAGTTACTAATGAAGATATTTATCTAAATGTTACAGAAGAAGTGCTGAATTTAAGAGAATCTTCTGAACCTAAATTCCCTTTTCCATTTTACTCTTAGTATTGTATGTCTCTCCAAGGCGATCTGTGAGGAAAATACTCATTGCCACACTAGATATATATACATTTTTTTTTAGAAAGGAAGAAAATAATAAAAAAAAAAGCTTTAGTTTCATTTATCATTGTGAAATTAGATCCAAACACAAATTTCAAGTCTAAAATAAAGATTAAATCACTTAAATAAATAAGTAAATGGTTGTCTGAAACTCCCTGAAATTTGTGATGATGAGCAATGCTTCATGCACTGAGTTTATCAGAAGAGGAAAAGAAGAGCTGGTAACTGATGCAGAGTAATACTATTTAAAACTAATCCCCTATGACATCAGCAATTTGCAAATTGGGAAACAAAAAATGATGGTTTGGGAATGGCAATAAGAATTGGTCAGAAGTAATGAAATAAAGATTAAAAGCAGTGTAGTAAACCAGTCTAACTGCAGAATCTAGAGGTGTCACTTAATATCTAATCTAGCAAAACTGATGCCAGTGGGAGTTTGCTGTGAAGTTTAATGAATGTAAAATAACATTTTAACTAAAGCATGTCAAAATGATGACTTCATTTTCCTTTTCCTGCCTTTCTCTTCCTTAAATATTTTCTGTTTTGAAACCTAAACTGTGACTCCTTAAGCAGAAACAACACATTGTCCCCTAAATCACCTTTTCATTTGATTAGTTTTTAAAATTTTGTGTGAAATATTGTATTTAAGTTATATGGATGAATGCCCAGTATAGTCTTAAAATATAAAACATTCTACAAAGAGCCATGCATTCCTTTTTCATAAGGTGTTCATACTTAAGCAAACCTGGTGGTCATTTTCAATTTAAACAAAAGATGTAAATTGCATACAGCTTAGAAATGGCTCTAAAATGTTAATCAATGTAGCCCCATCTGGCAATCAACATTAGTCCATAATATTAAGATTTATTAAGCATTTTTTTCTGCTCTAATTCATGTGACTAAATATTGCAGTTTATTCCCACCTCATGTTAGCAAAAGACAAAGGGTTGAACATTTAAATGTTTATTGCTGTCCTTACAGTTGCAACTATAGCATACAGTACAAATTATATATGAATTTCTTTATTTAAATATATTCTCTTGGTAAAAGCTAGCTGTAACTGACATATAAAAATTAAATAATAATAATTTCTGGATTGAAAAAGTCTTATAGTTGAGCATGATTTAGAATACAAAACAGTAATGTTTAAGCATTAATTGTTAAGGTTAATACAAAACAGATGTTATGGTACTAGAGAGCATTATGGTTCTAATTCACTGTAATTACTCTTGAGTGCACCTTTCAATGACAGAGTTTGTTTCCTGGTACCACATTCTGAGGAGAAACTGTACCACATAAATCTTTTTAAATGCATTATTAGGCTGAAATCTTGCTATATTTAGAACCTGTTAGACAACTACACAATATGATGGGCAAACAACACTTCTGAACAATACAACTCATTGTAAATCAAGAGTTGCCCATCTAGAAAACAAGTCCTCCATCAAGTATGACTATTTTCTCAAGTGTAACACCAAGGTGCCATAGAATCATACAATGGTTTGGGTTGGAAGGGACCTTAAAGATCACCTAGTTCCAACCCTGCTGCTGTGAGCAGGGACACCTTCTGCTAGACCAGGTTGCTCAAAGCCCTATCCAACCTGAACTTAAACACTTTCAGGGATGAGGCATCCACAGTTCTGGACAACCTGTTCCAGTGCCTGAACACCCTCAGAGTGTAGAATTTCTTCCTTATATCTAATCTAAACCTCTTTTATTTTAAAATCATTACCCCTTGCCCTATCACTACATTCCCCTGTAAAGAGTCTTTCCCTGTCTTTCTTGTAAGACCCCTTTAATTACTGAAAGGCTGCTATATGGTTTCCCTAGATCCTTTTATCCAGACTGAAAAAACCCAGCTCCCTCAGCCTGTCTTCATAGGAGAGGTGCTCCAGCATTCATCCTTGTGGACCTCCTCTAGACTCACAATAATGTCAAAAAATAATTGGTCTGATTTCCCTTTTATTTATCAAAAAGAAAACTTGCTGTTGAGTAACTGAAAAGGAAATGGAACGGTCCTTTGAATTAATTAATTTAACTATGATTTTTTTTTTTTTTTTAAAAAAGAGGAAACAAGTCGTTTAATCATTATGTTTATACTGTCTTAAGTATTTCTCAGACCTATTTCTATGGGAGCCATTCTGAATGGATTTGCAACAGAGGACTGAAATGTGAGTCCGCTGATATTACTTAAATTGTAACACATATACTAGCAGCTAATATGTTCATAGTATGTTGCAATAGTGCAGTTGTCTTTGATGAGGTGATGGCAGTCAGTTTTGCTATATCTAGGTCATGGAGTATTCCCACTATGGGAGGTAGAACAGCATCCTAGAAGACACTTTGATAGGCTGACTTGGCAAGAAACTCTACAGCCTATCCTCTCAAGGTCTGCACAAGCCCTGTAGGGCATGGAAGGGGGGAAGCCAAGATTTCCATGTACCTTCACTTGTCTCAGAGTTCAGCTTCCGAGGAAGGCTGCCTGTGTTCAAATTAACTACCCTTGGGCAACCCAGGCCTCTGGAAAATACAGAACTTAATACCCATTACCTTACCAGAATTTTTACATTCCCACACTTAGGAGTTTCTCTAAGAAGGACTTAAGAAACTGTTTTCTCACTACTGGGGAACCAATGCAATCCAGATGTTAGAGGAAAAACATACAAAGTAATACCATCCTGTTCTCCCTGACTACTTCAACTTCTTGTGGAGGACAGAAATGTCAGTGAAATAACCTTTTAAATAACCTTTTCTTCGACCTAAGTATGTCTTTTGCTACTTAGTACAGACATATTTCAGAATGTGTTGATAATAAGTAAGGAAACCTAAGTGTAAAACCTAAAAAAAAAAAAAAAAAACACACAAACAAAAAAAAAAAAAACAAAAAAAAAAAAAAACAAAAAAAAACACTTTAACAAAAAAGTGTTAGGAACTACGCTAGTTTACTTAAGTATGAAATCAGGGTTGTTCCTGCTCTGTATGTAGTGATTAAATGACTGTGTTTTATGGGAAAGTAGCACTTTCTATTCTACTCTATTTTTAAATGCAAAAATCCCCATATATACCCTCTAACAAGGAAGACAGTGTGATGTTTCTTCTGAAGGCATGATGTTAAATCCACTTGTTTCAGGTCCAATGAGGATGAGTAGGAGAACCACCATGTCCTCAGAGGAGATCTAGCTTGACTAGAGCAAGGCTAGTTTTCCAACACTGAAGCACACTCTAATTCCTGAGGCACAAACCTTGCTATGCTCAGGTACACTCAGTGAATGTGCAGCTGATGTATACTGGCAGATGGAGTCTGCTTTCATTACTCTAGCCAGAGAGTATAGTATATGTCAGTGGAAAGAAATAATACTAGACTGCAGGCTTAAAATGATAGGAGATATATAATTTAAAAGTTGAATCTTATCATCATGTCATTTTAACCTTGTTCCATTAGCAAAAGTAAAATGTCACACAAGAGCAACTGTATTTGAAAGAGTCTATTTTAAACTCATGTTCCAAATTGCCTGTGAATTTTAAATAAACTGCACCAGGTTTTACTGACATTTATTTGAATATTTGTTTGTTTATTACTATGCTTTCTGCACTGATATATTGTGATTTTCCCTTATATATTGAGATAAACAGCTGTACTTTACATGCTTTCAAATTTAAATATAATTTATATATATATATAATTTATTTATATATAAAATGTTAATGTAGATATACTCAACGAGTTAATGAAAATCTTATTTTGATTTTGAATTTTTCTCTCCTATTCCCAGTCTCTTCAGGCATTTAAACACTCCGTCTTGCAGACACCCTAGAGGGGGTTAAAACAATTTAATAACTTCTTGGAACAGTATGAAAGTTTTTCCTGCTTTCACACATGGCTCTTAGTAGGAGAAGGTGTACAGCTTGTTAGCAAAAGCAGAACTAGTGCTTGTTGTGGTGATCAGGGAGCTAACTAGTTCTTTGAAACTGTAAATGTCAGATCTTGTTTTAATTGTGGCTGTAGACTGTCTCAAGAGTTACATAACTGTATAATATTTTTCAGAGTGGAAATTCTAGTGAATCATGTTTGTAGACTATATTGACAGGACACTGAGTTATGTCAAATATGAGGAGAAAAATGGTATTTTATCTAACCACATCACCATCCTCCAACAGTTCTTCTCTGATGGAAACAACTGAGGGTCTGTTTTTAGAAACAAGCTAGGTATACACAGAACTTTTCTCTTAGTTCTGACATGGTCATCAGTGATGATAAATACTATAATGTACTTCCTTCTGTGGCATGTTTTTATAGTACAAATAATTTAACAAAAAATAGAGCTAATATAGATTTGAAATTTAAAGGTCAGTGGTTGTGCTCTGAACCTTGGTAGATGTGGACAGTTTGATTTTGGAGCTCACGTAAACTTGAGGGACTGTATAATAAACATTTTGTGCAACTTCTTGGAAATTCTCTTCATTTTTTAAAGATCTTGTGATGGTAAAAATAAAACTAGTCTTCCTAACAAAGAATTTCACACAGCCCCAGGAAGGGAAAAGAAAAAGTATACACCAAATGCTCATTCTGGGTCCCAAGATGACAGGGCATCAGAAGGTTCACTTCTGTCTCATTGGATTAAAACAGACAACTAGTATTTTTCAAACTTTCTAATTTTATTAAAGTTAATTATATGTTTTATATTTCTGATACAGGCAACCACTGTTACAGTAGGAAATATATTCTTTAAGCCATTGATGAAGTTTTTCTGAAGTCCTCTTAAAAAAAATAATAATAATTGCCTTTTACCTCTCTAAGACATATGAAAGGTGGACTGTATTTGGGAGGAGGAAGGGAGTAGAAGTGTATGAGTAACTTTAATGAAAGTTACCCTCTTCCCACAGTTATTTTTCAACTGTCTTTGAAATCTGGAAAGGTCTCTGTTGACTAGAAGTTGGCAAATGTTGTCCCAAGAAAGAAGACTCCAGTGATTAAAGGCCTGTCAGTCTCATTTCGGTGACTGGTAAAATTATGAAGAAGATTTATTCATAGCTATTGAAAAAAATGCTGGAACGATAATGCAGTCACTGGTCAGAACCAACAAGGGCTCACAAGGGGAAAGTCCTGTTTAATGAACTTTATTTCCTTTTATGACATGGTCAGCAATCTAGTTGACCAAGAGAAGCCAGTAGTTGTAATCTTTTTGGATTTCAGCAAAGCTTTCAATACTTTCTCTCACAGACAAAATGCCCATCATAGAGCTCGACAAGTACCTAATGTGATTGGTGAACAATTGGCTGATGGGTTGGAATCAAAGGGTCATAGTAAAGGAGATTACATCAGGCTGGTGGCCAGTAACTAGTGGGGTTCCCCACGGCCCTATATTAGGGGGGCCTATTCGGGTTCTCTTTAATATTTTGATAGGTGGATGCAGGAGTCAAATGCATACTAAAGTTGTGAATGATGCTAAATTAGGAGAAGCTGCTGACTTCCTTAAAGGTAGAGAGAAGAGGTCTTGTAGAGAGATGTTGACAGACTAGAATATGCTAGGCAATCACCAACTGTATAAAATTTAACAAGAGCAAGTGCCAAATTCTGTACCTGGGGTGGAGCAACCCTGGTTGTCTGTACTGACTGGGGGACCAGAGGCTGGAGAACAGCCTATGGAAAGGGATCTGGTGGTTTTGTTTGGGAGAAATTGAATAGGAGTAAACAGTGTGCTCTGGCAGCCAAAAGGCCAGCTGCATCTTGGGGTGCATCAGGCACATCATTGCTAGCTGGTCAAGGAAAGGGATTGTCCCACTCTGCTAGGCACTGGTGTAACCTCACTACAGTTCTGTGAACAGTTTTGCATGCCATAAGATAAGAAGGACAAAAACTATTCAAGGGTGTTCAAAGGATGGGAACAAAGATGGTGAAAAGTCAAGGGGGAAATATGTATGAGAAGTGCTTGATTTCTCTTGGATTGGTCAGCCTAGAGGTGTGGAGACTGATGAGATCTCATGGCAACTCAGAGCTTCCTCATGAGGGGGAGAGGAGGGACTGGTGCTGATCTCTTCTCTCTGGTGACCAGCAATAGGAGTGTCATTAAACTGGGTCAGAGGAGGTTCAGGTTGGATGTTAGGAAAAGGTTCTCCACTGAGGGGGTAATTGTGCATTGGAACAGGCTCCACAGGGAAGTGGATATTCAGAATCACAGAATCATCTAGGTTGGAAGAGACCTCCTAGATCACCTAGTCCAACCTCTGACCTAACACTAAACCATATCACTGGTCCTCCACTAAACCGTATCACTAAGCTCTAAATCTAAACATCTAAATCTAAAGACCTCCAGGGATGGTGACTCAACCACTTCCCTGGGCAGTCTATTACAATGCCTAAAAACCCTTTCAGTAAAGAATTCTGTGATTCTACATTCCAATGTTTCAATGAGAATTCTCCAAAGTTATCTGAAGCATGCTGTACACACATGAATCTCCAAATATTTAGTTTGAAAATCTCCTCTCTGCTTTTCCTAAGTTTGAATTCCTAAATTTTCAAGAAATATTTTTGTAAGATCTGACTACTTGAACTTACAAAATCACAGAATCATAGAATCATAGAATATCCCAAGTTGGAAGGGACCCACAAGGACCATTAAGTCCAACTCACATGTCCCTAAAAGACCACCCAAAAAATCAGACAGTGTGTCTGAGAACATTATCTAAACACTTCTTGAACTCCAGCAGACTCAGTGCTTTGACCACTTCCCTAAGGAGTCTCTTCCAGTGTGTGATTATTTAGGTACAGTAAAATTTGCTGTTGGAAGTATTCTAACAAACAGAAAATAACAAGTTTTCCTGATTGTTGTGTTCTTTCATATTGCTTGAAATAATTACAGAGTTATTTGTCAGTTTACATCTTCAGTGGTTTGAGGAAAAATTAATTTTTTAGCAACCTCCTTATCTTAAAATACCAAAAGTCACTACATTTAATTTAAATACAAAAAATAACCATAAGCTATTAAGCCTTGTTCATTGGTGATATTATGATTAATAACAGCTATTTAAAAACAATAATAAAAAAAAAATCAGATTAACTACTGAATTTAGATTACTTGTCTTGAAAAGGAAAAAAAAAGTTGCTTGTCACTCATTTGGTTAAAGAACAAAAAAAGCGTGAACAAGATCCCACTTTCCTTCTTGACTAGAAAGAAACATTCAACGCTGTTTAAGAATATTAAAGACAAACCAATAGCTGGATAAAATGATGTGAAATATATTTGTGGTGTCTCAACACTGCTACATTGGCTTTCTTCTTTATTTCAGTCAACAAAAGCAGATTTAGATATTTATGGTGCCATCAAAAGCACTGAAGTCTTTTTCTTGAGTAGAAGAAGAAAAGGAAAGTTGACCCTCAATCTAGTGTTTACAAACTTGAGCTATAAAAAGATGTTTTAACTTAAGAAATTATGTCTTGTATCTTAGTTGAGAGCATTCTGCTTGCCCTCCTTAGGTGGGTTTTCATGGATATCAAATTATCCTTCAAGCCTTAAGTATTTTACTTAAAAAATAAAATAATAAAATAAAATGTAATAAAATAAACAAAGCAAACAAGCAAACAACAAGAATACAATAAATAAAATAAAATAAAATAAAATAAAATAAAATAAAATAAAATAAAATAAAATAAAATAAAATAAAATAAAATAGGTCTGCCTGTGAGATGTTTTTTCTCAAATAGATAATAATGTAATCCTGTATTTGCCTAACTACCCAAAGGTAGTTCTGCCTATCTGAAGAAGAATAATTTTGAAATGCTAATATTCACTCTGTGATATAGCTAAATAAATAAAAACAAACAAGAAAAACATAAAACTAATAGATAATAATAATAAATAGATAGTAGATAATAATAAAGGAAGGCTACAAAGATGGTGAAGGATCTAGAGGGCAAGACATATGAGGAGTCGCTGAGTTAATTTGGACTGATCAGCATAGAGAAGGGGAGACTTAGGGGAGATCTCATGGCAGCGTACAGCTTCCTCATGTGGGGGAGCAGAGGGGCAGGCGCTGATCTCTGCTGATCTCTGGTGACCAGTGATAAGACCCAAGGGAGCGGCATGAAGTTGTGTCAAAGGAGGTTCAGGTTGCATGTTCAGAAGAGCTCCTTCACTGAGAGGGTGGTTGCACACTGGAACTAGCTCCCCAGGAATGTGGTCATGTCACAGAGCCTGCAAAGAATTCAAGAAGCATTTGGAAACCACTCTCAGATATGTGGCTTGATTTTGGGGTGGTCCTGTGTGAAAACAGGAGTTGGAATTGATAATCCTTGTACGTCCCTTCTAACTCGGAATATTATATGATTTTGTGAGTTTATTAATATAAATATGAATAATGTACATATATTCTTTAAAAATATTAGTACTGGCCAAAGCAGTCAGGTTAAGTGTACACAGGTGCATACAGACTGGAAGGTTTTCTGCAAGTGTATTGAAAACACCAGGTCGTCTGCCAGTTTCTAGGCTCATGTGGGTAGAGGGAGGCAGTTGTGTTCATTTGGATATAATCTTAAAAATCAGAAGAAAATTTTATCAAATGATAATTAATTAATAATAACCAATTCTTGTAATCAATCACAAATTTATTATTGGTATTTTATTTATGAACTAATAAAATATTTATTTACATGTGATGGCCATGAATGAGAGCCTATTTATGCTCTTTTATTTGTCTGTGTAGGGCAAGTTGTTCTCTAACAGTTTAGGAAGGTTCTGCAGGAGGATCTGGATAGGCTGGACTAATGGGCTAAGGTCAGTTGTATGAAGTTCAACAAGGCCAAGTGCCGGGTCCTGCACCTGGGGCACAACAACCCCAAGCAGAGCTACAGACTAGGAGATGAGTGGTTGGAAAGCTGCCAGGCAGAGAAGGACCTGGGAGTATTGGTGGATAGTCGGCTGAATATGAGCCAGCAGTGTGCTCAGGTGGCCAAGAAGGCCAACAGCTTCCTGGCTTGTATAAGAAGCAGTGTGGCCAGCAGGGCTAGGGAAGTGATAGTCCCCCTGTACTTGGCTCTGGTGAGGCCGCACCTTGAGTACTGTGTTCAATTTTGGGCCCCTCGCTACAAGGACATGGAGGTGCTTGAGCGGGTCCAGAGAAGGGCGACAAAGCTGGTGAGGGGTCTGGAGAACAAGTCCTATGAGGAGAAGCTGAGGGAGCTGGGCTTGTTCAGCCTGGAGAAGAGGAGGCTCAGGGGTGACCTTTTTACTCTCTACAGCTACCCCAAAGGAGTCTGTAGAGAGGTGGGGGTTGGTCTCTTCTCCCACATGCCCAGTGACTGGACAAGGGGGAATGGGCTAAAGTTGTGTGAGGGGAGGTTTAGTTTGGATATTAGGAAGAACTTCTCTTCCAAAAGGGTTGTTAAGCATTGGAATGGACTGCCCAGGGAAGTGGTGGAGTCACCATCCCTGGAGGTCTTTGAAAAACATTTAGATGTTGAGCTTAGCAATATGGTTTAGTGGAGGACTTGTTAGTGTTAGGTCAGAGGTTGGACTCAATGATCTTGAGGTCTCTTTCAACCTAGAAATTCTGTGATTCTGTGAGTTCTTTTCTAAGCTTCCCATTGGCTACTTTTATGTGCACAGAATGGGACAGTATTTCCTAGTCATTGTTCCCTAGAGAAAAGGAAAAAATAAGCACCTAAATCTGCAGTAGATATTTTCTCTTATATGGTGAAAGTATATTATTGTCTTAGCACTCTTTACATAATTTAACACTTTATCCACTGCTATTTTCAATGAAGAAACCTTTTGAATACTATAGCTGATGTCTCAACAGCTAGTTAGCTGTTTTTTAGACCCATGTATGAGAAGATTTGTCTTTGAACAAAATAAGTTGTGCTTCCATTTGCAAACTGGGCTTGAAACAAAGAAATCTATTTTTAAATGTGCCCAGTCTGCAAATAATATTTATTCATATTTATTTATCTGTTTATTCTTCCCTATAACGTATTTACACTACTGTTTAAAAACATTTTCTGGTTATTCTAGATAATTTCTAGGTATGTATCTTATGATCCCAATTCTTGTGGAATAGAAAGCCTTGTTCTAAACACTAAAAATGTTCTTTGCTTGATTGATTTTAAAAGGTAAAATCACAGAATCACAGAATGGCCAAGGTAGAAAGAGACTTCTGAAGATCATCTATCCAACCCCTCTGCCAAGCAGGATCACCTATATATAAATATTTAGTTTATGGCTATAGTATGGAAAATTCAATCATTCTAATACAGCCTGACTGTGAGATTTTTGTGATTTTTAAACAGAAAAGCAGAATATGAAGATTTACAAAGGAAGCTGACAGGTGAGAATTTTGTCTCTATGATTTTTTTAATGTATTTTTGATGAAGTGACAGATAGGTCTAGAGTGGACTATACAGGTCCTGTATGTGAATATATTTAATTGTAAAAATATATTTTGTGTCACCAATCTCTACTTTTCCTGCATGTTAATTTGAATGTCATAACTAGGATGCTGAGAAAAGACATGGCAGCATGTTAAGTCATATTAGAAGTTTTTAGTGCCTTTAGAAAGGAACTTAGGGAATGGAGGAATTGTATACAGGCAAAAATAATGGTAGTAGATAAATTGCAAAGTAAACCAGCTAAGAAAGAACAAATGATCAGGAAAAGAAAGCAAAATACATTAACTGAATAAAGTCATCAAACTTATTTATTTGGAAAGGATCATTTACAGGTAGGTAACAAAGTATATCTAGGGTACATCTTAAAATCTTAAATATGACATTTTTCTCTGACTACTACATATTATTCTTATATAAAAAGAGAAATGATCATTGAACCCAGTGGGTCCTATAAAAGTTAAATAAAAAGAATATTGTAACATTACCTCTCAGTTCTGGGTAACAAGAAAAACTGGGAACCTTGGGAATTGTAGTACATCACTGTATTGTAGTATAGATATTTACTGAGCTGTGTGACTTCATGGTTTGCAGTGTTAGCATTCTGGCAAAAATACTGGATTTATAACGGGAGGCTTTGTACTTAGCTGAAGTAGAGACAGCACTATAGGCATTATGTTTCTGGAAGTCTGAGACTTAAAAAGAGAAGGCAGTTTACTTTTGACCTTTTTGTTTGTTTGTTTGTTTGTTTGTTTTTGTGCTGATAAGATGAATTTGAGACTGAAAAATGCTATGCCTTTCAAATGAGATTTGAGTGTTCAGATTTGCATCAGCAATCCTGTTACAAGTGCACTGATGAGGCACCTCCAGGCCTTTTTGAAAATAACCAATCAAATTTCCCTTTAAGTTGATGCATCTTTCAAACCATAGAAGAAAGATTTAGTGGGGGTATTTTCTTATCTTGAAGATGAGAGAATTCTTGGAGAAATATGAGGGGTGAGGGTGGGGAGATTAACTTTTTATTTTTTTCTAGGAAATTAAGATCAATTTTCTAGAAGATTACTTATGTTGAAGTATTATTATTTTATCAGTGTTTTTCTGTAATCTTGTGAGCAACAGCTGGTGATAAAGTTCATGATCTAAATGCTTAAAACCCAACTGCTTTGGATGTAGATAGACAATTTGGATCCGAATTAGGAGACAAAGACACAAGTGCTTAAAATCTACTGTTACACTTTGATACTTATATTAGTCTTTTTATTTTATATATTAATATATTATATATTTTAGTCTTTTTCATATATATATTACTATTATATATAGTGTTACTGTCAAACCCCAGTTATGAGTAACTGCAGCATGGTACATGTACACAAAAAGATGGTTGTGGCCACGTCTTTGAAAGTTCAAAGTAGGAGAGCAATGTACTAATTATAAAATACGATAGGACTACAGACAAAAAGAACCCAGACAATTTGGTTGTTATGACAGTATACAATGAAGGTAAACTTATGGCTCTATAGTTGTGAACAATGTTTGCAGACTTCACAGATGAAAGGGAAGGGGAAGGGGGAGGGGGAGGGGGAGGGGGAGGGGGAGGGAAGGGAAGGGAAGGGAAGGGAAGGGAAGGGAAGGGAAGGGAAGGGAAGGGAAGGGAAGGGAAGGGAAGGGAAGGGAAGGGAAGGGAAGGGAAGGGAAGGGAAGGGAAGGGAAGGGAAGGGAAGGGAAGGGAAGGGAAGGGAAGGGAAGGGAAGGGAAGGGAAGGGAAGGGAAGGGAAGGGAAGGGAAGGGAAGGGAAGGGAAGGGAAGGGAAGGGAAGGGACTTTTTTTTATATATATAAATATATATATATATATATATTCATGTTTATGATTTGATTGAGAATGACAACAGGACAGACTGCCAGGAGCTGACTGGAAGGTATATCACAGCAGTATTTGGTTAAAGTACAGAATTGCTGCTGAAGGAAAAGGGACTATTTGGGACTAAAAGGGACTACTGAAAGTATGAAGGGATCAGAGATTACAGAGAAGCAGAAATTTTTACAACACTGATGTTCTTTTTAATATAGCAGTAAAATCTACTTGTGAAGTAAAGTGATGCTGAACCTGTATGTTTATTTCTTGTGATAGCCTTATTTTTTTTAAATGGTTCAGAATGATCCCCATATCTTATTGTGGTGGTTTTACTTGGGTGGGCAGCTGAACTCCACCACAACTGCTCTCTCATTTCCCCTTCTTAGAAGAAGAGGGGAAGAAAGAAGTAAGCTGGAAAGTGAAGAAACAAACAAAGAACAACAAAACATATGGGTAGAGATAACAATAATTTAATTAAAGAGAAAAGGAAGAGGGAAGAGAAAAATAGCAAGCAAGGGCCATGTGGAAGCACAGAGAGAAAAAAGAGAAAGTACTTTCTACTTCCTATCAATGAGCAATGTTCAACTATGTCTCAGGAAGCCTTCCCATTTCCCACCTTTTATTGCTGAGTGACACCGTATGGTATGGAATATTCCTTTGGTTGGTTTAAGTCAGCTGCCCTGGTGACGTCCCCTCCTTGTTTCTTGTATCTCCAGCCTGCCAGTTCTACGGAGGTTGAAGGGAGTCCTGATACTGTGTCAGTATTATGCAACAATAGACAAAACACTGTTGTGATACCAGTACAGTTCTAGCTCCACGTGCAGAGCACAGTACTGTATGGGCTGCTGCAGGAAAAGTTAACTCCATCCCAACCAGACCTAGCATATTTATGTGGGGATAAACTAGTACAATGTTAATACTTTTCCATTCATAATTTATTCCACCTGAGGACTCAGTTGTTAACAAACAGTTGTTAAAACAGTAAATAAAAGCTCTGTTATGATCAGATCTCTTCACGTGTCATTTCACTCACAACTGACATAGCGCAGAAGGACATAGCCCTCTATTATTGTGATAGAACAAGAAAATATCTGTATCAGAACTAAAGCATCAAAAATGTTAACAAGTACAGTTAGAGTCTAACCAGGGCATAAGAGCTAACAAAAGAAGCAAAAGCTCAACAAACAGTGATTTTATTGTGATTCTGTCATGAGTTGCTACATTTGTGTAAGAAACTAAACAGGTTTGCAAAGAGAACTTAATGGAGGCCTTTGTAATAAAAACTTGTGAAGGCTGATATCTGAATGGAATAATCCATATCATTTTTAGGCTGTTTTTTCTTCCAGAAGGGAAAGAGATGCTTTTTAAAATAAATATATTTTCAAGCAGTTGCATCTACTCAGAAAATTTTAAATATCAGTTCTTATGTCTGCGGAATCATTGCCTTTTGCATTTGCATTACGATCACAGTAATAGGTAATAACTGATGCAGGTTTTTCCCCTTTCTGTGAGGCAAATGCAGAGAGAAGCTGAAATAGTAATGAGTGTGGGTATCTTGATTTATTGTTGTTATTACTGCTTTTATGGGCTTATGTGGCACAATCTGAGTGGATGAATGCATGTTTTTTAGAAAACAGATTTCTGAAAGCTTTGCATTCAGAAATAGACCATCTCTGTGAGTAAGAAGAGAGTAATAAGGAGTCTCTTATCCAACTTTAAAATAAAATTGGAAACTAGTTCTAGGTCAAATTTACTAGCCCTGCTGAGTTTGTTGAAGCCTGACTAATTTTGTACATTACAGGAAATTAAGGAGTAAGATAATAAAATTTATTTTGCTTCAAAAAATCCACGTTCCACACCTTTTCTTTCAGTATTATTCTTTATAGCTGGGCTTCCTTTTCACAGAAATGTGATTTTATATTCATTCCATCCTTACTAGAGTTTTCATCTGTTTACATTAAATAAACAAACAAATAAATAAATCTCAGGTCTTATGGAAGGGGATTTAATAGGAAAGCTTTATTCCTGATAATTTGTTACTTGTGTTCTTATCACTAAACAACATTTCATTTTTGTTTTCAGGTCTTTTTTTTTTTTTTTTTTAACAGTCTCAGGAGGCTGTTAGCAAGTTACAAGTGTCTTCCCATATTATTTGTCACAACAAAAAAAAACAGTGAGTTGAAACAAAATAAAATTTTAAGTAATCTTGTAACACTGTTCAAAGATGAAAAAAGTATGATAAGTTATGGCCATATTACTGCAGTGTCTGATAAATGGCCCAGAATCATAAAATGGCCCAGAATCTGGCCATGGTCAGCACAGTGCACTTGCTCATAAAGGCACTGTTGCAGGTCACAGGCTTAGATAGCTTTCAAATCACATAGAACAAAACAAAACAAGGCTATGAGAAAATGATTGTCAACATTAAAAAATATATAAATAAATAAAAAATGATGAAGGGCAGAATTTGTTAGAGAATGCAATGTAAACTTGTAGTAGTTGGACTCTACTAAATATCGTCCTTAATATAATAAGTCCAAAAATACCTTTGATATTCATTTTGCTTACCACCTAACTTCAAATGTTAAAAATTTTGTCTCTAAATTAATCTTGAGGTGCTTGATGTTGCATTATTTTATATAGTCTCACAGCAAGGGATTAATGGAGAATTTTCCTTATACAGAAGTAGTTTAGTAATCACAGAATTCATTACACAAATATATTCTCCCGTAGTCTTGAAAGGTTTTGTTTCACCTTTGATTTTATTTTTTCTTTTCTTTTCCTTTTTTCTTTTCCTTTTTTCTTTTCCTTTTTTCTTTTCTTTTTTTCTTTTCTTTTCTTTTCTTTTCTTTTCTTTTCTTTTCTTTTCTTTTCTTTTCTTTTCTTTTCTTTTCTTTTCTTTTTTCTCTTCTCTTCTCTTCTCTTCTCTTCTCTTCTCTTCTCTTCTCTTCTCTTCTCTTCTCTTCTCTTCTCTTCTTTTTTTTCTTTCTTTTCTTTTATTTTTTTATATGCAAGTAACTTTATGTAATCAAAATCAGAAAACTAATGTACCTACCATTAACTGACCTCTTGTCTTTGTGTTTACCTCCTGCTGTGAATGCTATTATAAAGCTTTCAGCTACTTCCTTCCTGTGGTATGAAGAAGCCTTTTCTGACTCAGCAGGATCAAGAGATCCTCTGTTTTTCTTCAGTCTTTGGACTGAGTGATGCCTGACCTAGATCTTGCAATACTGTGAATTGACTTGGGAAAAAAAAAAAAAAAAAAAAAAAAAAAAAAACAACAACATTTTCAAAGGAAAAAGCAAAATAGATTGGTGATAGAAAGCTTTGTAACAGATACAGAGAGATTGGTATTACCAAAATAAAGAAAGGGGCAGATATATTATTTATTATAATACAAATGAGAAGTTCAAAGGTATGTGAAAATCATTATTTATCTAGCTGTGGTGGTTTAACCCTGGCTGGCAGCTCAACACCACACAGATGTTTGCTCATTGCTCCACAGAGGCATGGGAGAGAGAATGAGAACTGTAGCAGTGAGAAAACTTGGGAGTTGAGATAAAGACTGTTGAATAGATAAAGCAAAAGCTGCATGCTCAAGCAAAGCAAAATAAGGAATTCATTCACTTATTCCCATCAGCAGGCAGGTGCTCAGCCACTTCCATGACAGCAGGGCTTATCATGAATAACAGTTTCTTGGGAAGACAAATGTCATCACTATGAATGCATTCCCCTCTCCCTTTGTCCTTCTTTTCCCCAGCTTTTATTGTTCATCATGACATCATACAGTACAGGATATCCCTCTGGCCAGTTTGGGTCAGTTGTCCTGGCTGTGTTCATCCCCAGATTCTTGTGCACCCTAGCCTCCTCACTGGCAGGGCAACACAAGGACCAGAAAAGTCCTTGACTTTGTGAAAGGACTGCTTAGGAAAAATTAAAACATTGGTGTGTTATCAACACTGTTTTCATCACAAAACTAAAACACAGCATATGAGATACAATGAAGAAAATCCCAGCCAAAAAACAGGACACCAGCAGGTGTTTGAAGCCCATCTGTGGACTTCATATACAACAGTTCAAGCAATACAGCTGGACCTTCACTGCCTAATAATTCAGCCTTAACACTGAAAGGTGTAATTTCAGTGAAAAGGAGAAGAAAAAAAAAAAAAAAAACAACAAAACAAAAACAGAACTGTAAAGGAGTTAAGACTATTCTTACATGTATATGCATATCAAAAAGGACTGTCCTATTTAAAATGATTTGAGGCTTTCCTATACATGTGTAGAAAATGGAATGTACATGTAAAATATTTTTTTATCCATTATTACAATGTTTTGTTTTGTTTTGTTTCCTCTTTAATAAGTATGGCTGTGAAGATGTATAATTTTCTTTAAAAATAATGTTCACTTAAGAACTTTCATAGCCACATTTTTTTTTCTATTAAATGAATACCCATGCACAAGTGGTAAATTCTGTTACACAGACTACCCTTTGATTTATATTTTCAAGGAGTCACTTTTCAATGAGACAAAGCTTTGTCAGCTGATCATACTTTTTAATGCAACTAACAATTCACTCTAGCAGTCATTTATTTTATTCCAGATTGTATGTCATAATATTATATCAATATTGTAATTGAAAATTACAGTTAAAACAATTATCACCTGAAATGATGCATACAGAACATGTACTTGTTTCTGTACAGATTGTTGCATACTTTCTTAAAGGATAATCAAAACATTATTTTGACCTTCCTTGAAGCTGTATCTTGGCAAAAGCTTTAAGCCCTATTTCATTCAATTTTTAAAAAATCTTTGAGCAATCTTACTCCCTTACAGGTTGTCTAAGGTCTCTTATCCTCATTTCTATATTCTGCTTCACTGTAGAACACATAAAGTTTATGTTTCTCTTCATTCTTCAGGAATTTATTTACGTCTGGAGGCTGACAAGTTAAGCAAGCCAGCTAAGGTTAGTATCAGATCAATAGGTAGAGCTAAGGGCTATGAAGCTTCCCTAATGTGTCCTCAGCCCAAATTAGCTTTTCTGATATTGAACGTTGCAATGGTTTTATTCAGGTGGGCAGCCAAGCTCCACCGCGACTGCTCTCACTTCCCCTTTCTCAAAGGGGAAGTGGGGAAGGGGGAGAAAATACAACACAAAGGTCTGACAGTTTGAGATAAGGATGATTTAATTAAAGGGAATAGGAAGAGGGGGGGGGGGGGGGGGAAAAAAAAAAAAAAAAAGGAAAAAGAATAAAAAAAAGTCTGCGTGGAAGTACAGAGAGAGAAAAGCAGTTACTCTCTACTTCCCATCAACAAGTGATATTCGGCCACATCATGGGAAGCAGGGTCTCAATATGCATAACAGTTGTTCGAAAAAAAAAAAAAAAAAAAAAAAAGTGTCAATAATCAATATCAAAAAAAAAGTGTCAATAATCAATAACCAATAATCAATTTCTGCCTAAAGTGAAACTTTATTATTATTGGAAGTAATAAATGAATAACATTGGCTCCAGACTTGATTAGTTTAGTTGTAGCTGTTGTGAATCTCCTTAGAATCAGTGCAAAGCACATCATGGCAGCATGCTATAGCAGTTGTCTTGTCTGGCATATTAAAAACAAAGAAAGATTCAAGCAATTAGTGCTGAGAACAGATCTAGAAACCAACAAACAAACCATCACAATTGTTTGTAAACTCAGACTTTTACAGCTGTCTGAGAAATGCATTTCCCAGTAATAGTATCTTATGAAGATTTGCATACTTTATTGATATTAGTATAAAGTAAGTATACATGTATATGCTGTATGCAAAATTTAAATGATTTTTTTAGAGAAAATGTAACCAATACTGATGTATTGAGAAACAAATATATATACATAGTAGCAAGGAAATATCTATTATAGCTACTTACCTGAAATATCTTTTCCCAATGGTCTAATTAACTTCATAGTGTGGCACTAAGACTTGATTTTCTTCCCCATCAGAAAACAAAATTTTGTACTCTGAATTATGCACTGACCTTGTTTATATCATAAACTCCAAAATACGGTGACATTTCTGTCATGTATTTCATGTAAAACATTTCAAAAGAATAAATTAATATTATTAAATAAATAGATGCTATATATACAAAACAGAGGCTTTTAGATAATTTATATTGCACGTTTGGTGATTTTGAAAAAGTGACTAATAATATGTTACATTTCTTGAAAGTATTGAATGTATTCTTGAATGTATATTTGAGGGAAAATTCTTCACTGTGAAGTGGCTATAAAATCTAAATGTAAAACTAATTTGTGTAATAGGTATCTATTTTTGCAAAGCAGAGCATCCTCTCCAATCAATTCTCTCTAAATAAAATAAAATAATAAAAAGCCTGCCATCTCTATGAAATATTATACGATTTCCAGCAGAACCATTTGTTTTTTGGCAGTGTGAGTGACTGAGTGCATAAACAATAACAACAAAAATTAATATTTCAGAGCCGAGCTTTTCGCTGTATGCAAAATTGGTATTTGATTATTGGAAGACAGATTGAGCCTCACTAGAGGCTCATTGGAGGGCTAACTAGCATCACTGTTGGCAATAGCTACAGCCGAAGTGGTTTGGTGTACTTTAGGGTACTGATCAAGTCAAGTACATCCTTATTTGACTTGATGTCAGGTTGCTTAAAACTAGGCTTCGTAGTTTCCTTGGGATAATGCAAAGCTTAGGCAGGACTAAGAGCAAGGAGCTAAAGTTAAAACCCCTTGGAAGCAGTGGCATGGCACGATTTCCAACTCATTTGTACACAGATAATCTCTCAGAGAAAGGGGTGATCCAACTACTTCTACAGGTCGAAAATTAGTTACAAACTAAAAAAAAAAAAAAAATCTTAATCTTTGACTCTTGACGCAAAACAAAGCTGTATCTGACAATAGTCAGGTGCTTACCAGTCAGCTTCTGAAGTCTTTTTATTTGATGGCTTTGCCTTGTAGTTCTTATACAATGAACATGAAATTCACAACCTGAAATGATTCTTCTGAGTACCAACCACTATCTTTCTCTTAAAAATGCTGCATACCTGTTATCTTGCAAATATTTAGATTAGGCTATTGTGCATTCTGCTATTAATTTTGACCCTGACACACTGTAATAATATCTAATATAAATAAAGTTAATTTTATGTCAAAATAAAAATGTAAAAGTCAATGGTTATTTTTTGTTTGTTCGATTGGTTGATTGGTTTTTGTTTGGTTTTGGGCTCTAAAGTTTATATACAAGGTTCTACAAATTAGAATAAATTTGTTGCAGTCCATGCTAACAAAATAACAGTAAATTGCTATTATGAAGGCTTTATTATGTATGAATGCATAGTGCCCAGAGAGAAACTTGTTGGGGATCTGTGCAGACATGTAGCTACCTCAGAACATTCCTGATCCAGGAGAGGAATGGGTAATTGAGGAAGGCAAAATAAAATACACAAGTCTTACTAATTTTATTAAAAGCAGCCTATTTTTACCCTCTTTTCCTTAGCTTAAGGAATTTCATGAATTATGTTTTACAATAAAGAAGTTTTGGGAATATTCAAGGAATTAATAAAGGACTTCTCAGGTCTGACATGATTTTCTGCTTTTCATAACCAACCTAGAGCAAGTCTAGACTAAAAACATTAGTTAGGGCTGGCCAAGACCTGGTGCAAATTAAGGAGGTATTGTCAGGAGGTATTTACATGGCTTGAAGCTGAAAGATTCAGCATGTGGCCTTTTTTGACTTAAAAAAAAAAAAAAAAAAAGAGAGAGAGCGCGAGAAACAAAGTCAATAATGAGGTTTAAACACTATGGTATACTCATGAAAAATGCATACATTTGTGGTATTAAGGTGATGCCAGTACATTAAGGCTCCTAGGGAAAACATTTAATGCAGAATTATTTTCAAATTTTCATCTGTAAATTGATTAATATGTACTTATCTTTTGAAGAGTAGCTACATCATTGAGAATCTAATTTTAATCACCAAAGGATGGAATGAGAGAATTTCAATCCTGCTTTAAGTGCACATCTCAGTATAGCACTAACTATAGTGGTGCTACTGCTACTGGATGAATTGGATTAATTTGAAATTAAATATTTTTTTTCCTCTTTTTTTTTTTATTTTTTTTTTTTGACCATGACTTAGACTTTATGAAAATCCTGTGGAATTTTAATGATTAAAACTAATATGAAAAACTGAGTCACAGTGTAAATATAAGAGGAGGAAGAAAAATACTGAAAGGCAAGAATGTAGTTGCCTGTAAAGCAGGTACTTATATCATTATAATCTAGGACATAAAACCAATCTAGGTGTGTGAAAGAGCATGGGGAAAAGAAAGAAGAAAGAAAAAAAAAAAAAGAGCTTATATACAAGCAGGTGAAAAGCTTATATACACTCAATGAAAACTTCTGTTTCCCGTTTCACGATCTTTGATATTTTATTATTATTATTATTATTATTTTAATTTCTGAATTTTGGACCTGTTTTTTGTTGTTTGCTTGTTTTTAGTTTTGTTTTTCTCATTTTTCTTGCACAACTTTTTTCTTGTGATAGATACTCTTGATACTCTTTAAGCTCTGACATACATATATGCATTTACATTTATATTTGCACTTACACTTACAGTTATATAAACACAATAAATATATATGACAGAAAATTTAATGATAAAAAATTCTGACATCCACCTGCAAATTTAATGTGTTTGAAATTTTAAAGTGTATTAGTTTTTTTGTTTTTCAGAGAATTGATTTTCTTCCTAATTATAACTGTAAGAAATTTTTGAGTAAATCTCTAGTCTAAACTTTTCTGAATATTTCATTACATTAAACTTAGAGGGGAAAGAAGAGCTCTATTATGAAAGTATAGGTGACTCATGCTGATATAACAGGTTTTACTGCCAGAACAGAAAATGGTTCTAAGGTAGGGAGTAATTCCTCTGTGTGTTTTCTGATTAAAATAGTATTGATATTTAAGGCATTGAAATACTGCTGCATAATGCTGGCTAAGTCATGCCAATTCTGGCAAGAGCTTCAAAGAATGGATTCCTCATCAACAGAAGAGAAGGCATCCTGAATGGATCTATGAGTTTCAGCAACCCAAAAACACAGTAGAGGAAGACCACCTTATGCCCAAACAAATTTAAATTGCAGAGATGATTCGTGAATATATTCTCCATGTTCCTAAGCTAACAGCATCAAATCTGCTTCTCAGCTTTTCACCTGCTTGAAATGGTTAAAAAAAAAGGAGGGTGGAAAATCAGGAAAGATAAAGAAGCTGAGAGAATCTGCTGGGTGATGGTTTTGAAGATATTTGACATCTGAATAACACTGAGCAAATGGAAGGTCTTTGTAACTTTAGCTGTTCAAAATAAGCTTTTTTGTAAATATTTTGAGAGCAAAGTTCTAATACCTAGAGAAGACCTGTCAAGACTTTAGCATAATGTGGCACTGACTGACCATCACTGAAGCACCCGTCTCTTCTTCCTCTTATTGTTCCTAGTCAGGTTTATGTCTTACTGGGAGCCTCAAAAAGCTCTTAAAGAAGAGGTAAAGGCATGCTGCAAGTATTAATAAAAATATAAAAAACTCAGAAAAGAACACAATAAAGGAAAATAGATATTCTAGTGAACTAAACATTTGGAGAGGAAACTAGAAATGAACACTATGGATTTGTATACGTCTCCTGAACAATAACTACCATTATAGTAAAGTTATAGTGGCAGTAGACTTTTTTCATATATGACTATCAACATTGCACAGTGCATGATTTGATATCTAAAATGCTTTTTTAGGAAATGTTGGAAAGAAGTGAAGATCAGAACTTTTTCAAGAAATAGATGTTTTAGTAATTTGCTTCATTGCATTTATAGATCAAGTCTTATGGCTTTTAAACATTAATTCATCTGTTTTCTATAAATACTGTCTTAATTCGCTCTAAGAATTTGGACAGTACTTGATCTGATGCCCAGAAGATGGAAAACGGCATTATACGCTGACATGTTACACAGTCAGTGTAACGAGTGTAACAGTCAGTCTTTTTCAATAATTTATCTTTACTCTTTTTCATCAATACTAGCACTGCATTATACTTATACTCAACATGTAAGAAATTATGAACAGATCTAGATATCAAAGTGAAGATCCAGTTCAAAACAGTATAGATCTTTAAAAGACTGGAAGTTTTCCTAGTGCTCAAATCCCATTTCTGATTTTCACAATGGGTAGCAGGTAACCGTCTGTACCACTTTGCTCACAGATATCTTTGGAGCTAAAGGGGTCATTCAACCTCCAGATTATACTGTCTTCACTGGAGAAATGGAATTGTATGGATTCTGAATTCATGTGACCTGATGGCCCTTGTAAGATTGTAAGGTAGCTTGTATGTTGTATGTGATTTGTTGCTTTCATCAGCCTCCAGTTTTTCTTCTAATTTACTGTATTTCTATAATATTTTTTCTTATTTATGAATACTAAAATTAGTAGGTAACAGCCAATTTCATTAACTAATTGTTGTGATTTAACCTTGGCAGGCAACTAAGTATCACATAGCCCACTCTCCTCAGGTAGGATAGAGTAGAGAAATGTAAAGGTAAAAGTGAAAAAACTCATGGGTTGAAAGACAGTTTACTAGGTAAAGCAAAAGTCATGTATGCAAGCAAAGCAAAACAAGAAATTCATTTGTTGTTTCCCATCAGCAGGCAGGTGCTCAGCCACTTCCACAAAAGCAAGGCTCCTCATGCACAATAGTTTCTTGGGAAGACAAACATCACTATGAATATATTCTTTTCCCCATTTCTCCTTATTTCCACCAGATTTTTTTTTTGCTGACCATGATGCCATATGGTACAGGATATCCCTTTGGCCACTTTGGGTCAGCTGTCCTGTCTGTGTCCCTTCCCAGCTTTTTGTGCACCTCCAGTGTCCTTGCTGGCAGAGCAGCACAAGAAGCTGAAAAATTCTGCAAGCACTGCTCTGCAACAACTAAAACATTGGTCTGTTATCACCACTATTTTAATCAAAAATACAAAACTCAGCATTGTGTGAGCCTCTATGAAGAAAATACCTCTATCTCAGCCAAAACTATGACACTAGTCATATTACATTGATCTACATACAGGCTGTGAAGCATAAACTTTTCCTACAGCTGAAAGAGGCAAAACACTCAGGCTGTATTTCAAAAACTTACAGGGTATATAGAAATCACACATTTGTTGTGTTGCAGTGTGTTGCAGTCTATTGTTTTTTTTATTTATATTTTTAATAAATTCAACTCTTTCATTAATTGTTTCCAAAAATAAAATAAAACATACATTATCTTTGCAAGCTTCATGACTGTATCATTATCCAAAAGGCTTAGTAAAGTGAAATAACAGATGTATTTAAAGCAGCATCTCTTGCCTTTGATTGAATGCATCTATTCAGGTAACACTGTTTAGCAGTGATAGCTTGGCTGTGGTCCAGCAGTTTAATTAGCACTTGTTTCCCTAATCTCTTATAGAAGATAATATTATTACTGAATTCAGGGATTCTGAAAATCCTGTATCTGACAAAGCAGACTTAATAATGAAAACCACTATTTTTTCACACTGTATTTGTCTTGGCAAGTACACCTGCTAGAACACATCTATTTTTCACAAGCTAGGAAACATGAAGTTCAGAGTTGCAATCCCTGAGTTGTTCACTCTTCAGCAAGAAACAGAACTGAACAGGAATTAAAATTGAATGAAAACTGGAGAGGGAGTTGAAGAGAAGGACAAAGTCTACAGCAGAGCATCATTTTCTGGACAGATGTTAATTTGTTTCTTACTGGGTGAAACAGATCTGCTGTTACATATCTGTGTGTGAATTTTGAAATGTTTTTGAGCAGAATATCTACGGAGCACTGAAAGTTGACTCCAGTGCCTGGGGTTGGTTCAGTTGCCTGATTTCTTCACACAGGCTGGCTGTCTGGCTAACTTGACTCTTGCTTGACAACTGCTGAGAGATGATTTTTAGAGAATCATAATCACAAAAGAGAACTGTTTTGTTTTGTTTTGTTTTGTTTTGTTTTGTTTTGTTTTGTTTTGTTTTGTGAGAAGAGAGGAAACAATGTTCTCAGAAGCAATGTCACTAATTTTTTTTTTTGTTTATTATTATTTTTTTTGTCTGTCCCTATTCAATCATCCTCTGGGCAGCATGATTAGTGTAGGATGAGGAAGTATATGGTTAGTGATTATGCCTTGGCCACAAAATTAAAAAAACAAACAAACAAATAAGCAAAAAAAAAAAACCTATGATATAGGATATATCATATTGGGAAACATTGTAAATTTACTTCCACAAATTTCAAAATAACTCCATTAGAGAGGTGTTAACGGACAGCCAGAGTACCAAGAGCAAACACTAGACGTAATTAAGGAAAATGTACCTTTTGCAGTCATCTTAAGCTGGTTTAAATACAAATTTAAATACAAATTTAAATACAAATTTAAATACAAAAGAAAGGGAGAGATGCCCAGAAGACACCCATGCTAAATTCCATGAACTGGGAGTGCAGCATGTGGGCATGATGGAGGTCAGGATCATTGAGAAGTTCAGGCTGGAAACTCCAGATGCAACACTTTTCACATTTGTAAAATGGAACTTGTTTACATTTTCTTTTGTTGTGTTCTTAAACAAACAAAACAAAAGAAAGTAAACAAACAAAACAACAACAACAACAACAACAAAAAACCAACCACAGGGCTTAAAGAAACACATTTAGAATGTGTTCCCTTCCCTTGAAAGGGAAAAGAGAAATGGGCAATAGTTAAATGCAAAGAACAAAATTTCTCAAGGGAGCTGCATGTGTGCAAATCACTTTTCCTTCCATCTAGTAAACTGGATGTATCAACAGCTTGCAAATATATTACGTTTATAAAACACTTGAATTTTGCAATTCAATCTCAATACATTTCATTTTAAACAAATAACAATGCAGAATCTCACATGGTGTAAAATGAAAGCTGTGGATTTTCCACCAAGAAGAGAAAAACTTGTTTATGTGTTCTGATATACAAGTGCTGATGCTCCTCTTAGAAACTGTAGTGGTTCTTATTCGTAGCTGTGCAGCAAAACTTTCCTTTGCATTTTCCTACCCTTGTAGTGGGAACCATCACAATTCATAGTCTGGCATCACTGGATAAATTGGCAATGAGCTTGTTTTTTCTTAGTCTGTTGTGCTGCAATTTGTCTGTGTTCATTAGCTGTTTTGCAGTCAAGGTACACAAGGTAGCAAGGGCAGGTGCTTCTGTCAGCATCCTGAGGTGAGGTCTCTTCTCCCAGGATTCAGTGCTCACAGGCTCCACATGCACACATGGATAATTTCATCACCACTTAATCTGAAGTGCTTAATTTTCACTCTCCAGGTTGCACCTTTAATAGATTCTCTTTCTCCATTAAGTAGATAGGAAATAAGTTTCTGTTAGGTACACAAACTAAATACCTAAATTAGACAGTCTGAGTAGTCCTGATAGCATTCATTTTCCATATGCTTTATAATATACGAACTGAGTTATTCTTAAGAGGAATTGGAAAACAAAGGAAATATACTGCTTACAACATGTTGTTTTCTCTCTCTAATGAGTGTGTCTCTTCATTCTTTCAAATTGCTGTATTGGATTCTATTGCTTTTGTGTATGTGAGTATGAGTTTGTTTGTGATGGTTCAGACACAAACAAAAGGTTTTACTTAGGTATGTCTATTGCCATTAAAGCTCAAGGCCCAGAGAAAGTGGTAATTAAACTGCTGATGCCCCATATAAGAGCTAAGTTTACTTATAGACTGCAAAGCAGTAGTGTAGAAAACATTGCTCAGCTGGAGATGAGTTTACTACCAAAGACAAGTTTCCCTTGATATTAAGAAGACTGTATTGAGAAGAAGCACAATTAATATTATTTCTTACTCTGTTTACAAATCCAAATATATAATAAGATTCAAATTTCAGATTGGAGACATGACTACTCTAACTGTTTGGCATTGCCAAAAAATTCCATGTGAACAGCCATGATGAGCTACTGACACAATTAATGGAACTATTCACAAAACCCTGAAGGATGTGTGTGAAAAAAAACAAACAAACAAACAAACAAAAAGAACGAGGGGTTGATGTAACATCTTGAAGTGCTTTCAGAGACTGCATTACTCTCTAAAAGATAAGCAGAAATCGTACTTCACTTTAAGATGACTACACTGACAGTTGTGAGTTTTGCAGCTCTCCAGACTTGAAGCTGCATAGTCTCATTTGCAGGTTTTCCCCACCTGAAGAAGAAAACAGTCTGTGCCCTGCATAGTGCTAATATGGGGCTGATTTATGTTCAGTCAGTTCAGGACAGACTAAAGTGAGGCAACCTTAGCTTGCTATATAAATAAATACATGATGCTTCTTCACTCAGAATGGGTGTAAATATTTACACAGGGAAAAAAAAAAAAAAAAAATTAGAAAAAATATGTATATGTGTATTTACATATATATATTTGTTTGCTTTTTCTAGCACCTTAGAGAGGTGGAGTTCTGGCAGAGTACAGTTTTCCTACTGTATCCCTATTTCAGACAGTTTACCTGGTTGTTAAACACTCATTGAAGCAACTGGAATGTCCCAGCTATTTTCACTAAAAGGCGTAGAAACTGAGAGAAGTCCAGACAACATAAATACTGGGGCAATCCCAAGCACAAATACAGGCTGGGAAGAGAACGGATTGAGAGCAGCCCTGATGAGAGGGACCTGGGGTGTCAGCAGATGAGAAGCCCAACATGAGCCAGCAATGTGTCCTTGCAGCCCAGAAAGCCAACCATATCCTGGGCTGCATCACAAGAAGTGTGGCCTGCAAGTCAAGGGAGGTGATTCTCCCCCTCTGCTCTGCTCTTGTGAGACCCCACATGGAGTACTGTGTTCTGCTCAGGGGCATCCAGCATAGGAAGGTAGGAAGGACCTATTATAATGAGTCCAGAAGAGGGCCACGAAGATGATTCAAGGGGCTGGATTACCTCTCCTACGATGACAGGTTGAGGTAGTTGGGGTTGTTCAGCCTGGAGAAGAGAAGGCTCCAGGGAGACCTCATTGCAGCCTTCCAGTACCTAAAGGGGGCCTACAAAAAAAGCTGGGAAAGGACACTTTGTCAGGGACACTTAGTGATAGGACAAGGAATAATGTTTTTAAAATAAAAAAGATATTCAGGAAAAAAAAATACTTAGAGGGTGGTGAGGCACTGGAACAGATTGCCAAGAGAAGTTGTGGATGCCCTATCCCTGGAAGTGTTTAAGGCCTGGCTGGATGGGGCTTTGAGCAATCTGGTCTAGTGGGAAGTGTCCCTGCCAATGGCAGGGGTGTTGGAATTAGATGATCTTTAAGGTCCCTTTCAACCCAAATCATTCCATGATTCTATGATTATCACTAAAAATCTTACATTGAGGGGAAATTTCCTCCCCATATTTGTAATGAAGGAAATTCAGAAGTGAATGTTAACTTTTTTTTTTTTTTTTAGCCACCTTCTTTGACTTTTAAGATTGTGCACTCTTGTTTCTTTATAATGCCTGAAATAAGCCCCTTTTTTTCCTACTGTTTCCTGCACTTCTTTCCCTTCAGTTTTGTTCCCTTTACTCTGGGAGAATAAAGAGGGAAGCGGTTTCCTTTTTCTAAAAGAAAAGGCCCCAATTCATTTTTTTTCCTCTCAATCTGGATATACAAACACACATTCATCTTTGCCTGTACAGATTATGGGGCCTATTTGTCTACTTTAGTCATGACTCCTCTCCTCCGGCATAAATCTGAGCCTACGTTTGGATGTTTCACGTGTTGTCTATGGTATTAGTAGCAGGCTGTGACACCACTGACTCTCAGGTTGCACAGCTCCAGTCTGCACTCATGTTTCAGTCTCACCAGAATTACTTACATCGTGCAGCAAAGTTTACCATTAATATTTTAAGTGTGTATGTAAGTGTGTATATATGTGCATAGGGGAACACAGAGGATGACCAGAACGTTAGTTAGTTACTAGATTGAATAATCCCAGAAGAAATTTTAAATAACCACAGATCAAAATCTATTTCAGCTCTGTGACCTTATCTTGAAAAATATACTAGCTTTTTCTTTACCTCGGTGCATTTGAGGTAGCAAAAAGGCTGTGCAGAGATCAAACAGAGTGAAGCATCACTCAATAAAAGTAACCCTCAATGGAATATTTGGGTTATAAGGCACTATTACAACTATTTCTAATTTCATTGGATTCCTTTATAAAAATGTTCATTCCTTGGTTGACTGGAATGGTATAATATGAGCCTGTGTGCCAGCTTCTTTAGTTAAGATATTTCCATTTACATTTTTGCATTGGTGGATTTTTGACCATGTTAGTAATTGCTCAGTTATTAAAAGTGGCACCATTTTTCAAGTAACTCAGGTGTGACCATATGATATACAATTAAAAGCACTGAGACTAAAAGACTTATGGCATTTATCCAGTGCTGTCATACTTAGTGAATTCTCTGGAGTTAACCAACAACTTCATCTTCAGGCAGGCATGTGAGTACTAGACTTGACTGAAAGTACAGTTTATTATACTTAGTCTTGCCTATTTTAGGGTATTTTGAATTTCAGAGTTAAAAGAAAATAAATACAAAAACAAACAAAAACAAACAAACAAAAAACCAACAAACAAACAAAAAAAAACCTTCCTTTAAAGAAAGACTTAATTTTTTTTTAAAAAAGGGGGGGGGGGGGAGTGAGGGAAGGGGGGTAAAGTCAAAGGGGAAGCCTCCCTTCCAGACCGTGCTGTCTGATGTTGTAATTCCTAGTCCTGTTGGTTTTGTGTACTACAGTCCTTTGGATAATATATCCTGTAAGGATCCATGTAATGACTAATGCTAATAATAATGCTAATATTTATATAAGAATAATGCTAACCTTTCCTAGAAAATATTTACAGGTTAAATAAAATATTTACAAGCTAAAGAATCTGCCTAGCCAATGGAAGACAAAGAACCAAATAATTCAATTTATTTGAATCAAAATAGTAGCATTCTCAAAATTCATTATAACTTTTCTTCTTGAAAGCAATTTGAAGATTCAGGACAAATAAATTTACTAAAATATAAGCATTTAGTTGTTGCTGTCTGATGATGAAGTTAACTGTGCTGTGTAGTCACAATGATGACAAACACACACAAACACACACTCAAAAAAAAAAAAATAAAATAAACACTTATTTGAAATGTATGTCTCAATGCGAGCTTCATTTATGAGTTCAGTTTTGGCACATAAATTTTTTACCTGAAGAATTTTACTACTTCAAGACATATCTGCTCTTCTTGCTCAATGTTCTTTCCATCTTCAATTAGTAACCACTGTTTTCCTAGCTGATACTATCTTTTTTCCCAGAATAATTGTTATATGAAAAAGGAAAAACAAACAAACAAACAAAAAACACAGCTACTCTTTGTTCTCTTGAAGATTAGCAACAAATAATAAAAGTGTAATGTAAATAATGTGATAAATACCACATAAATATAGTACAATTTAGGTTGTGTAGACATGCATGTAAAACCCTAAAGTTGGAGAATGCCATTGGGCTGACTTCCTCACTTCCTGACTTGAGAAATGTCAATAAGTATTCAATATGCACTTTGCCTATCTTATATGCACACTTATAAAGACAGTGTAAGACTCATTTATCTAATGTTGAAAGTAATTTATAAAGTTTATGTTTTCAATGTGTTTTTGCTACATTATAAAGCCTTAGACTGAAGAGAAGTAGAAACATATTTTGAAGTCAGTTTGACCCAATTTGTAGCATTTCATGTAAGACGTAAGTTAAAAGAATTCTTAAAATAAATCAATATAAAACTGCATTATATATATTTTTTTTTCTACCTTGGTATTCAATGATCCAGTTGCAATTGAAGTGTCTAAAGTCCAGATCCTGTAATTTGATTTGCATCAATTATGGTTGTGCTGGGTCTGGCTGGGATGGAGTTAACATCTGAATGCAGCTGAAGCAGCCCATATAGTGCTGTGCTCTGCATGTGTAGGTAGAATAGCACTGGCATCACACCAGTGTTGTGTCTATTGCTGCATAATACTGGCACCGCATCAGGACTCCCTCCCCAAGAGCCAGCAGGATGGGGGTGGGCAAGTGATGGGGAGGAGACATCACTAGGGCAGCTGACCTAAACCAACTAAAGGGATATTCCATATCACATGATGTCACACAGCAATAAAAGGTGGGAAAGAGGAAGGAGAGGAGCGGGCTCTCATTGTGGAACTGCCTGCCCTGCTGAACAACTGCTACGTGTATTGACACCCTGCTTCCCAGCGATGTGGCTTGTTGATGGAAAGTAGAGAGTAACTGCTTTTGTCTCTCTGTGCTTATGTGCAGCCTTTGCCTTTAATAAACAAAACAAACAAACAAAACAAAACAACAACAACAACAACAAATCTATTAGTTTTATAAAGTTAAGATGCAAAAACATATTAGAATATTTAAAAGTATTTTGTTTGCCTTTTCTAACAGGTCTTAATTTTGTTTTGGATGTATTCTGGGGAACAGCATAAGCAGAGAAATGGAAATGCTCTGATGTTGTGAATTTGCCTTTGAAATTCAATGCAGCTATGCACATCAGCATGCTTACGTGATCCATAATTATACCTGAAGAAGCTTTTTATCTGAGTCCCATGGGATTTGGCTTCCTAACTCAATTAAATCCATTCTATTTCTTTAGATTCACTTCATCCCAAACCTTCATGCTGAGCTTTAAAATAAGCTTTGGTGAAAGAAGCAAAGTTTTCTTCTCAAACTCAAATAGTAATGATTTTCATTTCTGTTACCTAATGAGATTAAAATACTGAACTACTGTATTACTCTAGTGGCCTCTTTCTGTTTGGTAAGCTGGCTTAAGTGTGGCAAGTATGTAGCATATGGGAACAGAGGAAATGTCAAACTGTGGAGCAAAGATTTACAAAACCTAATAACTTTTGTAAGCTTTAGCTTCTAGACTTAATATAGGGAAAAAAAAAAAAAAAAAGGAAAAGGCCAGATGCTATAATAATATGAGTCCTTCTAAGTTCTTCTTAAATGAAAGTAAAAGTGTACAAACAGATTTATAATGACTTTTTGTAATCTGTGAAGTGAGATTTACTGTATATTTTCTCTTTAAAGTTCAGTTAATATTGTTGTTCCTTACTAAGTCTTTAATGAATTTCCTGTTGGCTTTAAGCTACCATGTTTTGGACTTGGTAGCATCCGCAGGAAAATAATTTACACCATAAAAATGTCTTTAATTAAAATTTTATTTCTGTTTCATAAGCAAATGTGTTCTTTTTTTTTAAATTATTATTATTATTATTATTATTTTTTAGCAATTCAAAGCTAAATGGTCCCTGCATTGCACACAGATGTAAGCTCTCATTGCAGTTGTGTGGGGCAGTTATGCTTTTTTTTTTTTTTTTTTCTTGCAATCCTGTTATTTAATAGATAAAAGTACTTTTGCTATAAAAAGAGATTTCTGTTAATTAAAAAAATCCCAAATGACAATGACCAAGTTCCTTATTTTGGCTAAGATGTGTTTTCTAATTGTTATGGTACCGAGAGCTGTATAGTAAGCTTCAGAGTAATACAAAATATACCTTTGGCCATTGAGGTGTTCACACAGAAACTTTTCAATGATTCTTGGGATTGAAAATAAATGCAAAAGAGAAGACAAATGTATCTCTTTCTGAGCCCTGGATACTTGTATGCTTACACATTAAGTAGTACACCCATAATGTAGCAGTATCAACCAAGATGTGTATTTTTTACTACTGCTATGTAAAGTATGTACTGTTATGTAACACAACTTTTAAAAATGACAGTGATGTTTTAAAGTAAATGTAAGCCCTGCCAAAGGGACAGCTACACCAAGGATACATTTATTTTATTTTATTTTATTTTATTTTATTTTATTTTATTTTATTTTATTTTATTTTATTTTATTTTATTTTATTTTATTTTATTGTCTTTAATAATTATTTCCCCAAGTCTGTTGATAGGGCATTGATGGTTTGACCTACTCCATGGAAAAGCCCTCTGGCTTCCAATGCAGAAGTACTCATTGCCAGGCCACACACTGATGCCACAAAAGCCACAACCAATCAGAACGCTGTAATTGCTTGCTCAGTTCTTTTGTGTGCAGATACACACACAGTCAAAATGAAGCTCTGATATGCACATATACCACAGATTATTTAAAAAAACTTGTCAGCTTTGACACAAATAAGTAACTTTTTCATATTGAGTAAAAGAAAAAAAACTTCCTAGAACTGCTTTACACTGTTAAATATTGTACTGTATTTTAACCTCTACTTAGTTGTAGATACAGATACAAATGTCTTTCAATACGTCCATGCCTACAGTTTGAGCTTAGCAGCATTAATTGTAGACTATAAATAGTCATCAAAATTCATAGGAGGTGTATGCAGTTAACGTGTAATATGGCAAGGAAAATTGTCAGTCCAAGATCATGGTTTTAAAATATTAATTCTCTCCATTTATTATAAGATTGAAAGATAGTGTAGAACAGAATGAGAAACAGAAATATGCATTTTTAATATGTGTTATTGCAGGCAACCTCATGGCTTATGTACACTTAATTACATGCTTAGACTTTCTAATCTTTGAACTTTTTAAAGTAAAAAAATTCCTTTGAATCAAAGTCTGTTTGAAGTAAATGTTTCTTCGGGTCTCAGATCCTCTGAAGCACTTACTACAAATCTTTTCATTTCTGTATAGTCCCAGTCAAGCATCCATGCTACTGCAGTTTAAGAAACTTCCAGCAGCTAAGCCACAGCAGCAAGGTGTTTGCACTCTCCTATACACATGATGTAATTTGACCCATTGTAATCCTTTTGTATTACAAACAAATCTGTTGAATTTTCTCATATTTAGTGCACATGGAGAATATTCGCATGTTCAGTTATTTCATTTCAGCTGATATTCAGCAACTTGATAATGCAGCCATATTCTTTGCAGGATAAAAATTATGAAGGTCTAAAGTGCAGCTGCTGTCCCATGTGTTACTGTTTCAATGTGAAGAAAAACTTGGTATCCCCCATAATCTCCAAAATGAAGCTACTGGAGTACAGAATGAATTTTCAAAAGCAGTTTCAACAGTAAGAAGCGCTTATGGAGAAGCGCTTATATATAAATAACATCATTTGCCATACAATTGATGTTATGATACATTATTATGGTCCAGGGATTCTCTTTTCTTGGAAATCTTTCTAAAAGCGATCCTAATATGTGTTTGTTTAATTTTCAGAAATTAGAATAACCATTCGCCATTGTATTTTCTCTTAAGGTTGAGTTACTGTTTCAGTCATTTGTAATTCCAGAGGGAAATCTAAGACCAGTATATATCACAATTCAGGTACCTAAATCATATAGTGAACAATACAGATTGTAAGCAATTGCACCAATGAGAAGTTAACTTTCAAAATAAATCATAAAATGTTTGGAGACTAAGGAGGGAAGAGACTTGTATTCTTAATGTCTTAAAATGAACTGCTGATACTCCAGAGTAGTCAGGAAAGAAAGAAAGGCTGCGGAACTGTCCTCAAATAAAGATGTATAGTAAATAAAATAAACACACACACACACAAAAAAAAACAAACATTTCAGATCATTAATGCAGTTTTATATCAGGACAACAGAAATTATACTAGTAAATCAACTGCTATGTTTTGTGGCTGTTGATTACATTATGCTTCCATCTTTATGATGTAACTGTAAATATACATGTATAGATGTCTTAGATCCTGTCTGCCCTGAAGATACATTACTGAAAGAAGGTAGCATACAGAAGCACACAAAAGATTAGGTACCTGTGTATTAGGTCTGTTTGGGATGGAGTTAATTTTCTTCTTAGCCGGCCATATGGTGCTGTGTTTTGAATTTGAGGCCAAATCAGTGTTGATAACATATCAGCATTTTGACTATTGCTGAGCAACTCTTGCACAGCACCAAGACTTTTTCTTTCTCTCACTCAACTGCCCCAAGCAGACAAGACTTGGGGGAAGGATTGGGCAAGAGACTGGGAGCGGACACAGACTGGTCAGCCAATCCAAGTTGGCCAAAGGAATATTCCACAACAACTAACATCATGCTAAGTGATAAAAAAAAAAAAAGAAAAAGGGAGGGGGGAGTGGGGGGTAGGAAGAGGGGAGTGTCTCATTCAAGGTAGTTCTGTGTTGCAAAATATATTTATTCTATTCTCTCTTAAACAGCTTTGATATTCTTTATATATATATATATGTAATGGTGATAATTAATGGATTTCTATTAATTCAGGCAAAAATACTATTGCCTTGTTGTAGGTAAAAGGAAGAATGACATAAGGAATTTTGACTAGATAGACATAAAAATATTTTCACTCTTATCTTAAACCTAAATAATCCAGTATATGTACTTTGTTTCATCTTAATGTAGTATTCTGAAGCCAAGAAATAAAGAATTTAAAATTATTTTAAGGCAAACTATAGGGTGCGCTCTCCATTACTCTTCTTCTAGTGGATGAGTGCATTTTCCATGGTTTCCCAACTAATGAATCTGCCACTTTTAATGATTCTTTCAGGTGAGGCTGGAAAAATTATAATTTTTAGGAGTTAACATTTAATAAATGATATGAATCAAAATAACTTTTCAGTCTCAATGTTCTTCCTTTGCCTTTAATGCCTCAAATGTTCTTCCTTTTCCTTTATTGGCATCGTCTCATAACAGCCACCACACAATTCTAGTAGCCTACAAGGTAATTTTTGACAGAGTTTTATAAAGAATGTAAAATGTGATTTCAGAAGGAAAGTACTGTCTCAGACATAAGGGCTGCATAGTAGCATGCAGAGCTGTAATAGCAGCTTTAGTTAAAAAAGGAAATGTAAAAATGTATAAAATACACTTGATGAATTCATTTGAAAACATTACTACCAATGATAAATCTGTATTTTTTCATGTTTCCAATTTTATGTACTTTTTTGAAAGTACAAAGTCTAAGTGGTCTAAGAATAGAAGTGAACTCATTTTCTTTCTCATCTTCATGCATGTTACATTTTTAACTCTGTTTCTTTGTTCTTGTTATAATTCATTTTATAGCAAATGAAAGGATATGCAAACCAAAAATAGATATTTTTGCATTTCTTCATAAAAAGAACATGCAATAGAATACCACGTGTTATGTTACATAGAGCTAATAGGCACAAGTACTAATGAGTGTGTTATAATGATTAATGCTCATCTGAAATTACTATTATTATTATTTATTTTTTTTTATTTTTAATGCTGGCTAGTTTAAGCAAAAAGAAACAATCCTGGTAGGTCAAATGAGATAAACCAGAGCAGATTGATGGTTTTAATTTTGTGATTTTGAGGGTTAAATATTGTGAAAATTGCTGCTGTAGAACAACTTTATATGGGAAGTCATTTCATTTTAAGTCTTGTGCATCTCTTGATAATCTTTCAACAACTTTTTCTATGAACAGCCTATGAACAGGAGCTGGTTTTCCTGACAGATTCCTGACAGATTTCCCCTCACTTCCAGTTTCCACAAAAAATCTTAGCCACACAGCTACAATACCTTTGCTCACTTCTTCTGCCCATCACATTTTCTCTCCCTAACTATTGTCATCTAATTTTTTCTTCCACTAATGCCTTCTTTTCCAAGCTCTAGGTCCAAGACCAGGTGCCTTTTCCCTTATTTCGCATTTTTTTCCCATCTTTCACAATTTATGAAATCTCTTCCCTGTCCCATTTGGTTGCAAATGGCTGATGTGTTCAAAAGCCCTAATGTGGCTGGCAATTGGCAAATAGATAAAAAGTGCATGGTGACATTATGCAATGACCTATATACTCTGTATATAGGTCATCAGGTTAAGAATGGAACAACAAACACAGATAAACAGAAAAAAAGAAAAAAAAAAAAGTAATATATATATTTATATATACATATATTAAATGTAATAGATTTGGAAGAATTTACTGTTATTGATTTAGAGTTGTGAATATTTTAGGGTAATTGTTTTCAATTAATGTCAGACCTAAATTGTTTAGATTTTTAGATTCCAGGAATGTGGATTCTGATCAATGTATTGGAAACTTGAAGACTTACATGAACTCTGAAACCTATAAGCTGAATCAAAGCTTTTGAATGAAGCCAGGTTGTAGCAGTGAACGCAGGAGGCTGTAGCTCTATTTTCGCCTTTTCAGCACTGAATTTTCTCTTGAAAATAATGTATATGATCCTGAAAAATGAAAGGGAAAAACTCTTTGAAATGTTAAATTATTTTGTGTGCTGGGTCCTATAAAAAATTACAGCCCATGAGGAGCTTGTTTATCCATCAAAACAATCTCATTATTAGGACAGCGGTGTAGTGTGGTTTACTTCATACCTTGAAATCACTCAAAGAAATAACTGAGTGAATGATATTCACCCTCCTCTCTCTATTATGTTGTTATGTGCAGAAATAGCTGGCAGCATATTAAAATAGAGATCAGGGACTGAAACCATTCATTTCAATGCAGTTCTGAAATTTCAAAGCTGATGAATTTTCCAATTCATAAAATAATAATAATAATATAAAAAGATGATTGACTGCTTTATGATGTGACAATAGAAATAAAAACATCTGGTAAGTCTTGAGGGAATTTCTTTTCCACAGTTGTTTTTCACCAGCATAAATGTAGACGTTGATTCTAGCAGCAATAACTAAAAAGGGAAGCATTAATTTTTTTCTTCAGTAAATACTTGCCTACATGTAAAGAAAATAAAGAAAATCCTGTCAAAATAGAAATAAACCACAATTAGAACACAAAATTGAATAGAAATTTAATATTAACATTTAATATTAATATTTAATATTAAACTTTAAACCTTAGCTCTTTTCTGTCCCTGCTTATGAAGGTAGTAACACAGGTATTGAACACCTAACTGCATATATATGTGACATTTTTAAGGAACCAATGTCAATAGAAAAATCTAAAGATTTCTCTGAACGTAAGAGGCATCTTGAATATAATTAATCTTTGAAAATTGCATGCTTCAAGGAGTTGGAAATCAGGATTTTAATTAGGTTCCTCATACATCCAAGTTTTCCTAGACTGAAAAATGCATATGTACTCTATGCACCACATGCAGAGTGTACGTAGGAAGTGCCAGTTACAGTGCATGCATGCTACCATCTGTTGTAGTATTCACAGTAATCTCAGTTTGAAGACTATGACTAGACTATGTGTTTTTAAGACTCTTTATACTCCTCTGTTGCTGTGGGATAGGAACATTTCAAGCACAGATAGACATTTACCTCCTAAAATATCACCATTATCACAGAATGGTGCCTGTGTCTTATGATGAGAATTATGAACTTCTCTTATAGCTTTCCAAATTGCATTAACGCCTAGGAGAATAGGTGAAGTTACATTGTCTGTGAAGTAGCGTGAGGTATTTCCTCTAAGAATTTTAAGGTATTAAAGCTTCTAGCTGTGATAAGGTTAATACAGTTTTGATTTGAACATCAGTGTAAGCGGAGTTTAATATGGTATGATATTTATGTAAGTATGAAGTGAAGTGCTGTCATGTTCACTCCATTTGAAAGACCATGCTGAAAAGAGGACAAATATTTTGTTAAGATCTCTGAATGTGATCAAAGCCATTTTTCTGGAGAGGACATGGATTGCCTCATTTTATCTTGGATAATTAAAAATCTCAGACATTTTTTAATGTTTTAAATCATGGGTTTCTCTTTTGTAGTTGTTTGTGGTGAGTTAACCTTGGCTGGCTGCCAGGTGCCCTTATTTCTCCTTAACAAGACAGGGTTAGAAAATAGGATGAAAACAATGTATTGGTTGAGATAAAGGCAAGGAGATCACTCACCAATTATTGTGATAGACAAAACAGACTCAACTAGGGGAAGATTAATTTAATTTATTGCCAATTAAAAATTTAAGTAGGATAGTAAGAAAAAAAAAAAAAAAAAAAAAAAAAAAAAAAAAGACAAAACCACCTCTCCCTTCTTCTAAGGCTTAACTACATTCTTTTTTTCCCAACTCTTCCACTACCTCCTCATCCTACCCCTCCCCAAGTGGCATAGAGAAGGTAGGTAATAGGGGTTCATAACTTTTCATTTATGCCCCTAATTCCTCATTTTTTTCCCTTGCTCCAGTGTGGGGTCCCTCCCATGGATACTTCATGGCCTGCTGCAATTGGGCTACAGTTTTTCAAGAACAGGTCCAGCTTAGTTCCTTCTTGTGGACTGTGGTTATTCAAAAACTGCTCCTGCATGGGCTCCTCTCCACAGGCTGCAGCTCCAGCCTGGGGCCTGCTCCTGCGGGGGCTCTCCATGGGCTGCAGCCTCCTCCAGGCCACATCCACCTGCTCCACTGGGGCTCCTCCACAGGCTGCAGCACGGAGATCTGCTCCATGTGGGACCCATGGGCTGCAGGGGGACAGCCTGCTCCACCAGGGGCCTCTCCATGACCTTCAGGGGAGCTGCTGCTCTATGCCTAGAGCACCTCCTGTCCTCCTTCTGCACTGACCTGGGGGGCTACATCATTGTTCCTCTCAAATTTTCTCTCTCACAGATGTTGTGCAGTGTTTTTCACCATTTTTAAAGTATGTTCTCACAGAGACACTGCCAGCATTACTGAAGGGCTTAGCTTTGGCCAGCAGCAGGTGCCTTTTGAAGCTGGATGGAACTGATTCTGTCTGAAGTGGGGAAGCTCCTGGGTTATCCTTCCAGAGGCCACCCCTGTAGCCCCTGCCCCCTGCTACCAAAAGTTCGCCACATAAGCCCAATATCACACCATGACCTGCTACTTGTCTGTTTTTGTGTATCTAAAAATGATGTCACAGATATTTAAATTTTACAAAACATGCAAGCAAGCAAACCAAATTAGAACTTTTACTAAAGCTCAAGTTAAAAAAAAAAAAAAAGAAAAAAAGAAAAAAATATATATATAAAATACAAATCCATAATCTTATGAGCACACTAATATTCATATTTGTGTAACTTGCTGATTTCTTAATCCATCTGGTGAGACATACTGATATGGTTATTGCCAACAAACTACTAAGTAGTTTGGTAGATAGTTACATTAAAATCTAATGTTTGTTTTACTTTGCTATATGAAATATTAAGGTTAAAAATTAGACAATTCTATACATTTAGGAGATTTTGATTTACATTTTCTTTCCACAGAAATGTCATCCAAATATATATATCATATAGATATGTCACACAGAATTAATGTAAGTGCAATTCCTACAAACTCAGTTTATTTTTAATATTCTCCTTAAAATTCAAGAATGAAACTTTGAAAATTTTAGTTCATGCAAAACTTTGGATATTTTGTCTGTTTGTTCATGACTATTGAATGCCTTCTAGGCCCTATGCCTGAGCCTAATAAAATGGACTTCATGTGATCCTTGGTACGGGAACAGCGTGCTGAAAAAAAAAGTTTTAAATAGTTGAAAATCTGCTCTGCGTAGTTTATTCTTCATTAAATAGAAAGTCTGGAAACCGAGTTGGTGTATTATTGTAGGATTCGTGGATTCCTCAAGTTCAAGGAATAGAGAGCCATTAGAGAGCCAAATATCCTGAGAGGGAAAAAAACAAAAAACAAACAAACAAAAAAAACACTAATATTATAAATGAAATTGTAGTAACTTAATTAGACAGTGAAAGGCAATATTACAATTTGATAATCAAGTATGATGAAGAAGCTATTAGCTGTTAACTTGCATAATGGAATTAATGCTGCTTAGAGGTGTATTTTAATTCATTTTTGGCATTGGGATTTAGAAGCAGAGAGAAATAGAATCAGATCAGAGAGAGAATGTTCTTTTAGAAAGGTAAAATATGAAATGATCAAGGATGTAAATGAATTTGGAAATAAATGGAAGATAGTTTCTTAAGTCCTGTGGAAAGCCATACTGCAGTTTTGTATCCATTCACTTCACTTGCTGCAAACATTCATCTCCATCTTTTTGGAGCCTTGTCAAGTTTACTAATTTTTAGGGACTGTTGAGTAGGAATATGAAAACAGGGACGTAATGTCTTTTCCTGTCCTTAAAAGTAAACATAGGAGGACACAGTCCAAAGGCATATATTTCACTATGAGAATTCTGTTCACTGCACAGACGGACCTTTTTTTTTATTATTTTTTTTATTTTTTATTTTCTATGTTTGCTCTGCAAGCTCTTAGCACTGTGAAGTGGCAAATGCAAAGGCCAAATACTTATATGAGTCATAGGTATGCATTTTAAGGTGAAATAAATTGACCTTTGTATGTACTGATTGCTGTATAGTGTCTGGTGTGAGGGCCTAGTTAGCTAGGCAATGCTGAACAATAAAGTTTTAAATGAATGAACCTAATTGTGAATTTTCATTGTTGAAATTCTTTCTGTGAGGGTATATGGAAGGAGAGTGTCTGCTCCTTTAACAGTATTTGGCAAGGATGTTTATCTAATGCAACAAGGGATAATAAGAAAAGGAAGAAGTGATGGAAACCAAGTCTGGTCAGTCAAACTAATTGATAAGGGCATGTGAGAATGTGGGAATGTTTATTGCAGCTGGACTGACAGGATTTCTAAATGGGTAGACAATCACAAGAAACAAACTGCCCAGTCACACTAATTGGTGGGCTAAAATGCTACAGGCACTACCTCCAGGAAGGATGAACCTTGCATCTGGTAAGATTGTCAACTCCAGCATCCAGACTGGGAAGGTGTAGAAACTGCAGAGCTCTTCAAATCCATTGGTAGTGTGCAAGGGGAAGTAGGAACAGGAAGAACAAAGAGCAGGGATGGCTAGAAAAAGACCAATGTGTAAATTGGGGCCAGTAAGTGCTGTTGTATGGCCAAGCTTTGTGCCCGATCACCAGTCTGTCCTATCTTATTTATCTCATTAAATGTTTTCTTAACTCTCTGTGCATATTCACAGTCTCTCTCCCATGTGCATGAGCATTGCAATGATTAAGTGCCAGCTGCTGTTGAGGCCTCTCTGTATGTAAGTGGAATTGCTGCCAACTACTAGAGTCAGACACCAGGGATTTGGACACCCCTGGCCTGTGATGCCAGCTACTGGAGAGAGGGGGGTCCCAGCATCAGCTGCTAGAGCAATTAGAGTCTTCTGCTCCCAGACATGGGGTGGGAACAATGTCTTTTCCCAAACCAGCTACTTGTGTGGACCAGAATGGGTGAGGCAAGTGTGAGCTCCATGTTGTCAGCTGGACAACAGGGCTGGGGGTCACAGCCTGGTGCCACTGTTGGAGGGGGCACATGCCTGTATTTTGCCAATCTGCTCTGTGGGAGGAGGGGAGGCAGGGGAAGGGGGTGGGGGGGGGGCAGAAAGGGGTGGAGGTATTCACTAGCAAACTTTAAGCTGGACCAGATGGGGAGTAGTGAGGGCCTTGGGTATCTGGGGTATCAGGTAGGCAGGGAGTCCATGCTAGTATGCTTAGGGAGACCTGTGAATGTGGTGTGCACAAGGGTGCAAGTGCTGTGTTTGTGCAGCAAACTTCAAGCTGGACCAGCCAGTGAGTAGGCGAACTTGAAGTGGGTATGGGGCTCGGGATCTGGAGAGGGGTGCTAGGTGGCTGTGCCAGTACTGTAAGAATCTGTGAATGTGTGTGTTGTTGTGAACCTAGAGCATGTCCTGTGTATGTGCCTTCGCTAGTAGACTTTGATCTCTACCAGCTGGAGAGGAGCAAGGGGTCTCAGCTAGCTGTGTCCTGTGCGTAAGTTCTGCAGGAAGCAGGCCTTGGGTGAGGCAGCCTGTGTGACCAGTTGTGTCAGTGTGTCTGTGTGTCTCTATCTGCGTCAGTGCGTCTCTAGGCCATGTCCTTAGCTATGTCCTTAGCTTTGGTACAGGTTGGACCTTCCAATTGGAAACAGCTGCCACATCCCCCAGTCTGGGTAGAGTCAGTGTGCACCAGGCAGGCCCCTGCAGCCAGGCAGCAGCACACTTTCCTCACTTAACACCTTAAAAGACAAAGAAACAAATCAAAACCAAGTAACCAACCAACAAAACAAATGAAATCCATAAACTGTTGTTAAGGAAAGCATTGTAGGAATTAAGTTTATATTCTCCTTTAGTTGTTTTGGTATTTTTTATTAAAAATCTTGTGGGGCTTTTTTTTTGGGGGGGAGTGGGGGGGTGGGGAGGGATTGTTCTTTTGAAAGCGAAAGAATTCTGATATTGCCTTCTGAGGAACAGTTGTTTTGGAACAGTATTGATATTGTCTGACATTATTCAACAGGTGAATAATATGAAAATTATTATAAAACTATTTCTAATCAGGACAGGAAAAAATAAAAACATGAATCATTTTAAGAAATCTGCAGTGAACTTCTAGAAAATCAGAAATTTGAATTAAGAGCCTGGCACTCTCTTTTTTTGCACATTTTCTCTTGTTTCTGTTTTTAAGACAGCTTAAAAACAGAAACTCCTTCAAATCCAACTTTCATAGTTTTTGATTCAGTCCGCAGTTCCTTGTCCTAACATCTCTTGAGTAATGCTTATTTATTTTACATTGTTATCCTGAAGTTATTTGATTAATGCAATTCAGTGATTATGACACCCTGTGTCCCACATGGCTTCCGTGTTGCATCAGTTTAATTTCAGTATTTTCTAACTGCTCATGCTGGAGTTCCACAAAACAAAAAGAACAATTGCTCAGTTATCTCTGAAATTATCAGCATTTAATGAAAATTGTCTTATTAACTTTGTTCTGCATAGAAAAGTACAAGAAATAAATGGTGTGAAAATACAGTTAATTTTTCAGGGATCAGAAGATTACTGCTATTCACTCAATGGACTTTGTCTCAAATGCAGTACGCTCTGCATAAATGCAGTACGCTCTAATAAAGCTTGCAATATAAACTGAGCTCTCTGGTAATATCTTTTAATTTCTCCTCTCTTTTAGTTGATGGATGCACTGACTGGTCTGTGGATTACAAGAAATATCAAGTTCTAGTGGGAGAACCTGTTCGTATAAAATGTGCACTTTTTTATGGATATATTAGAGCTAATTACTCCCTAGCACAAAGTGCTGGACTCAGTTTGATGTGGTACAAAAGCTCTGGACCGGGAGATTTTGAGGAACCTATAGCTTTTGATGGAACTAGAATGAGCAAAGAAGAAGATTCCATTTGGTTTCGACCAACAGTGGTACAAGACAGCGGACTCTATGCATGTGTGATAAGGTACTGGATTTTAATATACTGCATTTTAATAACACAGATACCAAGCATGGCTCGTAATAGTGAGACTTCTATGCAAAGAAAAATATTTTTTGTTTGTTCCTTTTTCTTCTCCTCTTCCTATTCCTTTCCCTGAAGTTTTGTTTTGTGTTAATTAGAAATTGTTGCTGAATGTCTTGAATATGTATATTTTTTAACTTTAGGTTATATATGGCAGCATCAAAATTTATAAGGTGGGTGGGACTGGATGTTGGGTCCTGTGTTGTTGGGTTTGATTCTGGTTTAACTCCAACAATCACTCTCCTAGAGTTAAAAGTTCCCTTTGCACGTTTGAGTTTCTTTTTAAATGAATTTTGTACATGTTTTCCTGTAAAAAGTTGTCATTTGATAAAAAGTAGTTGCATCAAGGAAAACAGAGTATCATTATGGTGAAGTTTCAGAAGTTTTATGGGCACATATCCTTTATAATCACAGTTTATTTAACCTGATAATATAAGCTCCATGTCAGATATCTTTCAAAGGTATTTAACCTTCTGATGCATCAAGTCTTATGACCATAACTGGGGCTAGATTCATATTCCTGCTCCAACAAGAGTTGAATTACTTTTTGAATTTTTAAAATGCTTTGCTGTAAGGTATTGTTTCCAGGTCTTTGCATTCAAAAAAATCAGCTAGGCAATTTGTTTTTGTCTCATGCATTTATGCTAGATTTTCATTTGATGTGAAATTATGCAAATTAGAATTTGTACGTAAGAGGTACAGGGAAGAGTCACTGCTAATTGTTCAAAGGTTTGAAACATTTGGTTATTGTTCATAGGCAAACAGATGAAGCACTGTTCTTTTCTCTGCACATATCTGTAAAATGATGTTGTTACTCACACACAAGAAAAAGAGTAAGGCAGCTGAGGGACTAGACAAGAGAATGCATGATGAAACTATTCTGATGTTGCAAGGAAAATAAAAAAATATCTTAGCAGAACCTGAAGTCCTGTGAAATTTAGTGTCTACTACAGTTTTATATTTGAAGGGATGCAGGGAAGGAACGCTGTCAGGGTTGTGTGTGGTGAAGGATTTGTTTTTACTAGATTTATTTTTTTAACATTTGTTCTTTGAGCCCCTTATATAACCTGTGAGACATTTTGGATCGCATCATTTATTCAATAGTATTTTCAGCATGTGTCTTCTTCATGTTTTTTCTTCTGAAGGTGATGGCTTTCTTTATAAGAAAATCATAAAATATTACACACTGTGTTACTTACTTAAAGGAGAACATTTATATGTGTTTAGATTAATATGTTTTCAGATGAGTGTGTAACAGTAGCCATGAAAATGGCAACACTATTGGTAATTACAGGCCTGTCAGTCTCACTTCAATGCCTGGTAAAATTATGGAGAAGATTATTATGGGAATTATTGAAAAAAAAATGAAGGACAATGTGGTCATTGATCACAGAGAACACAGGTTCGGAAGGGGAAGGTCCTGCTTAAAAAATGTAATTTCTGACTAGGTCACCCATCTAGCTGACCGAGGGAAGCCAACTGATGTAATGAATTGATGAAATAATGAAATGATGTTCTTGAATTTCAGTAAAGCTTTTGATACTGGTTTTCACAGTATCCTTTGGGACAAAACGTTCAGCTAGATTAAAAAAAAAAAAAAAGTACAATGGGTGAACAATTGTTGATGGTTTGGACTCAAAGGTATATAGTAAATGGGGTTACATCAGTCTGGTGGCTAGTCACTAGTAGGGTTTCTCATGGCTCCATATTAGGGCCACTTCTCTTCAACATTTTCATAAATTACTTGGATATAGTATGAGAAAGTGTTTAGGATGTTTTAGTGTTTAGCTGTTTCAGTGCAGATGACACTAAACTGGGAGGACTATTGACTCTGTAAAAGATAGAGAAGTCTTGCAGAGGGATCTTGACAAATTAGAGAGGCAGGCAATCACAAACGATATGAAGTTTAACAAGAGCAAGTGGCAGATTCTGCACCTGGGACAGGGCAACCCTGGCAATATGTACAGACTGGGAGACCAGAAGCTGGAAAGCAGCGCTGCAGAAAGGGACCTGGGGTTTTTGGTCAATAGCAGGTTGAATATGAGTCAATGATGTGCCTTGGCAGCCTTGGCAGGAAGGCCAACTGCATCCTTAGGTGAATCAAGCACGGCATTGCTAGGCAGTCAAGGGAAGTGATTGTCCTGCACTGCCCTGTACTGGTTCTGACTCATCTTAAGTACTGTGTGCTGTTTGGGGCACCACAATACAAAAAGGAGAAAACTATTAGAGAGCATCCAAAGGAGGGCTACAAAGATGGAGAAAGATCTAGAGGGCAAGATTTATGAGGAGTGGCTGAAGTCACTTGGTTTGTTCAGCGTAGAGGAGAGGCTGCTGGGAGACCTCATGGCAGCCTACAGCATCCTCATGAGGGAAGAGGAGGGGCAGATGCTGATTCCTTCTCTCTGGTGACAGCAACAGGACTCAAAGGAGCAGCATAAAGATGCATCATGTTCAGTCTGGATGTTAGGAAAATATTCTTCTCTGAGAGGGAGGCTGGGCACTGGAACAGGCTCCCTGGGGAAGTGGTCATGGCACTGAGCCTGCCTGAGCTCAAGAATTTCTTGGACAATGTTCTCAGACATACAGTCTGATTTTTGAGTGGTCCTTTGGGGACCCAGGAGTTGGACTTGATGATCTTTGTGGCTCCCTTCCAACTCAGTATATTTTATGATTCAGTTATTCCATCGTGCAATTTGACATACCATAATTAATACTCGTTTAGACAAATAAAATCGTAATATCTCATGTAGGGCTTTCTAGCAATTACAGATAAATGATTCATTATGATAATCAGTCATTGTTTAACATTTGTTTATCATGCCAACTTGTGTTCATGCTTTTTGTAAACATACTTCTTTTCAGTCTGGCGGTATGTAAGGGCTTTTTCTAATCTTCTTTAAGATACATACTGCTTTTGTAGCACATACATGTATGTAATTTCCAGCTGTCAGTGCTCATATGTGTAGAGTGATTTTGGATTAAAAATAATAAGTAGCTTGTGATCTTGAATATTACGAAAAGTTACAAAGCTTCTCAGCTTGAGATCCACTAGAATAAGTAGGTGCTTGTTGAACAGTGGTACCCAGAAGTCTGTGTTTGTTGTTATATATTAATGTTTCAGATATAGATTTGTTTAACAGAGCCTTTCAATTTTTTGATCAAGGTGGTTATTGGTAGAATCCTTATCTCAGAATGAAAGAAATGTATTCCTTTGTTTTTTATGCTTACAGTTAAAGGTTACCTTCAAATAGTTTGGAATGCCAGTTTGGAATGCTAGTTTAGAATCAACTTTAAAACTGAATATTTTATGTTCTTGTAGTAACTATGTATTTAATATTTTAGTTGGGAATAAACAAACTGAATTCCTCAGTAGTATAGCGGTTTCTTTTTCTTCCGTTTTTTTTCCCTTCCTCTTACCTTAAGAGGCTGGGTTGATGCCATCTGGTAAAAAATATGTACTTTATCTATACTTCCAAAGTTATTGCTATAGAAATATAGAAATATATATAGAAATATGTATATAGAAATACATATAGAAATATAGAAATATATAGAAATATAGCAAAAACTCTCACATCAATACCTGCCTTCTGCTCTCATCACTAAAAACAGAATACTAAACTCTGCTTCCACTTTATATTTTAATACTCATAAACCATTAAAAAAAATGGAGAAGGATTAGTGAACAAGAACTATACTTCTTTCAGGGATCATGATGAAGATTGCAGATATGAAATTAAATGATTTTTCTTACAGATTGGAAGATTTATGTAATTTTCATTAAGAGGGCTTTAAACACCTTCAGAATGATGTTATGATGTATTCTAGTTTTTAAGACTCAATTGAGAAGCTCAGTTAAGGTATGTAACCAGTAACAAACCAATGTTCAGTGTGGTGCTTGCAACAGCTTGTGTAGGAGAGCAGGGACAAGAGATGTACATGTACATTTAATGGCAGACAGTAAAGGGCAAATGGGTAAAAGGAGAACTGTTCTCCTGAACATTTCAGACTTTCTAGAAGGGGTGGGACAATACTGTACTAGCTATTTTGTTGTTCACAAACTCCTTTCTTCACAGTTCTGTGCCTTTGATACCTGTGACAACAGTAAGGAAAGGAAATGTATCTATTGCACAGGAAGGGTATAAATTAAAATGCTGGCACTATATATATATATATATATATATATATACTATATATATATGTATATATATATACACATATATGGCACTATATATATATGCATATATGTGTATATATATATATACATATATATATATACATATACATATATATATGTATAAATGAACAATATTAAAAGGCTAGCTTGTGGACGAAACAAGTTTCTACAATGAAAATATTGCAGTTGAAACATGGGGTTTCATTGAGTAGAAGAGTTCACATTTCTAGTAAAATTAGCCAAAGGAGAGTAGTGAAGTCTGTCTCTTTTTACTTCAGAAGCAAAGAAAGAACCTTCATCCTTATTAACCACTGTTTGCAATACTCTCACTTTTATTTATTTATCCCTACTTTTCTTCCTACGGGAAGCTGGCTGCCATAAGGAAATTCAGAACATGAAGTCTTATTATCAAGGAACTCCTGCACAACCATAGCTGGAGAAGTGAAGACAAACAGAAATAGCTTTCAGATTTCAGCTATCGATACAAGGACAAGGCTAACTGATAGAAAATATATGCACTTATATGGTGCTTCGAAGAAATAAAATAGCGTGTTTTGTTTCAGGTACAGCACTTTACCGTTGTGCTGTAACTTGTATGTTCTGTACTTTTAAGGAAGTGGGATTTACAAAATATTGTGGTTGTGACATCACACAGTTGCTTGTTGTTTACTTTATACGGGAAGTAACTATAATTAGATGAGCCACACAAAGAGTTAATGTATATATTCAACACAAACTCTGAGAAATTATTTACATATGTATATACACATATACATAACTGGTATTGTAGTCAGTATGTACCAATTTCTGTCGAACTTTACCTCCTTTAGTGTTGCAAAATAGTTGCAAAATATTGTAGTTCCTGTCAAACTGGTATTTTCCTACCATTTTAATCTTTTTTCTCCGTTCCTGGAAACTTTTATTATAGTATCTCCAATAATAGCCTAGACGTAATACCTCAGGTCAATGGGGCCCAAGAAGAAGGCTGGATTGGGATTTATTAAGGTGCTACAATGGGTTTGATTGCAAAAGATGAAATATTTTTTTTATGATTTATTCAACCGGAGTTTTGCATTACTATGTCAGTTAAATAGTGCTTAGAAATCGTATTTACCACCTTGTACAGTATATGTACAAGGTGGTAAATACGTAAATTCAGATGTCTTTTCAAATTAAATATGGTCTTAGTAGTGACTTTGTTGCTTTAAAAATGACATTGTAGAGTAAGGCTGCTTTTGCAATTGCAAAATAAATGCTCACTTTAGGCATAGAGATAAACATCTTTGTTTTCCATTTGTCCTTAATAATGATGGCTGTAGTATTCTATTTACTTTTCTGCAGTTGAATATTTGTAACAGCTTATGTGTTTGGATGTTTACAGACATTAATTAGTTTGGTCAGCTGAGATAATTAGTGAAGAACACATACATGTAAACAAGTCCTGTTCAGACACATGAGAGTGGCTAGAAACCAAGCTAGACAAAAATAAGTAGCAAGAGAAGTTAAACTAACGTATTATAAATTGCATTACAGTGTGGTGGTTTTACCGTGCTGGGCAGCTAAACCCCACAACCGCTCTCTCACTCCCCCTCCTTTAGATGAGGAGGGGGAGAAGTAAAGCAAAGAACAACTCACGGGTTGAGATAAGGATAATTTAATTAAAGGGAAATAATTATAATAATTAAATAAAGACTACCATGAACTAAACAATTTAACTAAGGGGAAATAAAAAGGAAAGGGGAAAAAAGGGAGGAAGACAAACAAACAAAATAAATGAAAGCTATATGGAAGTGCAGAGGAAAGAAATTACTCTCTACTTCCCACAAATGAGCGATGATTGACCACGTCCTTGAAGCAAGGCCTCAACACACGCAGCCGGTGTTCGAGAGGAGGACCGACGTCTTCTCAACGAGAGCCCACCCCTCCCCTCTTCTTCCTGTTTCCACCTTTTATTGCTGAGTGTGACACCACATGGTATGGAATATCCCTTTGATTGGTTTAGGTCAGCTGCCCTGGTGATGTTTCTCTCCTCACTTTTTTGCCTACCCCCTAGGAGAGTTAGAGAAAGGCCCAATGCTGTGCCACTGCTGCTCAGCAGTAGACACAACACTGGTGTGATAACACTGCTGTTCCAGCTACAAGTACAGAGTACGGCACTGTATGGGCTGCTGCCGGGAAAGTTAACATTCCAGCCAGACCCAGTACATACAGATGTCTGTTAATTTGTCTAAAATAACTTCTGCATCTTTTAACAAACTTAAGATATATGTATTAGCTATTTATCAGCCATAAAAAACAGTCTGCAGTTCATTCAATGTTATTGATTTTTGAAGTTTAAAATTAATATCTGACTGCTGGGTTCAAACTGGGAATAACCACAACTATGGGAATAAAAAATAATAATAATTAAAAAAAAAAAAAAGCATCTGACTGAGAATCTTTAACTGTATCTATTATTCCTGTACAATCTATCATTTTAGAGGAAGAAGGACAGATTGAAATACAGTAAAGCATATAGATTTTTCTAGTTTTACATCTGAATAAGAGAAAGAAAAGACAATGCTAAAACAAAATCAGATTATTGGCAAAATTTGTATTTAGCTTCATTACCATTGCTATGGTCTCTCACATGTAAATGTAGAGGCTTCAAACATAACAGTGTTTCTAACTCAATTTTTAGGATGAACCTTAATCTTTGCTGTTTAGCTGTATGTTAAATATCTCTTCATATCAGTTGTATTTTCTGATTTTATCATAGAAATCATAGAAGGGTGAAATGGTGGTCAAATGGTGGGAAGGGACCCACAAGGATCATTGAGTAGAACTCAAGCTTCTGCAACTACTATTCTTCATCATCTTGAGAAATGTAAAACATGTTTATGGATAAGAATTTATAATTTCATTTTATCAACCATTTATAAAATCTGACTTATTGTAGGAAGGGTGTTTTCCCTGCCTATATGTGCTTATAAATATATATATATTTTTTTCCTTTAGACATTTTTCTTTAAACCAATTATTATCTTAAGATAGACTCTGGCCATAAAATATAAACTGACTTTCCTTCAGAAAACAATCAATGTTCAGATAACAATCAGATGTTAAATCTGATTGAAAATTAAAAACAGAAAAGAGTAAATATATGAAATTAAGATATTAACATAATTACAACAATTCCTCTTAAAAGTTCAAAACCATGATTTTTCCTAAAACAAATATTCTGCATGGGTTCCCTGGTTACATTAATTGTGTCAGTAACAAGGAAAACTGACAATGGATGTGAGAAATAAGCTTTCTTCAATGAAGACCAAATGTACTAGCACAGAAGTAACTCTCAGAAGTGCCTACTATTCTCTTAATTCCTTTAAGTAAGTATCACAGTGGTAAAGTAATTAATAGAAAAAGAACACTTCAAACAGATTAAAAAATATTCCAAAGTTGTTTGTAATGCAGATTTGCATGTTTTCATGATTTAAATGTATTGTGATGCTTTTGAGTGAAGCCCAGAGGTACTGGTTTAGAGCACTAGTACTCACATACACACAAAAGTAGTTTTGTTTTAGCAAATAAACACACAGCAATATAGCAAGAAACTTGGGGCAATGAAAAAGGAATAACAGGGAAAAAAAAAAAAAAAAGAGATATCTACAATTGTTTGAGTTATTTAAATGTTTGAACAATCATAACAGGTCTTTGTTAAAAAGTCAAGAACTCAGAGTGGTGTGTAAGTTCAGAATATCTATTGCTCAAGGGAGATGCGCTTTCCTAGGTCTACTCCCTTGCTTTTATTGGGTTTGTGTGTAACAGGGAAATTGACTCTCTTCCGCACCAACATGAGAAAGAACTTTGTCATGGTGAGGGTGACGGAGCACTGGCACAGGCTGTCCAGGAAGGCTATGGGGTCTCCTTCTCTGAAGATATTCAAGGCCCATCTGGATGCCTACCTGGGCAATGTGCTCTAAGGAACCTGCTTTGGCAGGGGGGTTGGACCCGATGATCTCTTGAGGTCCCTTTCAACCCCTACAATTCTGTGATTCTGTGATTCTGTGATTCATTATTACACTCAATTTATAAGCTTGTCTGAACTATTTTCGAAGTGCTTTCCTTCCACAAAAGTGTTCAGTAACCATGACAAGGAATCTGTAATTTATGGTGATCAAGGTGTGATTGTTTTCCAGTGTATGCTTAGTGGATTAGCCAGCCACCCATGACACATGACATTTTTCACTAAAACTATAAGGATACCTTGGTGAGCAGAAATAGCTTTCAGTCCAACTATAGGAATATATAGAGGATGTATTGTTGGAGCTTACATCAAATGTCCTGTACAAATGGAAAAGACAGCTGCTAGTTCCTAGAAATGAACAAGATAGGAGTTTTTCTTGAAGTTGATGCTTGTTAGAAATCAAGTGATTGAAATCTGTTCATTCTCATTCTTCCCTGTCTTTCTGACACTGCAGGAGGACAAAGCAAATACCTAATATAGAAGAGAGAAATAGGTCAACAGAGTATCTCTTCTCATTTTTAAATTGATACAAGTTATGCATGCTTTTTAAACTGCAGTAAATGTCAGCTATTTGCTTGTCTCAGTGAGAACCTGACACTGGGGAAAAACAAACAAATAAACAAACAAAGCAAGCAGCATGGCAGTGATTAGGTAAAGGAGAAGTACGATCTCTGCAGTGTAATGATTTTACAGGGTAACCATTAGGGTAATGATTTTAAGTGAAAAGTCTTGATGGACTTTTATAAACAAGATAAAACCAAGGCTGAAGCCTATAAGAGGTAATCTAGAAAGTTGGTTTAGATATGGCTTCATGAAAGTATATAATGAAAAAAGGTAATATTTTAATGACTTCATTAAATTTACATAAATTTATAGTGAGAGGAAAATATATAATACCTGTAGTTATAGATAATAAGGTAATGTTGATATTGGGAAAGAAAAAGAAAATGGTGTATTTGAGTAGGTAGAAAGCCTTAAATATGCCAGGTTTCTTTTATTAATAATTCTTTTGTTGCTGAGATATTTGCTGATATACAGTGAAGTGACAAATAACTGAATATTGCTTCTACTATTTTGCTAGTTTTGTTTTTGTTATATATATTTTCCCCCATCCATGGGCATACTTCTAGCAAACCAAACTTGCCTTTGATTGCTATGGGTCTTCTTGTCACAATACTTCCAATCAAAAAAAAACAAAAACAAAAACAAAAACAAACAAAACCAACCAACCAAACAAAAAACCTTCAAAGCTCATGTCAGTATAATAATAAAATCTATCAAAGGTTTGTTTTTGCACCTGCAATTTAAGATGAAAAAATCCTTACATGTAATAAGGATGCATTAATATGCATTATTTGTAGTAAGAAACAGTTTCTTTCTCAGACTGTAGACAGCATCTAGTCCATTTTACACTTTGATAGTAACAAATTTTATCCATCTTGGAAAAGGACTGAAAGATATATAACATCATGGAGGAAGTGGCTGTTTTAGCAAAAGTGGAGGAAAGAAAATACAGATACAATTAATTCAATTTACTACGTACTTAAGTCAATAGTAAATTATGTTTCTCCAGGCACTAGAGAAAATGGAATACAAAGAACTAAAATGAGTTGTAAATATTTTCAAAACTATTTTGTCTTCAAAGATTGTTTATAGATTTTTTTTTTCTTGCTTCCTATAACGGAATTCAGAGCAACCAACTTATATAGTTAGTAATAATATCACCCTCTTACTTTTTCATTGATCATTTAAATTTACTCTTAATATCTGATTTCAGAATGTATTTTGATCTGTCATGCAAGTATTTACCTCTGTGTCTATAAACAGCCTGTAGATATCAAAGTTTAAAAATCTATATGCTAAATATCTACATTCTATCTACTGTCATTCCTATTCTGCTCAGTTTAGATCACCTTAAAATAGGTAGCTAAGACTTGATTTAGTTACACAGGAATAAGCGTCTAATACTATTTTAGAGGCACTAAGAACATCTCCAAGACATTTGCAAAAATATGATATAAATGGCCCTGGAGCTTGAGGAGGCTAGATGGGATATGTTTGGGTGTCTCAAATGCCCACTGTTAAGTAAATGAATTGGTTTGGGTATTGTTTAGTTTGTTTGTATTTGTTGTTTTGCGTTTTGTTGTTGTTATTGTTTTGTTGTCGCTTTTCAGATGAATCATTTGCTGGATTCCATCAGCTAGACTGACAGTTACTGTAGTTTAAACATAGCATGCCATTATATGAAGTGAATCACAAAACTGAAATGTCTTAAACTGAATTTGTAATTAAATTGACTTTATATATTCATATAACGTACTGTGAAAGTTAAAGGATATATCCTTCTGTTTAGTGCTATGTCATCAGGATGACATTTTAAAATATTAGAGTTTATAATGTAAGAATGCAATGTGATTGAATGAATTTATAAACTTAATCATTCTGAAATGCAAATCTGAAATAGTTGTTGATGCTCCCAAAATTCATCAAACTGACTTAAAAGACATGAGTTCAACAAACAAGACTTTTAAGTAATTAGGTTATCATTTCCAAGATTTCTGCACAAGTAAATGTTACAAATGCTCCTCTACAAAATAGTTGAGATTCTTTAGTCAGACTCCAGGAAAAGTCAAATAGTTATTTATGGTGAGGACATGCAAGACTTATTTCAGAAATGGTGAATGTGAAAAGGGCACTGACTAGGCCACTGACTATGTGCCATAACCCAGAAGGCTAGAAATAAAGTAGAGGTACTGAAGAACCTCTATTCATCTGACCTAGTCTAATTGCTTCCTACAATTAGAATTAGACTATTCCCCCAAAACCAAAACCCATCCTGGAAGCATTCAGAAGTTCTTTCATGATCATTATTCTGATCCTTGCTTCTCTCTACCTTCAGTGATCAGAGTAGGGCACCCAATGATGTGAGGAATGAAGAAGGGGTGGTGTGGAACCCAGCATACACAAGATCAGAAAGGTGGAGATCTCTGACCCTATTTCCCTTGCTCTTCTCTTTGTTCTTCTTCTCTGTCTTGTTAAAATCACAACAAATCCAGTGATTCCTCTTTTTCTGATACAGGAAGTAAAGACAAATGCATCTTTGTTGCAAGTCTTCATTCTGGGGCTTTATTTTTTATCAAGGAGTTCTTGTTGTGTTTATGGAAATTTGATAAGTAATGTAGATGGTGATAAAAAATAAAAAGTGCTTTTTTTTTTTTTTTTTTTTTGATTTCTTATCTGAAGAGAAATATTTCCAGTAAATTTAGATGCAGACCAGATGGAATTTGGAATTTTTTTCATAGTCAGTGTAGACAGTAGAGAAATAAAAATTAGCTTTTCATTTGTTTTCCAGTGTTCCTAACACTTCTTTTTTTTTTTTTTCCTGGCAGTCCAGTAAATGATTTTACTTTTTTGTCTAGCTCCTAGACAAAAAAAAAAACTTGTATGAGAATCCTTCCTTCCTTCCTTCCTTCCTTCCTTCCTTCCTTCCTTCCTTCCTTCCTTCCTTCCTTCCGTCCTTCTGTCCTTCCGTCCTTCCTTCCCTGTCTTCAGTGTCAGGGAGCTTCTCTGTATTCAAAGTCATTTTCATGACGTGCTTTTGTTGGGGGAGTGTTGTTTGCTGTTTTATTATTTGTTTGTTTGTTTTTCTGAAATTTCTATCTACATGGTCTGGACGTTATATTTAGTGCAGATAATTGTGAACAGCTCAGTTCAGTGTTTGGGCCTAGATGTAGTTCTTCCTCGGTATTCAGTTAAACCCTAACATGTTTTGTGAAGTTTTATGACAATTGAAAGGACTTCCTTCCAATGTGTGACATCTAGCCTCAGGTCAAGACCAGTCAGCTTGGGGTTTTAGGTATGAAATTAGTAGAATTAATATGTAATATGCTGATATTATACATACAATGCCCAAGCATGTTGGACTATAACTCCAGAAAAGGAAAAAAAAAAAAGTCTTGTCTGCTCAAATTAGCTATTTGTTTTCTATCTCTGAAGAGTCCAGGATATCATCCATCATATCAATCCATCATGACTGCCGCTGATGGTTATCTGCTTAGGACAGATGCTTTGCTCAAGCAGGGAGGTTGGGGAGGGGAACAGACTGTCAAAGGTGCTTCTGCATTTTTGCTACCTAAACGACTTGAACCATTCTCTTCATGCATAGATTTATGTATATATATATATATATATATTATTTGAAGATATTATTTGAAGATACATCCATATATATACATATACATATATACACAGGTGATAATAGGACTAATAACTTCAAGGCCTGGCTTCACAGTTACTCTCTGTCTAGATGCCATGATCATTACTACTAAGTTACAAGTGGCACTCGGTAAGCCCCAGCTTTGAGATGTAATTGAAAGAAGAACACATGATCAAAGACACTCTCGCAGTCATGTATATAAAGATAACACTTATTTAAGTGACAGTCAGTAGTTTCTGTATGTGTGGCATTATACCTACTAATTTAACTGTGATTCATTATTCCTCTAGTGTTTAAAGTATGGGGATTGTTAATACAGTACTTTAATGCCAAAGGTTTACTCAAATACTTTGAAAGGGCTATTCATTATTTGTGTTACATACTAAAAGCAGCTTTGCTAACAACATCTTTGGTTTTGGCTACAATTTGCTTCTATTACTCTGTTTGTCAATTCTTGGAAAAAGACAAGGTCTTATAAAATAAATTTATTTCAGCATAGTTATCACAGTGAAGGCAAATGAAAGATCAAAACCAAAACCTTATCTTTTAATGGAAATGTACTTCCAAGTACCCTTTTCACTCAGTTCTGGGGGGAAGAAGAAGAAGGTGCCTAGACCCCATGGCTCTGTCACCATTCAACACATAGAGCAGATTCTCAGTCCCAGCAAGCCTGAGGTCTTCCTACTGGAATGCAGACAAGGGACAGATGATATGCAGAGTTCCATGGTACGTTGCTGCATAACACTAATAATAAAGTGTAAAAATGAGTCTTCTAAATAAACATCTATACTTGAATCCCTTCAGCAGCACTGGATATACAATATTTTAGGACTGGCTGGCATTAGTTTTTTCAGTACCACTATCATGAAAATGTTCATTTAAGCTCATACTGCTCCCCCTACCAAAGGCTTTAATTACTGTAGTCATTGTTCTGTATCTTTAATACCTCAAGGCACCTGAATCTCACAATGTTACCCCAGTAAACAAAGGTTAATGCTATCAATAATGTGAGGAAAATAGTACTTTTCAATAGAGAACTGGTCCCCACCAAAATGTCTGAGTTTTGACTGAGATTCTGACTTCTTGGTCACTGCAAATTGGCTCATAACTGCAATAAGACCTGAATTTGCAGTTGCAAATTCTTGTGTTTTAAGTTGATGGACAGTTCAACAATATGAATATATTCTTCCCTTCTATCATCACTGAAGTGTTTGAAGTATACTTTGAGTGTTTCTGGTAATGTTCTTGTTAAAGACTTGAATGTAGGGCTACGACATACTAACTACATTCAAGCAGCTGGAATGCAAAAATTGAGTTTATGTAAGTTACACATGAAGTGAGCTAAGATTGTCAGCTGGTAATTCCATGTGCATATCATTTAATGGACACTTTCATTTAGTCAAGGTAAATTTGGGAGTGGTTAATCTGAAAACAGAAAATTTCAGTTACCACTTCAGTAAAAAACAACCGGTTCTTCATAAATTGTTTAGCTCAGGTTTTCAGTACAGGGACAGAAAAAAATAAAAATGTCTCTGGGAGACTGCAGTCAAATATTCTAGTTTGAAATCTTAAAGGTTATTGAAAAAAAAAATATGGACAGTATAGTGATAAAATTACATGCAAGCTTATAAGGAAATGAAATCCTTTGTATTTGGTCAGGATATGCAGAAGGAAAATCAGGACCTGCATACGGAGTAGAGAAAGTAAGAAGAGATCAGAGCACGTTTACTGGGAATTGTACATCAGTTGTAGTGATTGCACTTGGACAGTTCTAAATAAGAAGAGCTGACTAAGTGGAGCAAAGATTAGGGAGAAAAAGATGTGCTTATGCTACTTAAAGATAACATTGTAATATAGTCATACAAGGTGGCAAGATTAAGGAAATTTTAATTACTCTATTCCTTTGCATCTAAGTGCATTTGCTTCACTTTTCTTTTTTTTTTTTTTTTTTTTTTTCATGTATTTTAAATCCACAAATTGCATGTTTATAGAATTGTTTGATTTTAATGCTAATGGGGCATGTACATGATGTTACAATTAATATGCTATCTGTGACTTTTTTATAGTTTACCCTAGGCTATATAGTGTGTAAAGTAGAAAGATCATTAACAAATTGTACAGGTTTACAGTTCATATGAAATTATATTGAATCCTTGTCACTCTTAAAATCTTCTTTAGGACAGTGATTTAATAGCTTTCCCATTTCCAGGTTGTATCATTCTCTTAGGATACCGAGTAGTACTCAGTGGAACCAATGTCCCCAGGCAGGCACAGTTGAGGCCAATGGTGATACTGAGGGTGTGTCACATTCTCCCCGTGACAGAATGCTGTCTGCTGCATGGTAAAATAGCCTCTAGAAGAAAGATTTCCTTTACAGTACCATGAATTTCAGCTTTGGAAAAAGACAGCCCCTTTCCTTACTGACAGCAATGTTGCATTGACGTGTCACTTGAAATGAAAAAAAGAATTGCCTCAGGTAAGTGTGAGGTCTACTAGATTGTTACAGTACACTGACTGAGTAAATACTCCATTTGTGCTCATTGCAATTGCTAATTTCTCTGTTTGACTATCAAGTGCTGAAGCCAAAATAAAGAGCAGGTTTGTATATAGACCCAAGAAATACCTGTTCAATTTCATGTCTGTTCACTATTCAAGGAGTGTTATATCAGAACAGTTGCCTGGTCTGAAACATTGCCCTTTGCTTTTGAAAAAAATGTTGAGTTTTTCCATATGAACAGTTTTCCTTAACAAATCTTTTTGTTTGTTTGTTTGTTTGTTTTCTTCTGGGAAAGTTTATTTAACCTTAGGGAATCATTCTAAAACTGTACAGGTCCCAGCTTTTTGGTCACATGGAGTCTTCAGCAGGCAATGAAGGGACTGTGTTAACCTCTCATATCGTTCACCAGAGAGAAAATGCCTAGTCATTCATCAGAGCAATAAGCCAATATTGTATGTAATGATGTACAGTTTGTGTAGAGTGGTACTGTTAAGCTGTACTTTCCCATTCTTTATGAGAAAAATCCTCCCATGCATCTTCAAATCTTGTTCACTGCATGATGAAAATTGGCAAAGGTCAAATGAAACAAAATAAGCAAAAATAGAAGAGTTCAGACGATGTTTTTTTTTCTCCCATTTTCTAACGTGCTTATATTCAAAATGACAATGCCAACCAGATGAATCAGTAAATGCTATTTATGTGGATTTGAAATGCTCTGAAAATGTGACTTGCACCAGATTTCATGATGGTTATATACTGTGAGTACAAACTGAAAGATGCAATTGCATGGACAAAATAATATGAGAGCAGTGTCAAGCACACTGGACAGGCAGTCCCCTCTGTGTCTTGTACATAAGAGTTGATATAAAGTGGTTTATATGAGACAGCGAGTGTCATATTTGGGATATTTGTCAGGTGTCCAGTGTTTGTCAGGTGTCCTTTGTTTTCCAACTGAGGAGTCCTGTTTTTTTCAACTGTCCTGTTTTTTTCAACTGGGGAGGTCCCAGTTGACTGGTGGCTAGCAAACATGATGCCCATCTACAAGAGGGGCCGGAGGGCAGACCTGGGGACTATAGGACTGTCAGTTTGACCTCAGTGCCAGGGAAGCTCATGGAGCAGATTCTCTTGAGAGTCATCACACGGCACTTGCAGGGCAAGGAGGTGATCAGGCCCAGTCAGCATGGGTTTATGAAAGGTAGGTCCTGCTTGACGAACCTGATCTCCTTCTATGACAAAGTGACACACTTGGTGGATGAGGGAAAGGCTGTGGATGTGGTCTACCTTGACTTCAGCAAGGCTTTTGACACTGTTTCCCACAGCATTCTCCTCAAGAAACTGGCTGCTCTTGGCTTGGACTGGCGTGTGCTTCATTGGGTTAGAAACTGGCTGGATAGCCGGGCCCAAAGAGTCGTGGTGAATGGAGTCAAATCCAGTTGGAGGCCGGTCACTAGTGGCGTTCCCCAGGGCTCGGTGCTGGGGCCGGTCCTCTTTAATATCTTCATCGATGATCTGGATGAGGGCATTGAGTGCACCCTCAGTAAGTTCGCAGATAACACCAAGTTAGGTGCGTGTGTCAATCTGCTCGAGGGTAGGAAGGCTCTGCAGGAGGATCTGGATAGGCTGCACCGATGGGCTGAGGTCAACTGCATGAAGTTCAACAAGGCCAAGTGCCGGGTCCTGCACCTGGGGCGCAATAACCCCAAGCAGAGCTACAGGCTGGGAGATGAGTGGTTGGAAAGCTGCCTGGCAGAGAGGGACCTGGGAGTATTGGTGGATAGTTGGCTGAATATGAGCCAGCAGTGTGCTCAGGTGGCCAAGAAGGCCAACAGCATCCTGGCTTGTATAAGAAACAGTGTGGCCAGCAGGGCTAGGGAAGTGATAGTCCCCCTGTACTCGGCTCCAGTGAGGCCGCACCTTGAGTACTGTGTTCAGTTTTGGGCCCCTCGCTACAAGAAGGACATCGAGGTGCTTGAGCGGGTGCAGAGAAGGGCGACGAAGCTGGTGAGGGGCCTGGAGAACAAGTCCTACGAGGAGTGGCTGAGGGAGCTGGGCTTGTTCAGTCTGGAGAAGAGGAGGCTCAGGGGCGTCCTTATCACTCTCTACAGGTACCTCAAGGGAGGCTGTAGTGAGGTGGGGGTTGGTCTGTTCTCCCACGTGCCTGGTGACAGGACGAGGGGGAATGGGCTTAAGTTGCGCCAGGGGAGTGTTAGGTTGGATGTCAGGAAGAACTTCTTTACTGAAAAAGTTGTTAGACATTGGAACGGGCTGCCCAGGGAAGTGGTGGAGTCACCATCCCTGGAAGTCTTTAAAAGACGTTTAGATGTAGAGCTTAGGGATATGGTTTAGTGGAGGACAGTTAGTGTTAGGTCAGAGGTTGGACTCGATGATCTTGGAGGTCTCTTCCAACCTAGAAATTCTGTGATTCTGTGATTCTGTGATTCCTTCTCAAAACAGCAGGACAGGAAGTGAACATGTAGAAGGCTCTCTGGAAGACTATAGGGAGAAATAGAGAATATAGAGAATAGAGAAATGTGCATTCTTGCACATTTATTATTTTTTCCAGTTATGTCAGTTTCTTTAATCAGCAAGTTAACTTTGTTTAAGAGAAATTTAGGAGTTATGACATACAGAATATGTCAAAAAGGTCTTTACATTAATTGTGATGCTAGCTCAGTTATAAATTTTATACAAATTACTTCATTTAGCTAAGAGATGGAAGTAGAAACTATGCCAAAAATAAAAAATAAAAAAAAAATCTACACCTTTTCCAAAATGAAACAAAACTCCAAAGACCACAGAAAATAAGTATATCATAATCCATGTTACTTTTCTGTACTGACAATTTCCATGTTTATCACTATATCCCTGTAGAAATTTGCTTCCTATAGCCTAGAAGACATTTTTTGTGCTTGGAGACCACCAAAATGATGCCTGTCCCATTTAAAATGTTTTTACTCTGAGAACAGGCAGTATGCACAAGCATAATTTTGTTCTGGAAATGTGGCAGGATATCTTGTTGCTAGTAATAAATGTCTTCAGCTGGAGAACTGAGTAACCTTTTCCAATAGTATGTAAAATATTTTCAGTTCTCTGGGGTATGTATAGAAAAGGAGGCAGAGGAGGATATACATGTACGCATGCTAGAGAGAATTCTAAATGTACACAAAAATAATTACAGCTGCAGCATTCCTTCTACTTCACAGCCCATTAATGTTTCCAGCATGTATTAGTCATATAGAAGGTAATTTAAGCAGTGAATTAAGTGACTTAAGTAGTTTAGAGATCATTGTTTTTTATAACTGTAATGCTTTTGAATGAGCTTTAGGGAACCTATAAACACATTGTAACTCTATCATAATCATGCCTTCAAAATAATTTTATTTTGAATAGAGAAAGCAGAAGAAAAATAACTGGGTAAACATCTAATACTATAATGTTGAAAAAAAAATATCTAGTCATTCATACACTGCTGTGTTTCAAGTCCAAGTGAAATCAAGAATCCGATGTATCTAGCTCAAAATAGTGTGAAAAACACTGTTTTTTTTTTTTTTTTTTTTTTTTTTTTTTAATCCTTTCTACAATCCACATTTTTCTGCCTTCCTCTGTTGTGCTAGTATAGCTACCATTGTTATAAAATGGAAAAATTGTCAGACAGGGATCTTGCAACTAAGTTGAAAATTTTGGATTTAAAAAAGTTTGATTGTCTAGTCAAGACTAGAAATATGTAGTCAAGATTATAAATAATAATAATATGTTGTAATAATGATATATTTAGGAGTTCATTAAAAAAAAAAAAAAAAGTACTAATAAAGTGTCTATATAATCTTCAGCAGAGGCAATTCATAAGTAAACTGTTTTCAGGAAAGCACAATGAGAGAGTATGAGAACCTTCCTAGACAGACAGCTTTCAGAGACAGACCTACTTTACTATATATTTGTAACCTGTAATTTAAACATCTAAACGGTCCTTTCATTGGCCATTACAGATTTCATTTTTTTAGAGAAAATATAGTTAACCCTGGAAGATTTACACAAGTGATACATTGGGCAAATGATAAATTAGTCAGCTGTAGACACTGATTTTAACTCTCATAGCACAGAGTCACTTCAACATTGTGAATATTTAATCCCCTCATAAATGAATTAAAGCTTCTAGAACACAGCATGAGTCACACATACAGGAGAAGGAACTCTGCCTAGAAGCTCAGTGACTGAAAAGTTCTGTGGAGTTGTAAATAATGCTCAAGCATGACACAACAAAATAACACGATCTTTAATATGTGAACAAAAACTTTGGTTCCCCAAAATGTACTTTATTATTAAACAGATCCTTCTATAAGAAGGAGCTTAAAATAGTTACACCCAGGAAACTTAACAAGGAGTTTAGATAGACATGAAGAAAGTGAAGAGCATACTACTGTGAAATAGTTGTTCTTTTTCATTCTTGTGTTAAATCTGTGTTCATGTGTGACCAATAGCATTATTATCCATTCTTTCTCATTCATCCTTTAAATAATTAATTAATTAATTAATTTCTTTTTATGTCCTGGTTTCAGTTAGAACAGAATTAATTTTCTTCCTGGTAGCTGGTGGAATGCTGTGTTTTGGCTTAGGATGAGAAGAGTGCTGATAACACCCCGATGTTTTAATTGTTGCAGAGCAGTGCTTATACCAAGCCAAGGACACCTCAGCCTTTTGCTCTGTCCTGCCAACAGGCAGGCTGGGGGTGCAGTAAGAGCTGGGAGGGGACAGACCCAGGACAGGTGACCCAAACTAGCCAAAGGGGTATTCCATACCATCTGACGTCATGCTAAACAATATATAGGGGTGGCTAGCCGGGGGAGGGGGCCGGACTGCTCGGGGTTAAGCTGGGCATCGGTCAGCGGGTGGTGAGCAATTGCATTGTGCATCACTTGTTTGTACATATTATTAGTAGTAGTATTATTATCATCATTGTATTATTATTATTATTATTATTATTATTATTTTCCTGTCTTATGAAACTGTCTTTATCTCAACTCAAGGGCTTCACTTTCCATTTCTCTCCCCCGTCCCAGAGAGGGAGGGGGGAGGGTGAGCGAACGGCTGCGTGGTGTTTAGCTGCCGGCCGGGTTAAACCACGACAGTCTTTTTGGCACCCAACGTGGGGCACGAAAGGTTGAGATAACGGCAGATCTGACCAGAGTGTGTTAAATTAAAATTGGTATAAGTATTAGACCTGCTTAATAGTCACTTGTCATAATGCTGATTGCTTTAATCTCAACTGTGCTGCGCCTGTTTTCCAAATTGAGTATTATAGCACATTATTTTCCGTATGTGCTCTCTGTCATGCTGTTTATCCTCTCCGGGCCCTGGTTTCAGACCATTATGGTACTGTGTGTTGTATCAGTGGCTGATGAGATGATGAAATATCTGGCCATGACTCTAACCTGGTATTTGTACTCAGTAACATCTTCGATTCTATACTTTGGAAACTGTATTTTGGAAACTATTAGCAATTATATCTGTTGCCTTTTTTCATTAGGGAGTCAATCTGTGGAGAGGAAAGGGGAAGATAATTTTTCTTACTTGATCACTCTCCCTTTCTCCTTCACCACCCCTGTATCCTCCTTGATCACTCTCCCTTCCTCCTTCACCACCCTCTTATCCTCCGAGTTTATTACAATAGCTCTCCAAGATATTGAATATCCTTGGGATACTCAGACCAGCATAGTCTTGTTGTTCTGCCTCCTGAATGCGCTTCAGGTTCTGCTTAAAGTTAAACAACTACTTAGGAAGCTCATCCGGAGATATGCCCGGAGGCAGTATAGTTGTGGGTGGCAGGGAGTATGGGAAGATATGGGCAGGCATCTAGAGCAGTTGGCACCCCCAGTGTTTTGGAAATTCACCCCTGAACAACTGCAAAATCCTAAAAAACTGGCAGAATGCTTGAAAACAAGGTGTCGCGATTCTGGAAGTTCCAAAGTAACACAAATAATTGTAACATACTGGGGCCTGGCTCATGCCTATCGAGCTGCCATGGATACTGCTATCAACTTAGTAACAGACCCTGTGGCCACTCCAAGTCCCATGACAGATCCAACGGCCACTGTGACCCCTACAGTGGACTCTGCAGCCGCTCCAGTCCCAGCTTCTGCAGATGCTCCAATCCCAGCTCCTGCAGCCACTCCAGTTCCAGTTCCTGCAGCCGCTCCAGTCCCAGTTCCTGCAGCCGCTCCAGTCCCAGCTCCTGCAGCCGCTCCAGCTCCTGTGGCTGGGTCAGAGAAACGAGCTGTAGCAGTGCAAGTTGACCCTGCAGAGGGTATTCCAACCTCTGTGGCAGACCCTGTAACAAGGTCAGAGAAACGAGCAGTAGCAGTGCAAGCTGCCCCTGTAGAGAAGGTGAAAAAATGGTATAGAGATTCAGGTCGTTTAGAAAGCAGAGAATCTTCTGCCAAATCTAGGTATAGAGACGACGGAGATGATGACGACGCTGGGCCATCAAGGGTTCAGGAGGAGGAAGATGAGGATGCCGAAAAATCAACAGTAACTACCCGAAGCCTAAACGAGCGTGAGTTACGAGATGTGCGAAAAGATTTTGGTCGCTGTATAGGTGAGCAGCTTGTCACCTGGCTGCTCCGATGCTGGGACACTGGAGCTAATTGTGTGGAATTAGACGGCAGGGAAGCCAAGCGACTGGGATCCCTTGCTAGAGACGCAGGCATTGACAAAGCAATTGCAGATGGAGCACAATCTCACAGCCTCTGGAGGCGTCTCCTCTCAGCTGTGAGGGAAAGGTATCCCTTTAAGGAAGAACTTTTATGTCTACCAGGCAAGTGGACCACTATGGAGAAGGGAATCCAGTACCTGAGGGAATTAGCCGTACGGGAAGTGATTTACGAGGATCCAGACCTCAGACAAACATCCAAAGATCCAGATGAAGTCAGGTGTACACGACCCATGTGGCGGAAGTTTGTACGGAGTGCACCATCATCATATGTGAGCTCATTGGCAATAATGGCCTGGAAAGAGGATGAGGAACCCACAGTGGATGAAGTGGCTAAACAACTCCAGCAGTACGAAGAAAGTCTCTCCTCTTCCTTACAGGCCTGCGTCTCAGCTGTGGAGAAACTTTCTGAAGAGTTCCACCAACTTAAAGAGAATCTATCTTCATCCCCACCTGAACCAACCAGTGTCCACCAACCAAAAGAGAACACTGTGGAGAAACTTTCTGAAAAGGTTCACCAACTTGAAGAGAGATTATTCTCCTCCGTACCTGTACAGAGCAGTGTCTCAGCTATCAGGGGTAGGTGTTCATCCACACAAGGAAGACGATATGGTGGGTACTCACCCCGTGCCACCCTGTGGTTTTACTTACGAGACCATGGAGAGGACATGAGAAAATGGGATGGAAAATCTACCGCGACCCTAGAGGCACGGGTACGTGAGTTGCAAAAGAAAACAATCAGGAAAAAGGGATTCTCTGAAAAGTTTGCTGCTCCAACTTCCAGCAGACAGTCCTTCAAACACAGAAACGAAGAAGATTATGACCAGGATTAGGGAGGCCCTGCCTCCAGCCAGGGGGAGGAAAAGGATAATCAAGTTTATTGGACTGTGTGGATTCGATGGCCTGGCACATCAGACGCACAGAAGTATAAGGCTTTAATAGACACCGGTGCACAATGCACTATAATGCCATCGAGATATAAAGGACCAGAGCCCATCTATATTTGTGGAGTGACAGGGGGATCTCAGCAGTTGACTGTATTGGAGGCTGAAGTGAGTCTGACTGGGAATCAGTGGGAAAAGCACCGTATTGTGACTGGCCCGGATGCTCCATGTATCCTTGGCATAGACTATCTTAGAAGAGGATATTGCAAGGACCCAAAAGGGTTCCGGTGGGCTTTTGGTATAGCTGCCTTAGAGACAGAGGGCATTAAACAATTATCTACCTTGCCTGGTCTCTCAGAGGACCCCTCTGTTGTGGGGTTGCTGAGGGTCGAAGAACAGCAAGTGCCAATCGCTACCACAACTGTGCACCGGTGGCAATATCGCACTAACCGAGACTCCCTGATTCCCATCCATAAGCTAATTCATCAATTAGAGAGCCAAGGAGTGATCAGCAAGACTCATTCACCTTTCAATAGTCCCATATGGCCAGTGCGAAAGTCTAATGGCTAGTGGAGACTAACAGTGGACTATCGTGGCCTGAACGAAGTGACGCCACCACTGAGTGCTGCAGTGCCGGACATGCTGGAACTTCAGTATGAACTTGAATCGAAGGCAGCCAAGTCGTACGCCACAATTGATATCGCTAATGCATTTTTCTCTATCCCTCTAGCAGCAGAGTGCAGGCCACAGTTTGCTTTCACTTGGAGGGGAGTCCAATATACTTGGAATCGACTGCCCCAGGGGTGGAAACACAGCCCTACCATTTGCCATGGACTGATCCAGTCTGCACTGGAGCAGGGGGAAGCTCCTGAACACCTGCAGTACATCGATGACATTATTGTGTGGGGTGACACAGCAGAGGAAGTTTTCGAGAAAGGGAAGAAAATAGTCCAAATCCTTCTGAAAGCCGGTTTTGCCATAAAACAAAATAAAGTCAAAGGACCTGCATGAGAGATACAGTTTTTAGGAATAAAATGGCAAGATGGACGTCGTCAAATCCCAATGGATGTGATCAACAAAATAACAGCTATGTCTCCACAAACTAACAAAAAAGAAACACAGACTTTCCTAGGTGTTGTGGGGTTTTGGAGAATGCACATCCCAAATTACAGTCTGATTGTAAACCCGCTCTACCAAGTAACCCGTAAGAAGAATAAGTTTGAATGGGGCCCTGAACAACGACAAGCCTTTGAACAAATCAAGCAGGAAATAGTCCATGCAGTAGCCCTTGGGCCAGTTCGAACAGGACCAGATGTAAAGAATGTGCTCTACACTGCAGCCGGGGAGAACGGCCCCACCTGGAGCCTCTGGCGGAAAGAACCTGGGGAAACTTGCGGTCGGCCCCTGGGGTTTTGGAGTCGGGGATATAGAGGATCTGAGGCCCGCTATACTCCAACTGAAAAGGAGATGTTGGCAGCATATGAAGGAGTTCGATCTGCTTCGGAGGTGGTCAGTACTGAAGCGCAGCTCCTCCTAGAACCCCGATTGCCGGTACTAGGCTGGATGTTCAAGGGGAGGGTCTCTTCTACGCATCATGCAACTGATGCTACATGGAGCAAGTGGGTTGCACTGATTACTCATCGGGCTCGAATAGGAAACCCCAGTCGCCCAGGAATATTGGAAGTGATTATGGACTGGCCAGAAGGCAAATACTTTGGGATATCATCAGAGGAGGAGGTGGGTCGTGCTGAAGAAGCCCCACTGTACAACCAGTTACCAGAAAATGAAAAGAAATATGCCCTGTTCACTGATGGGTCCTGTCGTATTGTGGGGAAGCATCGAAGATGGAAGGCTGCTGTATGGAGTCCTACACGACGAGTTGCAGAAGCTGCTGAGGGAGAAGGTGAATCGAGTCAGTTTGCAGAAGTGAAGGTCATTCAGCTGGCTTTAGACATTGCTGAACGAGAAAAATGGCCAGTTCTCTATCTCTACACCGATTCATGGATGGTAGCAAATGCCCTGTGGGGATGGTTACAGCAATGGAAGCAAAACAACTGGCAGCGTAGGGGCAAACCCATCTGGGCTGCTGCATTGTGGCAAGATATTGCTGCTCGGGTAGAGAACCTGGCTGTGAAAGTACGTCACGTAGATGCTCATGTGCCCAAGAATCGGGCTACTGAAGAACATCAGAACAACCAGCAGGTGGATCAGGCTGCTAAGATTGAAGTAGCTCAGGTGGATCTGGATTGGCAGCATAAAGGTGAATTATTTATAGCCCGATGGGCCCATGACACCTCAGGCCATCAAGGTAGAGATGCAACGTACAGATGGGCTCGTGATCGAGGGGTGGACCTGACCATGGACGCTATAGCACAGGTTATTCATGACTGTGAAACATGCGCTGCAATCAAGCAAGCCAAACTGTCAAAGCCTCTTTGGTATGGAGGACGATGGCTGAAATATAAATATGGAGAGGCCTGGCAGATTGATTACATCACACTCCCTCAAACTCGCAATGGCAAGCGCCACGTACTTACAATGGTGGAAGCAACCACCGGATGGCTGGAAACATATCCTGTGCCTCATGCCACCGCCTGGAACACTATCCTGGGCCTTGAAAAGCAAGTCCTATGGCGACATGGTACCCCAGAAAGAATAGAGTCAGACGATGGAACTCATTTCCGAAACAACCTTATAGACACTTGGGCCAAAGAACATGGTATTGAGTGGGTGTATCACATCCCCTATCATGCACCAGCCTCGGGGAAAGTTGAACGATACAATGGACTGTTAAAGACTACATTGAAAGCAATGGGCGCTGGGACATTCAAAAACTGGGATACGCATTTGGCAAAGGCCACCTGGTTAGTCAATACTAGGGGATCTGCCAACCGAGCTGGACCTGCCCAATCAAACCTGTTACGTACTGTAGATGGGGATAAAGTTCCTGTAGTGCATGTAAAAAATATGCTGGGTAAAACAGTCTGGGCTACTCCTGCCTCAGGAAAAGGCAAACCCATTCGTGGAATTGTTTTCGCTCAGGGACCTGGATACACTTGGTGGGTGATGCAAAAGAACGGAGAGGTCCGGTGTGTACCTCAAGGAGATTTAATACTGGGTGAGAATAGCCCATGAACTGAATTGTACCGTGTTAATTACTATATAATACTGTATGTTATCACTACCATGACTACTATAGGTGACTAATTAGAATGTATGGAAAAGAGTGTAACCTGAGCATGACATAAATGGTATGGAATAAGGGGTGGATAGATGTCCTCGTTTCAGTTAGAACAGAATTTGTTTTCTTCCTGGTAGCTGGTGGAATGCTGTGTTTTGGCTTAGGATGAGAAGAGTGCTGATAACACCCCGATGTTTTAATTGTTGCAGAGCAGTGCTTATACCAAGCCAAGGACACCTCAGCCTTTTGCTCTGTCCTGCCAACAGGCAGGCTGGGGGTGCAGTAAGAGCTGGGAGGGGACAGACCCAGGACAGGTGACCCAAACTAGCCAAAGGGGTATTCCATACCATCTGACATCATGCTAAACAATATATAGGGGTGGCTAGCCGGGGGAGGGGGCCGGACTGCTCGGGGTTAGGCTGAGCATCGGTCAGCGGGTGGTGAGCAATTGCATTGTGCATCACTTGTTTGTACATATTATTAGTAGTAGTACTATTATCATCATTGTATTATTATTATTATTATTATTATTATTATTATTATTATTATTATTATTATTATTATTATTATTATTATTATTATTATTATTATTATTATTATTATTATTATTTTCCTGTCTCATGAAACTGTCTTTATCTCAACTCACGGGCTTCACTTTCCATTTCTCTCCCCCGTCCCAGAGAGGGAGAGGGGAGGGTGAGCGAACGGCTGCGTGGTGTTTAGCTGCCGGCCGGGTTAAACCACGACAGTATGGTGTAGAGAAGGAGGGCATGTTGTATGTATAAGAAGTAAATGTCCCATCATAAAAGATGAAAAAGGATCACAGAATCACAGAATCACAGAATTTCTAGGTTGGAAGAGACCTCAAGATCATCGAGTCCAACCTCTACCTAACGCTAACAATCCCCACTAAACCATATCCGTAAGCTCTACATCTAAACGTCTTTTAAAGACTTCCAGGGATGGTGACTCCACCACTTCCCTGGGCAGCCCGTTCCAATGTCTAACAACTTTTTCAGTAAAGAAGTTCTTCCTAACATCCAACCTAACACTCCCCTGGCGCAACTTAAGCCCATTCCCCCTCGTCCTGTCACCAGGCACGTGGGAGAACAGACCAACCCCCACCTCACTACAGCCTCCCTTGAGGTACCTATAGAGAGTGATAAGGTTGCCCCTGAGCCTCCTCTTCTCCAGACTGAACAAGCCCAGCTCCCTCAGCCACTCCTCGTAGGACTTGTTCTCCAGGCCCCTCACCAGCTTCGTTGCCCTTCTCTGCACCCGCTCAAGCACCTCGATGTCCTTCTTGTAGCGAGGGGCCCAAAACTGAACACAGTACTCGAGGTGCGGCCTCACCAGAGCTGAGTACAGGGGGACGATCACTTCCCTAGCCCTGCTGGCCACACTGTTTCTTATACAAGCCAGGATGCTGTTGGCCTTCTTGGCCACCTGAGCACACTGCTGGCTCATATTCAGCCAACTATCCACCAATACTCCCAGGTCCTTCTCTGCCAGGCAGCTCTCCAACCATTCCTCTCCCAGCCTGTAGCTCTACTTGGGGTTATTGCGCCCCAGGTGCAGGACCCTGCACTTGGCCTTGGATGTTACAAACAGCAAAAGAAAAAGCTGCAGAAAATGTCAGAACATAAATTCATGCATCATTCATGAAGTTTTTCAACTTCAGAAATTCTAAAGCAGTTCCTTGCAAATATTTGCAATATGCTGAATTTATATAGGTGTCTCATGTTGTCTGTTGTTAGTGATCTGTATTACACAGGAAAAGACAAAACTAAATAGATTATTTGAACAAGATTCTTAAGTGACTTTAATGACAGGATACCGAGGTATCCTGTGGATTTGAAATTTGAATTTCATTTGAAATGAAACAATATGGATGGATAGAATGAGATTTATTAATTGTGATTTTATCTGAAGATGAATTTTCCTTTCTTTTCTGCATGAAGAAATTTGCATGAATTTTCCTTTCTTTTCTGCAGAGACTAAGCTAGGTCTACAAATGATGTGTGAGGGATAAAAAGAATGTGAAATCAATAAAGAAATCTCATGTTTGCAGATAGATTCTTCTTTTGAATTTGGATTGTAGAAAACATTAAGCATTATGAATTGTGTCACTATGACATCATGTTTAAAGCTCTGAAAATAAGAGACAGGGCTTACAAGACATGTTGTCCCTAAGTATTTTATTTTTGTTAGAGTAGCAGTAATATTCATGATTGTTGAATGTGCAGGCAACAAAGGGCTTTATGCATTGATTAAATGTCTTGGCTTTGGTCTGCTGTTTAATCAACTGCCAGAACAATTTATTGCCTAGCATACCCGAACAACTATCTGTTCATCTTCCTAGTATAAGCAAAACAAATGTCAGACTTTCTGGATTTAGCAAGCTAAAAAACTCAGGTGTTGTAGAACATATATTATTTGTCTGAATATATTTTATAAAATATACAATATAATATACAATATACAATATATAATATACTATATATATATATTGTTATAAATATATTATTATAAATATACTATTTATTATATATTATTATTTATATAATATATTATTATAAATATAAATTATTATAATATATTATAAATAATATATATTGTATATTATATATTATATATGTATATTATATATTATATATAATAAAATATATAATATTATATATATTTTTATATATAAATGTGTATATATATACATTTCTCTGTGTACATAAAAGTAGAGATAAGATTGTACTATCATGATGCATTAATAAAGAAAATAAAATTACTCATTTTATGAGTAGTTCTCTACTATTATTATCATGTCTTAATAGGAAAGTTTGTAGGTGGAAATTTAAATTCAAAATCATTTTAAAAATCCCAGTGAGTGCTATGTAATACTGGACTTGAAGATCCTTCTGAACATTATTTGAATGATTCACTTACAAGGTCAAAATTGTAAGCTTTCCATCCTATTTCTTATTACATTTAAAATTTTTGTGATCAATTGCTTCTTCTGGTTGAAACTGGTTCTTCTGACACAGGAATTAATGAATTAATTTTGATGACAAGACGAGGCACCCATCCAAGTCTTGAGGCATCAGCAATGTAAGATACAAGGACAAAAATCAAAATTAAAAAACAGCTTATCCTCTCACATCCAGAATAGCTGAACTTCTTCAACCATTCCAAAGTTCTCACAAAAAGACATAAAGTATGTATCATGGAAATTAATGTATGTGATGTGCTAAGAACAAGCAGTAAATGTTAGGCTTTATTTCTCTTGCAGTTACACTTAAACTTACAAACTGCTGCCACTGAGCTGTTTACAAGAAAAAGATCCTAATCCACTAAAACTAAACCCTGTGGCAGCTGTTGTGTTACACCAGATGGGGACCTGACTCATAATGACAGCTTTGATCTCGAGAGCACAGGGCTTAAAACATGAGATAGATAAAGGTTAGCAATAAGAGCAAAAGTAAACTGACTTACACATGATCAGAGAGCAGGTGGAGGAGGGTTAATAGAAGCCATGTTTCCTGAGTTCCAGTGCAGGTTTATATCCAACATATAAAAAAGAGTGAGTTCTATGATTGTAGGATAAATGTTCTGGAGAGTCCTAAGAGGTCTAGTAACGCAGACTTTAATGTTACTGTGCTTTTCCTACATCTGATCAGATCTTTGCCAGGATTAGAAAATGTAGAGCTGATACGAATAAGATTATGATGTGGTATGGTTGATATTCGTTTTTGTTTCTGTTTTTATTTATTTATTTATTTATTTTAACAAATTTGAAGTTGTCTCTCTTCCCTCTTCTATCAAGTGAAGTGTTAATGTGTAAACTACATATTTAAACAGGGGTTTTTGCATGTTTGCTTTGTAACAGGATGAAGCTATTCTGCAGATTACCCATTTGTTAAACGAAATGACTAAAAAGTGTATTGTCCTTCTCCTAACACCTGCCTGCTATTTTAGTCTTCAGTTTCCTGATATTTTCTCCACTCAGTTGTTAAAGAAAGAGGCTCCATTCTTTTGATTCCTCTTCTTTCTTTCTGTCATGAAAGCTTGACTCCCTGTCAAAGAACGAAGTGAACACTACCCTAACAACCTCCGAGGTCTTCATGTGCAAGTACTTTGATTTTTTCCTACTTTTCTGTAGTAACGTAATTTCAAACTCTTCTCTGTCAGTAACTAGAAAACACTAAAGTAATATAGATGATTATTTTTGAAAAATGAGACAGGGACATATTTTTAAAAGATTGATTATGTGCTTTGCAATCGTAATTTTAGTAAAATAATAATCATCCACTAATTCTTTTTTGCAGATCTGATCTCAAGACTCTAGCATCTTGTTTCTGATCTTGTTTCTCTGATCTTTGGGCTGTATTTTCCAATAAGGATTTTTATCACCTTACAGTGAAGCTTTTTGGAAGATATTTCAAAAGTAGAAAACATAAAGAAGAGAAATGTGTTCAGAGGAACACCAAGAAATTTCAGGATTAGTTTGGACTATGTTTGGGTGATTTAAGAAAACTCACCACTCAAATAACTAAACAACTAGAACTAACCAGAGACCAGATAGGGAAGAGAAAGTGTTTTTGGAACTTTTAATCTCTGGTATATACAGTTATGATACCGTGAAACAAAGTGATAATTCCTCATTTGTGTGATATTAGAATGTCTATTTCTGTGGTGGAGGCATTTGAGAATTTTAATAGCCCAGTGACAGTTTCTAAAAGTCTAGAAGCTGTTTAACAGTGTAAGTTAGTTAAAAACATTTCACTAACAATTTGTAAATTATTCTTTACATTTATGTTTGTTTGGTTTAGACAATTTATAATAATTATTGGCTTGTCAGTTGTGTTCTCATGTGCACTAATTTTACCCAGAGAACTAATTATAATAATACTTAAAGTATTTAAAAAAAAAATGTAGAAAAGACAGGAAAATATAATGATTTTTTTTTTTTTTTGGTCTTCATTATTCATGTTTACAAGTACATGCGTAAGTCTGCAATTAAGAGTATTGCAATTGAAAAACAATCTAAACCAGGAAATGAAAAAGAAAAACACAATTATATTAATATATATATATATTTCAAGTCTGATTCCTGAGTTTTAAGCCTTATATTCCTTCTTTGGCCTTTAGATAAATCACTTTCCTGTTATTTATCTCTCATCTTACAATCCATTTTTCATGCCAAAAAATCTAAATGGCAAACAGCAGGTTGTTTTAAATAGATTATTTCTGGATTTTCACCAGAATTACATTTACAGCATTTATACAATTTATACATAATCATTCAATGCAAATATAAAATATCACTTTTAAAATTGTATTTTGAAATCAGAGAGTGCTGAGGCTTTTTTGCATTATGTCTCTGGCTCAAAATAACTCTAGAGAATTAAGTTTTGATCCTTACCTGGTTCTATGCAGTCTTACATCACCTTTAAGTTAGTGTTGTCAAGTGACTGTAAGAGAAGAGCTATGCTATATATGTTAAAATATTTTTGAGTGAGCCAACTTCTAGCAATTTGTCAAAAATTGATAATTAAAAATAGTGTGAATGATCTGTTGATCTGTTAGGTTGTTCCATGAAAATATGAGTTTATCATACTTTATCAATAATCATTAAAGGATTCTGCCATTGATACAAGTTTCAAGTAATGAGATTCCAGACTATGAGTGAGTGTATAAGGAGCACTTCACCTAAATCAGTATTTCTTTATGTATCTCAGCACAAAAGGAAATATATTAGCATATTCTACATTGTTACCTTTATGAAAAAATTTTAACCGTATAAAAAAAATAAATAAATATTGATATGAAATACCCACCATAGTCTATTGTTAAAAGTTCTCTTCTCTCTCTCGATGTATGTATGTATGCATATATGCATATATGTATATGTTGGAGAGTGTTTGCATATGTATGCTAATAGGTAGATATTATAGGTGTGTTTGTAAGAAAATAATTTAGGTAGTAGCTGATTTTAATTTCTGCATCTTTATTACTTTGTTCCTTGCCATTTGAGCGTAGATTTTTCTTCATCAGTGTATTAACTTGACTTTATAATAAGTGCAAAATATTTTTTGTTATGTTGAGATAAAATTGCTATTATAACTGTTATTAATAGGACTGTCGTGGTTTAACCCGGCTGGCAGCTAAACACCACGCAGCCGTTCGCTCACCCTCCCCCCTCCCTCTCTGGGATGGGGGAGAGAAATGGAAAGTGAAGCCCGTGAGTTGAGATAAAGACAGTTTCATAAGACTGGAAAATAATAATAACAAAAATAATAATAACAACAACAATAATAATAATAATACAATGGTAATAATAGGAAAATAATAATAATATGTACAAACAAGTGATGCACAATGCAATTGCTCACCACCCGCTGACCGATGCCCAGCCTAACCCCGAGCAGTCCGGCCCCCTCCCCCGGCTAGCCACCCCTATATATTGTTTAGCCACCCCTATTTATTGTTTTAGCATGACGTCAGATGGTATGGAATACCCCTTTGGCTAGTTTGGGTCACCTGTCCTGGGTCTGTCCCCTCCCAGCTCTTACTGCACCCCCAGCCTGCCTGTTGGCAGGACAGAGCAAAAGGCTGAGGTGTCCTTGGCTTGGTATAAGCACTGCTCTGCAACAATTAAAACATTGGGGTGTTATCAGCACTCTTCTCATCCTAAGCCAAAACACAGCATTCCACCAGCTACCAGGAAGAAAATTAATTCTGTTCTAACTGAAACCAGGACAATAGGCCTCTGAAGAATAGTATTATTTAATTATTCAGCACTTATTATTTCTAAGGTCTGTTGGAACAAAAGTAGGAAATTCCAAAATGATGATACCTATTTGCTTTATTATGGAAGACTTTAAACAAATTTTTGAAATAAACTTTTCTTGTACATTTTAAGTCATAATTTACATAAATGTGCAAGTTTAAGGGGTTTTGTGATGAGTTGTTCACACAAAGTTGGATTTTTCATGTTCTTAAAAAGGAAATAAAATCCATTGCTTTAATGTGTCCTGAAGAATGTACATATAGATGTATGATAAGCTGATAATATAAATAATATAAATGTTACTCTATACTCACAAAAAACAGATTGTCTGAGTAGACTAAAAAGGGCTTTTGTTGCACTCAGAAGTAAATTACATGGTCACATACTTGCTGTCTGTTATTAACTTTTATTTTGAGCGGGGATTGCATTGATGATCTCTGAATGTCCCTTTCAACTTAAATGATTATATGAATCTATTGACAGCTATAGTGAATATATCTCCTTTTTTATTTATTTATTTATTTTAAAACAAAGATGTTTGCCCCAAGTTGCAAAGAATTTTGCCTTGTTTTTTCTCAGGTTTCTCAAATATGAAAGAATTTTCAGTTTCTTGGGTATTTCTAAATGCTCTTAGAGAAGGTTTGTGTCCGACTACAAATAATGCAGCGCTGTTGATGTTGATCTGAATGGTTGATCTGAAAAGCAAAGCAACAAATGCAGTGTATCTGACATTTATATTACAAATATTTCTGGTGTTTTATTTTAGCCTGGATGTAGAACCTTGATGGTCAGTGTGCAATGCGTGACCCTGGAGCAATATTTCAGTTTAGCTTTCTCTGAAAGAGTGGTCTCTACAGTCTTATACTGCAACACAGATGATCAAGAAATTATCTTTGAAACTGTTCTCTTGATCCAAATTAAAATGCTAATGTAGATTAGCTCTTCTCTCATCTTTGTGACTCCTTTTCCTATTTTGATGTTATCTCTGTTACCTCCATAAGTCCTTTTGACATACCACCACTGCTAGTTTGCTGTCCCAATTATGCTACCACTCACTTCTCTTTTCTTCCTCTAAACAATGCACTATATCTGCTTCTCTTCCCTTGCACTTTTTTTGCCATATTTTTACCTGTCAGATTTGCTAGTAATTGAGCCATCAGTTCTGCTCTGGTGTACCTGTTTGCCTGTATATGTGCACCCTTACTTGAAAGACCCACAGTTCCTACCCTCTCTCCAAAACCTTGTCAAAGCATATTGTCTAGTACAGCATATTGTAACTTTCAGCTTAATCACAGCTAAAATCAAATAATGGTTTGGATTGTAAAGGACTTTAAAGATCATTTAATTCCACCCCCACCCTACCCCACCCCTGCCATGTGCAGGGATACCTTCCACTAGATCAGGTTGCTAAAAACCCCATCCAACCTGGACTTAAACACTTCCATGGATGGGGCATCCACAACTTCTCTGGGCAATCTGTTTCAGTGCCTTACCACCCTCTGAGTAAATAATTTCTTCTAAATATCTACTCTAAATTTACTCTGGCTTAAAGCCATTATTCTTTGTCCTATCACTACACTTCTCATATTTCTTGTAGGCTCCCTTTAGGTACTTTAAGCCTACAGTGAGGTCTCCCCAGAGCCTTATCTTCTCCATGCTGAATGACCCCAACTCCCTCAACACGTCTTCATAGAACAGGTGCTCCAACCCCTTGAATCATCTTTGTGGCCCTCCTCTGGAGTAGTTCTAATAGGTCTGTGTCCTTCCTATGCTGGGGGCCCCAGAGCTGAACACAGTACTCCAGGTGGCATCTCACAAGACTAGAACAGAGCGATACAATACAGAGAGAACAATAATCTCCCTTGATGTTCTGGCCATGCTGCTTTTGATGCAGCCCAGGATACAGTTGGCTTTCTGTGCTAGAAGCACACATTGCCATCTCATGTCAAGCTTCTCATCCACTGACACCCCCAGGATCTTCTTGTCAGGGCTGCTCTCAATACATTCTCCTCCCAGCCTGTATTTGTGCTTGGGATTGCCCTGGCCCAAATGCAGGACCTTGCACTTGGCCTCACTGAACATGAGGTTCATGGGCCCACCTGTCAAGCCTGTTGAGGTCCTTCTGGATGGTTTCCTTTCTCTCCAGATAAGTGCCAAGCTAGGATTACTTAACACTTTAAAGTATGGTTTTGTGAGAAAAATATAATATTCAGAGGAAAAATATGTTTGTATGTTTTTTAATTATCTGTGTGATACTGCAAGATTTCTAAATTAAATTATTTATTATAGCTGTGATTGCAGATCCACACAGGACATTTTTATGTGACACATTTTTCCCAGAATATTTTGTTTTGTCCTGTGGCAGAATTAAAAGATTTTATTTAAACTTTTCTGCTTTGGTTATCACTCAAGTTTAGCTTCTTGGAATGTTTCAAAGTCAATTTGTTAAGATGAGATAATTTCTGAAGTATTTAGCTCCTTTTTTTTTTTTTTTTAATATATATTTCTCAATTTTGTATGAATGCATTTTCTTCCATTTTACTTAATGGTTATTCTTTAGGAATACAAGTGACCCAAATAATCATCTGCTGTAGCAACTGGCTGAGTTTTCTACTGACAGCATGTCAATGATTATTTTATTTCTGATTGTATTTTTTCCCTTTTAGGAAAAAAACAAACAAACAAAACAAAAAACAAAACAAAACAAAACAACAACAACAACAACAACAACAACAACAAAACCAACAGAGGTTTCTAGCTGTGATAGTCCTGTGTTGTTATTCTCACTGAGTCTACATCTGGGTGATTGCAGACAAGCCACTTGACCTCAGTATGACTCAATTAACCCAGCAGTAAAATTGGGTAAACATCAAAATCTCATTGAAAAGCAGCTGCTGCATCTAAATTGAATTGTCTAAAATTGCATTGTGACAGTATTGTTATTGGGCCTCTGAAGACCTGAAATTTAATTGTTTTGCATCATAATGCTATATGAGAAAGGCTCTAAAAATCAGGCAGATAACAATGTCTCCATAGTTCTGCAATGACATTGCCTGTATAGCTAATGAAGGCATTTAAGGCAAATCTATAATGTAACTATGATAAATTCACCTTAATTTATTATGGTGACACCTTAATTTATTATTATGACAAAATTTTTTCAAATTTTGTCATAATCATTTACATGTATACTTACTTGCAAGAGGTGTGCATTTATACAATTTTTGATCAGATAGCATCTACATGTATTTCATCTTTAATTCATCAAGCAAACTTAAGAACTTGATTGATCTTGAGAGCAACATAGAAAACATGAAGATTACAAGTTTTATGAGTTTTTTGAAAAATAAATGGCTCAGTCCTGGGGAACATTTTATGACAGATACTGCTTTTTTTTTTCTTTTTTTTTTTCTTTTCTTTTTTCCCTGATTTGAACGTCTCTTTTCCAGTTTGCAATATCTGCTCCTTCAAGTATTTTTTTTTAGCCAAGCTGAGATGTTTTTCACTTAAACTGTGTACATGAAGCTTATAAGAAAAGTCTGTAATTAAGTATGTACCTTTTTTGCCAAAGTGGTGGAGCCCATGCTTATGAAGTCACAGATGGCCTCGGATTTCTTTCCTGGCACATGCAGTAATCTTTTCACAGGACCTGTGAAACAGTTAACATGTTAGTGATTTTTTTTTCATCATTTTGAAATTTAAATTCTGAATTATTTATTTAAAAAAATACATGTTCTCTTCTGTCATAATTTAGGATTTGGGCTGTTACTTCCCTCAGCATACTGAGGTCCTATGCAACTTTGGATCAGCCATTTGAAAAATAATCACTATTACTAATAATGACTCCAGTATTCTACCCAGCAACTTAAAAGAAATCCTTAGTTAAAGACAGGTTTAAATCTATATTTGTCACACGGGGCAACTTGTTCAGACACTATGGCTAATAGGAAACATGCATTCCACTTTTCTTTTCATGATGAAATAAGTAGTGCTCAGTGAAGTTAAACTACCCAACAACCTGGGTATAAGCCCCCTTTTTTATTATCTGTATACAGTTGTGTAGGCATTGCTTTTTGCCTCCTGATTATCTCTTATTCTGAATCATTCATTATAAATTCATTATAATTAATACATTTGTTATGTTTTATCCATATGCAATGCACACACTCAAATGCTGAACAATACAGCAGTAGGTGTACAGGCAATGCACATTTAATACTATAGATGGCTATTTCCCTGACTCCGTATGGTCTTCTAATTATGACCACACTCCTTGTGAAATGAAAAATAATTCATATAATCAAAAAATAATATATATTTTTTTTCTTCATAGTGCTTAGAAATTCTGAGGTTATTAGTCAATTATTATCAGACAATGTATTTTATGAAAACAATCACATGACAGAAATGTGATGTTTGTTACAGCAAGAACTAGCCTTATAGTGAGGAACTGCCCATGTGTGAAAAAACAATTTTATCCTTGTTTACTATTAATGATCTGTTTGCCTATATAACAGCAAAGAGTTCATATACCTTTTATATTATAAAAGTTAAATAAAATTTCTGGTTTCAGAAATCAAAAGGACAGCTTGCTTGCACCTATGTTATTTACTACTTTACTACATTTATCAGTCACTATGGTAGTCATAGCCATGCAACATTAGCAAAAACAAAAATATAGCCTTGATAGGACTTCCCAAGCATCTTCCTTTGTTATCTGTAAAGAAAGTTAAAAATTTAGTATACTTAACATAATGGTTAAACGGAAAGAAGAGATTCCTGAAACTGTAGTACAGGAATCGTAAAATAAATAAATAAGTAAAATAAAACCTTTTATTTAGTAATATAAAAAAAAATAATAAATTCAGAATCAATTATCAATCACCGTGTATTATGAATAGTACAGAAGAACAATATGGCCCTCTGGCAACACAAAGTTCAGGAGTATTCTGTCCTGTGTCTATCAGTACAGATTTAATGCTTTAGGTTATCTGATAAACTAGGAATATTTGGTTACAAAGAGTCAAAAAGCTGAGTCTTAATTTGTCCTAAGTTAATTTCTTATATGAAGTGATTTTCCTAGACCTAAAAACATACAATTCCAAGGGGATGTGTGATATAGAAATAAGTTCAGTCATGAATCCAAGCTCTGTATTGACACTTTTGCTTTTGATTACTTTTCCCCACTCTCTGTTGGAAATTATTTAATGAGCTTCTGTAATAATTTATTTATGTATTTATTTATTTATTTATTTAGCATTCTGTAATATTTACAGAATGACCCAGAATTGTCCTGCACTGAAATGTGTGTGCGAGGGTGAAGATGAATGATTTTTAGCAGATGGGTGTATCAAGGATGGTTCATTTCCAAGCAGTTTAAACATTGAGTTGGTGACTTGCAGTTAAAATGATGATGCCTTAAAACAACAACATTTATGTTGGAAAAGATCTTCAAGATCATCAAGTCCAGATCTTCAAGATGATCATGTCCAGATTGTTATAACAACCTATCCTTTCTCCTCCTCCCTATCCATAACTGGGATCAGACAATTAAGAATGTATTACAAGAAAAGTGTAGAGCTGCTTTATTTCCCATAAGAACTCAAGACCACAGTTTTCTCCCTCTTTTTTCAAGCTGGCCAGAAGCTACATCCTTTTTTCCAGTTTTTCTCACTCCATATTAAGGCTGTGGGTACTGAAGACTCTGCCAAGTCCCCCAACTTTTGCACTAGGACATGGGGCTCTCCTCAATTTTCAGACCCCCTGTATCTGGGTTTTCCCAATGCATAATATATCCCACCCACCCCCGAGGCACCTGTTTGAGGCACTTAAAGCCCCCAAACTACTTTAACTAGTGGTTTGACAGTCAACTGGTCAGCTCCCAAATGGCTCTTTGGAAATTCCTCTGCATGCGTGTTTGTCAGGTTCCATTTTCTCACTTCTTGGTCCCTCCACATCCAAAGAGAAGCTCATTAGTTGGCAAGCTTCTGCTGCCTGCCAAGTCCGTGGCTCAGGGAATGGCCTAATTAGCTCAGGAGTGTAAAATAGAAAATCCCTATGGAACAGTGGGTGTTAACTCACAATGTCACTCACAGGGTCTCCTGACTGTTGCTCCTCCTGCAGCAAGAGGAAGACCCTGTGCAGATATGTGTTGAGTACCCTGCTTCACATTTCCTTGCTGACTTCTCTTGGACCTCTTCTTAAATTGCTGGCTGTGGTTTTTTTTTGTTTGTTTGTTTGTTTGTTTTTGTTTTTGTTTTTTTTTTTTTTGTTTTGTTTTCCTCCTTTTATTTATTTATTTATTTATTAATTTCCCTCTGAAAGCCAAGCCCACCATCTCATAGAATCTCTTGTGTCTCCTCCAGCAGTGGGTGAGATCCTATGGTCCCTAGGTACAACTTCTGTTCTCATGTCACATCTGTAGGCATCCCTATCTTTTTCTTTATTGACCCTCACCCTTATTGTCCCTCCCACAGGGACTTGATTTCTCCAAGCTGCTTTCCCTTTCCCTTTCCCTTTCCCTTTCCCTTTCCCTTTCCCTTTCCCTTTCCCTTTCCCTTTCCCTTTCCCTTTCCCTTTCCCTTTCCCTTTCCCTTTCCCTTTCCCTTTCCCTTTCCCTTTCCCTTTCCCTTTCCCTGTTTGAGGAATAAAGGAAGATTAATATTTCAGTGTACAGCCTGAATCCTGTCCCTAACAGGGAAAATCTATAGGAGCTTCAGTCACAAGTATATGCTCAGAGAAGAATAATTAAAGAATAAACTGTTTTCATAGAGCTCAGTACTCAAGCACACAGTTTTATGTATATGGGGAGCAGAGACCAGCAAAGTCTCTGACAGTCCAGTCAAAGCTCTTTCTAATGATGGTGACATTCTGTTGCTTTGCAGGATGTGTTTTGACAGTTTTCATTGAGTCTATCAATTAATTTCGCCTGTCCTAATGAGAAGGACCAGCATGTAGCTCCTAAGATGTTTTTATTATTTTTATTAAAGAAGGAAGAAACTGGCAGAAATCTGTACTGGACAAAAGTTATCCATGTACTAGTGTCTTTGTTGCTTGGTTTTCTAGGCAGTTTTCTGGGTGGTGTATTCCCCAAGTTTTAATTTTCAAAAATGAATGCTAATAATGACTATCTTCTCTCCATTTAAACCATTTTTAGTTCAAAAGAAAAAAAAAAAGTGTGAACACAATGCTGAAAACCATCCACCTTATTTGTTTGTTTGTTTGTTTACTTATTTAGCAGCTGAAGAATCCCAACTTGTTAATGTTTTCTGAAAACACTACAGCAGAACTTTATAAACAGTTTTGTTTATTATGGCAGTATAAATAATGTCAGCACCAACTATCATACATGTAAAATGGCTTGAGTTGGAAGGGACCTTAAAGATCATCTAACTCCAAGCCTTCTGCCGTAGGCAGGGATGCCACCCGCTAGATTGGCCACAGGTTGGCCAAGGCCCCATCCAGCCTGGCCTTGAAAACCTCCAGGGGATGGGGTATCCACAGCTTCTCTGGGCAACCTCTTCCAGTGCCTCACTACCCTTACAGTGAAGAATTTTCTCCTAATGTCTAATCTAAATCTTGGAATTTGGAACTCTTACAGTTTAAGACCATTCCCCCTTGTCAAACTATCTGCCTGAGTAAAGAGTCCTCCATCTTTTTTATAAGACACCTTTAATTATTGAAAGGCTGCAATGAGGTCTCTCTAGAGCCGCCTTTTCTTATCTGTGTCGTGGTTCCGCTCGAGTGGGCAGCCGAGCTCCACCACAGCCGCTCTCTCACTCCCCCTCCTCAAAGAGGAATGGGGAGAAAATATGTGAAAAGGGCTCAAGGGTTGAGATAAAGATGAGAAAATCACGCAATAATTATTGTAACGGGCAAAACAGACTCAGCATAAGAAGATAGTAAGATTTATTGCCTATTACTAACAAGCGAGAGAAGTGAGAAAACAAAGGAAGAAAAAAAAAACAAAAGCACCTTCCCCCCCATCCACCCTCTTCCACCTCCTCCCCCCGAGCGGCGCAGGGGAACAGGGGAATGGGGGTTATGGTCAGTCTACAGCGCTTCTTCTCTGCCGCTCCTTCTCGGTCACTCTCGTCCCCTGTGCTGTGGGGTCCCACCCACGGGATGCAGCCCTTGGTGAACTGATCCAGCGTGGGCTTCCCACAGGCAGCAGCTCTTCCAGAACTGCTCCAGATATGGGTCCGTACCACGGGGTCCATCCCTCAGGAGAAAGCTGCTCCAACCTGGCTCCCCTACGGGCAGCAGCTCCTGCCAGGTCAACTGCTCCTGCATGGGCTCCTCTCCACGGGCTACAGGTCCAGCCCAGAATCTGCTCCGGCAGGGGTCTTCCACAGGCAGCAGCCTCCGTCGGTGCAGGGCCACCTGCTCCACCGTGGTCTCCTCCACGGGCTGCAGCGTGGAACCCTGCTCCACCGTGGTACTCCATGGGCTGCAGGGGGACATCCTTCTTCACCATGGTCCTCACCACAGGCCACAGGGGACTTCTGCTCCAGCGCCTGGAGCACCTCTCCCCCTCCTTCTACACTGACCTTGGAACCTGCAAGGCTGTTCTCTCACTCCCTTCACTCTCCTGGCTGCTGTGTGGCGCAGCATTTTTTCCCTGTCTTAAATATGCTCTCACAGAGGCGCAAAACCACATTGCTTATTGGCTCAGCTCTGGAAAACAATGGGGCCCTTCACAAACATGGGGCAGCTTCTAGATCTTTCTCACAGAAACCACCCCTATGGCTCCCTGCTACCAAAACCTTGCCACGTAAACCCACTACAATCTGCAATACTAATTTGTGCTAAATAGCACCTTTCAGATAAGGATCTGCGAGCCTTTCACAGACAAACTTCCCTTGTGCATGAAGAAGATTATCATATGCTTAACCCAGTTTGTCTGTATTTTCCTACAGAAAATATTTTGAAAAGTGAGACTAGATGCCAGTCTCCATTTCTAAATGCCATCAGACTTTCAAACCACAATGCCTGATACAAATTGAGCTGGAGAAGTAGCAGAAATTTGGTAATATTTAAGTCTTTTTTCAGAACTTTTTCTGATTCTTCTTAATAGTTAAAACAAAACAACATCAACAAGCTATGAAGTGAGGCATTTTTCTTTAAAAAATATAATTATGTGAACAAAGTTTATTAGAATTGTATTCAGTTTTTCAATCAATCCAATAATATTTAATCAGTTTGTTTTGCAAAACATAGAAATTCCAAGTAATAATATTTGACAAAACTGAAAATAGTGGATGTATGATTCCAATTTTGTAAACATTCAAATTATCTATTCTGATTATTCTTGTCTTCTTTAAATTGCAAAGAAATAGTACTCGAAATAGTACTCTCATTCATTGTATTCTACATTTTGTGAATGTGTTCATGGCCTCTTGGCCTTCTCTTTAACCTTTTCCTTTTTATTATTATTATTTTTTAGTCTACTTATGGGTTTCAACTATAATGTTTTCTCACTGTATGTCACTGGAGTTAAATTAAACACTAAAAATATTATTCAATGGCTGTATGAAGTTCGTAACTATAATTCTGAATGTGGATCATAAATCTCAGTAACGACTAGACACCTAAACCAAAAGTAACCATTATTCCACAGGTGCAATATTTGGCAAACTACTGTGGAAGCTATGGAAACTACTACTATGTTCTGGAAGTGGTTGGAATGGGAAGAAGAGTAAGCAACTCTGAAATTCACATGCAAAGTGGCTTTCCTCAAACATCTTGCTGTGTTTTGACTGACCATATTCATCATGCTTGTAAATATTGGAAAGGGCATGTCTGAGTTCTGGCAATGTTTTTCTACACCATAATACCTACTTTTCTTTCTCCTTTTTCTTTAATTATTTTAAAGATCTTGATATTTTCAAAAATACCATTGGAGTTGTTGCTGTTCAGGCATAAGCATAAGCAAGGAAGATACAAAAATTAATCTAAGACTGTATTTCCATTACTGAATTTCTTACCACCCAAAGAGAATATCATTAATATAACATGTAATTCGGGTAGAATGTCAACATCTGTTAATCTATTGTTTTTAAACACAAAAGAAGTAATTCTTCATAAAAATACAGTTTTCTTGAAATGTATAAATCCCACAGATCCATCCTCTTTATTACTCTATTACCAAAGCCAAATCTAGGGGAACATTCGTACCATTTAGAAATATATGTGCTAACAAACTATTAATCAGTTAAATTAAAATCTAATATTTCCAATTCCACTTTCCTTAGTAGTCTAAATAAAGTGAAAACATTTGCTCACTTTAAAGAGAGCAAATGTTCTCTAAAGAAGGTGAATACTACATACTGAACAGCTTCTGGCATCTCATTTTCTAAAATTCCATTCAAAACAGATCCTGACACAAGTCTGTCAATTTTAAGTTTTTAATGTTTAAGTTTTTACATTACCTGAACGCCTTATGATCTTTCACGAATTTGAAATACAGCTTTGAGACAGAGGGAGTGAAGAGAGAAAAGAAAGAAAAACAGGTTCATAGAATCATAAAGGTTGTAAAAGACCTCCAAGACACATTCACATCTGGTCCAACCAATTGGTCCAACCAATATCGGTGGTCCTACCACCAATATCACCCATTGAACCATGTCCCTAAGCACCACATCCAACCTTTCCTTAAACACCCCCAGGGACAGTTACTCTACCACCTCCCTGGGCAACCCATTCCAATGCCTAACTACTCTTTCTGAGAAGAAATTTCTCCTGAACCTCTCTTGGCACAACTTGACACCATTCCCTCTAGTCCTATCACTAGTTATCTGCAAGAAGAGGCCGACCTTCAGCTCCCCACACCTTTCATTCAGGTAGTTGTAGAGAGCAATAAGGTCTCTCCCCTGAGCCTCCTCTTCTCCAGACTAAACAAACCTGGTTTCCTCAGCCACTCCTCATAGGACTTGGGTTCCAGACCCTTCATCAGCTCTGTAGCCAGACAAATCTTTGTAGCTTTGTAGTCTGGACATGCTCCAGGGCCTCAAGGTCTTGTAGTGAGGGGCCCAAGCATACTAAATCCTGTTGCTTTGTATGAACCTTAAGTGCTTAAACATTTAAAAGTGTCTGACTGAAGTAATTCAAAATCATACAAAAAAATGTAAGGCAGCACAGAAAGCTGAAACAGTATCTCCAGAATTGCTAGGACAGCACCTTGATCAATTGTGTGGATTTCCTTCCTCTTAAAGATCATTTGCTGAGATTAACCTTAAGACTTTCAAGACATATTACACCTTTTCATGGTAGTGTGCTTCCTCTTGAAATTGCTAGTTATTGTTTTCCCAGAAATTATGGTCTTTTTTTTTTTTTCTTTTTTTTTTTTTTTTTTTTTTTTAAATCATATATGGCCTTAGAAGACATCTTAAAACAATTTTTTTGAATGAAGCTAAGCCTAAATCTCAAAGTTGCACTGCACCAAATGGGCTTGAGATTAGATGGCTAAATTTGAGGATGACAGAGAGCTTCAAACAAAGCATAAAATTCAGTATATGGTAGCAGAATATTCTGTCTAAATATCTGGAAGGACTTTACAGTGTGGATGATGAAGCACTGGAACAGGTTTCCAGTAACTGTTGGGCAACCTACTCTAGGTGTTGCTGCTTGAGCAGGGGGGTTGGACCAGATTACTTCTGGAGGCCCCATCCAATCTATTCTATTCAAACCATTCTGTGATTCTGTGAAGTACTGTGTAACATTATGCGTATATCTAATTTGCTCTGCAAAGGGTTCAGATATCAGTGAGGAAAACTTATAGATAAAAAAAAAATAATGTTTCAACTGCCTTTGAGGGTTTCTAGTGCACTATTACTTCAGAAAAATTGAGTTCCTTTATTCACGTAGCTCTGCTTAACTATTCAGCCATTTAGATATTAATCTATTTTAGTAATTTAAATTAAACAATACTAAAAACCAAACCCAACACACTTGATTTATTCTAAAACTGAGAATTCTGCTTCTGATAAATATTTTAACATTTTTGTTCTGGATGAAAATGAAGAAATATTTTTCAAAATTTCCTCTGAAATTTTGAAAACAAGGAAGGGAAAGTTAGAAATGAGAAGCCATGTCTGAACCTCCTCTTATGATAACACTAAAAGAGATATTAAAAGGAATTTCATTTCCATGATACTGACTTTAGAATAATTTTAAAACATTTTGCTTTGTAGGCACTCTTTTTTCTGTGTTTTATTTTTGGGAGGGGAGTAATAATTTATGGTTAAAAATTCATAGTTGTAATTTTAACGTGGAAAAGACACAGAAATATTCAGGAAAGGTCAACAAAGCAATATCATTATCTGCTCTTGGGTTAGTCATTATTCAAGTTTCAAATGCTCAGTCAACATTTCACTGATTTTAACAAATGTATATATTATATATATATAGTTAGCTATAGACTTCAATTTCATTTTGATGCTTATAAAATGTCAGTTTCTTTCTTTACGCAAATTCAGTTTTGAAAGGTTTCACAGTTAGCTTATGATAGTCTTGGTGAGAATGTGAGTTTTATTTCTTTTTAATAGTCCCTATGCTGTGGCAGTTATTCTTACTGTTTTCTGATCAGTTAATAATTAACTTAATTAAGCTAATTATTAAACTTCATGTTTTATTATTTATGCTATGAAATACAGTGATGCCATAAACTACATCATGTAAATTATGTATCCATACCCCCTTTTTAAAGTTAATGTTTTATTCTCCCATCCATTATTGTTTATTACATCACACTAGTGCTATTTTAAATATGCATCATGATGCTTTTCCGCTGTACTCTTATACATTTGTTAAAAAAATTGATTATGAAAGGAATAAGATGCATTGGCACAATAATATTAACTGTTATTTTCGTGTCAAGCGTTTTTTGTTTTCTTTGAAAGGAAAATAAATGAAGTGTTACTTAAGATTCATATTTTGTATCATTACAATCTTCCAGTACACTCAGTTTACAGCTTGAGAATGTCAAAGGTACTTAAAATGTTAAAATAAATTTAGCAATAAACTTAAGGCATACATTACAAACTCACCTATTGAAATCAACTATAACTAATCATTTTTTCACATTTCTGGCTAACATATTCTAGAACTGTAATCAAATTCTAGAATTTCCAAAAAGGTCTATGAGACTATATTTCCTATAACTTCATATCTTTGAAAACTACCTATTAATTGTCTTTAAGAAACATTAGGCACAGGAATTCACAAAGAGTTTGGGTTTTATGTACGTGAACACTACTAAAGCACTTCTAACTAATGATTCATATTGTATTCACATTACTGTAAATTTTTTACATAGCTATGTCAAAGAAAAATACACTTCTAATAACCTGTCATCATTTTTCTTTGTAATGTTCTTCATTTTTGACTACTGAACTTAAGACCTAGAAGAGCCTAGGAGCCTATTTCATTTTTCAAATAAGGATATTTAAGTTTTGAAAAAACAAAAAACTTTGTTACTTTTTTTTTTTTAATATATTATTATTATCATTGTGTTCCTATTTGATCAAATAATTACTAAGCTAAAAAGTTTCTTTTTTCTTCTGCATTTGGCAAGACTGTAAATTGCTTTTCTTTCAGCATTCTGTGAGAACATCTTTGGAAGATTAAGACTGAATGCAACTATTGTTTATATCTCACTATAATCTTATTATGCTTCTGTAATCATTAAAATTGAACATCTATCATTGGGAAAACTAAAAAAAAAAAAAAAAAAAAAGGACAAAAAAACAAACAAACAAAAAAATAGGACAACATCCAGATCTCCAAGTCTGTACTTTATCCCCTGAAGCCATGTTGCTTTCTGCACTTAGTTGCAATTTAAATTTTTGTTCCATGGTCTTTATCAATTTCTGAGTAGTTACATCGCTGAGCTTCATGGTCCCAGTTAATGGTCTAAGCCCAGGTTACTGAGAAAGGCTGCTACCTTTCCCATAGAGAGTAGCTTTAAATGGAAGCATATGTGAGTGGGCTACTGATTTTTTTTTCTTTTTCTTTTTTCTCCCTTCTTGATTTTCCTTGGAAGAGAGTCTGCTTGCAGTCATTCAAGACTGTTTCTTTTTTTTTTTTTATATATAACTTTTCCTGCACAATTCTGTCTGTACGCACAACTGCTTTTTGGAGTGGAGCTGGTGAGGGATTGTACCTTGACATATGGGTCTCCATTCTGTTAGCTTTGACTATTTTGAATAATTTTATACTCTCCTCATCTTTGATATATGTACTCTCCTAAACAGAGTCAAAGAAATAAATGTCTCTGAGACTGTCAAAATTACATAATGATGCTATGTACTACAATATGTCTGAAGAAGCATATTTTTTCCTGGCACCATATGTAAGAGTAACAGCTGCTGACACAGGCAATAATTCTCAAAGTGATTTTTTTCTCTCTGCTTTCAAAGCTGTTTTATTTAATTTCTCTGAAAACAAGAAATTGTATAGTCACAGCATTTTTACTAATCTGATACTGAAAGGTATTTAAAAATGTATTTCACATAACTGGGCTATCATCCTAGGATGTCTTTGCCATATATTCTCTGTATCTTCCTTTCTCTTTCAATTTCATAAATATGTTATTTAAGAGTATAAAATCTCTCTTTAACCTGTGTCTTAAGAGATGCTGATTTAATTACAACTTAAACACATAGACAAACACGTGTTTTCGTTCTCTTTTCTGTAACACATAGTCTGCTACATGTTGCAGTTTATCACATTCCTGTCTGCTTAAAATATGTAAGTGTCATAGAGGTCTTTATGTTCTGTAGCGTCTTTTCTTGGATTTGTTCTGAGAATCAATTTAATATAATTTTAAAGATTTACATTTTCTTCTGTTCTCAGCTCTACAGACAAAAAGGATTCTAGAAATGAGGATATTATGAATTGGCTTCTCCTAAATTCTTGGGTTGAAGAAACAGTTTTCTTAAGAACCAGATTGCCATCCACTGCAGCAAATGTAAAAAGATTTGTCTCACTTCAGGATGTTGGAAGCATCAGAAGAACAATCTGAGAAACTGCACCCAAGAGCAGTTGTAGGGCAGGTTCCCATGCCACAGTGCTGGTCCTTCTGTGGTGTATATGACATAAGCCTTGTCTAAGAGTAGTGCTGGCAGGGCCGCACCTACACTGGCAGAGGGAGGGCAAGCTGAACAGAGATGACTGAGGAGACTTTATACTCTTGTTTCTGATGTTGGCTCTTGCAGTGTGAGCTGAGGACATTGGAGGTCTAATTAAGCCCTTATGAAGGCCCTTATAATATGTGTGTGCTGTGAGATGACAAATTTCTTAAAGTATTTATTCATTTTTTTCTTCCACCTTCAACAGGAAAGAAACTAGGAAAGAAACTTAAAATAAATAAATAAATAAATAATGATCCAAGTCTGAAAAACTAAGTTCCTGTTCATTGCAGTCAACTTTAGATCAGGAGCAAAGTGACCTTTTCTCTGTGATGATTAAGAGACCACTCATTTCAGTGTCTGACTTCCTCCAGCCCTCCCTTCCTGCCCTGCCAGCCTTTCTGCCTCCCCTGCCTACCTCCTGTTCCTTTTCAAGATATGAACAATTTCAATCAGTTTTTTTTTGTGTGTGTGTGTGTGTGTTTTTCTTTTTAGTGATCTGCCTGTCCCACTTGCAGTCTACGCATAAGCACACCATTCCATACTTATTTTGCAATTTTAGAAAAAAAGCAACATTTTAGACACCAGAAGTAAAAAAACATGTGTCTTTGTATCTTCAACACTTTCTCCTCTCTTTGAAAAATCAGTTATTTTTTCATGTAAGATTTTCAGTCATGGGCTTTCTTTTTTCATGTTTATACACAGTGACTTAAAGAGGGAGACATTCATTTTGACTGAAGCATTTTGACACTACTAGAATAAAAATAATATGTTACAATTATAAGACTTGGACTATAAGGAAAATGTGAAATTTCATTTTTTTCTCAGTATATAGACACTTGTGAGAGGGGGAGATAAAATTGATATATTGAGAGAGAAAAATTTCTAAACTCTAAATTTCTAAAAGTTCTAAAAATTTATACATGTATGCATCTACTGTGGAGAATCAAACTGTGACCTCTTAAATAGACCATAAAGGCCAGCCTGCTTAGTAAATAGAAACCCTATGCAAGTTGTTTCAATTGTCTAGACACTGAAAGCATCCAAAACCTAGTTCAACCTCTTGGAAATTTTACTGTTTGTTTCAGTGCTTATCCATATGTCCCATTAAGCTTTCCTACCTAGGGAGCTGGCCAGATTGTTTGCATTCAGTGTAACACCGCTACCTCTCAGGACCTAAAGCAGTAACAGTTCTATACTAGTTCTGCCTATAATAATTGTTCTTGTTGCTCCATAGCTCCATTTTTATAAGTGATTTATTTTGGATGAGGCATTGACTAGAGTTCTTGCGTTTTTACCTACTGCTGCTTCCTGACCAGCATCTTTGTGCTTGTGCTACCAGCATTTTTGAAATCATATGAAAGATATGATTTAAAAGTTTTGTCATTCTGCATTTATTTTTCTGTTCGTCATATTACATGAGAGATCAGGTTTACATTCAAGATGTTTTTGCTGTCGATGTAATGTAGATTTAAAAAAAAATGTGAGAGGAAAATAAAAAGACTAGCTCTTTAATGAAAATGTTGAATCATAGTAAAGATGAAGAGAAAATGGCAAACACATTTTTAAGACTTAATAGACAATATGAATTACTTCAAACTGAGAAAAGAACTCTGGCTTGGACAAGCTGTAGGTAATGATTTATTTTATAGTATTTTTCATGGTGTCCCCAACATTTGATTCATAAGCATTTATTTTGCATTGCAGTGTTATGCTGGTCTTCTTTTTTAAAGCCATCTATCCAGTATTTTTTTATATTATGGATTTTTTTCTGCCTTTTAATATTCAGAATAATAGTAGAACATTTGGCATGGTACATCAAAATAAGGTTCCTGCCTAGTCTCCAAAAGTGATGTTTAACCCAGCAATTACCAAGCTGCCTACCATTTTACCTTTGTGCTGGTTCTGTTTCCTCTGTTTTTCTTTAGCTGTGCAGAAAATCATGCAAGACATGCCTAATTGAGTACACTTTTTGAAGATGACAGTATATAATAGCCTATATAAAACAAATTCATTTTTTAAGGTGTGAGCATATCACTGAAGAGCAATAGGAAGACTAATAAAATACCTTTAGAAACCAAACAGCAGTAAAAATTAAAACCAAGTTTTGTTGTTGTTGTTTTATTATTATTATATATATATGTATATATTTGTATCTCATACCTTTGAGATTCAAAATTACTTTTAGTGCCGTTAACAATTTAATGACTTACCCCTATGCTGGGTTAACCTTGGCTGGTTGCTAAACATCCACCGTGCTGTTTTCTTACTACTGCTCCTCCTCAGCAGGACAGGGGAACAAGTAAGATGAATAAGCTCATAGGTGGAGATAAGGACAAGGAGACAACTCACCAATTACCTTCACTGGCAAAACAGATTTAAATGGGAGAAGATTAATTTAATTTATTGCAAATAACTAAATAGAGTAGGATAGCAAGAAACAAAGACAGAACTAAAAACACTTTTCCACCCCCCATCACCCCTCCTTCCCACGTTCACCTTCACTGCCTCATTCCTGATTCTTCTGACTCCTTATCCCTGCATTCCAAGCAGCACATGGGGATAAGGAGTCCTGGCCAGTCCATAACAGTTCTCCGCTGGTCTTGGCTCTCACACTTTTCCCCTGCATAAAGTTCTTCCCACAGAATGTAGTTCTTCCCACAGAATGTAGTTCTTCATGAAATGAAGAAAAAAGCAGTCATGATAAAAGCACTATGGGTCATTTTCAGAAGATGCAGTCCTTCAGGATTGCTCCAGTGTGGGTCCTCATAGGTCATAGATTCTGCCAGGAGCCTGTTCCTGTAGGACTCACTGTGGCCTGCAGCCTCCGTCTTTGTACATACACCTGATCAGGTGTGAGATCATCCACAGGCTGCAGCATGGATATCTGACTCAACACCTTACACCATGGGCTGCAGGGGAACAACTTACTCCACCATGGTCTTCTCCACAAGTGGCAGGAAAGCTTCTTCTCTGGCACCTGGAGCACTTCCTCTCCCACTTTTTCATTAACCTTAGTGTTTGTAGGGCTATTTCTCTCACATTTTCTCAGTCCTCTTTGTCACAGCTGCTATTCAGTGGTTTATTTTATTTTATTTTATTTTATTTTATTTTATTTTATTTTATTTTGCCTTCCTTAAGGAGCACCATGCATATTGCTTTTTGGTTCAGCTTCAGACAGCAGTGGGTCCACTGAAGCAAGGTGAAACTATTGTGTCCGACATGAGGTAGCTTTGGCCTCATCTCACAGAGGCCACCCCTGCAATATCCCCTCCCTATCAAACCCTTGTCATTTAAACCCATTGTAGCCCTTTCTTTTGCCTGGTTCTTCTAATCTGTACCCAGATACATTGCTGTTTGACAAAGGTTCAGTCACTACTACCTTGGTCTTGATTTTACTTCTTCCATTTTCCTGGTGTTAAGACCCTGCTATTATATATATATTTTTGTAAAGGCCAGACAAGTGTGGGAAAAATGATAGTCACAGGACTAATTGATCTGATATGATACAAATAAGAATGTAGCTTTTTCTTTTCTTTATTCTTTATTCTTTATTTCTCTTGCTTTTTCATCCAGTAATATGCTAATTCAGAAATTTAGTTGATTACCAAAGGTAAGTATTCAGAATTTGATTTAAACTATTTTTGTGAAATTTAATCATATTACTGTCCGGGAGGAGTTGGGACATAGTCTTTCCATGTCTGTTCCTTCTCTGCAAAATAACATCACTTCATGGAGGATGAGGCAGATGTACTAAGTGGGAAACACCTCCACTTTTGGTTTAGGTCACGATCAAATGCCTAAGCTGAAGATGGATGGGGTTTTGTGCCTAAACATGTCTAGTAGCAAAGCACACCCCTCATACATTGGGGAAGGTCTTTTCTACTGGTGGTAATGATCAACTGCTCATTATGAGAGCATCTTGTTAATTATTCAAAACAGATTATTAGTAAATTATTTTGTATGCTATATTCTCAGTTTCTTATTTCTTGATTGGATTACTGGAATGTCTTCAGAGAAGAACAGAAAAAAATAAATCTCAGTTATCTTACTTGTTCTATGATGAGATTTTCTTTTAAAGGGGAAAGAATGTTATTTGAAAATGTATCTGAATTATAGTAGTAACAAGATATTTGTGCAACCATACCCACTTTCCTTTATGTTTGTGTATAGCAAAAATTAAATAAATAAAAAGATATATATATTTATATAAGTGGTCAAATAGAACAGCTGTTTTGAAATCTAAACTGAACTCTCTTCCTGCCTTATTTGAGCTTTCAAATCTAATGCTTTTTCGGAGTTGTGCTAGAATTGCAACTAAAAATCTTATGTTTATACAACATGCAAACACATACATATGCTACATATGCAAACATTATATTAATATTGAGCAGATTCTGTTGATAAAAAGATGACAGATCATTCAACAAATATATTATTTGCTGACTTTATTACAGTTTTATAAGAGGCACTGTTATAAAAATGGGTATGACATTTGAATTCCTACTTAATTGCTGTGGAGTGAACATAAAAAGATGAGAGCTTATTAAAACTCAAATGAGGGCAAGTGATAAAAGAATGATATTTTAGTGGTGCTGCAGTAGATCTGTTATCCTACAAACAAAAACAATATTTATTTATTTATTTATTTAACCAAGAAACGGGGTATAGTTTTTATGCAACTACTTTCATATCTTTCAAGCTACACTTGATATACAGGCTCTCTCCATGCCTGTGCTTTCTCCTCTGGGACAGGGGGCCTCAGTAGTCCCAGGAACCTTCTGGAGTATAACTTGACTTTTTCGCTACCCTGAACAAGATTCTTATTGTCTTTTTTTTGTTGTTTGTTTGTTTGTTTTTCCCCTTTCTCTTCTGCCCTTTTATTTATTTTTAAATTAGTTTATCTTTCTTCCCCTAGAATAAGCAAAGATATACACAGAAGTTCCTGTGCATCACCATGGCATAGCTCATAGCCACATCTCTGAATCCAACATACCCTATGAGATTTACTATTTGTAAACTATGTGTTAACTTTTACAGAAAGTGTTAAAATGTAACATTCATAGTTTGAATTGTTAAGTATTTGAAAGTTAGGAAACACTGATCTGCATTGAATTTGTGGGTGAGCTAAATTCACAGTGAAAAAGTAATGTATAACCATATAACCAAAAACTGCTTCATAGTATATGTACACAGAGAGGTAGAGATAAAGGTATACAGGAATAACTTTATTTATTTATTTTGCATTAAAGACATCATGACCAAGGCAATGCTTTTTTTTTTAAAAAAAATACCTTTTAAAATTCACTAGTTTAAAAACATTAACTTTTCTTAATATTTATATGTACATTTATATTAAATATAAATTTAAATATATTTATTTATATTTATATATTTATATATTTTATATAAATTATTATTTAAAATATTAAAATATTATTTATATATTTATTATATTTAAATATATTTAAATTTATATTTAATATAAATGTACATATGCTGCATGTCACTGTAGGGACTCCCTTCATCTGCTCCTGAATCTCACATACTGTCACACAGACTGAAATCTACAGGGATAATATTTTTATTTAATCTACAAGGCTAGCTATACAGGGAAACTACATCAGGAATTTATCTTACCTGTATGCTAGAAAAAGTGGTCCATCTGGTTAACATTTCAGTAAATTTCAGCAAAATTCTGCTTTGACAACAAGATAAACACAGTTCTCCCATTTGTCCAATGCAAACTTCAGTCACAAAGAAATGATGAGCTGCCAATGAACTGATACAGGAAACAGAACTCTTTTACATGGCTTTTTGCACAAAAATATAATTTCAATTCTGTTCTCTGGGGAGAAATCCATAATTCCCAAAACAAAGCTGTGCTAGCTTGCTACAAAATTGAGAAAAACTACTCAAAGAAGTAAAATCTACCAAAAAAAGTCTCACTTTTTTTTTTTAATTATTATTATTATTATTTATTATTTTTTATTTTATTTAGTCTTGCTGCTCTGGAACTGATAACTTACAATGAATTTTAAATCCCCTCAAATTCAAGATCTTTCTGGGTCTAGGTTATAAATACTAACATCCAAGATAATCTCGTATTTGTATGTAAAGTATAATCATAGTATCTGGCCTTTCCTCCAAACATATATCTTGTTTGAATAATTTTGCATGATTATGCTCTGAAGAAACACATTCCAAAAACAGTAATTTGTGGAATGAAGTCAGACTAGCAGTTCAGTTTAGCTTGGTGGTCTTAAATAAGAAGTTATAGGAATAAGGAATAAATATTCTGTTTCTACTGAGCCTCTGTGTGGTTGCAACAGCTAATACTCATATACTAATAGCAACTGTAGGTACAGTTATGTTTATGGTTTGGTTTGGTTGGGTTTGTTTGTTTTTAGTTTCTCATGTTAATTGTGAAATAGTAATATAATTAACTATTGCAAAACATCTATAAAAAGTATATGTATAAAAAATATATATACAAATATTATACATATGTATGTATACATGTATATATATATGTATATATGTATAAAGCCAGGAAAGCTATTCTTATAGTATGTTTTCCCAAGAGTGTTTTTTTTTTTTTTTTTTTTTCCTACATTTTCTCTTTGTAATAATAAACTGGAATGCTGAAATCTTAAAGCACTCTTGGGGTAATACTGATGTTTATCGGCATTATCATATGTTATAATTGATGCTTCTTTTTACACCAAAATATATTTGACTATATTTTTGAGTTCTTATGTAAAGCTACCATGTTTCAGATGTTTTGACTATGTTAAGAGGAATGAGTTTAACCATATTATTCATTTCTAGGTTCAAATGTAAATAAAACATAGACAATTTTCAATTATTGTTCCATTTTGGGTAACATGCACTTCATTTCTGAGGCAACTTACATTTCTGTATACATATATACATATCACAGAATCACAGAATTTCTAGGTTGGAAGAGAACTCAAGATCATCGAGTCCAACCTCTTACCTAACACTAACAAGTCCTCCACTAAACCATATCACTAAGCTCTACATCTAAACATCTTTTAAAGACCTCCAAGGATGGTGACTCCACCACTTCCCTGGGCAGCCCATTCCAATGCTTAACAACCCTCTCAGTAAAGAAGTTCTTCCAAATATCCAACCTAAAACATCCCTGGTGCAACTTTAGCCCATTCCCCCTCGTCCTGTCACCAGGCACGTGCGAGAATAGACCAACTCCCACCTCACTACAGCCTCCTTTAATGTACTTACAAAGAGCGATAAGGTCACCCCTGAGCCTCCTCTTCTCCAGGCTGAACAATCCCAGCTCCCTCAGCCGCTCCTCATAAGACTTGTTCTCCAGGCCCCTCACCAGCTTCGTCGCCCTTCTCTGCACCCGCTCAAGCACCTCCATGTCCTTGTAGCGAGGGGCCCAAAACTGAACACAGTACTCAAGGTGTGGCCTCACCAGAGCTGAGTACAGGGGGACGATCACCTCCCTAGCCCTGCTGGCCACACTGTTTCTGATACAAGCCAGGATGCTGTTGGCCTTCTTGGCCACCTGAGCACACTGCTGGCTCATATTAAGCTGACTATCCACCAATACTCCCAGGTCCTTCTCTGCCAGGCAGCTTTCCAACCACTCATCTCCCAGTCTGTAGCTCTGCTTGGGGTTATTGCGCCCCAGGTGCAGGACCCGGCACTTGGCCTTGTTGAACTTCATACAGTTGGCCTCAGCCCATCGGTGCAGCCTATCCAGATCCTCCTGCAGAGCCTTCCTACCCTCGAGGAGATCGACACATGCACCTAACTTGGTGTTATGTGCGAACTTACTGAGGGTGCACTCAATCCCCTCATCCATATCATCGATAAAGATATTAAAGAGGACTGGCCCCAGCACCGAGCCCTGGGGAACGCCACTAGTGACCGGCCTCCAACTGGATTTGACTCCATTCACCACAACTCTTTGGGCCTGGCTATTCAGCCAGTTTTTAACCCAATGAAGCATACGCCAGTCCAAGCCAAGAGCAGCCAGTTTCTTGAGGAGAATGCTGTGGGAAACTGTGTCAAAAGCCTTACTGAAGTCAAGGTAGACCACATCCTCAGCCTTTCCCTTGTCCACCAAGCGCATTACTTGTCAAAGAAGGAGATCAGGTTCATCAAGCAGGACCAGCCTTTCATAAACCCATGCTGACTAGGCCTGATTGCCTGCTTGCCCTGCAAGTGCCGCGTGATGACACTCAAGATAATCTGCTCCATGAGTTTCCCTGGCACTGAGGTCAAACTGACAGTCCTATAGTCCCCAGGTCTACCCTCCGGCCCTTCTTGTAGATGGGCATCATGTTTGCTAGCCGCCAGTCAACTGGGACCTCCTCCGATAGCCAGAACTGTTGATAAATGTTGGAAAGCGGCTTGGCCAGCTCCTCCGCCAGTTCTCTCAGTATCGTCGGGTGGATCCCGTCTGGCCCCATCGACTTGTGCACATCCAAGTGCCGTAGCAGGTCGCCAACCAGTTCTTCATGGATAGTGAGGGCCACATCCTGCTCCCCATCCCCTTCCACCAGCTCAGGGTATTGGGTATCCAGAGAACAACTGGTATTGCCACTAAAGACTGAGGCAAAGAAGGCATTAAGCTCCTCCGCCTTTTCCTCATCTTTTGTAACTTAGACCTCCGTTTTGCACTGAAGTATTTGTAAAAACATTTTTTGTTGTATTTAACGGCAGTAGCCAGATTAAGCTCCAGATGAGCTTTGGCCTTTCTAATTTTGTCTCTGAACTGCCTCACAACATCCTTATAGTCCTTCCAAGTGGCCCGCCCTCTTTTCCAAAAATTATAAACCCTTTTTTTTTTTCTCCTAAACTCAAGCCACAGTTCTCTGTTCAGCCAGGCTGGTCTTGTTCCACGCCAGCTCGTCTTTGGGCACATGGGGACAGACCGCTCCTGAGTCATTAAGATTTCCTTCTTGAAGAGCACCCAGCCTTCCTGGACTCCTCTGTCCTTCAGAACCTCCTCCCAAGGGACTCTGTCAACCAGTGTCCTGAACAGTTCAAAGTCGGCCCTCCGGAAGTCCAATACAGCAGTTTTACTGGTCCCCTTCCTGGCTTCTCCAAGCATGGAGAGCTCTACCATTTCATGGACACACATATGCATTTGATTATTAGGTATATTATATTTATTTGTATTTTTTGATGACTAAGATTTAAAAATTAGCTACTTTGAAAATGTTTTAATATAATTTCACACAAAAAAAAATGTCGATGTGGATCTGTAAAGAAGTAACAAATAAATTATTAAGGGATTCTGTTGTCAACACATCTTACAATAACATACTAAATACAATGTTCTTGTCACTATTGCTAATGCATACACGTAAAAAGAAAAAAAAAAAAAAAAAGCCTTTTTAGATTGAATCCTGTAGGACTTCTGCTATTAATCTATTGATCTCAATAGTAGCAATGTTCTCTCATAAACTTCAACCAGAAGAAGAATCAAGCAGAATATAATATGAGGGCTTCAAAATCATGTTCCTCAGAAGTGTTGTGTCACATTAGTTGCTTACACAGTTCAGCAAAAACCTTTCCTTGGATATTTTCTTTGGTGTCCTACAATTTGTACTTAGTCAAAATCTCTGCATTTCAGTGGTGCATTTTTCATTTTTCCGTAATTTTCAGATATTTTTCAGTAACTGGAAATTGAAATATTTATGAGTTATTTTTCTCTTCCAAAAAGAAAACAAAAGAGAGAGAAATGATACAGAAAGTTTCACTATTGTGGAGTAGCAGATGCAAATCCATAATTACAATGGAAGGTTTCCCATAACATGCACTATTAAAAAAATAAAACAAATTAAATTGCTCAGAAATATTTTTTTCCTAAATTTTCTACTATGCTCTCTCTTTCTCTCCTCACAGTACTTTTTTGTTTTTGTTTTTGTTTTTGTTTTTGCTTTGTTTTTTGGGGGGCCTTTATAACTATGGTATCCCAAAATGCCATCTGGTATTTGCATTAATATTTTATATTTATTTTCTCTGTAATAGCTCCAAAACTGGTTAGCTTAGGAGATAAATATTTCTATTGCTTCCATGGCCACTATAAAAATAAACATTTTGAAAATTTTGGAAATATAAGGAAGTTGTACAAATATTTATAATGAATTCCATCATGTTAACAAATACCATTTGAAATACATTACAATGGTTGTAAACAAAAATGTGGGTACAAAGAAAATAAATTCGAGAGAAAATCAAAAAGAATAAATACTACTGCAAAACTGAACGTTAAGAAATATACACTAAAGCATGTATTTTATCTTGTCTAGGAATATGCAGAAACTCATTAGACATTTTGTGTATATTTGTATGAAATTTTTAGATTTCAGAAAATCAGCAGACAATGGCATTTCCAGAATGGTATGTATTCAGAAGTAGTAATGATCATACTCATAAGCAGTAATCAACAAATACCTTAATTTTTCACATTTTGAACTGAATTAGAAAGTGAGTATATTGTTTAGGAGAGAGAATGAGGGAGCACAAGAGACAAGTTAGAAACAAGGCCAGGGAAAGATCCAGCTAAGAAAACAAAGGTGTCCTGGGGGAATCCTGTATCTGGGGACTGTTAGAAGTATTACCCTATCCCATTCTTAAGAACTTGTTGATGGTCTTCAGTTTTAACATAAGTCTACTAGTACATTGTCTACTCCTCTATGTGTAGTATCACAGTTAGACTACTTAGCATCTAAAGCTGATCATGAAAGGTTCATTGAGAGTCATGGGAGCAGTCATTGGTGAGAAACTGCCATGACCTATGGGTGTAAAACCACCCAGAGCGATCATCTGGAGAGTACTTCTCCATCCCAGAAAGTACTTTCAGGCTGAAGGGTGTATGGCACTATGGGATAGGGGTGGGGGAAGGGAAGCATTTTTGGATTAATAATAATAATAATAATAATAATAATAATAATAATAATAATAATAATAATAATAATAATAATAATAATAATTATTATTATTATTATTATTATTATTATTATTATTATTATTATTATTATTATTTGTGGTTTATAATAATAATAATAATAATAATTATTATTATTATTATTATTATTATTATAAATAATTATTATAAATTATTATTATTATTATTATTATTATTATTATTATTATTATTATTATTATTATTATTATTATTATTATTATTATTATTATTATTAGAGAGAGAGAGAGAGTTAAATAGTATTTTGAAGGTGTTATGGAAATGTGTGAAACTTTTCAGGGGATGAATAGGGGAAGGACAAACATGGGAAATAGATCAAGTTGTATTGAGAACAAGATTGAGAAAATAGAGGGAACAGAGGATATAAGGAAAAAGATTAGATGGAAAATGAGATAAAAGATTGTCCAGTATAAACAGGTTGATGATGAGTACTCTTGTCTAATCCATGTAGTATGCCTCATCTTCTCATTATTTCTATCTTCCATGTAGTTGTGTTCTCTGCATTATGCAGGCTGGCAAGCAGGATAAGATGTCTGAGCACCAGCAGCTGGAGAGGCTGCAAACCTTGTAAGCCCAGGTGCCAGCAGCTGGGAAGAGTGAGGCACCTAGGACCAGCACCTGGGCTGGAGGCTTCCATATACATATATGGGATACTCCCAAAGGCTGTATGAATATATATGCAGCTATTCCACTGGTGGACTTCAGGGTTGATCAGCTGTTGCAGAGGAACTGCATCAGGCCGGCACTGTATTTCATGTTGCTACCAATGTTGTGTGTCTGTATGGGTGTCTTGAATGTGTGGCCAGACACAGAATAGAATCATAGAATCATAGAATCATGAAGGTTGGAAAAGACCTCCAAGATCATCTGGTCCAACAAACCTTTTACTACCAATGTCACTAAACCATGCCCCTAAGCATCAAGTCCAAGCTTTCCTTAAACACTCCCAGGGACAGTGACACCCCTACCTCACTTGACAGCCCATTCCAATGTCTGACTACTCCTTCTGAGAAAAAAAAAATATCTCCTAATTTCTAACCTGAACCTCCCCTGGCACAACTTGAGGCCATTCCCTCTAGTCCTATCACTAGTTATCTTCAAGAAGAGGCCAATCCTCAGCTCCCCACAACTTCCTTTCTGGTAGTTGTAGAGAGCAATAAGGTCTCTCCCCTGAGCCTCCTCTTCTCCAGACTAAAAAAACCAAAACAGTTCCCTCAGCTGCTCCTCAAAGGACTTGTGTTCCAGGCCCTTCAGCAGCTTTGTAGCCCTTCTCTGGACATGCTCCAGGGCCTCAATGTCTTGTAGTGAGGGGCCCAAAACTGAAGACAGTACTTGAGGTGCAGCCTCACCAGAGCAACATACAAGGGGACGATCACCTCCCTGGTCCTGCTGGCTACACTACTCCTGATACAAGCCAGGATGTTGTTGGCCTTCTTGGCATACTGCCAGCTCAAGTTCAAGTGAGTATCAATCAGCAGCCCCAGATCCTTTTCCTCTGCACAGCTTTCAAGCCACTCTCCCCCAGGCTTGTATTGTTGCATGGGGTTGTAGCCAAAGTGCAGGACCCGGCACCTAGCCATGTTGAACCTCATCCCTTTGGCCTCTGCCCATTGACCCACCCTGTTCAGGTCCCTGTTCAGGTCTGCAGGGCCTTCCTACCCTCCAGTAGATCAACACTTCCCTCCAACTTGGCGTCTGCAAACTTACTGAGGGTGCACTCAATTTCCTCATCCAAACCTTCAATAAAGATATTAAAGAGGATGGGCCTCAATGCAAAACCCTGTGGAGCATTGCTGGTGACCAGTCACCAGCTGGATTTCACTCTATTCACCACTACTTTCCAGGCCCAGCCATCTGGCTAGTTTTTAACCCAGCAAACAGTGTGTGTGCAACGTATGCATTTATGCTCACCTTTTGTGCAAACATACTCATCCTGACTTGCTGGCTGAAACCTGCACCATGGTGCTGCAGCAGCCTGTCTTCTGCCAAGATACCAGGTTTAGCTGCCTCTAGCAAAGACATCAAGAATGGAAGCAGAAACCATGTTTTTGAACAATCAGCAAAAAATTAGCTATTTAACTCAAATTGTTTGAATATTAAAATACTTGTAAATAGATAGGAATTCCTCTATGAGAAATGTGACAAAATGTTTAATTGAAACCGGCATTTCCAGGTTCTCATTGTTCTTTCCCAGTTTGAATAAAAAAGTTGTGATTGAAATAGATTGCAGAAATAAAACTATAAAACTGCAACAGTGACACATAAATGACAATAAAGGTTACATTTTCAATTCAGGAGTAGTTTATATAATCAGTCAATTCTCTACAAATTATATAAACTGATGGCAGTGTTTTGAGCCACGGAGAATTTATAAAGTGAACTAGGCTGTGATATGCGTCTATTCCTATATTTAGACAGTGGAGAGTTTGGGAGTGAAGTTAGGTCACAAAGAACCACAAATGATTAAGCTGGTACAAGCCCAGGTGGAGACTGTGTCCTACTGCAGAAGGAAGTATCCATACAACCCAATGTAGAGATTCTGTGTTTATGACAAATGAAGATGACTTCTCTGTGAGACCACCAAGAAACACAAGGAGTGATCTTACTACTACCTGTCCCTCATATATCTGTGTTGAACTATATCAAGACACTAACACATAAAGGTTGGGCCAGGGTCCAAGTGAAACAGAAGAGCCAGTGGATTTCAATTGTCTCAAACTAATTTAGACTTGTTCCATTTATCTTTCCCATTTGAGACATGAATTAAAATCTGCAAAGCAAACTTATTTTGTCAAACTAAAATAACTTATGTATGCTACATATAATTTGAATTAGGTAAAATTATTCAAAACTGTCTCAGCAGAAATGCTTTCATACATTCATATTGGCACTGTTTACATGGCTTTGGAATTTAATGTCTGGATGATTCATGTTTCTGAGGATGAGAGATAACAGAAAGCTTGAAAACGAAACCAAGAAATGAAAATATATAGTTATGGTTTCTGGCACCTGTCTGTGCCTTATTCTCATACCTCTCTGTTCATTGGTGCAGCTGAAGACTGTAGCCTTTTTATTTTTCACCTTAGAGTTATTTACCTTGGTGGATGATAATATTATGAGACAAAATAAGATAGTTTCATGAATTTGAAACTCAAGGCAGTGCTGAATTCTGAAATGTGTCATGTTCTGATTGGGGCCTGCCACTGACAATGGAAAAATGGTTTCTGAGGGCAATAAAGGTGCATGGCTGTTTTTGTTTGTTTGTTTGCTTACTACTTGCTTGTTTGTTTAAATTATATCAAGAATATCATGAAAACAAGTATAAAGTTATCTGGGGATGCTGCAGAAGAAGGAAATTGCTCATTCTTTAGCAGTGTCAAATCACTTATGCTTTGAGAGTCTTACAACAAAATTAATGCCCCTCTGGTTGTCCTAGCCACTTCAATAAGTGAGTGATGAGGGAATACATCAATTATAAATTACGTTTACCTAAAATAACTTTTTCTTCTCTTTGAAGTTGTTTATTGTTATACTTCATAGAATCATAAAATCATAGAATGGCTTGGGTTGAAAGGGACCTCCAAGATCATCTAGTTCCAACCCCCATGCCATAGGCAGGGACACCACCCACTAGATCAGGTTGCTCAGGGCCTCATCTAACTTTACAGTCTTGAAGACCACCAACAATGTTCAGATATATGTATCACATTTTCAGGAAGCATTCCAGAAAATATGAAGGCAACAGGTTTTCTCTTGGAGGAACTTGGTAGATACGGGAAACATTTATGGAGAGAATTTCAAAGGAATCTTATTCATGTGCAAGTGTCATTCTTCTAGTATCTGTAATGAATATTATTGGTTATATCTGCCCATATCTATCTTTAATGAGTAACTGAAAATGGAACATGAGAGATCTCCATTTAAAAATAAACACACTTACCCAAGGTTAGCAAAAGAAAAATATCTAATCATTCAGAAAGAAAAATACAAAAACTGTCATGGGATATACTTCATGTAGCTGCTTAGCAGATGAACAGAAGAATCTAACAGCATTTGAGACTAAACTAAATGATATGTCTTCCCCTGGTTTCAGTTGAAAATTGTAGGCTGTACTTGTATTCATCAAGCAAAGAGAGGGAACAAGAGAGAAGCCATTCAGCATCTTCTTTGTTTCCAATAAAGCTTTAGGTTTTAGAAGTATAAAAGAAGGTAGATTGCATTCACAAAATAAATGATTTTGTGGTACAAATATTCCATTATTTGATGACCTTCAGAGTCATTAGGATGGAGTAACACACAGTTGTTCCTGACAGCAGAATATTGCGTAGGCACAGCTGCTAGTTCATGTACCAAATGGTAGGCATCTTTTTAAGAGCCTCTAGCTTCAGTGACTAAACTTTTTTTTTTTTTTTTAGTTTAGAAACAGTATTTTGCTTTAACTGTTCCCCCTCCCCCTCCTGCCATTGAAAAACAACAGCAACAATAAAAATAAACAACTAGGAAACAGACTTTTCATGAACAACAAGACATGGAGATTTGCAAAAAGGATCTGTGGTTCCTGGTGGACCCCACATTGAACATAAGCCTGCAATGTGCCCTTCCACGTAGAGGCCTAACAATATTCTTGTCTGCATTAGGCAAAGCATTGTCATTAAGAAGGTGATCTTTCTCCTCTCTTCACCACTGGTAAATCCATGCCTGGAATATTGTAACCAGTGCTGAGTTCCCAAGTACAAGTGAGACATGGGGTGTACAGTGAAGGGCCACAAAGATGACTAAGGGACTAGAGCATTTCTCCTATAAGGAGAGATGGTTCAAGCACTAGGACTGTTCAGCCAGAAGGAGAACAACCAGGAGAAGAGAAAGCTTGGAGGATTCTAATCACCTGAAATGAGTGTACAAATAGGACAGAAACAGGCTCTTTTCAGTAGTGCTCAGTGCCAGAACAAGAGGCAATAAGTACAAACTGAAACACAAGATGATCCATCTGAGCATCAGGAAACACTTTATTCTGAGAATGAAAGAGCACTGACAAAGTTGCTCAGAAAGATGGTGGAGTTGCTCCCCTTGCTGGGCAAGTGGTTATAAGTGGTTATAAGTATTTCTGCTTGAGCAGTGGGATTGGACCAGATGACTTCCAGTGGTTCCTTCCAACCTCAACCATTCTGTGACTCTATGGTACTGCAAAAGGAACAAATGGGAATAATAAAACTCCATGAACTCATCATTTTCCAAGGAAGTTAGAGTACTACATTTCTATTATTCTGGCAAATGTTTCTAAGTAAGGTTTTAAATTTACTAGCCTTTGTGATCACATAATTGACAAAAAATAGTCAAGTGCTGAATCTCCTGAATTATAAGGAGGTAGTCTACCTAGAGGGGTTTAATGCTAAGGTGATATTTTCTTATTGAGGTGTGGAAAGCTAAGGGGATACTCACACATCTCTTCATAATTCGATCTCCTTTGGGAATATATATTGATCTACTGTAGAGAAAACATTCAGTGTCATTCTGACATGCTGTTGTGGTATAACCCGGCAGGCAGCTAAGCACAACACAGGCATTCATTCATTCTTTTCCTCCCGAGTGGAATGAGGTGGAAATGGAAGGGAAAATAATAATGATAAGAATAATAATTATACATATATGCATATGTAAATCAAGTGATGCACAATGCAGTTGCTCACCACCTGCTGACCAATGCCCAGCCAATCCCTAAGCAGTGGTCCCCCCACAGCCAACCTTTCCAGTTTTTATTGTCCTACATGACACCATATGGTATGAAATATCCCTTTGACCAGTTTGGGTCAGCAGTTCCGACTGTGTCCCCTCTCAACTTCTTGTGTATTCCTAGCCTCCTCACTGACAGAGCAGTATGAGAAGCTGAAAACTCCTTGGTTCATTGCAAGTACTGCACTGAAACAACTAAACGATCAGCTTGTTATCATCATTATTTTTCTCCTAAATCCAAAATATGGCACATGCTAGTCACTATGAAGAAAATTAACTCTATTCTAGCCAAAACCAGAGCATATGCATCTACTTTAGAACTTTTTGACATACTTGCCCCAAATTTCTTCACTAATGATCCCAGAAAGCCTCACTGAAATGAGTAGCTAACTTAGCACTAGATTTGTAAATAATATTAAATTAATAAATATACTATTACATTCAGACTAGTGGTGACCTGTTGTATTATCCAGATATACTCTGTACATTACAATGTCTTTTTGATAAATCCCGGAGTTTTTAACTAACTAATGTTTTACATCCTATTACCTGAAGGAATTCACATGCGATATATTTTTATAGCTGTTTTTAAAATGATTTCCCCACAGCGTATAACATGTAGGTATAGCATTATAGCATTATTAGATTTAAACAACAATATATATGATAATTTTCTTAAGTTCTCTTAAGTTCACATACTTTCTCTGATTAGTTTTACATTTGCTGAATCCCTACTACTCCTGTATGACTGATATATGCATAGATTCCCATAGTATAGGAGTATATATCGAAATATCCCTGAATTGTAAGAGTATGAGAATTTTCTTTTAATTTTATCTGCAAGAAATCTTTAATTTTAAACAAAACATTTTGGGAATAATTTGGATTATTTTATCTGATTGTTCCTTCAATTTCATGATCAGCAAAAGTTCTTAATATTGCCATAATTTTGCTCAAGCATGTTTTATTAAGAAAATGAGGTTTTATTAACATGTGGCAATCAATGTCAAGTTTATTACAGTTCCATAAAAGGCATAAGTTTCACTCAGACTTTAAAACAGACAGAAACAGTATAGAAAAGTCAATAATATAAAAGTTAATATGCATGTTGTTGTTTTTTTTTTTTTTTCTACCTTACTCACAAAATAATGTTTAAGATATAAAAATGCTAAAATCCAATTCCCCTTCTAAAAACTAATTTGTATTTCATTTTTTGTTATCCACTACATCAATAAAAGGCTTTTCAGATCATTCAGTAGCTCTTCCTAATACAAATAAATGTTTACTCTAATACAGACTTTGAACTTTCATGTTCTCATTTGATGCGGTTGGAGAGAAAGAACCTTGGGATGACAGCAAGTACCAATCATGTTAGATGAGGACAAAATGTGAAAGTTTTGTCTTCTGAGGAGGGAAGCAGGCACTAAAGCAGATCAATATTTCCTGGTATGACTAATTTGAACATATTAAAACAAACATCTTGCAGAGTGTTGTTATTCAAATAGTCCTGGAGGCTTGTGTGCAGTGGCTTATTTCATAATATCATGTGTATAACAAGGTGACCCTTGAGCAAAGAAATCAGAGCTTATATAATTCAACTGAGGTCAACAACAATTTTTAAACTGGGTTGGCCCCCAGGGATGTGGAATCAGGAGATAATTTCTAAGGCGCAGAGGAAAATTTCAGCCATCCTCTACCTGTCTCCCTCCACTTTTCTTCTCTCTTTGTCTGTTCCTGAACCACTACCCCAGCACTTACAGATCTCTTGGCTCTGGAAGGTTTATGTAAAAGGCAATTTGTGATTTCAGCTAACAGAATCAGGGATAGTGAGAGCCAGTCATCCCAGAGTTTTGGGAAAAACAAATAAGACAGAAAAACGTTAATCTTAAAGTTGTGTAAGAAGTTTGAAAAGTGCTATCTTGAACAATGTTTCAGAAGTCACAGGCTATTGAGGGCATCAGACTCTGCCACCAAGGGGACCTTACTGAGTGGTAGCAATTCTGGCTGTAGTACAGTACCCTGTCCTGACTCCTTCACCATGTGGCCCAAGACTTCAGTGATGTTTCCGAACAACCCCACATCTATCTAAAGGTGGTAAAATTGTTTGTGAGAAACTTAAGGCTCACAGAGAGCTTTTGGACCCACTGGCCAGAACACAAGAATTAGCTAATCAGAATTGACTTTTGGTTTTCTCTTGAATTAATTATTTTCTTTCCAGTTTTCAGATATCAGAATAACTCTAAGAGAAGTCATGAAAATGGTTTGAATTGTGTCTACAAAAGCATGTAGTACCTATTAAATAGAGTTTACAAAAGTTTTCCCTCAAAAAGGGAAGGATCATTTGTAGAAAGTGGGTATTGACATCAGTGGCCAAGTTTACAAAATGAAATTATGCAAATTTTAGGAGGAGTTGGAAATAAGGTAATGTTCCCAACACAGCTTGTATGATGAAGGGAAACTCATAAGAAATAAAGATTTTTTTTAATATATTTTTTAATGTTTTTTTTCATCTTGTTTGCTGTTTGTTCTCTTCAGTTTGTGTACCCTGGTAAATAGGGTAATACTGTAATTTAACTCAGTATAAGAACCTAATCTCTATTAATGCAAGGCTTGAAATTTTTCTAATAATGATATTGAAAAGGTAAAAAATGAATTTTCTGCTATGATGTACATTGAGAGAAGGTGTCTGCTCTGTCCTCCTGTTGAAGGTTAGGCATGGTAAAGCACCAGAGCGGACAATGAACTGAGTCCCATTTTCCCTGTTTCTGTAAGTAAGAGGGATAAAGATGGATGCTGCTCTGGGTCAGCATACTGTATAGGTTCAGAGCAGAGCTCTGTTTGGTGAGGTGAAGGGGAGAATGATAATTATCTGTTTATACTAATATTGAATCCAAGAAAAAAGAGTATTTTGATAAGAGTAATGTGTCCCATGTGTCCCAATTTAGACATCTACTTTATAAAGGAATTAAGTATCTAATTATTTAGGCAATTAATTCAAATATAAAGTATTTTAAGAGTTAAGATTTAGGAAAAACTATTCTTCTGTGTGCTCTCTTCTGGTTGTTTTGTTGTTGTTGTTTGTTTGTTTGTTTTTGTTTTTGTTTTTTTTCCTTGTGTCTACTCTTCCTCCTTCTTCTGTTCTTTTCTCTCTGAAAAGTTGCCCAATAATTTAATTTTTGTTTGGATAAACTGGATTTAAATTGATTTGCTGTTGTAATGAAAAATCCATCTTCTTGGTTTCTGTAGTTATAATTTGTATATTTAACATTTTGGGTTTTCAGTGCTTGAAAATGTATTGAATGAAATAGGTAAATGAACAACTTCACTTATATGTAGAAATGGATTGTAGTATCTTTTACACTTCTGAACTGTTGTAACTAGCTCATCAGCCCTTTTTATTACCCCACTAATAATAAATAAATAAATAAATAAATAAATCATGTGAACCAACCAGACTGATTGAGAATAGTTAAAATCTGACATTAGACATGATAGAAAAACATATCTTTCTGAATAATAAGATTCTTAGTTTCTGACTCTTCCTATCCCACAGGATCTTGATTGTTACAACAGAAATCTGTAAAGATGGTTTGCATTGTTATTTTAGGCTCTTTTAAACTGAATGGTCCTACACAAATATAACAAATAAAACAGAATTAGAGATAGTATACATCTGTGTGTATGGAAAATATATTATTAATATTGTAGCTTTTGAATTTAACTGAATTCAGATGAAATACAGCTGTTACTGCTGTAAATATAGCCACACTTGGTAATGTGTTTGGTCTAGTTAATGGTAATTGTTGGAACAAATCTTATTAGTGATGTGTTGCTAGCAATTGCTAGTATTCTGTAATGATGCTCTTCATTATCTTTCTGTATCACTAATATAATCACTAAGTTTCATTCAAATTAATTGCTCTTTCTTCTCTTCTAGACTCAAAAGTTAGCGACTTGGTTGAGTCTCTAGAGAATTAACTGTGATAAAATATTGAAATTGATTGTGACTGGGAGACTTATAGCCTTATAGCATTTTTGTCACCTTCACCTTTTCTTTAGTTTATTTTTATATAGAAGTTATATTGGCTTTTAATTTGCTATGTTATCTTATAACATGTTATAACAAAGCTATGCACAAAATTGAATAAAACAGTAGGAATTTTCTTCCTTTTTCTTCCCTAGTGTAATCATCCATTATATTTTCATGTTGTGCATATGTTACACTTCTCTATTGATAGTACTGATATCACATTGGACTAAGTGCAGGAACATACATATATATGTATAAATATATATAAATATATATATGGAATTAATATATTTTATTGAAACAATTGAACTTTTTGACAATACTACTATACTACTAAAGAATTTCTTATGGTGTTTAATTCTCTTTATTGTTTGTTTGTTTTTAGTTTTTGCTTTTTTTTTTTTTTTTTTTTTTTTTTTTTTTTTTCTTCAAATAACTTGCTTATTGTAATGACGGGAAAAACAGAAAGTCTTCTGCATGACTGCAGGACTTACCCCCAGGGGAACTGCACCTGCTACTTCCCTAAAGTGCCTGTACACCAATGCAGGGAGCATAGGAAATAAACAGGATGAGCTCGAGATCTGTGTTCGGTCGCGGGGCCACGATCTCGTTGCGATCACTGAGATGTGGTGGGACAGCTCGCATGACTGGAACACAGTCATGGAGGGCTATGTCCTTTTTAGGAAAGACAGGCTGGGGAAGCAAGGAGGCGGGGTTGTCCTTTATGTGAGGGAGCAATTAGAGTGTACCCAGCTCCAGATGGGGGAGGGTGAAGGACAAGTGGAGAGCTTGTGGGTAAGAATTAAGGGGTGGGCTGGTATGGGAGACATGGTGGTAGGGGTCTACTACAGGTCTCCAGATCAGGAGGAGGAAGTCGATGAGGCCTTCTACGAGCAGCTGCTAGTAGCCTCACAATCACGAGCGCTGGTCCTCATGGGGGACTTCAATTACCCAGACATCTGCTGGTTAAGCAACTCGGCCAGGCACGAGCAGTCCAAACGGTTCCTACAATGCGTTGAGGACAATTTTCTGATGCAAGTGGTGGAGGAGCTGACGAGGCGGGGGGTGCTCTTGGACCTCGTTCTTACCAACAGGGATGGCCTTGTTAGGGATGTGAAGGTTGGGGGCAGCTTGGGATGCAGCGACCATGAGATGGTGGAGTTACAGATGGAGCTAGGCAAAGGAAGTAAGGCTAAAAGCAGGATTGCTACCCTGGACTTCTGAAGAGCCAACATCGAGCTCTTCCAGGACCTGCTTGGGAGTATCTCATGGGATAGGTTGCTAGAAGGCAAGGGTGCTTGTGAGATCTGGGCTACAGTTAAGCAGCACTTCTTCCATGCTCAGGATCGGTGCATCCTGAGGAATAGGAAATTTGGGAAGGGGGGCAGGAAACCCGCATGGATGAGCAAGGAGCTCATCAATAAGATCAAAAGGAAGAGGATGGTCTATGAAATGTGGAAAAAGGGCCTGTCCTCTTGGGATGAGTATAGATGTGTTGTCAGGGCCTGCAGGGACGCGACGAGGAAGGCTAAAGCCCACCTAGAGATGAGGCTTGCGAAAGAAATAAAGGATAATAATTTTTTTTTCAAGTATGTAAACAGCAAGAGGAAAACTAGGGATAATGTGGGTCCCTTGCAGAATGAGGGGTGTGTCCTGGTCACGGGAAACACTGAGAGGGCAGAGATACTGAATGCTTTCTTTGCTTCAAGGACACTCCCCTGGGACTCCTCGACCCTGGCAATAGGACAAAGGGTCTGGGAAATGGAGGGCTCCCCCTTGGTGGACGTTGGAGTGGTTCTGGAGCATCTGAGTGGGCTCAACGCACACAAATCCATGGGTCCCAATGGGATGGATGTGCTAAGGGATCTGGCAGATGTGATCGCCGAACTGCTCTCTATTATCTTTGAAAGGTCCTGGAGAACAGGTGAGGTGCCTGAAGACTGGAGGATAGCCAATGTCACTTCAGTCTTCAAGAAGGGCAGGAAGGAGGATCCGGGAAACTACAGGCCAGTCAGTCTCACCTCTGTCCCTGGAAAGGTATTGGAGCAGCTTGTTCTGGATGCCGTCTCCAAGCAATTGGAAGAGAAGAAGGTTATGAGGAGTAGTTAGCATGGATTCATCAAGGGGAAGTCATGTTCGACCAACCTCATTGCCTTCTATGATGGCATCACCATGGGAGGTAGATGGGGGGGAGAGCGGTGGATGTCATCTACCTTGACTTTAGCAAGGCTTTCGATACTGTCTCCTATGACATCCTACTAGCAAAGCTGAGAAAGTGTGGGATAGATGAGTGGACGGCAAGGTGGGTTGAGAACTGGCTGACTGGCTGAGCTCAGAGGGTGATGATCAGAGGAGCAGAGTCTGGCTGGAGGCCTGTGACTAGGGGTGTTCCCCAGGGGTCAATGCTGGGTCTGGTCTTGTTCAACATCTTCATCGACGACCTTGGAGAGGGAATAATGTCTGCCCTCAGCAAGTATGCCAATGACACAAAGCTGGGAGGAGACAAAGCCAAAGGGGGAAAAAGACAATCATACAAAACAAAATAAAACAACAACAACAACAACAAAAAAACTTATATACTTTATATACTACATTTAATTAAACCTGAATGCATTATTTTTTCTATTTGATAATTTTGTTTTTCTATTATTTGACAAATAGTTTAATACAATGACCTTAGATATAATCTATGTGAGACTTACTTCTATTATTTAGTCAGTTATCTTCCGGAAAATTATCAAAATAGTAATCAGTAATGTTTTTCTATATCTTAGAAGTTAATTTGTGTTTTTTGTTGTTGTTGTTGTTTTGTTTTGTTTTGTGTGTGTGTGTATTGCTTTCACTAGGTTCTCTTCTATTAAGAAATAAGAAATATTAAGAAATAAAGTGGAAATGCATGTGTATACTTCCCAGCACTCATCTAAAAGATGCTGTCAATTTAAGACAGCGGATGTCAATTAAAGTAGATAATATGAACAGAGAAAGGAAAGGATATCTAAATGCTAGGAGGTTCTTTAGTATGAATGTTGACTTGAAGAAAACCTTTTAGTATTGTTATTGTTGGTGAATATGAATGCTAAAACATGGGTTACATAGGTGAATGACAAGTTTTACTCAAGTGGCTAACTTTTATTATCAATTTAATTAAGAAAAAAAATATAGATAACAAAAATCACTGTAATTTCTTGAGCTGATGAATTAGCAACAGTCATATAACAATTTCAGTTGTTAGTAATTATTTCAAATTTTGTTTTATAGAAATAGTTATTTGCTAATAAGTTTTTCAGGAAAAAAAAAAAGTTTACCTAATGAATTTAACAGTAAAAGTATTGCATGGATTCATCTGTTACAATTTGTTGTAGTTCCACTTAATGAAAGAGGACATAGCTTCATATACAGTAATTGGGAATCTAAGAGGGATATAAATTACCATTGCTTATTTTACCAAATTGCTTATTTTAGAAAATAGCAATTTGGATCAGGAATTAAGCAAGGTTATCAGGGTGTTGCTAGGACTGCTTTGTCACTGTCTGGAGAAGGAAGAGATTTTGTTACGTGACTGCATTTGTAACTGCTTAACAGATCTCATGTCTACATTTTTCTTTCCATTAAGACCTCCTCTTTTCTCATCTGTACATTTTTTTATTATTATTTTTACAAGATATTTATGTCATTCTCTCCTCTTGCATAAATTTAACCATATTCTTTTAGAATATGTTCTGTGTAGAGATTTCCCACTTTCCACTCTCTCACACTCCCTCTATTATAGGTCTGAAGACTGAGGTATCCCTTATGATAGATATCCTGTATAAATGCACACCTACAACAGTTTCAAAGCAACTAACATTAGTGAAATGAACTGGTGAAGTAAATGCCGTTTCAAGCAGACAAATGAGTGAAAAGCAGGGGGCTTCTTCTCTTGTTTAAACTGATCCTTGTTATTCAGCACTCCATATGCTTTCACATATTCACAGATAATAAAAGGGTAAATCACTGATTCAGAGAAACTGTGGAAGCTAGGCATTAGAGCAACTACTTCTGGAATATAATAGAAGTCATGGAGAATTAAGCCTTTTATAAACTTAAGTGTCGTATTGTTATTACAAGGTTCAATCACAGCATTGCTGCTACTGAGCTGTACAATTAATAGGATGTTGAATGGCTACAAAAACAAAAGACCTATAATATAATCATTATATTTACTACTGATTTAATAGTATATTATTATAGTTTTTACTATATAGTTTTTACCTTAATGTTTATAGACCAATAATACATAAATGACAAGTTAGGGTGAAAATGACTTCATGAGGAAGAAATATATACAGTTCTAGTAAGCCATTTGTGATGTATTCATAACTTGTTTAATTTTTACAGACTGAATTTTACCTAGGTAAAAAAGTAAAAACTTAGAGTTTTTAGACTGGTATTGTTTTGAAGTCTACTTGTGTAACGCGAAAGTTGTAGAGTTTGGACCACACTGGAGACTGAAAGAAAGTTGCATTTGTTCTTAATAGTGAATGTAAAAAAAGCTTCCATTGGGTTATAAAATTTCCTTAATCTCATGATGTAAGATTTCTTGTTTGCTTGCTAGTTTGATACGGTTCCTTCAGTAACAGACATATGGAAAATTTCCTTAGCTCTAACACACTAACATTTTTAAGCCTCTGCAGTATGCATGTTTGCCAGAGGGTTTTGCTGTGTGCTGCAGTTTCTGATAGCTGAAAGGCTCCATATCCACTGTATCCATGAAGATCCAGATATAATCAGCAAACTCACCTTCTTGTTCCCTGTCTTAATTCCTGCCTGGGGACTGTTCAAATTTTTTCTCTCACTTTTTCTGTGCTATGAAAACATTAACTTGTTTTTCTTTGTTCACGTTGTTTGTGTTGCTCTGCCTTTTATATCACTATTTTTGAGTTTTGTTTCATCCCAGTAGTCTTGGTTTATGACAGAGTACCAGATGAGTCGGACTGACAGTGCAGTTAGCATTTAAAGCCTCAGTAAGAAAGTTTGTGTCACCTAGGGGCATCCAGAGTGTGTGATTCCTTTGATGATACTTCGGGCTCTTTACAGAAAACTCTGTTAGGAAACTTAGTTGAAAAAGAAAACCCAAAACATTTCAGTATCTTATACCAACAGTTTACTACATAATTACCTTAAAAGTCCACTCAATGTGTGCTTCTGTCTGTAGGATGCAGATAGAATAATAGGATCATAGGGTCTTAGAATGGTTTGGGTTGGAAGGGACCTTAAAGATTATCTAATTCTAAACCCCTGCCATGGGCAGAGAAACTTTCCACTAGACCAGGTAACTCAAAACTCCATTCAGCCTAGCCTTAAATGCTTCCAAGAATGAGGCATCCATAAGTTCTCTCGGGCAACGTGTTCCAGTGCCTCACCACAATCGGTGTAAAGAATTTCTTCCTTATATCTAATGTATCACAGAATCATCTAGGTTGGAAGAGACCTCCAAGATCATTGAGTCCAACCTCTGACCTAACACTAACAAGTCCTCCACTAAATCATATCACTAAGCTCTACATCTAAACATCTTTTAAAGACCTCCAAGGATGGTGTCTCCACCAATTCCATGGGCAGCCCATTCCAATGCCTGACAACCCTTTCAGTAAAGAAGTTCTTCCGAATATCCAACCTAAAACACCCCTGGCGCAACTTTAGCTTGTTCCCCTTTGTCCTGTCACCAGGCACATGGGAGAATAGACCAACCCCCACCTCTTGACAGCCTCCTTTAAGGTACTTTTAGAGTGTGATAAGGTCGCCCCTGAGCCTTCTCTTTTCCAGACTGAACAATCCCAGCTCCCTCAGCCGCTCCTCGTAAGACTTATTTTCCAGACCCCTCACCAGCTTCATCGCCCTTCTCTGGACTCTCTCGAGCACCTCGATGTTCTTCTGCTAGCGAGGGGCTGAAAACTGAACACAGTACTTGAGGTGCAGCCTCACCAGAGCTGAGTAAAGAGGGAAAGAGGGACAATCACTTTCTTAGCCCTGCTGGCCAGACTGTTTCTTATGCAATCTACTGCTGGCCTGCAGGTCCAAATCTACCTTTTTTTTTTAATTTGCCTTTTTTTTTTAAAAAAAAAAAAAAAAAAGTTTAAAACCAAGGAGTTTAGTTTACTCCTTGTTCTATCACTTCACATCCTGATAAAATGTCCCTCTCCTGCTTTCTCAAAGACCCACTTTAGATACTGGAAGGCTGCTGTAAGGTCTCCCAAAGCCTTCTCCAGGCTGAATAATTGCAACTCCCTCAGTTGGAGTTACCTGTCTTCATAGGAGAGGTGCTCTATCTCTTTTATAATCTTCATGGCCCTCCTCTGGACTCATTCTAATACATCCATGACTCAAATCACAGATACATACATTTTTTTTGTCATTAAATAATAACATCTTCACCGAATCACAAAATCAAAGAATAGTTGGAGTTAGAAAGGACCTCTGGAGGTCGTCTGGTCCAATCCCAATGTTCATCAGAGCACCACTCTTCTTTGGCTTTTCCATCCCTTGGGGGAGGAGATTATTGTCAATGAACCACCTGGACTACTTCTGTGCTGCTGTGTTGTCGCATCACCATATATCAAGTCAGTTGAAGTCCTTCATGAAGATCTAGGCCTGCAAATGTGAGGTTGCTTCTATCAGTCTGTACATCAGGTGACCTGTAAGCTGATAACTGCTATAACGCCACCCTTACCTCCTGTCTTCTCTTTAATCCTAACCCATAAACTCAGTGCTCTCCAGCTGCTCACTCACATAAAGGGAAACTCCCTCTCTTCCCAGCCTATCCTTCCTAAAGATCTTGATCTCTCCATTGCAATACTCCAGTCATGTGGTGTCATCCCACCACATCTCTGTGATCCCAACAAGACTGTAGCCCTGCAACTGCACACAGATTGCTAACTCACTATGTTTATTTCCAATACTGTGGGCACTACTACACAAGCATGTTAGAGTGGCATCCTAGCGTGTTGACTACTTGCAAGGGTTTGGAGGATCCTCTTCAAACAATTATTTTAAACAATCTGAGACATCTCTAGAATACAAATTAGGCTTTTTGGATTCTTTCAGACCCAGAAGCCTAACTTGCATCTGGTAAAGGATAACCAGTTGCAATGGAAACTTGAATGTGCCTCAGAAGGAATGCTTGCTCTGGCATTTCTTATCACCATTATTGCAGAAAAGAATTGTTAGTAGACAAAACCAGAAACCAAAAATTTTGGCCATTTTCCTCTGAATACTGAAGGAAAGAAAAATAAATAGACAAATAAAATCCTTAGCTTGGTTCTTCAGAGAAATGGGATTACAGTTAAAAATTTCCCTGCTTGGTTGCTTTTCCAAACTTCTTCTAGGAATTTTAAAATAATGAGATAATATTTATTTGTGATAATATTTATAACAATATTTAAATGTGAAAATTAAATAGCCAATACCTCCCGGTATTTACTTTCTGTTATCCAATAGTATACTCCTCCCTTGACCCTTAAAGACAGATAGATGGATTGTTTAGACCTTCTCCAGATTTCCAAGTCTTTCAAGAACACAGAAAGAGAATATTACCAATTTGGGAAAGAAAAAAAATTACTTAGGTGATTTTCTATGATGTTCTCAAGCTACAAATAAATACTCCATAGAGTAGCTTTCTGGAGGAATAATCTAATGTACAGTACTGAACATGTGTTCATTGAAATGTCAAATGATTTTGAATTGCATGGAGAGGTAAGACTGGAGACTGAATCATGAGCAGGTTAAAAGCAGCAAAAGTGATCCATAATCAATGAATGCATTTTTTATTTTGCATAAAGCGTAAGTGTTATTTGATTTATAGAGATGGTTTCTTGAATGGAGTAGTAAATTGTAGTTATAGCTTCATTATAAGGAAGTAATTTTGTGACTGTTTTCCTTATATGTCTATGAATTAGTTAGAAAGCTAAGGGTTATTCAGTTCCAGAATTTATATTTCTAATAATATTCTCCAATTTGTTAGTTACTTCTATCTTTCTTTTTATGTTTATGTTTTCTCCATAAAATTGGACTGTAGAAGTTTTGTTTGTCTGTTTGCTTGTTTTGAATGAATTTACTTATTCCCTGTTCTTAAGCATTTCTGTCACTTTGCCTTGAAAAGAAACAGACATTAAGAAACAGGATATTAAGAAACAGATATTAAGAAATCTAAAGACAATGAGAAAATTTAGCCATCTTTGACATCTTGACATTTTTGATGCAAACAAGACTGTTCTAAATCAGCAATCGGCTCATAGAGTCTGAGAATGGAAATGAGAAAAGGAATGTTTTCTCAGTGCTCTCTGCAGGTTCCTCTTTCAGCAGATCAGGGGTCAAACGCATTTACAAAACAGTAGGAGAGAAATCTTGTATCGTCACAGTGTGTTCCTAGAGAGTGTTCAACTTTATACATGCTCTTGCAGCCCACCTGGAATCTAAAATGCAAAATAAAATAAAATAAAAATCCTTTCAAGTAATTTTGTCTTTGACACTAATTATAGTGGATAGTGAAATGTGGGAAGCAAGACAATGTTTCCTAGTCTCCAGCTGTCTGGCATATCAAAAACAGAGGAAGTAACAAGTTTCAGGAAAGAGCCCAAACTAATGAAGGTTGTAGGTAATGCAGAAGTAATGTTTTGGCCTGGGAGTATGGGGAATGGAGGCTAAGGTTAAACAAGTCAGCAGTATGTAAGCTTAAAACACCCTTTATTCTGTTATCTTGTCAATGCATATATATATATATATATATATATAAATATCTGAGGGGTGGGGGACAGAAGGATGTAGCCTACCTCTTCTCAGTGGTTTGTGGGGATAGGACAAGGGGCAATGGCTGCAAGTCAGAGCACAGGAAGTTCCGCACTGACATGCTGAAGAACTTCTTCACGGTGAGGGTGACAGAGCATTGGAACAGGCTGCCTAGGGAGGTTGTGGAGTCTCCTTCTCTGGAGATATTCAAGGCCTGTCTGTACACCTACCTGGGCAGCCTGCTCTGAGGAACCTGCTTTGGCAGGGGGGTTGGACCCGATGATCTTTCAAGGTCCCTTCCAGTTCTGTGATTCTGTGATTCTGTAACTGGATGGTTCATAAGACTCATCTTAATTAAAAGTTGACAAAAAGTTACCACTTCCACTTCAAAGCATGCTCAAGTCTGATGAGCACACATCTCATGGTGTGGTGTCTATGGCATGATCTGTTCATCCTTGGAAACTGTTGTAATGGTTTCTGTCAGCTGGTTGGTTATCTAGAATCACTGGTAAATACTTGTAGTTTTTATTGTCTATTTTGTCCTCAAATATACAGTAAGGACAGTAAAGTTAGAAGGAGTTTGATAAAATGGAGAGAGAATCCTTCAGTAACAGAACAAGGCTAACACATTCTAAATATTGTAGATAGTGGCTGAGAAAGCAGTAAAATTATCATGAACCACTGCAGAATACATACAAATAAAATGTTTGATTTTCTGTCTCTTGCTTGGGATGAAAATTATTACTTAAAATATAGCATGTACATTGATTTTTTTTTTCATTTTAGACTTTTATTTCTATTTTTATTGCGTTACAGAAACTCAACTTACTGTATGAAAGTGTCGATTTCTCTGACGGTGGGTGAAAATGACACTGGACTCTGCTACAATTCAAAGATGAAATATTTTGAAAAAGCTGAACTTAGCAAAAGCAAGGAAATCTCATGCCCTGAAGTAGAGGATTTTTTATTTCCATTTAGGGAGCCAGAGATTCTATGGTATAAGGTAAGCAACCCAATAAGTTTTCACCTTCAACAAGCTATTACACAATGTTCTGATTTTTTTCATGATCAGAATATGATATGAAGCTTGGATTGTTTTAAAATCTGTTAAGAGCAGACAACAGATTTGAGGATAGAAGAGAATGAATTAACTGACTGAGAGCAATTCAATTGCTTCCTTGGGTAAATTTTAGAGCTGATGTTTTCTTAATATCCATTTATAGATGTCACAAATAACATCTTTCTGCTAACAAATGAGCTAAAAAAGAAAACTGCTACCAGTCCAGGTTTATTTAATATGTTAACATAAAGCCACGAGAGCTACATATACAACAACTGCTTGTGCCATATCAGACTGAAGATTGTGTCTCTGGAAACTCAGACATAACAAATACTTGGAAAAATATTACTAGAATAACTACACATAAAATTATCTGAATGAACGGCTTAAATTTGCAGCATAAAATTCAACAACAACAATAACAATAAATCCCTTCTAAACAGTTAGTCTTGATATATTTTGGTTTTACTTGCAACTATAGATGATTTCATAGTTTTTATCAATAGCTTTATTTCAATACTGTGTATTGATTCCCATATCTTTACTTAAGGGTGAAATACCAGGAAACATGGCTACCTGTGGGCATCTTATAAGAACCGCTCTGAACAGCAGCTTGATTTCTGGGTTTCTTACCATTTGCAGGAAGTACTTAATACCTCAGTAATATAGTACATATAATTTTAACCCCCCCCCCCCAAAAAACAGTTCAATAAATCTGAAAATTAAATTCTGAGTATTGTACAAATATCTGTGTATAGAGGAACATCCTAGTATAACTACGTATAATTCTATTCTTTTAAAAGTCCAGTAATTTACCTGATAACTTATAAATTTTAATATAATACCATAGTCTGGTATATATATAATATATGTATAATATATGTATATATATATATGTATAATATATGTATATATATATATATATATGGTATCTTCATATATGTGTGTGTGTGTATATATATATATATATATATATGGTCTAGAAGGAATCTGGCTGAAGTAACTGACTTAACATATCTAAGATGAGAGGTATGTCACCAATTATTTGCTTACATTCATCTCTTATTTTGTGTGTATAAAAAACATTTATCAAATTTAAAATTTGATAAAAAAAAATATGTCTGGCTATTAAAATATATCAAAATATTAGCTTTTAAGGATTCATTGACAGCAGTTATCTGAAAAAACTGAAACAGCCTCTAATATTTTAACATTAAAAACCAAGCCCATAATGCATAGACAATGATTATGCTAGGAAAATCAAGTAAAATACTCCCTGACAGTACATTAAAAGATAATGTCTTATGAAAAACATCAACCCTTTTCTTCTAATAACTTTGCTCAGACATGCAAAGACCTAGGGGAAAACAAACAAAGAAATGAACAAACAAACAAAAAACAAGGAAGTTATTTCAAGTATCATCAAAGTTACTCAGGTGAAAATTATCATGTCAAGGAGTCAAAAAAACATGCATGCAGAAAATGCCTCTGTTAATGCACAAATGATAATATTTTGAAAAATTTGAAATTCTGATTTTTTTTTTCAGTTATGTAACTTACTTATTACTAAGAATTCAGATAATTTTGATTCTAAGATACATACAGAAGAAGTTATCTAACATCATTTCTCCTTATTCCCAACTTCTTCTATTTCCCTACTTTTTTAATTGTAATTTTGTTTAAAATAAATAAACATGCAACCCTATCTACTTGTAATACAACAGTCATGTATCAAAGACATGAGTGTAATGAGAAGTAATTAAATGAAATAGAAATCCCTCAACAAACTAGTGTCAAAACCAAACCAATAAATAAATAAATAACACCAAATGAATATTTATTTATTTATTTCTTAACAGATAGAAAATATTATCTCAGTTTATAAAATTATATGGTCTATTTTTCTTTTTAACCAACACTTAACTGAACTGGATTTTGAGATTTTTAATGTACCTAAAGTTCAAAACTGTCCCTAGTTCTTGTCTAGCTTTCTTGGCTTTGAGTAGCACTGTCAATTGTGGTTCAATTTAAGTGTAAGAATATAGTCACTGAAGTGTTATGTTATCTTTAAACAGGAATGCAAGTCAAAGACATGGAGATCAAGTATTGTGTTTAAAAAGGACACACTTGTCATTCGTGAAGTTAGAGAGGATGACATTGGAAATTACACTTGTGAGGTAAAATATGGAATCTTTGTTGTCAGAAGAACTACGGAATTAACAGTTACAGGTAATCACAGGCTCTTACTATCTATTATATGCAGGAAAAAAAATAATTTTGTGACTAAACAACCATTCTGTGATTACGTGATTTGAGTTGTGAATATCTGAATCATTATAACTACAGAAACCATTCTTGCACAAAACCTTGCTGTGCTTAGGCAGGAATGGTCAATCATCATGGTTGTCCTGAATGCTTCACAATAGTATGTGTAATATTTTGATTAAGTCTGAGTTTTGGTGTATTGCAAAAGCTTATAGATAGGCCAAGTTTTTGAATGGAAAATATAGTCAAGGACTATAAGAAGAATAAGCTGAAGACAACTTCAGCAAGCATTAATTCTAGAAAAAAAATAATAAAAAAATCATGATTAATTTGTTGTTGTTGTTAAATGTCTTGGGACATGAGAGTAGTTATAACTATAACCCAATAACAGTAGGTCTGATTGCCTTGGGACATGAGATGAGTTGTAACTGTAAACCAATAGCCTGGAAAGATGTGTGCATGTATATATATATAAGGGTTAGCGTTCAAACAATGCATAAATGAATAGCATTCTTTCTCTGTTATTCTCTGCTGCCTTTTCTGTAATTTATTGTTCAAGAACTTCTTGATCTCAATTTTGTGTACAATCATAACCAATTAACATGTTTTCCATTAGTCTTTTTTTTTTTTTTAATACATTTATTTCGGGCTTTAAAGGTATTTTGAAGTACCAAATTCCACAGAGTAATTACATAACATATGTAAAATATAATTTAGCAACCAGCAATTGAAGAAGATGAATTTAATATAATCTGCATTTAAAGCTACCATATCAATACTTAAAATTCCTCATAGATGAAAACAAAATAGGAAGGTTCACAGCTGAAGAACAGTATGAAGAACAGTCCATTGGCTTTTCAGTTCTTGACCGGACCTCTAACATCTATTTAACAAGCTTTTAAAGAGTATAGCTGTATGCTTACTTAAGGCAGAGGATTAACCTCTAGAATTATAGGATGACGTTGGAAGGCAGGAATGCAACACAATCTATATAACACTGTGCAGTTCAACAATATATTGAATATACAGAAAAAGAAGGCAGAAGCAGTATTTCCCTGGGAAAACCAAGATTAACTAGATTTGCATGGTTCACACCAACATTTGTGTATATAAACTGTTGTATATCAGCTCTCTCAAAATATCAAATAAAACAATAAGCAAATCTTAGACAAGGAGTTCTGTGGGCTTATTTTATTTTTTTTTTTTGGTTTGTTTCTTTTTTTCTTTTTAGTATCTAATATATAAATATTTTGCATGATGACAATTAGAAACCACACTTACATTGTGCATTAGATTGACTTGAACAGTTTCTTTTTATGGTGAAAAGTTTGCTTTCTATTTTGATGTGTCCCATTTACTCCACATTATCAGAAATTAAAATGAATTATGGTTTGTAATTTTCTTCTATTAGAAGAAAATGTTTTCTATGGTTTGTGATTTTCTTCTTTCTTCAGTCTGGGAATCATACTGTTTATGTTGTTTTGAGAGAATTCAGGCAATCAATTATATTTAAATTCAATATCAAGGATATCTTCATATGTTTTCTGTTGTTTGGAATTGATTTATTTAGTCAGTACAGACAGGAAATTATTGTCTAATGATTAAGCTCACAATAAACATATCCTAATTGATTCTCATGCATACAAGGCAGAGATAATAATAATATAATTTGATTTGTACCAGGAGGTTGTCAATTACCTTTTGCAATATATGATGTATGTATAAGTCATATGATTATATGACTTAAAGAGTGTTCGCTCATTCTTCAGGTGATTCCTCCTGTCCCCGTGGGTGATGCTCCACTGTGATTTCAAGTAGACTCAGAGAGGGGAGAAAGAAAAGTGTTGCAACCAGATGCATGTTGCTACTTCTAGTTTCAAAAATGTAATTCATCACTTGTGTTGGTAGTTCAGTGTTTAACTGGACAGAGACAGAAAGAGACTTGGTTGATTTTGATGTGTTAAAAATGAATGAATGAATAAGGAGGGAATTACTTAACTTCCACCTCTGTCACCCCTGGCAGATGTAAAGATAACCTCCAAAGCAATAAGCTGCTCGGATAGTACTGGTACAAACAGATCTATCCACAGTACTAATTTTACTAATTTTATACTAAAACTAGTAACATCTTGATAAGACTTTTTATCAATGCTTTATAGGAAGAGATTTGAGCTTTACAAGCCAGCCTTATACTTTGTGCTGAAAAACAATTTTTGTCTTCAAAATACATTTAGGAGTATTTAGAATGGGTGGATTGTGGGTGAAGGTGGAGGGGACAGATAGCTTGTTTTGAAATAGAAATTAGGCTTTAATTAAGAAAATGAGAAATAAATGTTCCAAATGTCAAATTAATGGCAGAAAAAATAATTGCTGATTGATTTCTTTATTATATTAATGAAAATGTAATTAATTAAAACTAAGCAACTATGTATCTTTCCAACAGTTTCTGATGTGCCTCCAGGCAGTATTGATAAATGATGACATTTGTGTGAACTATTGCTAAGAACAAATTTAATCATTAAGGATCAGATCAAAAAAAAAAGTGAGAAAATATTTCAGAGGCATTTGAATTTTTTCTGCCAAACATATTAGTGAGTTACAATAAAAGAAATACAGAAGTATGAGCAAGCAAGTAGTTTTGAGAATTACCAATTTGTCTCTTGCTTTCAAAAATCCTTAACATAATGGAGCTTGTGATGTGTTTATCAAAATGGGACTCATGAAAAATAACTCTTGCTTCTTGCTATTCATTAGTATTACCTTATCAGGGTTCTCCGTGCCACCAATATCACACAGCCATCATCAAAAAAGTACTTTTTGTTTTGTTTTGTTTTTCCTATGTGCTATGTTTCCACATGTGTTTAAGATTGGAACTTGGACTTTCTACATTTCTTTCCAAGACTATCTCATCTTTCCTATAGAAACAGAAACAAATGAGCAAACTAAAATCACTTTTGATGCAAGAAATACATGAGCCAGATATTTTATATATGTAAACATTTGTATTTTTCTACAGTAACTGAAGATCCAACTTTGTGCATTATTACTAGTATGAAATCAAATGGTTTACTGTTTTGTTAAGAAATAATAGATGTCTGGTTGGTGACATAACAGGATTAAGTATGTTCTGTGTTAAGTATGCGATTAAGCATGTCCTTCCTTTTACTTAGAAGAGGCAAGGAGAAACAGAATATTGGGAGGGTACAGTTACACAATCATAGGCATATTCTCCAAACACCTAAATTTTTCATCCTTATTTGGTCTCCAAAATTCAAATTGGAATTAAAAAAAAAAAAAAAAAGTTAAATGATGGTTCTGAAAAATACTATTATTTCAATGGATATCTTACCTGTGAACAATTTATACTGAAAACTTTCCTGCAGATAACAAACCAAGTTTGAACTCAGGAAGTTATTTGGACAAATATCTCAAAATTATTTGTTGCAAACAGTCTTTTTTGTGGATGATAATTTAGATGTTATATAACTTAATCAATCAAATAAACAAAAACCTGTTAAGTCTTTTCTCCTTTTGTGGGATAGAAATTATGCTCAGTCTTTCTCTCTCTGATTTCTTGTACTACTGCATGTAAATAATATCTGTTCTTAATTTCAAATACAAACAAGTTTGAATCTCAGAGTTTAAATTCATTCATCACAGATCTACCTTAAAACACAACGGCAGACGTAATACTGAGGTGCCATACAAATACATGTGGAATGTACCCAGTAAGTATGTTGAAGGTATACAGATATTCAGACTAACCTTTACATCCTGGTGATTTTTAAGACAGGATTGGGTTGATATCTTAATAAAAACGGAACAATAATATAAATCTCACTAATGAAGAGAAGATAAGGTGTGTTCAGACAATATCGAAAAGGATAGAAAAGTTTTTCTTATAAATTTATAAAACTTATAAGAGAACTTATAAAATTTATCTTTCTGTTATTATGCATAAGAACTAGGGTAGAAGTTAGAAAGCCTTCACAAGAGTTTGGTGGAAGAACCGGGCCATATGCATAAGGAACTGTGATATGGTAAATTAAGGGCAGCTCCTGGGTGATTTAAGGCAGACAGAGGGTGAGCCAACTATGACATTGGTGGGACATGTCAGCAGGCTTCCTTCCTCATCTCTCTCTCTTTTTGGATGATGTTGTGAAGACAGTTGACTTCAAGATCACCTTCATTTTCCAGCACTTTGGCAGTCTTGATGTCTTCTATACAGAAACTGCTATTGCTACTGCAGACTATTAAACTATGGATATAATTATATAGGCACATAATATTCAATATGATGTTGCATATTCTTGCTATGTTAATGTTTCACATATTATATACCTCTGTATACAGTATAATATTGAACAGCACATATTCTGATTCAGAATTAAAATTGGGGGAAGAAGGAAGGAAGGAAATTCGCACATTTTTTAAAAGGCCAACTTTATAGATCATGTCCATCTCATCTAACTCTAACAATTGAAAATCAGTAAGCCATGAAAAGTGAAGATTTTCCCTCCTTTTATAGAATGAGAAAGCAAATTATGTTCTCTTAGTTTAAGTTATATGCATTGAATCTCATTTTTGATTCACCTTTAAAGTAACAACCATGTTTTATGCTTACTTTTAAGATTCATTAAAAAGAAAAACAAAAGAAAACAAAACTTATTAATGGCTAAAACATTGTACCAACATTTGTAAATTACACACAAAATCTTCAAATGTTACATACCCGTTCCTTACCAAGTATATGTTTAAATTCCATTCCAAAATATGATTTATTCTTACAGTATGGATGCATCTTTCAGTTAGGATAAACCTTTTTTTAAATTTATTTTCATATTTTTTAAAAAATCTATATTTCACATTGAAAATATATCATCTAAATATTTTGAATCAATTTTCTTACTGTGGTGCCATCTGACTTAGAAAATATCTGCTTTGCAGATTACTCTAGTCTTATTTAGTTGGTAACTAAATTCAATATTCACACAAACTGTAATTAATGGTTCTTGGACTGTAGTTATGTAATTACATACTTTAAAAAGTCCTTCAATGTTCTAAAACGTTTGTAGACATTTATACCTGCAGACTAGCCAGCATTAGCAATTCTTTCTTTTATATGTTGAATTTTAATTAAAGCATACCTGCATTCTTAAATAAGGGGAAGGATTACATTTTTGCAGAATAGTATCAGTATTAGTTTAGTCATACTGCAAACATGGGTCAAAAATATTTTCCAGTGGCAATTTACTTTCACTAAATGCTAGGTTTAATAATATTGTTTCTGTTATTTATACTACCAAAATATTTGCAAGGACAAAATCTTTCAGTTTTTGTATGGTATCAATCAGATCAAATGAATTCCAATCTGGGTGAAAGAGAGAGCATATGTTTCCCCACTGCAATTTCATACAGTTGTTCTTGATGAACAACATAAAGCAAACACACCCTATCAGCCTTAATTATTCAATTCCTCCAAGACTATTTAGTTTTATATATATATATGTATATATGTATATTTTTTTTTCCATTTTGTTAAAAGTGAGAAGTTCTTACACCTTGCAGATGGAATCAGATCCAATCAGTAGGTTCTTATTCCTGAAGCCTTTCCTCAGAGATACCTTTTAGTGTATTAATAATGAATCAATTAGCTCATTGATTTGCCTCCTTGAACACATCTCCTTCTGGAATAAGCAGGAATGAGCAGAATTTTAGATTTAGAGGTTTGAGTATATTGACAATCAAGCTATAATAATACTAAATTAAATCCAAGTTGATAAAATCTTTTTTATTATTTAAAATTAGCCTGTTTGGTTTAAAAATCTTTCTGTAACAACCTTGCAAGTGGCAGTTTATTCTTTTCCATCTGCTATGTATAACTTTTTCGTTCTCTAGATTTTTAGGCAAAAAAAGGAATGCAATTTGTCTGCTTACAGTTACGCAATAGCTGACTATTAGTGTTGCTTAAAGGCTGGGATTTGTTGCATAAGCTTTGTCTTGTTTGCTTTCTGATAGAATTAAGCTTCATTAGTAGAAAATCTTAAATGACAATAAGCATGTATTTTTATTCCTGAAAAGTCCATCATGAAAATAACCATTATTGACAAATAATTATAACTAAATTATATAGCTAGCCTCACAACTCATAACATTTGGGTTTCATTTATCTTTACAGAATGCATGGCCATCCAAAATATGTTGTGAAAAAAAAGGGAGATATTGTAAGTTTTAGCCTGCTTAAAGTGATCTGTATTTTAATTGGTTATGATAAAATAGGAACCCTTTTTTCCCCGGAGTGTTGGCATTGATTTTTTCCAGTTCTGTTGCTCTTTCTCCTTCAATACATTCAGAGGCAGAGATGTTGCAATAGGCATTCACTTCTTTATTTTTAGCTGGTACTAAGTATGAAGAGCATTAAAGAACAAAGAGGGTTGTTTTCTAAGCTTTTAGAGCTTGAGAACAGACTCTGCTGAATTTCTGCAGCTAATAACAGGGATGAACCATTTTGGATGCACCAAGCTCCTCCTTGGTTCAGCTGATCCTAATAATTATCAGAGCTTATGTTCATTCCTTTTGTTCATCATGAATTTAATTCAACTCCAGAACATATTCAGAGAGAAATTCTATTTACCAGTATTACTCTCTGCAAAGACTAATAAAATCTAAAGCAAACAATAGACTCATTAGGAAAGCAGTATGTTCAAAATACTTATCTAGCACTTTTGTAATACATAAAATTCTGTAGGTTTAATAAATTCATATCTGAAGAATGGGTTAGGTGTGTTTGTTGTTGTTGTTTTGTTTTTAATTAGAAATGAGTGATTTCTTTTATAGTGCAATCACATTTTGTGTGGCTGAAAACTTACATGAGGACAGCAATGAACAAAGCTTTGAGCAAAAATAATTCTTGCATAGTATACATTCTATAATATTATTTCCTTCTATGTTGTTACGTTTTTCAGCTTAATAATAATAATAATAATAATAATAATTTCCATTACCCATTTTCCTCTCTAGCTGGTAGTGTATCGTCAGAAAGGAGAAGTTATCAGCCTCTTGTGTCTTTTTGTACAGGTAATACAAAAGCAGACCATTACTTGTAAAATCCTTTAGGTATATTAGAAAGTTTTGTGTTTAGTACTTTAAAGTAAGTTTCAGTCTTTACAACCTCATTTTAACCATCCTTGTTTGCTATGTATCATGACTCTCAATGTATCTTCTTATCTCATACAGTGTTATTTAATGTAACAAATATATAAGCTTTGTAATATTTACTTAGGTAAATGCTACAAAACCATGTAATTGATACTGTAGTCATGACTTCTGTTGCCTTAGAGTCCTTTACTCCCTATTGACATCATGGTGTCAGTGAAAGTGGAAGTTCTTAGCACGTGCTTATCAGTAGAAGAAATCTTCTATTCCCTGAAGAAAATGAAGAATACCATTTAAATTATCCACTTTGTAATAAGTGTAGTGTACTTCTGTGCATAGTTTTGCTAAAACTATGCCATTTTTGCTTACTTCTATCTGTTGTTCCATTATTAAGAACTTGATGATTTTTTATAATTTACATGTATATTCTATTTTTTGTTGCAGATTTATTATTATTATTATTATTATTATTATTATTATTATTATTATTATTATTATTATTAGCATTCAAAACAAAAATAACTCAAAAAAAAATTGGCTTTACATCAGTTGAGAATAATTTAGGGAAAAGCCATTCCTTGGTGCGATGGAAGTTTGTGTGAGCCAGTTTCTCTTTCTTCATGAGTCATACAAGAATATTGAACTATAAGCATTTTAAGTAGGTGTTGTTACCATGGTATCACTTCCCAATGTTTCAGTTTGGTGTGATGAAGTTGCTAAGATGAGCTTCATTTTACAAAGAGAAGGAAGCTATAGACAAAAATGTAACAAAACAGTAACTGTCAGTGACTACTAAAGACACAAAAGATGTATAAACCCTTAGTTCATTAAGATGTTATAAAAATTAAATAAATCCATTCTTAAGGCACTCAAGATGCTTGTTAAGCAGCCTTTTAAAAAGCAGTTAAATGACATTCAGTGTTGATGTTTCATGTTATTGCTATAGGATCAGAAGATCTCATTTTAATTTTACATTCCCCTAGAATTTGTTAAATCCAACAATATTTTCCTAACCTAGCATTTATCACTTTCCTAGTTTTTATTTGAAAGTTTTAGGTAATTTATGTGTACAGTGGAGTCTTCTAGGATGGTATTTTAATAAACTAGTGTACAATGTGTTGAAGTCTGATAGCATATAGACCCAGAGTTGCCTCTATCCTTAAAATCTATATACCTCCTCAAAAAGTCTGTACGTAATTGCAATAAATGAATATTTAGCGTTAAGATAGAGAACAAACTTTAACATATAATAAAGTAATGGTAGTATTAATAAGAGTCTCACTGGTACTTTTTGGCACATTGGATGTCATGTTTAGGTTTATTGTTTAAATAAACATTATCATTTCATATCTTCCAGATTTACCCAGTGGTAAACTGATTGATCCCATTCTTATCCAGCATGGAAAAAACACCTATTGGCTTACTAGAAAAAATGCTAAAATATACTTAAAGCTCTAAAGACAAATCTAGGAAACTTTATCTGAAAAAGTTTAAAAATGAAAGATATATGAGAAGGAATGGGAATGAATAAATCAAAATTATATCATAATTTAACTTCTGATGTTTCACTTATCTGTTTGAAAGCTTAATATACAAAAACAATTTCACCAGCTTATTTTTTTTTCTGTGAGAAGTTGATAACACATGGTAATTGTTTGAATATGAGAAAGAAATTGGAACCAGCAATGACATTTTTTTTCATTTCCTTAACACAGTTTTTCTTTTCACCTTGGAGTATTATAATCACATCCAGAACTACAGTAATTTAAAAATATGAGCTATAACTTCATAGAAACAAGACTAAAGAGTGATATAAAACAGTGGAGTTCATCCATATTCTTTATACGGTGTAGAGATGGGAGAAATAGAATGGAAGGATGCCTGTGAGTTTCCTCCCTAAAACATTGTTTCTCCTCACTGCATCCTTTCCATGTTAAACAAGATGATGCTATTTCTCCAGATACAGCAGATGACATGAAACATTCTCAGCCCTTAATAAACCCTTTATGGACTCAGCAGTCCTGTAGCATAATTTTACTCAAGTAGTGAGAGGTTTATTAATGACGAGTGCATGATCTGTTGAGTGTTTTCCTTTAGAAGTAAGATTCCTCTTGCTTAAATTCAGTATTTATGGCCATTTCTGTATGAGCTAGTAGCTCTTTACAGCAATTGCATAGCATGATTCATCTCCTAATGCCAATGTATAAAACATCAAATGAATTGTTATGTAAATTCCTACTTCTGTCTCTTGACAGACTCAGTACACTATCAAAAGAGCTTTGGGTAACAAGGGTTCCTTAAGCCATTAAAATGAGTCTATAAATCATTATAGTTTTATAATATAAAAATCTAAATAAACTGAATCCTACTTTTTACTGTTTTACAGTTGCTATGTTTATAATCTTTGGAAATGGCAAGCTGGCTCTGCAGTTTTTAGACTGAGGTGTACAGCTGAAAAAGAGCTTTCAGTTATACAAGGCTGTCTTCAGATCTCGGGGGCTTGATATACTATCTGGTCTAATAAAATATATTGCTTCTACCTTGTTTAATTTAAGCCATCATGTCTACAACAGCATTACTATTATCGTTTTTCATGGTATTTAGGTTTTCTTAGGATGGAACCACAGCATGAATCTCTATCAAGTAGATGCATTGTGGAGGAAAGTATAGGTTTTTGTTTGTTTACTTTTTGAATACTATTGCTTTGATTCATTTTGGCCACTAGGATAACCTGTGCTTCACAGGTGTTCATATAGAGTGTACCCTTTTCTATTCCGTGTTTTATTTGAAAGTGATGCTTGTGGTTACAAGACCACCAAAAACTTTCCTTTTATATTTCACTATTCTGAATAGAACTCAAATTAAACATCAAGTAATTGATAATTGAAAACAAAAGTTTTTGTTTGGGAGCAGCAGTAAACAGAATAAATGTTTTATTAGTAAGTAGGTGGGATACAATGTTTCAGTGTAGAAATGGTACATTTATTTTAAACTGCTATGTTTATTCACTGCTTATCAGTGTCTTCTGACAGGGCATTTTTACTGTTTATACCAATTGACAATGATGCTTTGGTGAATGAAGAACCTGAGGAGAGATAAGGCTTTCATTTTGTTCTCCAGGCTTTCATTCTGAGCCTCCAGCTCCTGGTCTCATCCAGGCAAATCATGAGAGGCAGTCATCTCCTGCTTCATCCTCAACCCTGTGTTCTGCACTGCAGTCCATGCACCAGCTGCCCTGGAGCATCCCATACAGAACCTCTCCTAACACACACCTCTCCCACTGGGGATTTAATTGACCTCTCTCACTTTGCAAAGCCTGTCCTTTGAAAGCACAGGCACTTTGGCTCTGGGCATCTCTTCAGTGATGCTCTTCATGTGTGGTGGCAGTGGGAAGCTCCCAGGGCACACCAGCACTGCAGGGCTGAAGGGAGTCCTTAAACACCAGGTATAGAACCCCTCCATGAAGCAGCAAAGCCTTGCTGTAACCCTGTTTAGATTTTTCAGTTTTTTTGTTCCTTCAAAGCAATTCCATTAGTTTTTTTGTTTTTCAGAATTTTTGAGCTAGCATTCAGAATTCAAAAAGTCACTCATGTATAACTTGTCAAAGGGCAAAAAATGCATTGTGATAAGCTAATTTAAATAGAAATAGGCTCATTCTTTTGTGTGGGTTGCATATGCATTTTGATATGGATTTTTTTCTCTCTCTCTCTTTTTTTTTTTTTTTTAATCTTGATTTTTATGAGCAAATTCAGTTTTGTGAGGAGCTACTCCGACACCTTCAGGAAAAAGAAAAACAAGGCTAGGTGAACAGTTTGTCATTTTTTAGAGCTGACAATATCTAGACTTTGCTTTTTGGTAACACTTAAAGAATGACAGTTTCTTAGGATGAATGGGAAGGAAGGAACAGAGATTAGAGAAGGATAGACACTTGCAAAATATGGATAATGTCACCTTTACTGGAAATTATGTGATCATAACAAGAAAAGCATTTGTTTTTCCTTACTCTTGTACACAAATAAGAAATTGTACACTTGAAAAGAAATAGAACCATGCAGCTACTATTCTGACAAAGACAAGCTCAAAAGATTGAAGGAAAAAAAAATATTTGGAAGAGCTTTTCTGGCTTCTGAAGTCAAGGACATTTCACAACATGTTTGCGTGTGCTCTGTACTGCCTTATAGTAATATATTATAAATGTTAGTTGGCAGATTACATCTCATATATTCAAAAGTGTAATTCTTTACTGTTCTGCTCTAGGTGCCTTCTTGTCTATGTGGTTCATGAACACCCTCATGATCTGTCAAAATAGATTTGAGATGCACATAAAGCTGAACGAATGATGATTTACAAACTCCACTCAGGAAGATAAACAGGTATATACACCTGCCATGGTGTATATATGGAATCATATATACAGGAAGCATAAACCACTGAAAATTCCTTACTTTATACTGCAGTTTATGTATGCTGGAAGAAAATATTATCTTTACAAACAAATTGGAGGTCCCGTTATTACTTAATAATTCCATAGGAGACATAGCATCTTCTTTTAATTGTCTGTTTAGCTTTATTTATTTATTTATTTATTTATTGAGGTAGCTTTTTAAAACAGCAGCTGTGGAAAATTAATTCAGCTAAGATAAAACAAACCAAAATGATATAAATTATGCTTTTAAGACTTATAGACCAAATTAAAAGGCTTTCAGACTTGAAAATGTTATTTCAGTTTTTGATTATATGGTACATTAATACTTCTAATATAAATAAATAAATAAATAATGTGAGCTGACCCAGTTCCCTTATTAAACTGAGTGTTTCATAGTATCGAAGTACAGAAAACTGTACTTTGTACATAGCATCAAACTTGCATTAACTTGATTTGTATTGACTATACCAAGTCAATACAAAAGTGATGAATCTAGTTCTGAGGATTTTAAAAGGATTTTGTGAGCAGAAAGACATTTTTAATAAGTAAATTGTTACACAGTGAATAGCTGCATGTGTAGAAGGTCCTTACAGTTCCTAATCTTGTACATTATTGAAGTATAAATTGAAAGAATAGAGTAGGAAATGTAGTCCTGGCTCAAGAACTAAAGTGGAAGGGGTTTTCATTCCTATTTGTTGTGTCAGTTGATAGCATTTAGTTAAATTAACTGAAATGCTGTGCAATTGTAAGAATATGGATTGCTAATTCAACAGACAATTCAAAAAGGTATTTATTCTGTTAGACAACTTTCAGCATTACTGAAAAGCATTACGTTAGGATAGAAAATCAGTTGTATTCTGAAATTTCTGTCACTAAAAAAGAAGCTGGAATAGGTCTGCCATAGAATCAATACACCAAAGGGGGTTTATGTTGTCACTATTTGTATCTTCCTCTTTTATTTTAGTCCATATAGGGTCTTGAAAAAATAACAATAAAAAAAAGCCTTTTTTAGAAAAAAAAAAAAAAGTTTTTTTTACATATTCAAGTATAAGGCATAGTCAAATGCCCTTGAAGTTAGTTTTACGTGCTAAACGTTTAATTAAAAATAGAACATTCAGGTGAGTATAAGGGGAATAAAAGAAATATCAGTTAAGAAGACTGAAATCCTTGTCATGTGTCAAGTCTTATGACAACACACAAACTGTGATGGTATGTTACTGAACAGGGTAAGTTTCTTCAGTCCTAATACAAAGTGTATGCAGCCTTGAAGTTATAAAATTTTAAGTCAGTATTTCAGTAATAATTGTTTCTGAGATCTTAGTAGACACTTAAAAATATTCAAGTGTTTGTCTTTAAACACATATGCACACACATTCAATAAAGGTGAATGGAGCTCCCTGATTAACAGTCAATAGAAAACATTCACATTTCAAATGTGAATACATTTGAAACAAATTCCCTTTTCCTTCTTCAAAATTGGTGTCAACATTTTTATCTGGGTGCAGGAGAAAAATGAAGGGAAGGAAAGAGAAGCAGGAGGAAGGGGAAGAGGAGGAAGATAAAGAGGAAGAAGAGTAGGAGAAGAGAAGAATAAGTTGCCTGTGTGTTTGACTGGGGAGAAAGGGAGATAGGGGTTTTTGTGTGGAATACGTATTTTTTATGGGATTTAGCTGTAGTTAACCATAAGCAAATTTTTTTGCAACAGGTCTTTGACGAAATATATGGTATTTTCTGCCCTGGATGGAAAAAACACTTTTTAACAATAAAAAGCTAATATGAGAATCCTGCTAGTGATCTAATATTAGATCACTAATTAGATCACTCCTTTATGAAATAAGTGATTTTTTTTCATTCCTATAGTAATGCACACACTCTTTTTATCCTAAATAAAATGCTAGTTTTGCTGGGGACAAGGGAAAGTGTTGCTGTGAATTGAAACCTAGGCAGCAGCACGGGAATAAAGACTATTTCTTTAAGAAAAACTTATCTTTTCTTCCACCATGGAACAGAAGCTCAGGAAGACTTTAATGATATATCTGGAAGTATGGGAAGATAGAAGTAGTAAGAATCTTCTGCTAGTAGAGAGGAGAAAAATGTATAGAGAATATGTTTGTTTGTTTGTTTGTTTGTTTTGTTCTGCTTGTTTTGGGTCTTTATTTTTATTTATTTTTTCCTGAGGAAGAACCACTGTAAATTTGGTTGTGATTTTCCCTTCTGTGAGAATCTGTACCATTTTTCATATGATGATGTTGACACCAATGACCGTGGTGAACTTGTCAAAAGGCAAGAAAGTATTTCAGTGAATACAGGTGTCTCTATTATCATGAATGGCTACCGGAACTGCAGTTTCTAAAGTTTACTGTAGCCATGTTACAGTAGAGTTCTTCAGAAGTTATATAAATGTTGACATTTAATTAAAGAAAGTAATATAAGTTAAATGAAAATGCTTAGATTTCTTTTTACTTTGTATAACTGATTTATAAAAGGAGTAGCAAAGACAGAGAAAACCAAGAGGACAAATTTTTATGAATAGATATCAGCACTTAAGAAGAGTAAAAGTTAAAAAAAAAAAAAAAAGAGTAAAAGTTACTTAAGAAGAGTAGTTCCAGCTACAGTGAAGACCCCTCCAGTTCAACTTTCTTTAAACTATTAAATGGATTTTGCTTTTTGAGCTTGTACATGTATATTGAGATATCGTTATGAGATATCAGAGATATCATAGTAAACTTTGATGTTAATTTCTGTTCCAAAAAGGGTTGTGGTTATGTAAAGTTTTTAATTTTTTGTTTATATTACCAGCAGGCTCTATAACAGACGTTTTATAAGCTTTTCTCAGTTGGAATTACGGGTAGTTAGATGTTAGATTCTGGAAGAAGTTCAGAGGTGATGCAGATTTTAGTTCTTTTTTTTTTTTTTTTTTTTTTTTTTTTTTACACTATGCATTTGTACATTCAGCTGGTAAAAATATACCCTACCTGAATCTCATTGAAATTATGCTTCTATATAAGTTTACTACCTAAGGTTTGCATGGATTGATGCACTGAAAACATCAGATAAGAAACAGAGGTAGGAATAATTTGTTTATTTAATAAATAATGATTTTCCCCCAATTATAGTTCTCACTAGCATTATGGAATTCGTATGAAATCCATTGAAGAGACATGACTTTACCTGTCATCTTTGCCTTTACTTGCCATCACAAAGTATTTCAACTGCATTATGCACCCTCTCCCCATTTTATAAAGCTTTGTAGTCATTGTCCCCATTCTAAGCAACCTAGGAACAAGAGAGTCTCCAAATTGCCTTTGTAATTCTTGCTGTATAATATATATATAATTAATAGTTATAATTAATACATAATTCTTGCTGTATAATATACTGCACAATTTTTATTTGCCTAGTTGCTTTTAATCTAGAAATGCCATTATAGCAAAAGAATACTGTCAAATATATTAACCTGTTAATATATAATTATGGATATATATATATATATATAATATCAGGATAGTTGTTTTTTGTTTTTTGTTTTTTTTTTTCAGAGATAAAATTCATGTTCAATGTGGCTTTAAAGAGCTAAAGAACCTGTCAGACTGAAATGCCTTCTCCATCTTCTCCCTCCCACACAGGTAAAAAGCCCAACAGTTCAGCAAGGCAAAATATGAAACATTTTTGATTTTGTCTAGTAAGAACAAAATGGTATTTTTGCATCCACATATAACATTGTTTTAAATTAACCTTGCAATTTGATTCTGCATGTCTGGTACTCCAGCCAGGCATTGTTAGTTAGTTAGGGTTAGTTTGCAAGCTTCAAGACTTGTAAATGTGAGGCTGAAGCAGCTCAACAGCAGCTCAACCTGAGCAGGCAGGCTCTTGGAATTCTTTTAATCTTTTTTTATTATTATTATTATTTAATATATCACCTGTAAGAAAGTGAACACTTGCATAATAAATCAGGCTTTTTAATATTTCTTGCTAATGTTTTGTTTTCTTTGTGAGATTTATTTCTGTCTGACACAGCAGGAAAAAAATAACTTTTTTTTTTTTAATTATTATTGAAGTATGAACATATGAACACAAAAGTAAATGACAATATATTATAATTGAGAACTTAAACCATGTGAAAGAGAGGAAATCCAGGAGGAATTCAAATGCTAGAGAAGGAAAATACTGCAGCAAATGAGGCTCACAAACTCTTAGTAATACTTCTGGTGATTGATTATTAGGATATGTTTCATGAAAGATCACACTGGTCAAGTTGCATTACTAATTATTATTATTATTATTATTATTATTATTATCATCATCATCATCATCATCATCATTTATTATTATTATCTAAGTGACATTACACCGTTACTTGCACAGTGGTTCCATTGCAGAACAACTTCTGTTACACTGCTCAAGCTGGTGAAGTGTTACTCCCATTTGTTTGTTACGGCAAACAGGCTTTTGTTACCAACAAGACAAAACATGTTCTAAACAGCCACTCTATACTGCATTATCAGAGCAGTAGAAGGCAGGAGATTTCTAGATTAATCTAGATGAATACAGTCACTCAAAACTTAGATAAAGAATGAAGCCTTTCGTTAGTAGGAGAACGAACATTGCCTTTCCCAATTATCTGTAGCAAATACAGAAGGAAAGTAACAAAAACACACTAGATTTCTGTTTATAAATTAAGTGACTTGTCTCATTCTGATTCTTGAGAAATATCTACATCACAAAAAAATGCCATTGCAACCAGTAGTAATTGGCATTCTCATTGTTAAGAGAACAGAGAAGATGAGAATTGGATAGCTTTGGAGGCTAAGATATCAGCCTCACTATTAGAAGGATGCTCTGTTTTGTAGGTAAATAAGGTACTTTTGGTTCATAGTTTTGTGACTGTTCACTATTCAGAATGAATAACTTAATTTAAAACTAAAATGGCTGAATCCTATTTCTAAACTTTCTTCATTAGTCTGTGTCTCTTTTAGAAATGGAAAAATAACTTTTGAATGTCCAACTAAGATGATTATTAAAATGTTGTCTAGTTCAAAGTCTGAATCTTCCAGAAAGGAAGAAAATTGTTGTAGGATTCACTTATGTCAGCCCAGCTGTATTTTTGCAGCCCCACAGTTCAGAAGCTGATATCAGGTACTATTTAATACATTCTTATAAATAGCCTGAAGAGATGATCACTCCTGATTATTTGTTTTTGAAACTCATCATTGCTGTAGTCAGGATCCTAAAGTTCACTTGGCATTGAGCTCCATGAGGTGTTACTTCACAAAATGATTTTGGAGGATTAAAATTTAGTTGTAGACAAATGTTATAAAACCACCTTGGATAAAACAATTTTTTTAATGGTATTGATTTTTCTAAACTTCATTTGTTTACTCAATTTTTTAGATTTTTTTTTCCAATTTGTAGTTTATAGGGCAGAAATAAATATTAATATTGAGAAAGGTATTTTTACTTCAAACAAACAAACAACTAACCGTTAGTGATGCCCTGCCCTGCCTATCCCAAAAAGTGAAGACAGAACACTTGTACTCTGCTGCCAGTATTCTGCCCGAATCTAAAACAATTGCCTTAAAATTCACAGGTGCATTGCATTTCAACTGCTCTTATCTCATCAATGCTAACTACAAACCAAAATGCTGAGCTTTGCTGTGAGAGCTGAGACAGACATCAGAACTTTCCAGAAAGGTCAGAAATATTTCGATGCTGCTCCCAATCTCTTTCCCTGTGGGCTTTCAGGTTGCACAGAGCCCTGCTCCTTGGAGTTGAGCTGCAGGAAGTGTTTTGCAGCAGAAACCACTTGGTAATTCTTTCTCTGCCTAATGATGCCAGTGCTTTTAGACTAGGCATCGTGTCAAACTGACAGGAAACAGCACAACATTCAGTTGCCTGCAACTGTAAAGCCTGACACTGTTGATGTAACAAGTAAACCTTAAGGAATTGTATTGGCAGGTAAAAGCATATTGTTTCTAGCTAATTTAAATTTTTCTAGTCAACTGAAGTCTTTCATGAAGACAGATTAGATGTAACAGTGCTGGGACTAAACATTAAATTTATGGAGTAAAACGTAGATTTTTTTTTTTCAAAAGTTTTACCGATTTCTCTATTGCAAATACCAACATGGAACTCTTTTTGTTGCTTGCTTTTCCAGTTACACATTTTTATGAGGTGAAGAAAATTCTCAATCTTATCACTTCAGACTCTGTGAATCCAGACAGGTTCATAAGTTTATTATGTTCCAAACAGCATGTGGATAGCATTCACCTAGAATGATTTATAGCCATACATTTTTTTTTAAAGTTAAGCCAACTAGTTGAGAAAAATAAAACATTCTGAATCAGCATTCTGTTTTAGTTTAATACCTGCAGGCATACATGTTGGCTACAACTTCATCAACCCTGTAGGTATTGCCTGAGTACTTAAGGAGGCTAAAGCTCCTTCCTTGATCATCATCCTCATTGATGAAAAGCATTCATTAGCTCCTTACAGATCATTAGACCATTTCTGGAACTACATTTCTTTCCCCTGAGGTGACAGTGAAAAGGTCAGTCAATTGTGAATAGTCTTCCTGTGGTCAATACTTTGCGTTAAAAAAATAGTCTGCTCTTAGTGCTGCTTTGGGACAAGCAAAAGATGACCCTTAGAAGAAATCTAAGTTGTCTGAATCTAGGTCTGTAAATTTTGACTTTTCTTCAGATCATCCTTTCCTCTCTGATTCTCATTTATGAAGGAACTATTGATACCTTATTAAGTGAAAGATAGACAAAAGATTCATAGATACATGCAGAGATACAAGGAAGCAAAAATAATAATATGTGGTTCAGTCGTGAAACATACATTTTAGAACAAAAATTTTGCCATAATGTTGATCAAAATTGAAAAGACTATATCTTTGCTGATCATCTCTTGTGTCAGTCATGGTATTTTGAGCTCTTAGCAACTATTTTTCATTGTTAATGATTCATACATTTAAAGTAGTAACTATCAATACAATGTTTCTAGTCATTCCCTTCATTTCAGCGTTGTTTAGAATCACCAACCAGCAAATAAATAACTAAATAAATAGACAAATATATCACTTTCCTCTATTGGTTTGACCTAAATAAATTTTCTTACAAATATACAGCAATTGTGTATTCACACAATAGAACTGTGTTCACCTGAATGAGAATCAAAGTGGAGTAGCACTGTCCATTTCATTGAAAAGTTGTTACTCTCCATAAATTTGTTTTGCAATAAATAAATAATAATAATTAAAAAAGCTTTATAAATATAGAAGAAAATAAATTATTAAAAAATAAATAAAATGGAAAGAGGCTGTGCAACAAAATAGCTTTAGAATTACACTCCTGTTTTCTGAAGACAATGCATCTTTTATCTGTCTATAACAGTTTCTAATTCATTGCTAAAAAGGAAAAAGAAAAAACAAGCAAACAACAACAACAAAGAGTGACAGAGGGCATGTTGTAAAAGAGAATGAATTGAAAGGTACTGTCAGATAAGCATATAGCATACATTAATATGTTGGAACTAATATTTTATGGAAGAAAAATCAATTTTAGATAGTAACGCCATAGCAAACAGAACCTCACTGGTGTGAATGGTGGGTGGTTGCCTCCATGTAAGCACTAAAATTACTACCTTATTTGAACTCAAACTGAAATGAGTACCTTACTTCAAAACACAGGATCTCTAGCAGGGCACTCATTGTGATTTTAGGTAAGGTTTAGGTGCAAGAAAACAAACAAACAAACAAAATGTATTTATGCTGTTTATACAGATATCCACACTACAATTGCCATGTTCCTTCATAAAACATTTATGTCCATCACAAGCTCTTCTGTTACGCTTTCACTAGAAATAAAATTATATATAAGCAAAAGAAATTTTAAACGTTTTTTATTGATGTAAATATGTTTTATCTGTTGGTTGACTTTGGAACTGACTGATATTTTTATCTATCTTTTAGCATAGCTTAATCATATTTGGGGAAAAAATAATAACCTCTATGATACAATTGTGTAGAAGTCCCTGTTATTATAAATTCTGCTAACAATAGGGGGCATCAATTTGAGATGAGATTTCTGGATTTTTTTAGTTCAACCAGAACATGTGCAGCACATGGGGATATACTAATATTTTCAGTAGAGTAAGCATGAAAGGTCTTCCAGATCGTTTTTTAAGGAAGAAAGAATACTAATCTTTATGTGAGCTTTTATAAAACTACAACCACTTGTAATGACCTATATTTGTGCATTGTATCTTTCTTACATTCTTTATTTTTTCTGTTGCGATCTACGCTTTTCTTTGAGTTAAATCAGAACCAAAGTGTAAATTTAGATTGATTGTAATGATAGTAGGGATTATCATTACATGATTACAATAGGGAATACGTTTGGGATATGTAGGGATATATGTTTGTAGTGTATTTGCAAAATATAGTAGCATAGACTCCAGTGTACTTATTGACTACAACGTCTCTAACATGTTTCTATAAGTATTTTTTTTAACCTTATTGTGCCCATTAATAGCCAGAAGCCTGCAGTTACATACAATTAAATATATATAGTCTAAATTTCCAAAGTATGTATGTATGTATGACTGTATAGTTTCTGATTACAATAACTAAGATTTCTTAAGTATCTGGCTCAGTATTAAAGGAATATAAAGAATATTTCTTTTTCGTTTTGTTTTTAATATTGTTTAGATGTGTCGTAGGAAGATCTTCTGATGAAACTACAAAGTACTGAGCAAAGAATACATTTTTTGGACTTAGGAGCTTAGGAAGGATTTGAATATTATAAAAGTGGTTTTAATTACTGAAAAAAACAAACAAACAAAAAAAAAACTATATATATATATACGGAAGAGCAGAAGTAGTTTGGGGTTTAAAGGCATTCATTTGTATGAATAATTCCTTATTCAGCAGATGGTCCACCCTTCAAATCCATATCTTTCCAATTTAAAGATTTGTTTGTCATGTAGGACTGTGTCAAGGGCCTTACAGAAATCTGAGTAGATGATATCAGTCAGTCTTCCCTTGATGACTGATGCAGTTATTCCATCAACAGACTGGTCAGAAACTATTTATCCATTTTTTTTTTAATAATTTTTTATTAATTTTTTAACTGCTTTTTTTTTTATTAAGGATGATCTTGTCCATGTGTATAAATGCCCAGTGGTGGAAGACAACAGAACCAGACACTCTAGTGGTGTTCAGTGACAGTACAAAAGGCAATGGATCCAAACTGAAACATAGGAAAACCCTTGTAAACTTATGATGATTTTTGCATTTTCTTATTATGAGGGTGGTCACACACTGGGGCACCAGAGGACCAGAAGAGCCTCCATCCTTAGCAATATTCAACACTCAGCTGGACATGACACGACCCTGAGCAGCCAGGCTCCTTCACACTGCTCTGAGCAGGGTTTTGGGCCAGACAATGTCCAGATGTGCATTCCTACCTCAGTTCTATGAATCTTTGAAAAGATATTAATGAACAACAACAACAAAAATAATAATAACTGTGGATAAGAAGTGCCAGTTGAAAAAACTTGCTGTGGCATGTTTCTTTCCTCATCTTTTTCATAGAAATTAATTTATTGAGAGGCTGTGACAGGCCAGGAGTTCTGACTTTAAATCGTATCTGAGCTTTTTATCTTCCTTTTTTATTTGATGAGTTCTTTACAATCCTTAGGTAGCCACACATAGGGCAAATAAAATGTGAATTTCATAACTGACAGCTGCATTCTAAAAATATCATGTTAAACTTGGGTACCAATATAATAGCTTCTTGAATGCTGGTGATACCATAAGGAAAAAGAGAAACTCATGTCAGTGCATCTTTTTGTAACTGGATTGAAATTATCAAGCAGCTGTAATGTTTAGTAACTGAAACACCTTTTAATTGTGACAGTTATCATTTAGTTAGCCAATGTACAGAAAGGAAGTACATGCCTGAAAAAGTGAAAAAGAGATCACAGAGTCACAGAACTGTAGGGGTTGGAAGGGACCTCGAAAGATCATTGGGTCCAACCCCCCTGCCAAAGCAGGTTCCTCAAAGCACGCTGCCCAGGTAGGTGTACAGACAGGCCTTGAATATCTCCAGAGAAGGAGACTCCACAACCTCCCTAGGCAGCCTGTTCCAATGCTCTGTCACCCTCACCGTGTAGAAGTTCTTTCGCATGTCAGTGCGGAACTTCCTGTGCTCTGACTTGCAGCCATTGCCCCTTGTCCTATCCCCACAAACCACTGAGAAGAGGTAGGCTACATCCTTCTGTCCCCCACCCCTCAGATATTTATATACACTGAGGAGATCCTCTCTCAGTCTTCTATTCTCCAGTCTGAACAGACCCAGGTCTCTCACCCTTTCTTCATAGGGAAGGTTCTTCAGGCCCTGTATCATCTTTGTGGCCCTCCTCTGGACTCTTTCCAGGAGATCCCTGTCTTTCTTGTACGGGGGAGCCCAGAACTGGACACAGTACCCCAGGTGAGGCCTGACCAGGGCAGAGTAGAGGGGGAGGATCACCTCCCTTGACCTGCTGGCCATGCTCCTTTTAATGCACGCCAGGATCCCATTAGCCCTCTTGGCCACAAGGGCACAGTGCTGGCTCATGGTCAACCTGTCATCCACCAGGACCCCCAGGTCCTTCTCCTCAGAGCTCCTCTCCAGCAGGTCATCCCCCAGCCTGTACTGATACTTCAGGTTGTTCCTTCCCAGGTGCAGGACACTACACTTGCTCTTATTAAACCTCATTTGGTTTCTCATTTGGTTTCTTCCTACCCATCTCTCTAGCTGGTCCAGGTCTCGCTGAATGTCAGCACAGCCTTCTGGTGTGTCAGACACTCCTCCCAGCTTTGTGTCATCAGCATACTTGCTGAGGGCAGACATTATTCCCTCATCAAGGTCATCGATGAAGATGTTGAACAAGACCGGACCCAGCACCGACCCCTGGGGAACACCGCTAGTCACAGGCCTCCAGCCAGACTCTGCTCCGCTGATGAGGTTTTATCATTCCTAGATGGCAGCTGATGGTCTCTTTTGCTACAATGTTCCTGTGACAGGATTCATTGGCCAGGTTTTTGTGGGGCTGTCACTGAGCTCATAAGTAAATAGCTGCTCAGATGAAAGACAGTATTCAGAACAGCCACCCTGGGCACTTACTCTTTGGAGTCAGCTTTCAGACTGACTGACTGCACTGCTTGGTTAGTCCCTGCATTTTGGATGGGTTCCAGTATGGATAATTGCAGTCTGCTGAATGTAATTATCCCATGCACTTTCAATTTACTGTGGTATTCACTTCCGGTCTTGTGCGATTCTGTGAGCTGTTATTATTTGCTTAATTTTCGTGCAGAGAATGATGTACTTTAGTAGAGAAGGAAATGATTCTTCCCTCCTTTCTTCCCTTTCCCTCTACTCCCTCTCTAGATATGCATACTTACTAAAGCAGTTGGCTTCTTTTATTATAGGCTATTGCTAGATAAAAAGTGAAATATAGCTTATCAGTTATTTATGATACATAGTTTAATCATTTTCAGAATCATTGCTGTTCCAAATATTTCAAAGAGAATTGGAGAGTGGCAAGTAGAATAGCTAATACCTCTGCTCTCCAGAAGTAGAAAGCATGGCATGTATCAGTGATATCAGAGGTACACCTTCGCTGCATCACAGTTATAGAATCATCATAGAATCACAGAAATCCAAATAATGCATTGTATCATATACATGTATGTATCTCACTGACAACTTCAAGATTTTTCAAGTTTGTGCTGATGAAACTGATATTTTAAAGTGCATAACCTTAACAAGACTGCAGAAATCTAGGACACCTGTGTACCTACACAGGAGTCAGACAAAGTAAATTTTTCATACATGATAAAAGTAAATAAAAATAGAAGAGAGGGCATATAAATCAACCACTGATTATCAGGAGAAAATGTAGAGGATGTTGTTAGGGAAAAGTAGTTTGTCTTTTTAAACAAGTTGAAGCTGTATACTTGCAATGAAGATGAGTACAGAAAAAATTCACTCCACAGCTTGAGCCCGCAGGTGTGTTCTGAAATTTGCCTGGGTGTTTCCTTCCAAAGATATTAATCATTCATGGTAACCACATTTCAGCTTCTGCTTCTCCATAAGAGTTCACAACAGTTCCATAAGAGTTCCATAAAAGTCCCTAAAGTAAGAAAACTGATTTCACTGAGAAAAAACAAACAAACAAACAAACAAAAATACTACAGTATTTATCACAATACATATTAACATTTTTTTAAATTCATCTGAAATAACTGCCTCTGAATGACATTTTAAACATCATTTATCTGTTACTGTTTACCATGCCTCAGACCCCTAAAGATATTGAGATGTCTAACTTCAACTGCAGTCTATTCTTAACTGTGAGTCAGTTGCTTAAAGTTGAATATTAGAAACCTATTTCATTTGAAGATCTGTGGTTATGTAAGAAATAAAACTTACAAGCTATTATTTTGTTTAAAAAGAAAAATGTACAGCTAAGGACACCAAGACTTTCTAATGTTTCTTTGAACTCATCCAGACATTTGCAGCTCCTCTAAAAACACCCTTCATCTGAGCAAAAGTGTAAAAATATATACATTAATTTTCTAATACCATTTTATTTCAGTAATAGTAACAAATGTTCCTTGCATTTATATGAAGCATAAGTAGGCAAGCGAGCTGAATGCTATCTCATTGATGGCACTCAAAAGCAGATCCCTGGAGCGGATTTTGCACTATCAACCAGGTTGAAGGGATTTCTTGATCTGAAGGAAGATGCTGGTTTGTAATGTCCTACTCATGTCAGTGAGAAACAGCTAGTAGACCTGAACTTCAAATGTGATAAAAATATATACATGCTGCCATGCATATATTAGATAACACTAAATACAAGACAACCATGGAGAAAATACTAACAAATTTTTAACTTCAAGTTTTATGTCAAAAATAATTATCTAACTTTTAGCTTCTGGACATAAAAGACAATTACTGTCATTCTTTTTTCTACATTTAAACACTCGCATGCTACTCTCCTCAAAAATATTTTGTTATTACATACCATTTCATATAAAACACTAAAAAAATTATTGTGGCATGTAATGCAAGTAATATTATGTTGCACAAGTGGTGAGTTAAAAAGTTAATCACTTTTATGCATGCTGCTGATGGAGAAAAATGTAGTTCCTTGAATATAGTTTGGAGGTTCACTGTCTGAATGGGTCTCTTTGTCACTTTATCAAATTTCTGAGTACATGACTTCCTGTGACAAGTATTCAGAAAGTTCATTAACGTTCAAATACAAGTGATACATATTTTAGAAACTCACATTCTACCATTCAGCACCTGTATATGAATTAGCATATGGAGGTATGAGTAATTATTTTAATGAAAATTTCACCTCTGAACCACATTCATTTGAGTTCATAGTGAATATAATTAGGTCTGCCATACTCCTCTCTGTAAGCCTGCAGATAAAGCACTATATATATATATATATATATATCTTATATATACTTATATATATATATATATATCTTCTGGTTTAATCCTTATGCTTAAAGATGATACGAGGCACTGATAGGCACTGATGTGCCAATATATAGTACCAATGATGTGTTCTGAACCCGACCCCTCTAAATAATAAAATATCATGTAATGTCATTTTTTAAGAAACACTTGCTTTTTACACAAAGAAGGAGTAATTCTTTTAAACAAACATATTATAGGGGAACCAGTTAAATAAATGGAGAAGCATATCCCACATTATTCAGTCCTACTCAGGCAGGAACTCCAACATCAACTTCATTTGACCTTTCATTAATAATGACCAAAGGAACGTGGCTTCTTTCTCTGTACGCCAACATGGCATCTTTGTTGGCAGTTTGTAAAACAAATTAATTCAACAGTTACAATTAAATTGTTATCTTTATGTGAGTACTGATAACTTTAACTATGGAATAAAGTTATGGATATATTCCATAGGTATATGAAGGATATATTCAGGGATATATTCACTATTTTTATGAGACTTAGACTCATGAAAAATCTCCCAGGACTTGGGAAGTTATAGCAGGCTCTAATTTTTAGTACCACTAAGAATTTAATAGATTTTAATATTGTTGAGTTTTGGCTGAACTCTGTAAATGTTCATCACTTCATCATGTAAAGATACTTTATTTGAATGAGCCAGCAGTGTGCCCTAGCAGCCAGGAGGGCCAACCATATCCTGGGGTGCATCAAGCACAGCATTGCTAGCCAGTTGAGGGAAGTGATTGTCCTGCTCTACTCTGCACTGATGCAGCTTCACCTCAAGTCCTGTGTGAAGTTCTGGGCACCACAGTACAAAAAGGATGTAAAACTGTTGGAGAGTGTCCAGAGGAGGGTGATGAAGATGGTGAAGGGCCTAGAGGGGAAGAAGTATGAGGAGCGGCTGAGGTTACTTGGCCTGTTCCACCTGGAAAAGAGGAGGCTGAGGGGAGACCTCATCACGATCTACAGCTTCCTCACAAGAGGAAGTGGAGAGGCAGGCACTGATCTCTTCTCTTTAGTGACCAGTGATAAGACCCAAGGGAATGGAGTCAAACTGTGACGGGGTGTCGTGGTTCCGCTCGAGTGGGCAGCCGAGCTCCACCACAGCCGCTCTCTCACTCCCCCTCCTCAAAGAGGAATGGGGAGAAAATATGTGAAAAGTGCTCAAGGATTGAGATAAGGACAAGAAAATCACGCAATAATTATTGTAACGGGCAAAACAGACTCGGCATAAGGAGATAGTAAGATTTTTTGCCTACAACTAACAAGCGAGAGAAGTGAGAAAACAAAGGAAAAAAAAAACCAAAAGCACCTTCCCCCCCCATCCACCCTTTTCCACCTCCTCCCCCCGAGCGGCGCAGGGGAACGGGGAATGGGGGTTATGGTCAGTCTACAGCACTTCTTCTCTGCCGCTCCTTCTCGGTCACTCTCGTCCCCTGTGCTGTGGGGTCCCACCCACGGGATGCAGTCCTTGATGAACTGATCCGGCGTGGGCTTCCCACAGGCAGCAGCTCTTCCAGAACTGCTCCAGATATGGGTCCGTACCACGGGGTCCATCCCTCAGGAGAAAACTGCTCCAACCTGGCTCCCCTACGGGCAGCAGCTCCTGCCAGATCACCTGCTCCTGCGTGGTCTCCTCTCCACGGGCTACAGGTCCGGCCCGGAATCTGCTCCGGCAGGGGTCTTCCACAGGCGGCAGCCTCCGTCGGTGCAGGGCCACCTGCTCCACCGTGGTCTCCTCCACGGGCTGCAGCGTGGAACCCTGCTCCACCGTGGTACTCCATGGGCTGCAGGGGGACATCCTGCTTCACCATGGTCCTCACCACAGGCCGCAGGGGACTTCTGCTCCGGCGCCTGGAGCACCTCTCCCCCTCCTTCTACACTGACCTTGGTGCAAGGCTGTTCTCCCACTCCCTTGACTCTCCCGGCTGCTGTGGCGCAGCGTTTTTTCCCTGTCTTAAATATGCTCTCACAGAGGCGCAAAACAACATCGCTTATTGGCTCGGATCTGGAAAACAATGGGGCCCTTCCCAAACATGGGGCAGCTTCTAGATCTTTCTCACAGAAACCACCCCTATGGCTCCCTGCTACCAAAACCTTGCCACGTAAACCTACTACACGGGGTAGTTCAGGTTTACTATCAGGAAAACGTTCTTCACCGAGAGGCTGGTCATGCACTGGAACAGGCTCCCCAGGGACATAGTCATGGCACCAAGCCTGTCAGAGCTCAGGAAGCATTTGGACTGTGCTCTCATTCATATGATCTGAATTTTATTTTTGGGTAGACCAGTGTGGAGCCAGGAGTTGGACTTGATGATCCCTGGGGGTCCCTTCCAATTCGGGATATTCTGTGATTCTATTTGAGAAAGAGATTTTCTCAGAATTTGCATCTCTAACTCTATATTCTTATAACATAATAACACTGAATTAAATGGAAATTCAAATATGAGAATATCTGAGAGACCTCCCAAGGTGCAAGAAATTCTGGAAGACAAATATTGTGCTACTATAGAATGGCTATTTTAATGGTGGGATTATCAAACTTTTATGAAACATTCCTAATACTGAAGGAAGTGATGAAACACACCCTATAAATAGAAATACCAGCAGTTTGTCAATTTATACCTTTTTTTTTTTTTTTCTTTTACAGTTTTCTGTGTGCTGAAAGAGTGCTTGGTAAAACACAAAGAGAGCAGAGGATATTTAGGGGGATGCCTGATGACCGTCAGAGCTTTTGTTATCCCACAGCACATATTGTATGATAATGCTCTTTGAAAGCTGGCTGAGAATTCTACTGCTATTTATTTCAAGAGTTTACAGGGAATTATGATTTTATGAGAGATAGTTTACTGCTTTGTCAAATGAAATGCTTGCTGAATACAAATACTTTCACAAACACCTGTTTCCCATTGAAACTGTCAGAAGCCTACAATGAAACCTTTTGATCATCTTTGGGTGGGATTTCACCTATAGACACCATCAAGAAAATACTTGCTTTATCACTGTTTTGTAAACAGTAGGAGTGACAGTTGACTACCAAGACAATTTATAAGTGCAAAAGGAAAGGGTAAGTTATAGGAAAATGCTGAAAGGCAATCATGGTTTGTCTTGTTATGTTATTCATATGTATCTGTCATATCATTTGTTGTACACACAAACCTTCCTGAAGAGAACTTCTTTGTTTGTTTTAATTTTGAGCAAGCTGATCAGAGATCACTGGTCAGCTAGTACTATCATTTTATTTTTTTTTTCAGTGAGAAAGCAGAAAAAGTCATTTGAGTCCTGAATGTTCTCTGGAGGCTGAAAAGGTCAATTTCAGCTGATTTTAGTCAATTAAAGAAATTGGATGCAGGAATATAATAACTGGGTTTGCAGAATGGTTGTTTATACTGAAGTATACTAATTCAATATAGTCATGACAAGATAATGATGACCTCAGCTAACCCTTCAATAAAACACATTGAAAAAAAACTTGGCAAGCACATCAGCCATGATGTGAGAAGTCAAGCACTAAAATTTGATAGAGAGAAGATTCTACAAGAAGAGAACGTGATGAGCTGTAACAACTGAAGGAAGGTAGCAACTCTTTGCACAAGTGGAAGATCCTGTATTATACAAAAGCAAAGGAATCTGGAGTATATAGGTAATTATTTCTGTAAAAATTCTCCAGTAAAACTCATTTGGATGTGTAGCATAGAGAGGCATTGAAGGTGTATGTATATGAAGATGCCTGATAGATGAAAATGGGTGATGAGAATGGCAAGAAAAGATATTTTGTGATTATAGAGTATGTATATACATAAATGTACATACTCTATAAGTATGAATACATATATCCTATGTGTATATATATATATGTAGACATATATATTATATATGAAATTAAATATTTTTCTATATTTTTATATTTACATTATATTTATCTTAAAATATAGACTATATATATATAATTAAATATTATTTTATATGTATATATATATACATTTCACATCTAGATAATATTATTTTCTTCATTACATAAAACTACACAAAATAGGTTACTTTGTTTTTCATTACTCACCAAAACTATAGCAGACCCAAACTTATTTTGGTATGTATCAGTCTTGTTTGTGCTCTCAAGTGAGACAAGCTACCTAATGTTATTGTGGAAATACCCGCTAAATGAAGTTTTAAAGTCTGCCTTCTAAGTGCAGTATCATAACATCATGACCAGCTGATCTCCTTGGCAGTTACTTGACCCTGCAAGACTCATCAGAGCATTTTACGGTTGTAACAGCACCCAGTTGGCCACCTGTCCTCCCAGGGTCCCCTAGAATGTAAAGTCTGGCAGGCAAACAATCTCTGTTTTATGCCTTATTTTTGCAGGTCCTCCCATTTATTGTATAGTAGAAAAAGAGCACAAATCAGCCGAACAAAAAGCATGCTCATAATTGCTTGTAATCAGAGGAGTTTGACATCACTGGTGAAGGTGTTGACATACCTTACTGGGGAGAAGCCATCACCTGCAGACATTGATGGCCTTTATGCCAGACTGCCTAGGCCTTCCCAAAAGAGTGGATATTGCCAGATTAAAGTAAAGAGTTAAGCTAAAAGTTTGAGAAAATCCTTTTTTAACCCTGATACCTGCCCACCCCCAAAACAGTTTGTTACCCTTTTTTAAGTACTAAAATAATTGTGCTGGAAGTGCCTTCTGTTAAATAAAAATGACAGACAAAAAACTTTTCTCCTCAAAATGCCCTTACTTTTGAAGTCTGCAATCACTCTATTAATATAATGACTTCTATTTATTAAAATTAATTTATAACATAATGTTTAGTATTTCTACATAGATCTTTTTAGCAGTAGATAAAAGTGAATAGATGGTAGCTTGAAGTATATCTGATTTGATAATTGTAATCATTTTTGAGTTTGAAGCACTGGCTTTGTTTGTGGAATTTTATTTTATTTTAGCATTTGCCACTTTTCCTATGTTACGTTCAAGATACTTGGGAGAAGCTTCTTTATTAGTCCAACAAATTAACATTATGATACTACACATGCCACTGCTGTAATTCAATGCAAAAATAAATTCAAATTTTCCTACTTTCTTATAATATGTGCAATTATTCTGAGTAGAATTAGCACTATATGTAGTTGTATTCTGGGTGAAACAAGTGTCTGCACAGACTTGTAGATAGGGAAAACCAGGAAATGACAATGAAAAGGAGAAGAAATAGAGAGAGAAAAAGAGGGAGAGGAAGAGAGGAAAGCAAGTACTCTTCAATAAATAAGTCTTAAATTTAACAGATGTGTAGAGTCAGTCAAATGATGATTCATCAAAATGCTTCAGACTCAGGCTTTCACTGTATTTGTTTTAAAAAACATATTTTCCTTTGAAAATTTATGGTTTTTTTGAGTAACTGTATAGCAAAAAATCACTGAAATTTAACTGATGGCTTTAGAAATGCTTCTCAACTTGTGTCCTCATAACTTACATGAGTAAATATCTAGTAGTTCTGTTGAATGATCACTTTTTACCAATCTGTTAATCTGTACTCTTTATCAAAATCAGAAGTTGCTGAAATGCAACATTAAGAAAAAAAAAAAAAAAAGGTTTTAGCATTTATCGTGTCATGCAAAGATCATTATGCTTTTATCTATTTAGAAAAAAAAAAAGTAATTCTCAAACCTAAATCGCTGTCTTAGAGAACTTAGAGAAGCCATTATGCTTATTCAGTAACTATGTTAAAAACAGACAAACTCACTAACTAAAAACCTGGCAATGAAAAATAATGTTGAAAGAAGGTATACTTAAAATCCAAAGAAACTTTTTTCTCCATGATTCAAATTTTTTAGTAGCTGAAATGTTGAATATGGAGGAATTGGTCATTTGTCTTCATTTCCTGGTTCGAGGTTCAAAAAGCCAGATTAAGAACTGCATCATGAAAAGTAAAGCTTGGTTGTTGTCGATATTGTTTTTGTTCTTGTTGTTGTTGTTGGTTTGTTTGTATGTTTGTTTTGAGCTGTTAACAAATAAAAAGCTATTAAAATTATGTGGTGGTTTTACTCACGTGGGCAAACGAGCTCCACCACAACTGTTCTCTCACTCCCCCTTCCTCAAAGGGAAAAGGGGAGAAAATATGATGAAAAGTACTCAAGAGTTGAGATATGGACAAGATCATTCAAAAATTATCATCATGGGTGAAACAGACTCAGCATAGGGAGATAAAAGTAATTTATTACCTATTACTAACAAGCTAGAGAAGTGAGAAACTAAAAGCGAAAAAAAAAAAAAAAAAAAAAAAAAACCACCTTCCCTCCATTCACCCTCTTCTACCTCTTTCCCTGAGCAGTGCAGGGGCACAGGGAATGGGGGCTGTAATCAATCCCTAAGGCTTTTCCTCCACAACTCCTTCAGTCATTCTATTCCCTAGTTCTACGTGGGGTCCCTCCCACAGGATGTCGTCCTTCCCAAACTGATCCAGCATGGACTTCCCAAAGGCAGCACCTCTTCAAGAACTGCTCCAGCAAGAGTCTCCCATGGTCGGCAGCTCCCGCCAGAACCCCTGCTCCTGCGTGGACTCCTCTCCACAGGCTGCAGCTCCAGCCCGGGGCCTGCTCCTGCAGGGGCTCTCTATGGGCTGCAGCCTCCTGCAGGCCACATCCACATGGGCTCCTCCACGGGCTGCAGCGTGGAGATCTGCTCCATGTGGGACCCATGGGCTGCAGGGGGACAGCCTGCTCCACCAGGGGCTTCTCCACAGGCCCTCCACAGGCACTCTCCACAGGGGAACTTCTGTGGCTTGCCTGGAGCACCTCCTGCCCTCCTTCTGCACTGACCTTGGGGGCTGCAGGGCTGGTTCTCACTCCTTACTCTCCCAGCTGTGGTTGTACAGCATTTTTTTTCCCTTTTATTTATTTTATTTTATTTTTTTATTATTTTTTCTTAAATCTGCACTCACAGATGTGCAAACAACATTGCTCATTGGCTCTGCTCTGGGCAGTGGCAGATCCTTTTGGAGCCGGCTGGAGCTTGCTCTGGATGGGGCAGGGGCTGGACTCTTCTCACAGAGGCCACTCCTGCTGCCCCCCTCCACCAAAACCTCACCACGTAAACACAACAAAAATAACTATGGAAAATATTCTCTTCTTGTGGCTCACTCTTTGTCATCTAAAATATGAGAAGTTAAAATATATTTCATATAAGGTAGAGTAACATGATGTATATGTTATTGCTCTAGCTTGGTAATTGATAGAAACCAAAACAAGCTGCTTCAAAGAAGAGCAATGAAGTTCATGTGTCTTATCAAAAGTGATTGTTATAGTGATTGTTATGTAGTATCTCCTACATACTTTATATAGTACATATAATTAAAAGAGAGATTTGATAAGTATGTGAATCAATAATCTCACATACATCTTTCTTGTTTTACTACTCATGAGTGATGATTTGCCTCTAAGAAAGAATGTTTTAAAGGAAAACTTTTTAAATTTTATTTTGAAATCTGAATTTGAAAGTCCTTTTCCTTACAATACCATAACAGACTTTTATAGAATGATTATTACTAGATTAAAAATGTTTATAAATATTGATACATGGGCTCTAATTTAAAAATAAAAAATAATAATAAAAAAATGAAAATCTATTGCATATCTGTGCTTTATGAACATAAATAAATGAAGATAAATATTGTGTTTTGTATCTCATTAGTCTATCCACATTATCTAGAAGAGGAAATATGTTATATAAATGAAGTACTTACAAATAAACCTTTTTATTATTATGTTTTATACTATTACAGTTGACAAACATTTCTGAAAAGTTGCGAAGATTGCAAAATTATTTTTATAAGTGAACCCACAAGCTCGTGTAAGAGGGTATGACTGTTCTTTTTTTTTTTCTTTTTTTTTTTTTTTTTCCTTTATGGTTTCCTAGTACTTAAAAAAAAAAAAATCACACAGAAGGCTTTTAATGAGCAATTCAAACACTCTTTTATATACTCTCCAACCCTAGTTTTCAAGGGTCGATTTCTGGAAGGGGTTGGGGAAGGGGCTTGAATATTAAATACAAAACCTGAAGTGAGTGTTCTGTTCAGGAGCCAAATTAAGAACTAGAAGTCAAAAGAACAGCTGTGAAAACAAATTGTGATGGGGATAAAAGTTAATTTATATGTGTTGTGAAAACAATTTGAAATAAAGCAAACATTTTATTTATTTATTACCTTAGGTTGAAAACAGGCATAAAAATTAAGGAATATCCTTAATGTTTTTAATGTGTTTAATGTTTTTAATTTACTAAGAAGTTTCAAACTGCAAGTTGCAAGGATTCATTTGAAATCAATCTTTTTTTTTTTTTTTTTTTTTAATAAATCAATAAATCAATCATCATCTTTTTTCAGCTTTTCTGAAAACTGGGAGACTTGTGTATTTCATTTGATATATCTCTTGCCTCCAACCTCCATCTCCAAGAAACAGATTTTATAAGTTTCACAAACTAACAGTACTCCCTGTATGGTAGCCCAGGCCAAGATTTCCTGAAAAAAAATTGCCTAAAGGCATGTTTGAAATTGAAGTCAGGATTTTGAACTTAAGAGTAGATTAAACACAAGGTATTTGCTTTTTTTTGGAATAGGTGTGTCTTATTCTTCTTAAGTAGTAAAATATACTTAAAAAGTACATTTTAAAAAATAGTGATTCCCTGAAACTGTTTCTTCTTTAGCCAAGTATCTTACCAACAAAGTATGTCTCTTTTTCTTGTCTAGTAAACTTGCATAAGAACTGATCACTTGCTGAATAGATCCAATTTGGAACCAGTGATAAGCAGTTATTTCTATAATAACACAACTTGTAATGAGATAAGATCAACTCACACTTGCATTTTGGCCTAAATTATGTATTATATAAGTTCAGAAATAATAAATGAATAAATAAATAAATTATTTTTATGCTATGGCCCAAACAATAAACTAATATGAAATATTTTATCTACAATAGTGATAGTTTAGTGATACGTAGTGATAACAATAGTGACAGATAATGACAATAGTGATATTAAGGGATTAAGCCAATGCCAATCATTAAATTATAAGACTTGAAGTTTACAAATATTGTTAGAGGAAACAGTGCCTCAAATACCTTCTTTCATTAGATATTGGAGAAGTTTCACTGTTTTGAAATACTGCTTTCAAATATATCTTTCTCATGTAATGTGTTTATTTTTGTTGATTTTTTTGAATCAAATGCCAGAATACATGGGCCCTGTCCAGTTCAACATGAGTGCTGTGATGAATTTAAAGCAAAAGTATTTTAAGTGCTAAAATCCCTGAGCATTTTTTTCTTGGAATACAGGTCTCATGGGAGCTGGACACATGGCTGCCAGGGAAATGTATTGGAAAAAAAATGGGGGAATTTGTTGTTCAGAAAAATCTTGCATACTTTCAGTTGTTTTCTCTTATAAATTTGAGCTTTTGCCTTTTTTTTTTTTTTATTTCTCAGAGACGGCTTGTCTTAAATTTCTTTGCATTGGTCTGTTAGTTTTAATGATGTATCAGAAACCTTTATTTTCAGGTGGCTGATGTTATGTATGCATTATAACTTTCACGCCTTTAGTGCAGAACTCACTGTGCCATTTCGTGCACAATCAGTGCCATTTCAAAGTATGACATCTGATAAGTGTCTTTCTCTTTCTTTCCAACAAAATGGACTATTAGAGATATATAAATTCACAGATATAAAATCAGCTTCAAAATAACTCTGTTTGCTGGATTTTGTAAGGGATTTACTCTGTTTGTAAGGGATTTAGATGAGATACAGGGAAGATTTAGACACTACATTTAAAATAATCTATTTCCAAAGATGGGAGGGAAAGTGATTTAAATTATAATGTTCTGGCTTTTAAATCAGTATTACATATTATTTTGCTGTGTGATGTGTCCAGTAGTGAACAATAAATAAACAAATAAATACAAGCAGAAAAACAAACAAAAAATCACCACTATAATGAATATATAGTGCAAAATTTTCAAGATAATGTTAAATAAAGTTGGTTCCGTAGATCAACATTGTCTAGTCTGTTGAAACACAGATTTTTTGATCCTTACAGTTACATTGCTTTTTTTCTTATTACGTTTTATTTATTATTATTATTGTTATTATTATTATTATTAATGTATCTATTATTGTTTAATCTAACTATTTCAATAATTTTTGGCATAAAAAGTATTAGCATTCAGAATTTTATATAACTTTTATGTTAGAAACACTTCCCATTATTAATATTAATATCTTTTTTAAAAAATTAAAAGTATTTTATAATGTACTCTAATTAATAAGGACTATAGTTCAAATATAATTAAAAGAGTGTATTTTTTTTCCATAACTATATTTCACGTCTGTTATAGAATGATATTTATTTTATTCATTTTTAACTGTTTGTCTGCAGCTCACATTTAAATAGTTATTAGTAACTGGTTCCAGTCCTATTTATTCTCTTTTTCTTTTTTTTTTTTTTTTTTGTTCTATAAAAATGTGCTTATATTCTCTCTCTGTTTTTGTTTGTTTGCTTGGTTGGTTGGTTTTATTTTGCTTTGTTTTTTTAAGATTAACTCTTAAATTTGTTAATTTGTTTGGAAAAATAAAAATAGAAAAAAGAACAACCTATATATACCTGCAATATTATTGCGTAGTACACGTAACAAACTATAAGTAAATGTAAAGCTAGCCAAAAATATATCATAGTATTGGGTTGCTTGTTGTTTTGTTTTGTTTGTTTGTTTGTTTGATTGATTGATTTTTAATATAAATTAGAAATTCACAAGTTGATAATTCACTGAATAAGCACTGAACTAAAAGTGTCGTGTAAATGCAAATGCCGTAATGGATTACCATATTTAGATGGATTACCATACAGTAACATAATACTCTTTTATGTCTCAATAGAGATACTATGATCAGTTTCACTAAAATTACATTTCACTAAATATTGCCATCAATCTTTTTACACGATGAGTGCATCAAGCACAGTCACCTTAAAGCCTGGGGAATCATACAGAATCATAACAGAAAATAATACATATATATTTGTTTTTTATCTAAAATATAGATAGTCCTAGCATGCCAGAAAACATTTCTGATGTTACCTATTTAGTTTAAATGTTATATTGATGAGGAAGAGCAAAGATTAAACGAAATACCTGAGGATCTTTGAATTTCCAACAAGCAACAGTCATCAGTTCTCTCCTTGCGTTACACATATCTGCAGTACAGATGTAGTAATTCAATCTAATGACTAATAATCAATCAGAATACGGCTAATCTGAAGGATTTGTTAGTGCTTTTAAATGGGCATCCAACCACACAAACCAAAACCCTGATATGACTATATGTGAATGTCAGGTCCTCGGCACCAGCTGTTTTGTTTGACAGCTCTTCTCCTATCCATCTGTCCTACTTGCTGTAGTATAGATATAAGGACTGCTTCTGTTATTTTCATTCAACATACATAAACTACATGTCCATTTTTTCATGATCATGTAAATATATTGGTAAACTTGTCTGTAGTCTCTAAGATTCTGATTGATGTTATTAATCTGTCAAAGTTAGACCACACTACTGTGTTGGGTCTGTCTGGGATGGAGCCACCTTTCCCTGTGGCAGCCCACACAGTTCTGTGCTCACCACTCGTAGCTGGAACAGCAGTGGTATCACTCCAGTGTTGTGTTTATTGCTGCACTATAGTGCTGGCACAGCATCAGGACTCCTTCCAAGCCCCCGAGAGCCAGAAGACTGGGGGTGCGCAAGTGATGGGGAGGGGACATTGCCAGGGCAGCTAACCTAAACCAAACCATCCATAACACCTGATGTCACACTCAGCAATAAAAAGGGGGGCTCTCATGGGGGAGGGGGCTGTCCTCCTGAGCAACTGGCCGAACATCGCTCATTGATGGGCAGTGGAGAGTAGCTTTTTTTCCCCTTCTCTCTGTGCTTCCACGCGGCCTTATTGTTTCTTTTGTTTCTTTTTCTCCCCATTCCCTTTCCCTTTAATTAAACCGTTCTCATTCAAACCTTGAGCTCTTTGTGTTGTATTTTTCCCCCCTCCTCTTTGAGGAGAGGGGGAGAGGGAGAGTGGTTGTGGTGGAGCTCGGCTACCCACCTGAGTAAAACAACCACAACTACTCAGGCTGAAAGTGGTTATTAAGTATTAGGTTACATCTCAGATAAGTAACAGCTAGTTATGAAATCACAGCCAGAGAAATCAAGACTTTTCTAAAAAAAAAAAATAAATAATAAATTTGATTTTAAAAGGGTATGATCTATGCAAACTCCTCTGTTTACCATTTCAACATAAATTAATCTATTGTAAAGGGATCCGATCCACTTTAACAGCAATTGTCTGCCACACATTATAGGTATGTCTAACGCTTTTTTTATTTTTTATAATTATTATTTATTATTATTCTTTTGAGATTTTATTAGAAGCACTTGAAAATGCACTTACTTTATCTCATGATATCATTTATCCCACTTTCTGAATTCCAGGCACGGCATCCATCTAGAAATACAAAATGCTTTCTTCTATGTCATCCCTTACATACAGAATGTTTTCCCTAAGCTAATTTACATAGGTACATCTATTTAACACCTACTTCTTCCACACTGCATCAGTAAGAATAAATGCGTCTTTACATATAAAAACTATTTTACTCTTTGCTGAGTATCTCTGTGGTCTTATCTATTACAGTTTTGCCTGAGCATTATTATACTTATCTCTGTGCTACTAAACTAGTAAACTCCCTAAACTACTACTAGGAGTGATCTGTCTTACATTACTACGTTATGATGTCCTTGCCAAGTCTGATTTTTTATTATTATTATTATTATTTTTAGTAGAAAATGACTTATGTGAATTACATAAAACATAATTTAAAAGAAAAAAAAAAAAGAAAAAAACTATAACATCACAAATAATTTTTAATATCTCCTTTAGGAAATGTTGAAAGGACCCTCAAATAATTATACATAACACTATTTTGAGATATGGGTATTTTGCACTAACACAGCTCTAGCAATGTATCCTTCTGAATATCTAGATGCTATTTATTTTCATTTATATTTGAAATGTATATGTAATTAGGGAAACAAATTACTGGGTTCTTACATTTGCCTACTAGTACCAATATTTGTAATGCCAAATACTGCTAAAAATAGTGATAAAAGAAATAATCACTACAATTATGACAACAGAAATTTCTCCTTGTATTGTTATGCATTTTTGCTCTTGCATTTTTCTTCCAAAATTCTGTATGGAAATTAAAATTATTACAAGTTGTACTACTTATCTCAAATGAAACTAGAATGAAAATCGATTGCAAAAGATAATTACACTGCCAGCACCCGGGCTTTACATTAATCTAAACAGTATGTATTAATAATCTTTAATACATCAACATGTTAATACTTACACTGAAGCATGTTATATTAATTAATTTTCTAAGGAGTCATATACAAATATTCTCAGGTTTGTTTGCACAGTATTTCTATATTGGTGTTAAAACCCTTTCCTGTAAAAAGTGAGTACAGTTTAGTACAAAGTGGACTGTGAAATGAGCCAATGATCAGAGGTACAGCGTCCTATGTTGGCATGGATAGGTGACTATACAGTGCATAGGAAAGGATTTAATAGTCAGTATAAAGATAAGATCAAGTAATAAAAGCTAACATTTATTGTAATTTAATATTTTCTTTTGTTGTTCCTGTTATTAGCAAGCCTATATCTCTTTTAAATAATTTTCTCTTACTTGGCATTCTGTTTTATGTGCACTGTTGGCTGACTTAATGACTCATGAAACTCCTCAAAATGAAAACATGGGTAATATAATGAAAAACAACTTCAGCAAATCATTAATAACATGGTCCATTTGTGTTTATGGTTAATGTCTTTGTAGGACAAGAAAACGGAATCTGTATAAATAAAGATATTAAGGTCGGAATAATTCTTTTCTTGAATACTGTTTCCATAGGTTTAAACCCTCAAACTGCAAATCAATAAACAGGTTCACTTTGCCCACTATTCATATATTTAATCAAGTATACTTAGATTGAACTTTTTCACATATTTTCCATATTTTATATTTATATAAAAATATAATAATATTTAAAAAAAAAAAAAAAAAGAAAAAAAAAAAGGAGGAAGAAGGATTGGCTTTTATTCTCAATACCACAATACTTCAAAAAAGTAAGGTTAAAAGATTGATCCTTGAGAAATATAAGCTCAGACTTTTTATTTAGCATCATATGGCAGTGCATGGATAAGAATTAAAAGGGAGCTTTGCTGACCTTGATTTTTTTAAACTAAAATGCTTTCAGATTTACTTATTGTGCGTCATTACAAATCTGTCATTATATTGTCACATGTCATTAAAAAATGTCTTCTATCTAATAAATAAGTAAACTTATTTTGCAATTAGGTTAGTTTCTACATGCCTTTTAAACCTCCAGTTCAGGAAAAGTGTAAATTAGAATTCTAGTATATACAAAATTGATTTTACCAAATAATCACTTTTGAATTAATCACTTAATTGGCTGAGAATGTTTTATGTAAAAAAAAACATGGGGAATAAAGTGAATTTGACTCTATCAAAAACTGAATTCCTATAACTTGTATTTGAATTTTCCACTGGAAAAAATAGTAATTAAAGCTTTATACATGGCCATATATGTTTACACCATTTAAATGAGGATTTGATTTTTTTTGTATGTGCAGAAGATACTTTTTATTTCAAATGGAAACAAATAAAATGAAGTCTCCTGGCCTATATTATCCAAGAGGCCAGATTATAATATAGCAAATTATGCTGTCTGAAATTTTAGGAGGAATATATCTACTCTAGTAAATTAGCTTTTCTAGTTCATTGTTTCAACTTTTGTATTGGAGGATAAGGTGGATGGGTTTTGCTCCATGTAAATATTTTGAAAGAACAGATGCATTTTGGAAATGTTGAATATTTACTGCTGGAAGGTGTGATATTCGGTGTCCTTCTTGCATCTTAGTGACAGAAATGTCATATTCTGCTTTATATGAAATATAAAGGTTTCCTTCTGCACTCATGGGGCTTCATGTGGGTCGACATTTTGATTATTTTGGGGGGTTTGAAGCAGAAGGTTACAAGAGGAGAGATGATTTCCTTAGGAAAGGCAGCTACCACATATGGCTTTAGGTATCAGAACAGATAGATTGAGCTGATCTCTGAATTCATCTGGGAGAAAGCATGTGGATGGAGAGATAATGTGTTCTCATGGTTGCTAAGAAAGATGGCCTTTTCCATCGTATCATGGCTTTTCTTCTAGATGGGTGCTTTTATACCTAGGTGTACAGAGCTGCAGTAATCAAGCCTTAAGGCTTGAGCATACACCTGGTATGTATAGAAGCATATACATATAGAGCATATGTAGAGAGCATATATAGAGAGCATAGAAGACCTGTGAACTCTGGGCCATTTTTCTCTCTGATGCCTGAGTAGCTTTTCTCAGAGCAGAAAGAGAAGCAAAAGCCTTAAAGTACCCTGAGGATGTCTTAGGGCAGGTGTAGTCATATAGCCTTTGTATAACCAATACAGAAAGGTATGCATTAACCACAGTCCTAGAAGGTGTTTCCTAGTATTTCTATGTCAATGCAGCCACAGTTTGCTTAAGTTTTAGCAGGTGCTCTTCTAGCTGATAATTTCCTAGAGCCTCCTTAGAAGCAGGAAGAATTGCTGAAGATGCAATTTGATACACAATACAAAGTAGATACAAATCTGTATGGGATCTGCATAATATGACATAGTAACTCTTTTGTCTAGTCACCTTCCTGAGTATTTGCTTGAGCTAGTTGATTATTTTTTTCCTCAGTCAGAAGATGCTCACCTGAAAGATCAGAAATTATTTGTAGGGGGGATTATTTTAGTTGTAATTTTCTAGTGTTTTGCAGTTAAATATTGCAGGCACTCAAACTTATTTCATTTTCCTACAGGGACTTTTCTTTCATGGTTTTTGTTTGTTTGTTTGCTTATTTGTTGTTGTTGTTTTTCTTGTCATCTTTAATATTCCTAGTGGTAGAGCAAGCCAAAAGTGAAATTCATCTTTTAGAGCATATAATATATATATATATAAATGGATATATATATATGAATAAAATCTATACATACATGAACAGACCATCTTTCCTCATCATAGCAACAGTTACCAACATAATCCACAGAAAAATGTCCTCTGGAAATGCACTCAATTATGTTATTTTATGGTGAGGAGTTTTGCTTTTGTTTTATTGATTTCAGAATGAAAGCACTATGCTTTCAGAAACTTGTTTGTACTCAAAGATCTTACATATTCCCTTCAACAACACGTTTTGGTAACAGTAGCCTGATCCTAAAACAGATAAAACTAAAGGAAAAAAGAAACAGTGAAAGTGAATGATTCATATTTATTGTTTTATTTTCTGTGCTTCAGTCAATTCTACTTCTGCAAATTTAAAAATTTATATGCAAAGTGCTTCTGAATCTTATTTTGAGATTATAAATGGTAAATTGTGACTAAATTAAAATCAGAGTAGCTGTTGTGCATCCCAAACCAGAAGGAAAAGAAAACAGCCCTGTGTTTAGTGCTGGTACTTTTGTACACATTTAAATCATAAGCAACTTTATACCTTTTTTATAAATATTTTGTAAGCAACTTTATACCTATTTTTGCAGTTTTATTTTTTCCAAGTTGAAGGAAGAAAACTTCCATATTAAAATTGAAATGTTGATACTTAGCAGTTTATTTGGAAGATAATAGAGCTACAAGGAGGCTGTTAATGTCACTGGACACAACACCTGTCACAACACCTGGCTCTTGTGATCACTAGTTGTATTCCAATAAAATGTTTTCCTGAATTTTCTGCCAAGTCAGCAAAATTTGAGTCTGCTGTTGCTATGGGGACTCTTTTTATGAAGAATTGGGAACTCTGCTAAAACTTTTAAATGTAACTCTAATTTCTCTATCAAAATTTAGCTTATTCTTTTGTTTATCCATATTTTTTCCCCACATTTAATCTGTGAGCCTGTGTATATCAATGAAAGACAGTATGGTGATCTTAAGCATGCAACAGTCTGAGTGTAGTAATATATACGTGTTGATACAAATATGACTCTAAAAACATCATCTATAAATTAGTAATCTTTGCTAAATATTCTTTTAAAATCTTAAGTACTTTAATATCCTTTAAGCTTTCACAGAGTACTTGATTTATTGCATTAGCTCATCACATTCTAGATAAGACATTCTAGGCACTACCTGCCTACCTGTTGGATAAACATTTGTAGCACTTTTGCTTTTGTAGCACTGAATGTCACTGGTGGGTCTGCCCAGCTATTGTATCAGGGCAAAAATCATCAGGTGAGACTTGGGATCCAGCCTTGGTTCTTCTGAGCTCTGTTTTCAGGGTAGCCTCACTCCACTTTGCAGGTCCATGGGTCTCTGGCACTGTACCGCTTACCTTCCTTTGGGTTTCCCATTAGGACTCTGTAGCTGCAGCTCTTATTGTTAGTAGGAATTTGATGATCTGTGAAACGCTTAATGGCATATAGATTTGGTAGCTATTTTCAAATTCTAGGTAAAATTTAAGACTTGTGTGGAGCCAATGTAACTTTGTTGCATAATTAACAATGTCGGTGTAGAGATTTCATAGTTCTTGCACTAGATTTTGTTTGTTTGCTTTGTGTGTGTTTTAATTATTTTTAAATGCACAAAGTCTGCACCGAACACTGAAGTTTACTGTATTTTAAACTTCGCAGGCAATTTTATAGTTCCAAGTAAAAAGATTGTACTCTGTTGACATGTATGTCTGTACTAAGCCAAACCCATAACTCTTGTTTCCTGCAAACATCCAGGAAAAATCTCCCCAAAGATTTTTATTATTTTTTTTTAACCCCTTCATACCATTACTGTAGAGAGCTTTTAAGAAAATGTGAAATTCATCCATTTAACCTATTATTTTTTTTCTTATATGTGTATGCACACACACATATATGTATGTATACATATATATGTATTTTTTTTTTTTTTTCTGTTTGTGGATATGACTGCACAGTGTCTTGAAAGCATGCTCCACCTTCAGCAGCCACTTTTACAAGTTATGGAGGACAAAAAGATCTTGGCTTTCTTGCTCAACCTCAGAGGATTTATATGGCAGAATAATATGACTGAATGAGGTGCTACTGTTTTGTTATTGAAAATCTTAAAGAGAGGGTTGTAAAGAAAATGTTTTGAAAATCGATAAACTGAAAGATGAGAAGCAGACTACAGAATTGCCAGAATATTGAAAACTAGGTTGGAAATCTGTGTCACTCATAAATTCACACCAGACTTGTGGCAGAGGGAGAATACATATAATGAAATATAAAATTCTGGCATCCAGAATTGAAATTCAGGTGGTTAACAGATTACTTTTATTCCAGATTCTAGGAGTCCTGCTTGTCTCCTAGATCCAGACAGTAGAGTATTCCTATAAGGCAGAACAGTTTTGGAAGATAGTATCATATTGAAGAACTCTTACTGTTCTGTCTACAAATAAAGCTCTATGTCCCTTTGTCCCTTGTTTGTCTATGTCACAAATTCTTCTGTTGTGGTTTTGATCTTTTTTTTTTCCTTTAACACCAGACATCTTTTATTTGACATTGTTCTGAAAACAACAACAAAATCTTTGAGTTAGAAGCACAAGATAGCAGAGAGAAACAAAAACACAACCTGAAAAGTCAGATAGCTTATTAAAAGGAAGCAAAACTGCAATAAAAGGCAGGGTCAATGTGTTTTTGGTTATCCCTTGGCTTCTCTGTCTTTGTTTAACTGTATACACCATTGAATCAGTATAATATCACATAATGAAGAAAGGAGCATCTATGTTGACAGCACTGCATGTTCAGGGTTGTGCTGCTAGTTTAAATAAATGATGATGTGAAAATTACCACTGAAAATGCTTTCACCATCAAGCAACTCATAACATGTCTGTCTGTAATCCAGTTGGGCAAAAAGCTAAGTACTTTCCTAGATTACTATCTAATGGTCATCATAAACTACAAAAATTGCCACAGAAGCTCAGAAATATCATGGATTTCTGATGCATAGTTTTAAGATCACACTTCTTTTCATCAGATAGGAAGGCAAACATAATTGATGTCACTGTGGTACTTTTTGTTATTGTTAGTTAAAAATAGTTATTGGCCTTATTTTTCCATTAGATTAGGAAGACTTGGAGCTTAAAATTCGTGTTCGATAGAATTAATATTCACAATATGAAAGTCAGAATGAATGGTGCAAGATATTCAGTATGCATGAACTGGTGCAGCCCATTTAGGCTGACATTATTCTGAGGTTTTGTGAACAAAGATATTTAGTCTATTGAATTTAAATCTCTGCCATATTGTTGTAGTGCAAAGACAGAAGTATGAAAATGCTATGAAATCTATTGTCTTATGACACTGACCTGTGAAAAACTGGTCTAAACAGTGAAAACTGGTTTAAAACATATTATACGGAAGTATTTGTAAAATTCTAACATTTAGTCTAATTTTAGTATCACTTGCACACAGACCTTTAGTAAGTACCATGAATTTCTTAGACTTTATCATTACCTTTACCATTTTTTTTTCTTCAGGATCAGTGTACTTGATAAATCTGGTTTAATTGCAAAATTCATCAATAAACATCTATATATTTTGTGTACATTTCTATTTTTAGCAGCAGACATTCACTTTATTGAATTGCAATATTAGAAGTATAGAAAAATGGGAAATGAGCAGAAAAATGGTTAAAGGTCTGATTAAATGAAAAAAACAAACAAACAAACAAACAAACAACAATTGAAGATGGTTGACGGAACTAATTCAACTAATTCTATTCACAGATTATATGCCTAATTTAATATTAAGAATGAGTTCATAACATTAAGAATACTCAATCATAGATCATTGCCAAGGAAGGCTGCTTTGGTAAAATGATAACTGCTGAAGATGTTGGAAGCAAAGCCTGAGAGCAGGTTACGAGATAGAAGCCCCTTACTACACAAATATTTGTCATTCATGCTTCATGTGAATAGTCGTTCAACAATGCAAAACATAATAGTAAGGAATTTTGTAATCCTAATAAGGCTTCATCTAGAACTGAACTGCTCCAGATGTCTAACTTACTTTTTTTTTTTCCTTCATTGAAAGTGTGTGAAATGAACAGTAAGATTTAAAAGTCCAGTGTGGAAAATCCTTCCATAAGCACATCATTTTTCTGTAAACTATCTGTAGGTCTAGCTTAAGGACATCTGAAAGAAAAACACTTTCTGAAGATGAATGCAGTACACTCATCAAGTCTCAGAAAAGCCTATTTACAATGATAGAACCGGTTGGTCTGGAGTTACATGGACTACATAATAATTTTCTTTCTGAGCTTCTCCATCACCTGAGGCAGCAGAAACTTTCAGAGATGGCCAAATATTATGGTTGAATATTCCTGAATTATTATTATATTACATGTATAAATATTAAAAGTTGAAATTTACCATGGAAGCTCTTGAGTTGCAGCCATCCTTTTTTCAATTGTTTGTTCATTTCTTCAGATTTCCTCATGACATAACAAGTTCTCTGAGGCTGCTTAGAGACACTGTAATTTAGGAACTTTAAAAATTTTGGAACAATTGTTTCATGCTTGGAAAACATGTCCTTTAGGCTGGAGATGGTATCTTAGGCTTGAAGCCTTGAATCTATAACCTATATATATACGTAATTTATATATGATATGATATGATTGATATGATATGATATGATATGATATGATATGATATGATATGATATGATATGATATGTAGTAAAAGGTATTTGAGAGTCTAATAGTTGGATTTGTGTTGTGGGAGTTGAACACACAAAATCTGATAAGTCTTTCAATAGTCATGAGAGGCAGTTAGGCATCTCTACAAGGGTTTCATCACACCTGTTACACTTGTATTAGGATGCTATAAACTCCAGAATAAACTTAGCTGATAAGATTATGCTACTTACTTACCTTTTATGCACCTGAAGTTGGAGGGCAGAAAATTGACACTAACTTTAGATCTATCTGCTGTAGCTTTAGAATTCTATATCAATCTAGCATTTCATGAAGTTATAAACAGTATTTAATTTCACATGGACATAATTTATTTCCTTCTTATATAAGTGTGTTGAGGAAAGCATTATCTAACCTTGTATGTGTTTAAAAACATGCAACTGAAAATACGATGTATAAAACCACTAGCAGTTTCCATGATTTCCAACAATGGAAACAACCTCATTTTTCCCAATCTGGATCACAGGCACACTGAATTTATATGAAAACAATGGGGTTTGCATTTTTTAATCCTTGCTAACATATACATGAAATTACACGTAAATAGGAATGGTTAAATAACTCTACTGTGTTGACAATTAAAAATGCAGTAACTTGGGTGGTAAGATATATTATGGGAAGGATGACACACAACACTTGCTTGTTGTTTTCCATTATGTTTCCCCAGTTTCTACCCCCATTTTAAATTAAAAAAAAGTATTTTTGTAAAACCCTAAAATGAGCTTTACTTCCCCCTTGATAATTTTTGCACCTAAAAGTCTTCTCTACATACATATTTTCAGGGTCTGTCCACATCCACTACTGTAATAGTGTAAGCTCCTACAGGAAAAACATCCGTCCTTACACAGTTCTACAAAGCCGTGGAGCATTGTTAAACAAGCAGATGTTATGTGTTATCTTTATAGGTCTGTGAACTTAATCACGTATAACCAGGAAGAGTTCATTTTTTTAAGTAAATCACCCCCCATTCATTACTTGGGTTATCCTCAAAAGACTGTCAGTGAAAAGGGTCAAAGTCTGATACACCTCTTGCTGTTCATTTAAATTAAAACGTCTTCTGATCATAGGTGTTTGTGTTGTGCTAATATGAAGATTACTACATATTAGAAAAATGGGAGTACTTTCTGAAAGAATGAGATCAAGATTTCTGGGAAAACTGCAACCTGTATTTGTGAATAACATGCCCATTATTTATAGTCCCTGGCATCGAAATTTCTGGAAGAAGAAAATGTCTGCTGTATATTGCTTTTAAAAAATATATCCAGACTACTTTAATAGTATCTAAAGAAAAAAAATCTTTTATTAGGTTGTCTGTGACAGAATCAAATAACTGTTTGAAAACAAGCTTGAAGAGGGAAATAGAAGGGAGGACTTTATCTCATTATTCACATAGCTATTATATTAATAAAAATCATTATTTGAGAAGCTACAATTTTTTCTCCAGTCATATAATCTGCTTATCCCAGGGGCTAAATAAAATACATTTCAGAACAAGGGCTATTGACTTGCATAAGGCCTTATGAGACAATATTTTTATATTTCATGTTGTCCATTTCCATTTTGAAAGGCTCTTTTCAGTGGTTTGTAACTCCCTAATATGTGTAAGCCAAAGTTTTTAGGCTCAGGTGATTTATTATGGTTTCTTTGCAGAAGCTGAGCAAAGCATACAAAAAATAAAAAATAAAAAACTACCAATTTATGGGTTTGATGGGTTTGGTATCATGAAATAGATTGTCATAAAGGAAATCACTTCAGTAAACCACTCATTTTCAGATAATAGAGACAAGGAAACACAAGAACTTTGACCTGTAGATCTACAGAAGATTTAATTGCCATGTTTTGTTATTTCACAGTGCATTGACACTATTAACTAGATCAAAGGCTGCAGACTGTTAAAGATTTTGCTAAAATCACTGTAACTTTTCAGTCACCAGCCTAAAATATTGAATTCCTGCCTGCTTCTTTGGTATCTTTAGAGATGTTTTAGAATATGATATCTTCATGCTCAGATGTCTTTTCTTACTGTGCCTATTTTGAATGCATGTAATGCATTCAAAGGATGCAAATAAGGATACATTTATATATTACCTTAATTTTCCATTAACTGTGGTTTTGCACTAATTATCTACAGTGTTTCATATTTTGTTAGCATTGCAAGATTTTGTGTTCTTTTTGGTTGCTGTTTCTCATTTCTTCAGATTTAACTGGAACAGGGGCTGGGATGCCCATCTGAAATGGTAAATGTAGAGCAGTGGGATCCCAAGGAAGACACCGTGGAGTCAACCTATACCCTGTGAGCCCTATCCATCCCAGAGCCCTGGGTCACCCATCTTGAGTTGTGGAATGGTCAGCAGGCCCACTGAAGCTTGTTTGATGCACAGCCAGGTGCACCTCTACATCTGTATCAAGCCAAAATGTCTTTGCAGCCATGTTTGTCTTTCTACTAGTAAAAGGGTATTTATTGAGTACTGCAGGAGAGTTAGTTGAACCCTGCTTGGTTAAGGTCATTCTATCTCTCTTAATTATTCCAAGGTTAAAATAATTTCCCCACAAATTATTTAGAATTTCTATATCCTGCTCACTGTGCAGGAACATATTATATATGCTCCAGTATTGTAAAGCAGCTTCCGGTTAAGAAATTGCAGTCCATCACAGGAGAATTTAAAGAATTTGTCACTAACCTAATTTAAGAAGCCTTTATGTCAGGTACACAATATGGAAACAAATGTTACTTTTCCCGGTATTTCATTCATACTCCTTTTCTTAAAAGTTGTAATCTTGCCAAATATTTACTTTTGTGTTTTACTTACTAATTAACTGTCATTCCCATGAATAGTGTATTTAGTATAAAAAGAATTACATATTCCATTCCTTATTAGTCATCTTTAAAGCCACACCAAAAATATACTGATATTTGGCTTCTGCTTTGTAGTCTTTCAGAAGTATAAGTTTGCAGTTTGATTGATTAGTTTCCACCACCAAAGAGAAGCAGCTGCAGCTCTGAATAAAATTGTGCTAATGAAGCTTTCAAAGTGGTGATCAAAAGCAGACTTTGCTCTTTCAATTGTACGCTTTTCTGAAGATAACTAATTGTGCTGTTTCAGCAAAATGTGCATATCAAAGCAGCTGAATCGTACATTTCAGTAGAAACTTTAGAACATGTCTAACAATATGATGGCTAATCTTTGTCCCATTGGTTTTGTAAGCAGTCCCTTTGGTCTGTAAGCTGCAGAACTAATTCATGCACAAAACCAGATTCACTATTCTATATTTGGTCATAGACAACTATATTTACATGTTGGTGAAGACACACGTCTAGATCCCCATTACTTTATGCAACAGTTTTGATAAAAGATACAAACCTCATAACTTCAAGAAGAATTGCAGTTGGCAGGACAGATGAGACAAAGTTTTATGAGTGTTTCAGGCATGAGCTTTCAGCACAAGCTGCCATTAGCTTTCTGCCAGATGTCCTCAAATAGTCTGCTGGGACTGAATTTGTAACATGCTTTAGCATCTCAAGATGAAGCCATGTACTGTGAGGAATTTCCATTCATGTGTTCCAGCAAAGGCAAATCATTCCAAGCTCAGTCAAACCTCCTTATATCTCTGTATCTTCAGAAAGCAAATTTTCCTGCCTATAGTGAATTCTGGACAACCTATTTTACACTGCTCTGTTACCAAAGCCACATACTTTACACTAGTCTCACCCCTTTCTGGAGCACATTTTAATCTCTTCCACACTGTAGGAAAACCCACACACAGTAAGGACATGCTTTGTCATATTAAAAACTGTGAAAAATACAACAAAATCAAAACCAAACAAAATTAACTGATTGAAAGGTATATATATATATATATATACAGAACAACTGAACCAAATTACTGAAAATTACATTTTAGATTTGTATACAATACATTTGTATACAATACATTTTGTATAATTTTGAAACCTTTTAATAAAGATTAAATTACAACAATGCATTTTTCAGAACATGGAGCAAAGAGCCTATGGCAGAGACACCCAGCCCTCCTGACAAATTATCTTTCTTGTGTCTGTTGAGCAGTCATTAATTACCCTTTTGTAATTATGGCTTTTGTACATTTAATTCAAATTGTTGCTCAAAAGTAATCAGTGCCCTAGTACAAGTCCGAGGACTTTGTAATGGACTTCAGGTTCAAATTTATATGGAATATAAAGCGACCTTGTCAAGGAGTTTCCTGTGTGGTGTATCTACATAATAATGCCATAGGACTTATTTGAGTGATATTAAATAAAGTAGCTCCTCTGGATTTTTCCTTTAACTCAGTTCACTAGGGGTCATTCCATTCTCTACCTATTATATACTTATTCTTGACGTTCAAACTTTAAAAATAATTAAATTCTATTGTGCAGTGTCCTTTTTGGCCCCTTTACAGTCAACTTTGAAAGTACTAGGTGAAGATGTCTTGGGATGTCTCAGACAGGATATATTATTCTAAATAGTTTTGAAAGGCTGTAAATTCTTGAAAAGATAACATATCTAATTGTATTTTCAGGTTTTGTATCAGTAGGAAAGATGATCAGGAGTAGTCAGCATACATTCACCAAGGTGAAAATCATGCTTAACCAATCAGATAGCCTATTATGATTAGATGATTTGCTGGGTGGATGAGGGGAGAGCAGTGGATGCAGTCTACCTTGACTTCAGCAAGGCTTTTGATACTGTCCCCTGTAACATCTTCATAGACAAGCTCAGGAAGGTCAGGCTAGATGAGTGGGTGGTGAGGTGTATTGACAATTGGCTGGATGGCAGAGTTCAGAGGATTGTGCTCAGTGGTGCTGAGTCCAGCTGGAGGCCTGTAGCAAGCAATGTCCTGCAGGGGTCTGTACTGGGGCCAGTCTTGTTCAATTTATTCATCAGTGACCTGGACAATGGAATGGAGTGCACCCTCAGCAAGTTTTCTGATGACACAAAGCTGGGAGGAGTGGCTGATACCCCAGAGGGCTGTGCTGATACCCTAGAGGGACCTTGACAGGCTGGAGGGTTGGGCTGAGAGGAGCCTCATGGAGTTTAACAAAGGCAAATGCAGGGTCCTGAACTTATGGAGGAATAAACCCAAGCACCAGTACAGGCTGGGCGGGGTGACCTGCTGAAGAGCAGCTCTGCAGAGGAAGGCCTGGTAGAGAGAAGGCTGACCATGAGCTAGCAATGTGCCCTTGTGGCCAAGAACGCCAGTGGTATCCCCATGTGGATTCAGAAGAGTGTTGCCAGCAGGTCAAGGGAGGTGATCCTCCCCCTCTACTCAGCCCTGATGAGGCCACATCTGGAATATTGTGTGCAGTTCTGGGCTTCCCAGTACAAGAGGGACATGGAGCTACTGGAGCGAGTCCAGAGGAGGGCTGCAAAGATGATTAGAGACCTGGAGCACCTGTTATATGAGGACAGGCTGAGAGAACTGGGCCTGTTTAGCCTGGAAAAGAGAAGACTGAGGGGAGACCTCATCAGTATATATAAATATTTGAAGGCAGGGTGTCAAGACGGTGTAACTAGACTCTTTTCAGTTGTGCCCAGCAATAGGACAAGAGGAAATGGGCACAGACTGAGGCACAGAATGGTCTGGCTGTGAGGGGGCATTTCTTTACTGTGAGGGTGACAGAGCACTGGAACAGGTTGCCCAGAGAGGTTGTGGAGTCTCCTTCTCTGGCGAAATTCAAAACACCTGGATACCAGCCTCCACAATGTTCTCTAAGTGGTCGTGCTTGGCAGGGGGGTGGACTAGATGGTCTTCAGAGGTACCTTCCAACCTCAACCATTCTGTGATTGTGAAGGTAGGTAAAAATATTCTGACCTTTCTAGATGCTTATCAGGCCAGTATTAGTAAATACTATTGCAACAAAACATTACATTTTGCTTTTTGTATTTATTACAATGTTGTACATGGACTCTATAAAATTTTATGTATTTATTTATTTATTTATTTATTTATGGGGGGGGGGTTGATATTCATCCTTCCTCTTCCTGTTTCTCTGTGCTATACATCTCCTTACCCAAATTAGTTCCAATTCAGTGAAATTACATGGTTGAGATCCTTCTTGCACAAAAGTAATCTTCCTGATTGTGAATTATTTTATTCACAAAGATAATACAATAAAGACAAACAAGAGAAGCATCAGTTTAAGACAAAACTTCAAATTCTCTTAGTATTTTCTAATTTTGCCTCACCTTTCACTACCAAGCATTATAGATGTTAAGCCAAAACTGCTTCCCATTCTCTGGTGTTCAGTATCATACAATATTTTTTCTATTAACTTATTTTATAATTTTTAACAGCCGTATAAAAATATTTTAAAATGAAGTATGCATTTTCAGAATATACAGGTTTTTTAGCCAACAAGGTTAGAAGATACATGTTAACCTGCATGTTACCACAGTTCCTGGACTTCTGAAACATATTATTATTATCCAAATGCTCCACAATTTGAAGATGAAAGATAAAAGAAAGAATAAATAATAATGTCATAATTAAAGAAAAAATACAATAATGAAGACTGTTCTGTTTCATCAATAGCTTGTACAATTTCCATGTAAAAGATGTCCAGTTAAATCATCCTCATCATTCTTTATTTTTTTAACTAGAACCACATTATTTCCAGTATATTCGATAAATGTGAATACTGATACATATTTAACTCTCCTAAGCATGTAAACACACAAATATTAACTAAAGCAGTGGACACCTAGCAGGAATTTTATTCAATTAATTTAATTTTAGGAATTTCCTTATATCTGATTTCATTACTATGATTATGATGAGAGTAAAAGAAAAAAAAATAGAGATCAAGGTGCACATAATCAAGCATGATGTTATTTTGGTTTTATAAGAATTCCCTAGACTGTAGAAAGTAAAAGAGTAATAAAGTGCATTCAGTGAGGTGTCTGTCTTCTGTTATTCCAATTTCATAAATCCTGTCATTAGGGATTTTCCCAAAAACATCTTTACAAAAATAGACCCTCAGAATGTTAATGCTGGCTGAAGGAAAAATTTCAGTTCCATCTCTTTGTTAAAGAAGGAAAACAGAAATATAAAGACATCTATGTGATTGTTTTAGAATTTCTCTTTTTGTTAGTTCATTTTTCTTTTTTATTTAAAAGAGGAATTGATCATTGTTTTCACATAAGTATGTTTTTAAGATTTTTTATCTCCTTTTCCCTTTTTAATTTTAAGTACATTGTTAATCAACAGTCCATTTGTTAAGACAGGAGTTTTAAAAACGGGCTGCATAAGACTCTTTGAGAAAATGTAAAATTTCTGCTCTTGTTCATAAGAGAAGATTATTAATACGTAGATAAAATCACTCTGAAAGTGTAATGAGAATTTCACATTTCATACGTCATGAAAGTAACGCCTTATTTCTTATAGAGATATCTGAAAATATCATTATATTTTTTTTATAGCCAATAATTAATTTCAGAAATTAACAGTTGTTTTACATGTACATTCAATGGTATAAATGTATAACAGTTCTGAGAAGACATCTGCTGGAATACCTAGAAAAGAAATAGAAAAATTACACTCTACTTTTTTTTCAAGGTAGAAAAAGAAGGAAGAAGATTACTTTCTTCAAGGTCTCCAACCCAAAATCCTATTAGGTAGGATTTCTCTACTGTTCCTGCCACTGAGCCGCAGGTGTCTCTTGCCTTCACTCAACCTAATCTTTAAATGAATCCTTAGTTAGTCATCCCACTTCATGGAGTGTTCAACACCCCTGTCGTCTCATAGTTACAGTATGCTCAGTATTGTCTTTGATGATATCGTTTGTGTCTGTCTTTCTGTAATGCTTGGTCAAATGACCTGCGTAATAATAATAATAATAATAATAATAATAATAATAATAATAATAATAATAATAATAATAATAATAATAATAATAATAATAATAATAATAATAGGGCTGAAAATGCTAACTAGACTTGCCATACTCAGAGAAAAGTTAAGCACTGGAGAGTAAGTACCAGTAGCAAGACACTTGATGCAGTGCTGGGAAAAACAAAACCAAACCAGAAAACAATCCTGTGTTATTAATAATTCCAAGGTCAAGAAGGACTCTCATGATTACTTATAATTTCAGATTTCAGAGGCTGTAGAGACTTCTCCAGTGAAAGAAGAAATTCCTTCTACTCCTTGTGACTGCAGTTAGAGAAAAGCACCCTATTATCTTCATTATTCCTAGGCTGACAAAGATGTAGAAATCAAACACAGAAATCTCACCACACATCACATATTACTAATTAAATTTTCATTGTGCAACATTTTTGATTCCTAAGAGATTTTAGTCTTCCTTCCTTCCTTCCTTCCTTCCTTCCTTCCTTTCTTTCTTTCCTTCTTTCTTTCTTTCCTTCCTTCTTTCTTTCTTTCTTTCTTTCTTTCTTTCTTTCTTTCTTTCTTTCTTTCTTTCTTTCTTTCTTTCTTTCTTTCTTTCTTTCTTTCTTTCTTTCTTTCTTTCTTTCTTTCTTTCTTTCTTTCTTTCTTTCTTTTTTAATCTTTTAAAATAAATTGTTTTGTTAATGTAAACCTTTAGTATCCTAGATTAACCACATACCTGAAAAGAGTAACTCACAGACCAGTTGAAACACAATAAACTTTCTGGAATGTTATTTCACATCTCAGTTGCTCCTTCTTTCACTGTTTAAAGAAAGCCACTTTACCAGCCTATTCTTGAAAGCTGGTTTTGGTCACAACAGCTGGGCTTTATTGCAAGACTCCAAGGTGCAGTGATAGCCTATAACAGCTAAGTCAGACACTTTGCTGGGAAGAGGAGAGAGGAAGGTAGCTTTTTTTCCTCTTTATTTTTTCTTCCTTTCTTCATTCCCCATCTTAATTTCTAATGAGCTGGGAATGGATTAGGAGAATCCAATAGTTAAAACCTTACTGCACTGAAGTCAAAAGGAAGTAGTGAGAGATTTTTTTTTTTTTTTTTTTTTTAGGTAGTTCTTTATTTGCTTATTTATTTTTTCCTGTTTAATCATTTGTGAAGTATATTTCAGTTCTACCTCTAGTGATTTTGCAGCCTAGTTCCCTATTCCTGATACAGAGTAGGAGCATATGATCTCCCTTTCTCCTTCTGTATCCAGGGTGTATGCCAAGACATCTTATTGAGTAGTTACCAAATGCCACAGTTTAATCCTGATTAAATGTGTTAGTAAATTATTTTTCCTTCTGTTATTTTATTCTGCCTGCTGATGTCACTTTTTATCCCCAGTCCACTTTCTTTTACAGCAGTTTTCACAGTATGCATATAACCTTGAAGCTGGAGGCAGCTGTGTAACCTTTTATGGTTCAGAAATTTCCTGCCCATTTCTGGGACAGGAGAAAAGGAATATGAATGCTTGGGACACTCTTCATTGAATTTCACAATTAGTGTGGGATCTTCTTTAATATTCCTCTTTTGGTAAAGTATGCTGGCAGCTTCACTGCATTCTTCTTTTATATATATATATATATAATATCTTTGGTTAACACAAAATTCGTGCTTGTTTCTGGATGCTGAACCTATCACCAGTCATTTGATGGGAAGAGTTTTCACATTCATTACAAAAATATATTCTTAGAATATTCCTTCACAGCATGGAGGAAGAAAACACAAGTAGACTAATCAGTGCTTAACTGACTTAACATTTTTTTTTATACTGGATGTTTGGTTAGTAGTTAGGACACTAACCTAAGAACATCAAATATCTCAGTTTTCAAGAGTCCAAAGACTTCCTTTAGCATTTTAGATATATGGATTTAAGGTCTGAATTTCAGTCTGTACTCAGAAAAAAAAAAAAATTATTATCTCATGAATTAGATATATATGTTTAGTATAAACATATTGGAAACGGTTACCCAGGAAAGTGATGGCATCATTGTCCTTTCAGGTATTCAAGGAAAGGTTGAACCTGGTGCTTAGGGACATGGTTTAGCGGGTGACATTGGTAGTAGGGTGGTGGTTGGACCAGGTGATTTTGAAGGTCTTCTCCAACCTTAATGATTCGATGATATTTCACTGTGATGTTCATGGTCATAAGGTAAGATGAATAGCTTATTGTGTTTTAAATATAAATTAATAATCAGTTTTCTGAATCTGGTGGTCTGTTGCATTGTAAGGATAACTACACTGAAGTCCAATATGGAGAAAATACTAACCACTACCCAGTGAAGTTCTGTTGCTTGATAATCTATAGTTGGGGGTTGTATAGGCAGCATTAAACCTAATGGTGTACCAGAACGGTCATTTTTAGAAGACTTATCTATGCCTCTCTCACTTTTCCACTTCTTAGGTTGCCTCTTCTCTCCCTTTCTTCACCCTCCACCGCTGACTGCCTAGTCTATTCCATCTTTGTTGTTAACCCTGTGCATGCTGCCCCAGAAACAGGGATGTATTTTTCGCCCTTCGGTATCATGGATGCACATGATGCCTTGCTGCTGTTAACTTCTAATGCTTGCACAGGTGCCTCACGTAGCTCTAACTCTGCCCTTCCCTTGGATTCTTTTTGAGGTCAGGGTACATGAACCTTTTGAGGTCAAGGAGAATACTTGTGCTTGGAGTGTGGGATGTAGGAGTCCCTCCCTTCTGTATGTGTCACCAAAAAACGGCTAATAATGCTTTTTATGACTTGGTACAAACAGAAAAATTTGTTTTCCTCTCTATTCACCTGCTGTTGTTCTCATGTTACTACTTAGTAGAAAGATCTTTCTACGAGGTTGAAACTACCAATACAAATCTCTGTTAAACAAAGAAAGACATCATTTTTGAGATTTACAACTGCTTTTTATTTTTTTTTTTCCTATGGAATGCATATGCAAATGGTGTTCTAATTTGAAGATTAGTATTTTCCTTATTAACTCATTACTATAAAACATCAAGACTGAGGGTAAATTTTTCTTTCCAAAAGACAGTTTCTAATTTGAATGTGGTAGTTAGATAAATATGTTCATTGTTTCCATGGTTGTTTATGGGTTTATGTTCCTAACTCTTCAGGAAGATTCATCAAATCTAAGTGATGGAAGTCACAGTGAGTTTGCACTGAGGAAACTGTAATGTAACAGTACAAAACAGTATTGTAACAGCTTTTAAACAGTAAAGCTTGTAGAAGATTTTAATGTTTGTTATTTATCAGAGGAATGTATAATTATGTCAGGATAAATTAGACTATAACTTGAAAAAATCATGCACAAAACTGAAACATTGCGGAAAAAAAAATCCTATTATTCGTAGTGCAAAAATATTTCAGTGACATTTCTCTTGTCTTTAATTAATCAAGAAATCTTATTTTGGAACAGTTCTTGTATACTCCCTTAAATCCTACTTCCCTTTCATATGTTTCCATCAAATCATTATTTAAGAGAGGGTCATCCTGCAGGTGCATTTAAGAAGATTCACTTTAGAATTTATAAACAACAGATGTTCAAATAGTATAAAACTTGAAGTGAAAAAATTAAATCTACATGAGTTACTACTTGCTGTTCTTCCTGTGTTAAGTCCTGTCTTTCATTTCTGTCTTCTTTTTACAACTTTGAGCAAACTAATACTTCATTTTTTTTTAATTTTTTTTCCTTGACTTTCATATGTTCAAACAGTTTTGTTTTCAAAGACTAAAGCATGAAATTGACAAAAGTAGTCTGTTGCTATACATATTTTTTTTTTTCTGGTTATCAAGGGGGCTAGTACATTTAAATTATGTGGCCTGGGACTGCAATCCTGAGGAAGAGAAGCAGATATGTTTCAGATATTATTGAGTGACAGTCCTGTTTTCATGCCAGTTTAGTGTTATGTCTCTCCTGAGATAAGATACTGTGAAATATATAGTACTGAAACATGCTTAAATTTAGTGATTTAGCTTCCTGTCCATGGGAATCTGGACTGAGAGAATTCTCAAGAGAAATCTTATTGCACAGGCATGCCTCATTTGAACAGTATTACTACAGCTGCAAAAATAATATAGGTTTAAAAAATATAAATATATAAAGTTAACATCAAGTGATGAGTCCAAAACCCAGATACTTCATCCAAACTCCAGACTGGAGAAGACAAATATAAATAAGGTGTCAGATTGTTTATCATTACTTATCTTAAAGGAGAAAAAGGATTGTTTATCATTACTTATTACTTAAAGGAGAAAAAAAAAGCAACTAAAACTTTTCTTAAAGAATAATTTAGACAGTCTTAATTTATGAGTGCTCTGATTATTCTACTTATTTATTTTCTTTTTGTCATTCTTTTTTTTTTTTTTTTAATTCATATTTTAATTTGTATTTTATGTCTTTTTATTTTATTTTAATGGAACACCACAAGCTTCCCATCTGTAAAGGCAAAACAATTAAAAGTTTTAAACTGTAAAATTCATTTCTCTACATAAATTTGAATGGTTGAGTACTGTAGCACATATTGCTACCCTTTTAAGGCAGAAATGTCATTTTGCTGTATACACTCTGTGTGGGCATGACTTATGCTAGTTATGTAAGATTTTTTTGTTTGTTATGGCTATGTTCATGAGAGTACTACAGAATGATCTGATAACACATAGGCTTTATAATTAATTGTGTTTGAACATTCTAATCCCAGTACCAGTGCTAAGGAAATCATGATTCTTGTTTCTAATAAATCATCAAGAAGTATATACTTAAATTTCTTGTTTGTTTTGTTTTATTTTAATGCATTGCACTATTATCCCTATAGCTGCAGAGAGGATAATTAATTAGGAAAATTAAATATAAATACTGCATCCAAAGATGATGCACAAAATCTTTTATTTTCGTAAACAAACAAATAAACAAAAAACTAATTACTTGAGTCTCAGATTATTATATTGCTATTTTCTTTCTCAAATTACTATATATTCCCTATGAAAATGTGTTTGGTGACAAATTGCATATAAATTATATCTGGTGCTATGAAACTACTGCCTACTTAAATCTAAGTGTTGATAAAATACTTTGTCTTGATCTAAACCTTAATCATGTTCTTACAATTATCTTGTAACCTGAGAAGTTTAAAAGATGGAGGAAGGACTCTTTTCAGGATTTTGTTTTTATTATAATTTCACACGGGTGTGTCTCTCAATTATTCTTTACCAGTTTAGGGAGGATGAATGCCTTTCTTATGCAAGAATGTATATTGTCATGTTCTTTTGATTTTCTTGCAGAATGGCACTCTATCAGTATGTAAATGCACTCTCCACCTTATCTCGTAACTCTTAGATGTTTCATGCTGGACAAACGAAGTGTGTCAATAAGATATAGGAATGTTTAATAGTAGTGGTGAAGTAGGCTAAAAGAAGGCAAATTGATTCAGCATAAACACTTTTTGTGCACAATATGGTTTTCCAGTTTATGAAATTGTGTTAGAAAATCCATGTACTTTATAGAAAACAGAAGGAATAATACTGTCTGGTAAATATTCAGCAAAATATGCTGAAAACTATAGGTTGGAAATCATACAAGAGTTGATGCTTTCTTATTGCTAGTTATTTTAATGCTCTTTTAGTGTGCTGCAGTTTAGGGCAATACAGCAGAGAAATATTTGATTGTACAGTACAAGTCTGAAATATATGCAAATAAGGTCTTCATCCTCTTACTGTAACATTGAACCAAGGTAATATGTACAGTGAGTCAGTCTATGTATGAATGCTAGTATAACCCATATTTGAAGGGCAGCCTGTTTTAAATGAAAAAAATCTTGTAAAACTTGTTTTTCATTTTCCTTGATTTTGTGTAACTTTCTGTTCTAGTACCTTTAGTTTGATGAGGTCCAAATAAAGACTCCGTGATTAAAGGAGAAAACTTTGATTTGGTTTAAGTGGTTGGGACAGAATTTTTGTAAAGATTTAAATTATTTCTGTTCTCTGTAATTTAGTTCTTTCTTGTCTGTATCAAGACATTTGTTCACACAGAAATTAAATAGTTGAAAGGACCTAATAACTGAAGATACGTAATATGCTAGGTTTCTCATTACATCAGCTCAACAATATTTGCATGCAACATTTCTAATTTCTAATTGGGTATTTAACTGACTGCTGCCTTTTGGTGAAAAAAAGACTTGAAATTATAGACTCTACCAAAGAAGAATTATCATTGCTTAAGGTTTTTGGCCATGATAATCTCCAAAAGCTTAATTCAGCAATTAATCTAACAAAAGAGAACTTTCTCATTTAATTATAGTAGCTACAAAGATTTTACTGTTTATAGGTGGCTCTGAAAAGGCAACCTTTTGTATTTACCTTTCCCCAGGCCTCCTTGAAACGTGTAATGTTGTCTTGTCAAATACAAGGATCAGTGCCTTGATCAGAATTTCCATTAGTTCATCCAAGCAGATATAAATCAATGTTCTTATTGGCTGCATCCAGGTGTATTCCATATCCTCAGATGAAATTGAACAATAAATTTCCTTTTTATCATGCTGTAGCATTCAGTAGTCTCAGTCAAAATATTTGTATTATGACTTCCATTTCATTCTTAATATTGATTGAGTTTCCTTGAAGGATTTGCCATTGTTTAGACTTTATTTCAATTTTCACACTTCGATTCGTCTTGAGATAAATGCCTGTGTGTGTTTTTCAATAATATCATTTTCAAGTGAATATTTTATGTAGGAAACAGGTGAGAAGTAAGGAAAATCTGAAGCCATTAGGTTGATTATAAGAAAACTATTACAATTGGTCTCTCTCATTACTTTCATATTGAAAGTATTCTTCTTCAATATGGCAGGTTATTTTCCACTCAGCCCAAAATTTATTACATTATTACTTTTTAAATTATAATTGTATGTTTCAAAAAATAATATGTTTATCAGTAGTGGTAGTTAGATACAGGTCTTTAAAATAAAGTGATTAGGAAATTTTCAACATAAATTTTTGCAATTTTAAAAGAATTATGTCCAAACAGTTCATAAAAAGTTATTTATTTACTTGAGTTAATAATGTCTTCTGAGGGGAAAGTTTAACATTGGTTTCCATTTTATATGGATTACAAATATAGTCAATAGTTTAGCATTATATTTTTTAAAGTGCTATTAAGACAGCTTTATTTAAAATCATGTATCAGTAGTTTCACTTCCACTTAATCATTTACAAGCAACATGTATGTGAAAGAAAAAAAAAATCTGCCAAAAAAAACTTGCTTTACAAAAATTTGTAAAAAATAATAATAATAATAAATATATATATATATATTGTATTTTCTATTTCTTTTGTAAGGGAAAAATATCATAGTATTTAAATATCTTTTTAATTTCACTAAAGATTATATAAATCTTAATACTATGCTTATTTTAATTTTCTTAGATAGTTTGTACTGGTGGAATTTGTTGTTGATCTAAAACTGAATTAATTGCATATTGCCATTATAAAGGGGAGCTACAGTATTGCATTTGGACTTTTCTTTCTTCAATGAATACAGTCTAAGCTAACATGTAGGCAGTCATTGATCCTGCTACAGAGGTTCCATGTTTTTTATCTCATTAAGTTTTCTTCAGAATCTTAATGAAGCACCCTTACCGGACACATCAGACTACTGTTTTTGTCTTGCAAACACTAGAATAATAGAATATCTAAGTTGGAAGTGACCTACAAGGATCATCAAGTCCAACTTCTGGGTCCCCAAAGAACCACCCAGAACATCATACCATTTGTCTGAGAGTGTTGTCCAAACACTTACTGAACTAATGCAGGGTCAGGTGAGGAACGTGTTCCGTTGCTCAACCACCCTCTTGGTGAACTTTTTCCTAATATCCTCCTCTGTTGCAGCTTCAAGTTGTTTCCTCGGGTCTGATCTCTGGTCACCAGAGAGATCAGCGCTTGCCCTTCCATTCCCCCTCATGAAGAAGTTGTAGACTTTGATGAGGTCTCACCTCAGTCTCCCTTTTCCCCAGGCTGAACAATCCAAGTGACTTCAGACACAAGACAAAAGGGTCTTGCCCTCTATACCCTTGACCATCTTCATAGCCCTCCTTTGGACACTGTTTTATAAATTTCTTATACTGTGGTGTCCAGAACTGCACATAGTACTCAAGGTGCATCAACACAGAACAGAGCAGGACAATCACTTCCTTTGGCCAGCTAGCAACACCATGCTTAATGTGCCCCAAGATACAGTTGGCCTTCCTGGACCCCAAGGCACACCACTGGCTCGTACTCAGCTTGCTGTTGACCAAAACCCCCAGATCCCTTTCTGCAGGCCTGCTCTCCAGCACCTCGTCCCGTAGTCTGTATGTATAACCAGTCTTGATCCTTCCCAGGTGCAGAATCCAACAATTGCTCTTGTTGGTGATTGCCTCGCCCTCTAATTTGTCAAGATCTCTCTGTAAGGCCTCACCATCCTTGGCAGAATCAACAGCTCCACCCAATTTGGTATCATCCATGAACTTGCTCAAAAAAATTCAAGTCCTTCATCCAAATCATTTATGAAAGCACTGAAGAGGAGTGGTCCTAAAATAGTGCCCTGGGGAACCCCACAAGTGCCAGGTCACCAGCCTAATGTAACGCCATTTACAAGAACCATCTGGGCCCAACCTGTCAGCCAATTGTTCATCCATTTTATTATGGTTTTATCTAACTGTATTCTAGGCATTTTATCCAGAAGGATACTGTGAGACACATTATTAAAAGCTTTACTGAAATCCAGAAAGATTACATCAACTGGCTTCCTTTATTCAACTAGCTGGGTGATCTTATCGTAGAAGGAAATTGTTTGTTAGATGTGAACTTCCCCTAGCGAGCCCATGTTGACTCTGACTAATGACTGTTGTCCTTTAGGTGTTTTTCAATAACTCGCAGAATAACCTTCTCCATAATTTTACCAGGCACAAATTTTTGTGGTTTCATACTGCCATGCAGTACATAATCAAAGTGCTACGTTGGTCCTAGGAGTCAAGGTGTCACCTTGGGTAATTTGACATTTGCAATTTTGCCTACTTTTAGGAGATAATATACAATGCAAAATCTTGTAACTAGTACTGGTGCCTCTAGCAAACCTATAGTATATGCCTACATTTTGAAAAGATATGTAACTTAAGCTTGACTCTTTTGGAAATGTACAGATGGGGATTTTCTTCAGTTTCCAGCATCTGTGAAAGCAAATAATAGGAGTCTTATTAAATTCTGATAAAAAAAGATTTTTGGAATGCTCTAGAAGCTGGTTACCACCCTCCCCCACCCCCACCCCAATACCTGTTATGTGTGTAATATTACATTTCCTGATAATAACTTCATTAACTGTAACAGAGAAACCCTATTAAATTATATTTCCTCCCCAGCCCTGATTTCCATTCCAGTCACACACAGTTCTTGCAGCTACTTTAATCTGAGTAGAAAGCTGTGATCAACTGTGAGCTGCACTTAAGCATCCTGATGGTATAATTGACTTTAGAGATGAAACAAACAAAGCGGGCATAATAACTTTGTTTAATAGCAGCACATCATAGTAAAGTTGATTACAGTGCAACATGACTGTAGTATTTTATTAATAATTATAACATTATTATATATAACATTAATAACATGATAATGCAACTCGAAAAGGACGTATCTTATATGCATATGTTAAAATATATTATCTGAGGATTCTGTATTGCAAAGATTGTTTCAGGTTTTATGGTACAGGAGCTGGGGAGACTTACAGCACAGTTTTATCTAGATAAACTGCAATGTAAAAAAAAATACTATCAAAGTACAATTATTAAATGGTATACTTTTGTCATACTAACACCATCAATTGCTAGCATAAATTTTTATTGTTTAGCTGTAACAGGAGCACAGAGTTGTGAGGGTGTCAGTCTTTGTTTATCACTTACACTTTTGAAATTAGTCATTCTGTTCCCTGCAAATCCCTTGTAAGACTTCATCTTTATAGAATTGTAGGAACAGGCATGGAAAAAATGCTAGAGAGCACTGCACTGATAACATTAGTTGTTATAATAATTTGTGAATTCATAAATGAAAAATTGATTATTTTTTTTTAATAAGCAAAATAAATCTAAATTCCATGAGGCAAAAGGACATACTCATACCTGTATATAGATGTGCACAGAATGATTGCTTCCTGCTGCAGTTCCTATATACCATAATACTTGTGGGATTTCTTTTCTGTTGCTATTATAACAATAATTCTAGTCAGGCTCATTCCTTTTGTAGTTGGCATAGACTAAAAAATAAACAATAAAAATGCAGGACAGTACAAAATTCGATAGGATCCTCATGGATAAATTGTAAAGAAATTGCACATTATTCTTGCATCAAAGATAGACAGGAAATTGAATTAGAAGAGAACTTAATAACCATTTTGCCTAGAAATATGTTTTCAGAAAAGGTCATATTTCTTATGTACTCTTTTCTCCTGATGTCCCATTTCCTTCAAAGTTACAGCTATTTATTTCAGAAATGACCACTGTGTCTAGGCCAACTATTTTTTTCTCTTCACTTTTAAAAGATAAATTTGACTAAAGGCATACATTCTGAAAAAGGTTCTGAGTTGGATCTTTATGATTTTTTTTTTAATCTGTAGTTTACAGATACAGCCTTAAAAATAAACATTAAAAACCTTTCTAGAGAAAAGCCTTACATTTTTTTATAAAAGTCTGTTGAGGTGGTTTTAAAGAACCTGTTTTTAAATATTTACTTTGTTTCTTCTCTAAAACTGATGAAAGAATTTGACTGTCTTTGCCTTGGAAATGATAATTAAATAATAACTAAGTAGATATCATGGGAATAAATATTTTCCACTCTAGTATTAGAGACTTGTTTCAGGTTTTATGGTACAGGAGCTGGGGAGACTTACAGCACAGTTTTATCTAGATAAACTTCAATGTAAAAAAAAAAAAAAAATTCTATCAAAGTACAATTATTAAATGGTATACTTTTGTCATACTAGCACCATCAATTGCTAGCATAAATTTTTATTGTTTGTCAAAAAAAAAAAAAAGTTTTGCTACAGAATATTCAGAAACTTGACACAGTTATGTAACCTATATACACATATTAGGTCTGAAAACTTTGGTATTACTGTCCTTGCATTTTAAACTTCTCCCACAATGGAACAAATTAGGGAGCCTCATCCCTAGACCTCCAGAAAAGACATGTTTGAGACCTTTCCATGTTCTTCCCTGTCCTCAAAAATCTTCACTGCTCCTTCTCCCACACTAAGGAAAGCAATATGCAAATCCAGTTCCTTCCTCTGTACAAGCATAGCTGACTCCTTTAGAGCCGACCAGACTAATGTGTATGGTGGGAACCTGATTTAATCTTACTACTCCAGAGGAACTTGTTCCACAATGTTATTCACTTTGCTACAAATGTTCTTAGAGATCTCGAACATACTGGCTGTGGGAGTGTTATTTCTATAAACTAAGATACAACTGGTTCTTAGCTTTTAGAATACCTCCAAATAACCTGGATGTGCTGACATTCTTCCTGCTCCATAAAAAGAGCTGTAAGAGGAGCAATGGCCTCTGTATGTGTGTGACTAGGTGTGTGAGATTCAGTTTTAGCTGATGAGAACAAACTGCTGTGCCAGTCTGAATGTTGAATAGAGCCCTTTCAAAAGAATGAAACCAGGATAAGCTGTAAAAGAAGTAACGATAAAGTAATGATTATGAAAAGCAATGTGAAATATTTATGAAATACTGTACTTCTGAGATTAGACTAGCCTAATGGCTGTCCATTTTACATGTGCTAAACAATTACTGACTACATTACTATTTTGCCGTCTCTAATAAGCAATTCTAGTAAAAATCCAGTATAATACTTAACACCACCTCAGTGATAAAAAAAGAGCATATTACTCCTTTCGAAAGGCATCTTTCACAGATATTTAGAGACGAGGGACATAGATGGTCAGGAAATACAACTTTTTTAGTGTAGTTTGAAGCATCTTACTCTCTATTGCTGCAACCCTACCAACAACACCAACACTCCCCTTCACTGCAGGAAATGTATTCTGTATGACAAGATTATGGCAAGTCATCTACTTATGGCATTGTTTTTTTCTCACTTTTTGGAGAAAAATGCACAAAGTTCTGAAAAATGCGTTAAAAGATCTGAATAAAGTTGGGACGGGCACCTTCTCTGATTCATCAGATATGCTGTAGTTCTGAATGTAGATTGCAACAGAATCTAAAACTAAGTTACTAAACTGAACCTACATTTGCGAGATGTATTTGAATCTTTAAAATTATAGCATAAATGAACATCCTTTACATGAGTGAGAGCACCCACTATATTCTTAAAGGAAGGGTCTCAAACTAACTTTATTTCATTCATGTTCATTTATATTTGTGGATTTACTGCCTTCAAAAAGTTGTTCATATTACTTTCATTTGCAAATTGGATTTTTGTGCATGGTACATATAATCTAATGCCAATGTAGGCAAAAAGAAGGGATTTAGATCTGAGAGAGCTTTTAAAATGTTGCTTCTTTATAATGATTATCCCGTGAAAATTGACCTCCTTCAAGACAGCTGAGAACAGCACTGGAAACATTTCAGATCTAGAATTTCAGATACTTAGATATCTTCTTTTTGCAATGATTATTCTTGTGTGTTTACTTGTTTGTGTTCCTTCCCCCCCCTAACCCCCCCATTTCTTTTTTTTTTCTGAGTGAAATGCATAGGTCAGAATGTCAGATTGTCAGAAAGTCTGATGTGCTTTAGAATCTGAGCTAGGGTAGAATCCACTGATCAGTTTTAGTCCTTCTGTTTCCAGCTAGCCTTTTTACACAACTGGCTACTATACACATTCTTCTACCGCGTCTCACTGTGTTTGGCTGTTTGCTTACTGTTCATCTTTAATCTTTTGACCATTCATTTTACACATGCAGTGCAGCTTATGGTTAGGTTTTGCGATGTCAGAAATAGTCCTCTACATTTCTATTTATTTGTTTATCTTCTCAGTGACTCACAATGAGTAAAAATGATAAGATTTCCAACATAATCTTATCCAGCACAGTATTGGTGAGACTTCTATTTACAGATTAGTCCATTGTAAAGTATGCCTTCAATTGCTCAAAGGCTGGAATTCACTAAATTGGCTTAAGTTATGTAATAAAAAAACAAGCAACATTCAGCAAGTTCTTGAATAAATAATAATAATAATATATTGAGATACAAATGGCTAACAAAAGTAATATTTCCATTATGTCTGTCACACAGGGAAACATAATTCATTTTACCTGTAAAAGTGCTGTGTAGAATTTCTTCTGCTACCTTTATACTGGTCTTGCAGCATTACATTTACTTAAGAATATTACTAATTTGTAAATTAAAATTACTAAATTACTAATTAGTAAATATTACTAATATTTACTTAAGAATATCACTAATGAACAACCAACGGGATGTTGGTACAGTTGAAATACCTGTCTCAGTGATGAACTTTACAAGCAGCTATCATGTGTCTTCTGGCTCTATTAATTTAGAGTAGGTATTAATAGTTATAATCCAAGTAAATGGGAAAAACTGTACAACATTTATTTAACACTCATTTGCATCAGAGAGCTACAAATTAAAGTGCAGAGTACTTATAATTCATTTTTCTTCATTGTAAACCTGTCAGTACAATGACTGTAGTTATATTATGTAATTTACACTGGCCACTAAACACTTCAAGAAAATGTAGGTAATTTGGTTTATTTCATGTATACTTTAAAACAGCTGTCCCACAGAGCGCCACTTCTTCTTAATAAGGGAGAAACTGCATGGGAAAAAATATCATTTAAGTAATTTTCCCAAACTTTCAGAAAAGTCTTAGGAGTTGGTGGGAGTGATTTGATTATTTGAGTAGGAAACAGGAAATTACATACTTGTTCTCTAATAAAATATCTTCATCTCTGCCACTTGTCTGGAAATATTATTGTTAGATGTCCTTCTTCTGTAAAAATTACAACCCATATTAAAGCCTTAACTAAATTATAGGAAAACAAAACAAAACAAAACAAAAAATCAGATTTTGAAAGCCAATTTTTGACCATTTCTTTTCATAATGTTTGTAATGTCTATGCTTCTGTCTTCTGGATGGAGCTTAAATATGCCTTTAAGTTGTAAAAATGTCAAGAAGCTGTTGTTGTGGTATTTACTGCTTTACTCTTGTCTGGGAGGAGAATAACGAAATGTTCATACAGTGAATGATCTCCTTTAAAGAATATTTTATGTCCAGCTTTCCAAATACAGAGAGGATTACTGAATATTTTTGTTATGGATCAAACTACGAATCTAAGTCTTTTAGAAAAAGTTCTTCAGAAATTGGGAAGAAACATATCTTGGGCTTTGGGAAATGTTATGAGAGGACCAGGAAAGAAGGCATTAGAAGTAGCTCTACAGCAGCATGGAACAGGTAATCTTGAATGCAATCACGCAGCATATGCAGGACAACCAGGGGATCAGGCCCAGTCAGCACGGGTTCATGAAAGGCAAGTCCTGCCTGAACAACCTCATCTCTTTCTATGACTGGCTGAGCTGCCTGGTAGATGAGGGAAAGGCTGTTGATGTAGTCTACCTAGACTTCAACAGGGCCTTTGACACAGCCGCCCACAGTATTCTGGAGAAGCTGGCAGCCCATGGACAGGTACACTCTTTGCTGGGTTAAAAATGGGCTGGATGGCCATGCCCAGAGAGTAGTGGTGAACAGAATGAAATCCAGCTAGTGACCGGTCACCTGTGGTATTCCCCAGGGGTCAGTGTTGGGAACCATCTTCTTTAATATCTTTATTGAAGGTTTGGATGAGGAAATTGAGTGCACCCTCAGTAACTTTGCAGACGACACCAAGTTGGAGGGAAGTGTTGATCTACTGGAGGGTAGGAAGGCCCTGCAGAGGGACCTGGACAGGATGGGTCAATGGGCAGAGGCCAAAGGGATGAGGTTCAACATGGCTAGGTGCCGGGTCCTGCACTTTGGCTACAACCCCATGCAACAATACAAGCCTGGGGGAGAGTGGCTTGAAAGCTGTGCAGAGGAAAAGGATCTGGGGCTGCTGATCTTGAGCTCACCTGAACTTGAGCTGGCAGTGTGCCCATGTGTCCAAGAAGGCCAACGGCATCCTGGCTTGTATCAGGAGTAGTGTAGCCAGCAGGACCAGGGAGGTGATCGTCCCCTTGTATTCTGCACCTCAAGTACTGTCTTCAGTTTTGGGCTTCTCACTACAAGAAGGACATCAAGGCCTTGGAGAGTGTCCAGAGAAAGGCTACGAAGCTGCTGAAGGGCCTGGAACACAAGTCCTTTGAGGAGCAGCTGAGGGAACTGTGGTTGTTTTTTTTTTTTTGTTTTTGTTTTTGTTTTTTAGTCTGGAGAAGAGGAGGCTCAGGGGAGACCTTATTGCTCTCTACAACTACCTGAAAAGAAGTTGTGGGGAGCTGGGAAGTGTGTTGACCTCTTGTTGAAGGTAACTAGTGATAGGACTAGAGGAAATGGCCTCAAGTCGCACACTGGGAGGTCTAGGTTGGAAATTAGGACACATTTCTTCTCAGAAGGAGTAGTCAGACATTGGACCAGGTTGCCCAGTGAGGTGGTGGAGTAACGGTCCCTGGGGGTATTTAATGAAATGTTGGACATGGTGCTTAGGGACATGGTTTAATGAGTGACATTGGTAGTAGGGTGGTAGTTGGACTAGATGATCTTTTAGGTCTTTTCCAAACTTAATGATTCTATGATTCTAAGAGCTAACAGTAGCATCCCTCTAAGTGCAAAACATCTGATTTTTCAAAGGTGTTAGTACAGTACAACTTAGATCATGTCAGGTACATGAAATCATGTGGTCAGCTGTGGTACACTATGGTACACTGTCAGGAGTCTAATACAAGTGATATTTTGCTAAGAGTACAGCTACCAGTGTGTAAGAGCAATTGATTATTTTGGGAATTATAGGGAAGAATATTTAATAATTCATGTTTTCATGCTGGTTAGTTGTACAAGTGAGAAATCTGTTAGTAGCAGGATGGCGTTTAGAGCATGAATTCCCTCTGTTTCACTGTTGTGTATAATCTAGATATCGTATATATAAGGACACCATTCTCCTTCAAATATGTCTATTACAATAGACTGGTTAAGCAAATATAAACAGAAAAGCATCATCAGATCATGTGTGAATAGTCAGTGAAGAACTCTGTTCCTTGATTTTCAGAGGGACTTCTCTTTCTGTCATTTTCCAATTGCAAACCAGAATCTAAAATTTAAACCACTAGAGAATTTTTGACAATGACAAAAATGTGTATTTTAAGTGGTTCATAAAAAAATAATATAACTATATTGGTAATTGTCTTTTTCATGACACTTAAAAATACTTCGCAATCATTAACTAATTAGCAGAGTACTTTTACAGAATAACATCACACAAATGCAGTGAAACTGTGTTGAGTCACCCAGCAATACTTTTCTTCCTAGCATAGGTATATATATATAGATTTAAGGACATATAATCTGTTAAATGTTTTTGCATTTACAATAAAGCTTGTAATCTTCTTGTCATTAATCCATTTCTGAAAAAGAAACAACAACAACAACAAAGTTATGTTTCTTTGTTTCTGTATCTGTAACATTCCTTCTTTCCTGAAGAAAGCTTTATTTCTATTAACTTTTGTTTTCTCTATTCTTTTAATTGTTTGATTTTCTGAGTTAGACTGGTTGAAGATATTTTGCTTGACTGATTTGAGAAGGAACTAATCTTCAAGGCTGTGTTTCATTTCTGTTTAGCAGAGGAGTTGAGAAGAAGGTGCTCTACCAACATCAGGCTCTGACAAACACGATGTATAGCTGACTGGAGTAGTTAATTCAGATGTTTCTGCACCTAAGAATAGGCACTGACATCAAGATTGAGTGTTCATATTAAGAACTGAAACTGCTTGCACAGTTAGTGAACATGAATGGAGGAAGCAAGTTCAGGAAAGCTTGTTCTTAACATCTTGTCTGATGGGAAGACACCCTGGAAAACAATATTCTAAAGTGGACAAAGGTTTTGCTGGTTTCACAATTTGGTGGCTGGGAAATTTAAACTGGAGGTCATGAGGCAAGAACCATCCATGTCTACTTTGGAGAGGAATTTCTGTGGGTTTCTATCAGGAAATAGTAGATAGCCATATTCTTAAATGCTTCTCATTTCCTATTTACATATATGGTAGTTAATGAATATCCAGGGAGCCTGCTTATATTAGACTGCTAACATTACACAGCAGTGGTTCTTTACAAGGAAAATATACTGAAAATCTTTAGATAAGGTTGCCATGCATGAGGATGTGATTTCGGCTTATTAGTCTTTAAATGTCATAATTTTGCAATACTTCAACTTTTCATAATGCTTTTTACCTCATCATTTTAGAGCATGAAGTCATCAAAACCACATCATTGAAACAGCTTTTAACACTCTTGCTGGCAACAGTGATGACTTCAGAAAAAAAAAGAAAAAAGAAAAAAAAAAAAAAAAAGAAAGAAAACTTTTTGTATTCATATGTACAACGTTATAAGTTATTGCTTATCAAGAAATCATTATTAGGGTGCTTTTCAGAGTTCAGATAACTTTCTTATTTGATATGCATCTAAATTGTTTTTGAATGTTATTCTAAAACACTGTTTTTGCAACATGGACAAGTGGAACAAGGAAGAACTGAAAACATGAAAAAAATATATTTTTAATATTATTCAAGCAATTGGAACATTAGTTGTTCATTCAATGGGATTTCCTTATTTTGTTTGATTCAGCTTGTTTATATACGCATAATACTAGTGTATGTTATTTGATAAGATAATCTCTAACCACTGTATGAAACTGAATTTTTAATTACATTTATTTGCGTATTAATATGAATTATTATGCCTTGATGTTTATGATTTTGAAATTGAACATACTAAGTTTAGGAATGTATTGTTGGAAGTACATTGTATGGGATATAAAAGAAATGCGTATAATGGATTCCACATGCTTTAAAGGATGTGTTCTATTACAGCTGTAAGCATAACATAATAATAAATTCAAGGCTGTTTTGAGCTATCATGCTCAGTCTTATATGCAGTATATATGTTATTTCACTATTTTTTAATAAGATTAGTTTTGTGAAGTTTAGAATATATATTGAAACAATGTATGAAACAGATAAAGTGTTTTTCAAAACGTGCATGTGCCCTTCATATTTACTGAAATCAAATTGAAAGTGAACCTGTAACCAGTCTATTCTTTTATTTATCATAGCTATGAGTCTGAAATTACTCCAATAGGAAATGTTAAATGATGAATTTCATGACTTATAGTGCTAGCCAGCCTTACATCAAATTATTATTATTTTCTTTCCAACTGGAAACACATTAAGTAGCAAAGTGATGGGTATCTACGTATTTGCAGCAAAAACATGTATCTTCATCCCATTTGGTTTGGTACTACATACTTAAATAATTTTGTGATAACCTAAATAAAATAAAATAAAATAAAATAAAATAAAATAAAATAAAATAAAATAAAATAAAATAAAATAAAATAAAACAAAATAAAATAAAACAGACTGTCAATATGATTGCTTACAAACCGAGTAACCATTTGGTGGACTTGGCAGTGCTAAATTAAAGATTGGACAAGACAATCTTAGAGGTCTTTTCCAACCTATATGATTCTATGAATCTATGATTTATCAAATATCATTGTATAATGTATGTACTATTAACTGCCTATGACCAATAGTGGAAGACAGTTTTAAACTAATTATAAATACATTCCTATTGTACTAAACAAGACCAAAAAAAAATTTAATTCTAATGTCATTGGAAAATCTAGATTTCTTGCAAATTAGTTTCTATCTGCCTATTTATTTATTTTTTAATATATTGACCTATGTAATTTTGGAAGGCATATTATATTTTAATATATTGATAAATAGGTATACATATATAAACTTCTTACTTAGATTTGATAGACTTTTTGGATTAAAAAAATGTAAAATTGTTATCATGAAGTTCTCATATAGGAATTCTTTAAGCTTTATGAAACATTTTGGTTACCACGGCAATAGTTATCAGCCACACTTTGATACAGGACAGAGTAGTGTAAAAATTCAGTCTGTAAGGTAAAGTTGATAAAAACGTCATACTCTTCTTTTAGGTGTTCTGAATCATTTAAAGACATTATTAAAAGACATGTGAAGACAAAGGTTTCACTAACAAATATATTTTTAATAATTTATAATGCATAGCAAAGATCAAAGCTTGTTGACATTAATGAACTGATTAAATGGATATGGTCTGTGTGTAGTGTATGGGAGTAAATTTGAAAGCACTCAACGAAAATTTTATTCAAGACACTTGCTATTGTCTCTAGCCCAACCTGTTGATGAGTGAATGACAGTAAAATGCTCCCTGGATTTTTGATGAGGACATAATGATCTGAAGAATGTCTCATCAAGTTAAAGCTACTCAAGCCAATCTGTTTAACCTTTTAAAACTTTAATACTGTGTGATTGTGATTAGAAATTAGTCTTCTGCCTAAGATAGGATAGAACAATTAAGCCTGGTCAACAGAACACTTCAGGTCTGTATGGCCACCCTCTCTAGGTAAACCCGTTCACATCTAGAAAGGCAGCTGACAAATGCACATGGAGAGCCTGTAGCCTTTGGGTAGAAAGGGCTGTGGGACTCAAGGCAATAACATACCAGTTCAGCTTCTGCCACCAGGCATCTATTGCATCATGTTCTGTTTTTAATATTGTCATCCTATAAAACTTGGAACAAGGTTCTTTAGCCCACAGTATATTTAATTCCTGTTTATACAGTGTGACCTGTGGTCAGTCTGTGGGGACTGAACCATCTAAGAGATTGCTTATCCTACTTCTCCTGGAGAAGCAAGGTTTACCTCAGTATGGATTTGCTATGTCTCAGTTACAAATAAGTCCCCATAATTAAAAGCATAATTTCCTTCTGTCATGTTTATACAGTCATTGCAAGTCTCATAATATTTAGCTGTAGTTTAGGAAGAAGAAAAAGAAACTAAGCTACCTTGATTTAGCATTAGTTTTTTCAACAGGAAACATCAGGGGCACTAGGCAGCTCAGAAGCCATTTTATGATTACAAAATAGAGTTAGAGTTTTAGCAATGTGTTTTTAGTTAAGGCTGTATTCAGTGAAATAGTAGCATGTTTAATATTTGAATGACCTTTTTATATTCCTGATGAAATTCATTGTAATGAATCAGAACACATAACACTTTTAGCATTTATGATTTCAGGCTGTTAGAGGATTGACTTTTTGTTGGTGTATACATTTGATTCATTATCACATGTTATTTCAGAATTGCAATAGAGATCATGTTCTTTATCTTCTCTTCTAAAAGAAAGCTTATACTTTCGTAGCATGTTTATTTCAAGGGACGGTAATGCAATGAGGAAAATTTGTAAAATATGTGTTGAAGGATTCTTGTGCTGGGTATCCCTGCCTTGATTACATGCATAATCTTCTTTAAAAAGAAAAGTGATGTTTTAAAAATGAGCTTTGTCAAAAGGTCAAAAGTGCTGAGTATCCATTGATTAACATTTAATCCAGAGCAGTTTTGGTATGTTTTTGAACATATATCCATATATATGTATACGCTTATAAATATTGTATGGTAGAAAATGTCTTCACAGATTCTTGCTCATCCTTATGACAGACAGTTAATACCTATAGTGATTGTATTTCAAAAACTGTGGCTGATGATAGAAATCCATGCTAGTCTTAGAAGTCTTATTTAACCATCTTTCAGACCCTGACAGTTACCCCTTTGTGACATCTGTCTCTTGAAATGTCCATTTTAGCAGCTGTTTTGTATGCCTACACATCTCTTACGATTACTTCTGGTCTTCACTTCACCACTGTTCAAAATGAAAGGTGCTCCCAGCATTGGGACAAAAAGTGCAAAAAGTGTTTATCTTTTTTTTTTTTTTTTTTTTTAAGTTCATCATGTTCTCACCTAAACTAGTGCCTCTTCACAAAAATAAAAATAATAATGAATAAATAAATAAATAAAAACAGGATCTACATTTCACCAACAGAGCTCCCACAATCTAGATAAGACATTGATTGGGAAATAAACTTGTATTTTTCCAATCATCTAGCAGTAAAATAAATGAAGTACTAAAAAGTTTCTAGCAGTATCATTGCTATAGTTTTCAAAACTAATATGGTGGAGGGATATTGTGTGGAATGGGAAGTGTAAGGATTTTTCACTTTGCTATTCTGTCACTTATTTGCTTTGACTTCCTTTTATAATTGGCATTTTTATCTGTTGTGCCTATGAAAATAAGTCTAAATTTTAATATATAAGCAGCACTCTGGTAAGCTTTGACGTTTCAGCTTTAGAAATTATATAATTAGTATTATTTGTTGTTTTGTTTTTCCTGGAAGAAAGGACAAAACTCTTTAGTGGCAATTTTTTCTTTTTTTCTCTGAGCAACAGAAAAAAGGCAACCTCATTCTCGAGATCATAACTTGACTACCAAGAAAGTGAGGCTAATCTGATAATATTTGTTATATTCAACATTTATTTGGAGAAGATTACATTGTCTTAAAATTAATTACCTGATGAAGATGGGAGAATCACATCTTTCACTATTCTTTAATGTGAATTAGCTATGCAATTTGAAATTTGTTCTTTGGATATTAAAATGTGTAAGTTTATCTTGCATTCTTGATCAATAAAGTAAAATTACTAAGGAAAAGTTTGAAATGTAGACAAACTTCAACTTTTTTTTTTTTTTTTTAATTTTAATTCAAATAACCAAAGTTTTGAACAGCTTCACTTCCAGCCTTTCCAGCTGAGTTCAGATGTTTGGATGTAACATAAATAAGTTGAATTACATATTTGATGTGGCATTCTTCTGTTCCTGTATTGCTCACAAACTTGACCTCATTTATGTAGCCCTACGTAAATTATACATACACACTTTTAAATAAGAAGCACATTGACTCTAATCACTGCTTGTGTGTGTGTATGTGTGTAGGTTATAAAACATTCAGAAGTCACTATCACTTATGGTTATAAGAAACTTGAATACTTTTCCTTATCTTATTTGTCACGTACTGAATCTATGAATCAGTAAATACTTTGACCATAGACAAAATCACATAGATATATATGCTTTATAGCTTAATAGCAAATAGCTTAATAGCAAATAACCTACAGTTTAATTCTATTTCAGAAAGCATAGATGTAAGCAAAATCCCCAGATTAGTTTTGCTACCAAGAAAAGTTTCTTCCTTTGTGTGAAAATCCTCATTGAAAAAATAAAATATGTGGGCAATTGCTTATACACTTCAAAGTATGTTTTAATATATATTTTGCCTTTTTTTTTAATTTTGTTTTGGTGCACAAGATAAATCATTTTATATATTTGATGTTTGATATATTTAGAATGTAAGACTACAGAGGTGCTTCAGATAGTAATGAGTTATTTTCCTAAAGGAAAATGAAAGTTATGAGTTTTCATCAAAACAGAAGTTTGAAATTATTTAAACTTTTTTAGGAAGCAGGTGGTGTTCAGTATACTTGTTACAAGTCTGGAAAGACAGATGATGGAGGAAGTGGAACAGATTATACAAAGTCCTTTAAACAGTGACATAGGTCACCATATGTGATTTACAATAACAGACTTTTAATTCAGAAATGTGTCAATTCCATTTCTTCTTCTTCTTCTTTTTTTTTTTTTTTCTCTGTAAATTCTCTAAATGAATTCTCTTTCTTCTCTTTTTCATATTTGTACAGTTAAGATACATTGTGTTTCCAAATATGCGTACTGTGCCTTGGTATTAAATACGGCTCTATACATGTATTATATTTCACCTGTATGTGTAGTCAACAAAAGAGAAAACATTCTTTTTCAGTATACATCTAGATCACAGAACTTTTCACTAACAGCTAGTTGTGACTTCTTTAAATTTGGCATATCATTTGGTTTTCTGTTCATAAATCAAAAGGAAAAAATCCAAGGCAATTAAACTATCTTCTAATAAGCTTATTGTTTCCTGCAGTTTTCAAAACCTATTACAAGTAACCATGTAGCAGAGATGCTTCATCAGTTTGATGCCATCTTATCACTAGCTCCCTTCCCCTGTCCTCCCTTCCCCAAATATACTTTGCTCATCAGGCGAGTTTGGTTGGTTTCTTGTTGTTAATTTATTAAATGAACTATGTGAATAATGCAACTTTATGCATTGTTTTTCAAAGAGGAGACAGTTTAGTTTCCATTTACATTCCACTTCCTTCTTGATGCGTAAAGTTAATTATCTTCATAATCATATTCTTTAAGATTTCTCTCAATTTCTATACTATTCCCCTTCCTCTCTCCCCAAATGCAGTTTGACAAGTTGCTGGCAACAAATGTTAAAGTGACTAATTACGTTACATCCTCTACATCTGTAATGTGTTGCAATGCAGACTAGAAAACTGGTTTCTGGCAGAGAACCCTGGCTTCAGGAACCAGGTCACTAATACACAGTGGCAGGATGGAGGTTGAATGCTGGTGCTTGATTGATGTAACGTGAACTACACTGAAAACGGCTTCCCTAGCCTTTCAGCTGAAGGCAAAGGCTCTATGTAAGTAGCCTCTAGCAAAGTGCAAGTGAATTAATCAGGAGACAATGGGAAGAAACTTGAAGGTTAATGTAATTTTGAAAGGGTCATTAAAAAAATATCTTAGCAACTTACATGGCTTTAAGAAATTACCATTATCATAGCACTACTGTTTCATAAAATTGGCATACTTTATTCAGCAATAAGCCTATAAGTAATGGTATGAGTGGATTGAGTACAAAAGTAAAAACAAGTTTAAAAGTTGAATGCATCATTTGTTTCAAGATAATATATTTTAAATTCTCACTATTCAAATATTCAGAAGCACTTGAAACTAGTTCTAAAGTTTAATTACCAAATCATGGTTGTTAAAATATGCTTCAGTTTTTAGAGATTGTTCAATGACAGGACTATTTCAGGCAAGTGCAAGACTTCAAATTGTGATCTTTTACCAAACAAGCACTTCTTGTAACTGTAATTGCCCTTGGGCTAGTGAATGCTACTATTACATTGATTTTCAAAATAATCATACATCTACTTGAAAATATGTTGTATATCTCTGATGCCTAACCTAAAGTAGTTCTGTATGATTATAGCTAATTAAATCAGATCTCAAAACTGTACTTAATTATGTTAATTTTTTGAACAAAGAGATCCAGCAACCTGTAGGTAAAGTCCGCATGGCATTTCCCACAGTTTCACTATGAGCTCAAGCTAGGATTTCATTTTATTTTTTTTTTTCAAAGTCATGTGTCCATTCTAGTTCAGTTTTAGAAATTTGTATCTCTTGGTGATTCTTTTTCACTTCAAATTTCAGCTAAGCATTGTTTCCCTTTGTTTTTTACCTAAGACAATGATGCCTAATGTGCATGCGTGCACGCACACACACACTACACAATCAAAAAAAAAAAAAAAAAAAAAAAGGCTAAGGTCAGACAAACCACTGGGTGGTTATAAAACTTTTCTCTTCTTCCAACCCTCCCCATATAACACTATAGCACTATAGATAAGGAAGTTTTGAGTGTGCATTGATATTTCCTAAGTTTTTATTTCCCTTTTCATTTTGTTCTGGTACCTTGGACTTCCATTCTTAGTGAAATAACAAGCTTACTTAAGTGTAAACCCATGGTGAAGAGGTAACTTGCACAGCTGACCTGCTACCTGAAGATAATACAGAGAAAAAACAGACAACATTACTGGGTTTGCATCGGTTAAAATATTGTGAGAATGGTCTCAGGCTGGACCAACTGCTCCAGAGACAGAGCTTGCTCCTTTTAAAGTGGCAGTGAAGTTGTAGGCATTCTTATTTCAGTAACCTCCAGGTCTTCCTAAGGAAGAATATGTGGGGCTGTGTAGGTCTTGCAAATTGATCCACTTTAAAAATCTGTAGAAATGATTTATGCTGAGGAGTTCAATATAGACTGCTGTGAATATTTAAAGGGTTGGATGTAAACAAATATATAGATGAATACAGACAAAACTGCTGAGCAGAAGAAAAAGAAAAAAAAGGAAAAATTTAAGTGGTTACCTTATGTCAGACTACTTTAATACTTCTATAAGCAAGTATTTTTCAGCACATAGAGGGAGATTTTGCACATTTTAATTATTGCTTTTCAAAGAACAACTGTTCTTTCTGCTAATATACTTTTTTTTTTTTTTTCCATCTCAGTCTATTTAATTTCCTTGAATTTATTACTTTCATTAGAGATCAGTAAGATGTCTACTAATTGCCCAACTTTTAGCCAAGCCAATATTACAAAAACGTGGTGTTGTTAACCCCATCTGACATTCTTTATTTAAGAATTTATCTTTTTGTTATTTATCTTACCAATTACCACAACCTGTTTTTTCTGTGTTCAGCTCCTGTCTTTTTCCATTTGCATATTTCCAAAACATAAACAGCAGAAGATGCAAATTATTGATAATTAAATAAATAGACAGGGTGTGGAAAGGATAAGTTAAAGCATATCTGCAGACCTGTGAAGAAAACAATTTATAGAGAACAATACAAAAGTAGAAATGTCTACAAATGAGATAAATCTGTTATAGTAAAAGCATCTTAAGGTGCATTTGCAATAATGAAAATGCTAACATGAATGCAAATTATTTCAGAATATCTGACTATTCTTAATTTCAAATTATTATTTTTTTCTCACATAATTTGTAAAATTATGGAATTCTCTTGTAAGAAGTCATTCTTGAGATTGAAAACACATTTTAGGTTTTTCTAGGTCCACTGCCAATGTTCAGCTATTCTATCAGTCACAAGCAGCTTTTAGTATGTCAGTATTTTGTTGAAAAATGACAACACTTGGAGGAGAAATTGACCAATATTTTCTTTACAAAAAGTTTAACAGGCAAAAAAGCATTTTACAAAAGGTCCAGACGTCCTTTCCAGCCTCAAACATTCTGTGATTCTGTGATTCTATGATTCTATGATTCTGAGATTCCACAGACTACATTCTTAGAAATTCTCTTTGAAATAACCACATATTCCTGAGGTATTCTTATTAATATATGGATAATGCAACAAGTACATGAAAAAGTTATATATTTTTCAGCAACACTTTCTATTCTAAAAGACTTATGTGACCCTGCTTTTAATATCTCTACAAAATTTGTTTGTGAAACGTGTTTTTGGAAAACTGCATATGATGGCTTTCTAGCACAATTTACTATACAATCGAATTTGTTTGCTTTTCCTTGCACTACATTTTTTGTTCTCCGGTATATGTTTGGTTTGGGGTATGTATTAAAGTTAATTCTCCCCATTTCTCATCTTTTCCTTTAAAAAAGGCTGATGGGAGGCAGAAAAGAGGTGCATACATCAAGGGACATACATTCACTGTGATGCTTTTTGCCTTCACATTGCTTCTTAGCATGGTATCTTTTCCAGAAAGAAATGACCATGGCATGGCTCCAGGCTTCTTCCACAACACTTTTTTTTTTTTTTTTCCAATTTTGTGCTTACTGATTTCTGATAGCTCAAATCCAATAGTACTTGGAAGCTAGTTGTTTTCCCAGAACTCAAGGAATGGTATATCTGTTTGTGTACTGTATGCATGTTTCATACTTCAAGTATGTTTCTTTGCTTGTTTTTCTGTTTCTGTCATAAATGAAATATAATCCTTTCAAATTTATCAGAAGAAAGTAGTCTGGCTGAACAATACTTAATTTGTAGCATATTGATGAATGATTTTATATATTTATGAAGAATAAATATGTATTTGTGGAATTAGTTTTGGAACCCACAAGTATTTGGTAAATTTGGTTCTATCAAAATAACTATCAAAGTAATGATAGGGGAGAATCAAAACTGCTGCAATAATTTGAAGATTTGCATTTATACATGAAGCAGCCATTTCAGTAGAATGTGTGATGTTGTCATGGTTTCCTCCACTCTTCCTTACACAAAGTGAATTTGGGAGGGATTTGCTTCTCTTTCTCATTCTCTTTATCAGTGAGTATGCTTGAAAATTATGCATATTCCTAAGTACAGAAAGTACTTTCAAATTTCGGGAGTGTTGTTTTTTAGTCTTCTTTTGTTGTTGTTGTTGTTGTTGTTATTTATTTTATTTTGGTTTGGTTTCATTTTAATTTGTTTTTTACTTTCTTTTGAGCCTTCATTTTGCTGTTTTCTACATTTGCAGTTTGTGATTATTCCATTCAAAGATTAATCAAAGTTAGTGCACTACAGCCTATTAAGCTTGTCACCACTCTAGCTGAGGTACCCATTCTTTTTTATACTACCTCATATTGTGAGTTCCACAGTGATCAGCTCTAAATACTGTAATGAGGCTTGGAGTTTGTATTAGACTAAAAGGGAAAATGAGCAGCGAGGAGGGAAGCAGACGAACACCATAAACATGTTACTTCCAAAAAGTGATAGTTTTAATAATTATTTTTTTCTTTTTTAGTGTATTTTAAAAAATCCATTACTTACTTTTGGCACTGATCATCAGTAACACTTTCAATGTTACTTCCCAGGGTTATATGTTATGAACCAGTCATGAGAAGGACCTGTGACAGCTTTTGAAATTTTAGTGATTATCACTTATAATAGTAAAAATTGTACCAGTTTGAGCTGTATTGTAGTACAATGCAATATAGAAGAAAACTCTATGTGCCACCAAGATTTCTAAGTAAACTAAATTTCCGGTACAGGCAATTTCTGGATCTTCTGTGGGAGAAGTTACATGGAAGAAAACGTCGAATATTGTGACTACGGATAACTGAGATATAGTCAATTCTGAAAGGAAATAAATTATTCTTTATGCTTTTGACGCATATTATGACTCTTTGTACATGATGCCCGGTTTTCCTCAATACTCAGATGTTGTGTTCTCTATGAATATAAAACATTTATAAAATCATGCTTGCTATAATGTAGATGTATTTTTATTTAAAGTCTAAGAAATATGTAAAGGATATTTTTTTGACTTCTTTCTTTCTGGGTTTATCTGACTTTGTTTTGGAATTTAATACAGAAGCAGAAGATAGAGTCTATTGTTTATTTGTCTCAGAAAATCTTCTTCCCTGAACAAAGGCTTGCTGACCTGTCTGGGGAGGTGTTGAGTTTTTTGAGTTGATGTTTACTCCCTAAATTTTAATACTAACATAGAGGCTATTTGATTGCTGAGTATTTAAGATTATTGAATAGGGATGCTGGTCTTTATTGTCCAGTGTTCCTATACAGTGCACTGCATAACAAAGATGTGACTAATACTGCAGGATAATAACTTTTTGTTGTTGTTGTTTTCTTTCTCTGCCTAAAGGAGACTGATAATATAATAGCTGCTTTCCACAGCTGTTTGTGGACTGAAATTTTCTATTGTTATCAAAAACTGAACACAGAAGCCACAGGACTGAAATATTTTTAAGGAAATATCTTCCAATCAGAATAAGAATGAGGATTTTCTCATGATAAAAAGCTTTTCTTATTCCCTTTAAAATTTAATTTGACACCTGTAAAAGCTGAAATATATCTCATTCAATCTTTTTCTTTCTCTGTTTCCTAATAGGAATATTTCAATTTTCTTCATGTTGCTGCATTTCTAAATTTTTAAGTTCAAATTATTTTATTTTTGTTATTTCCTGGCTAAAGTGCCAACTATTTTCTTTATTTTTTTTTCATGTCTGTAACATAGCAGGTTAAGCACTTTGAACATGCAAAGTCAGGCACATAGACCAGAAGTAAAGAGTATTTGTAAGCAAAATGAATTGTTGCACACTCTACATTGCATATTCCTTTTCCACTGGGAAAGAGCCTAATTTCCTCTAAAATTGTGTTGTTTTTTTCTTTAGCACTTTTCAAGCAAGTCACTTTCTTTCTAGAAATTTAGATAACCTGTTCCTAGATTTACACTTCCTCTGGCCTAAGATATTTAATTATGAAGAGGAATCAACCAATATATTTGTTGTAAATTTGCAATGGTAGAGATTATGCAAATAAATAGTATTTCTTGCAAAAGAAACATATAGACTAATATGCTGATATTCTAGTAAGCATTAATTTCCTTACTTCATACAGTAAGCTTTTTCCAACCACTTCTGTTTCCCAAGAAACATAAAGGAAGGGTTCTTTAAAGAAAGTGTTAACTAAAGAGAGAGAAGTGTGCTTCCCACTTACAGAATCTGAAAAAGAAACAATCTAATGTGATCTTTATTGTCTGCTACCAGTATTGCTTTTAACAATGTTTGTAATTAAAAAAAGGAGTTTTTTCATCATTTTTAAATTATTTTGTGTAACAGGAGCATTATTTCCGGTAAGATGTTCTGGTTTTGGACCTTACTATAAACACACTTTATTAAATAAGTATATAAACATTTCTTCTTACAAGTAGGGTTTGGGGTTGTTGTTTCTGTTGTTGTTGTAGTTTGTTTGTTTTTTCACCAAGCATTAAATTATTGTTGTGTAGCCATCGGCTCTGGTAACATTTCTGCAGACCAAATGCTTATGATGTCTAATCTCTGTTTGCTGCCAAGTAACTCCATGCTATGTGCTAATATAACATCTGCCCTACTGGGTTTGTGTAGAAAGCTTTATTCAAAGTTTGGTATATCACCCAGGCAGTTACTGGCAGATATTGTTCTCCAGCATGTTCTCCATGTTCTTTTTATAAGGACTGTGTAACTTTTTTTTTTTTTTTCTTTAAATGTGGTATGGTAGACCTTAATTTCTGATAATCATGTTACAAAACAGAATTCTATGGAAACTAAAACTTGAGTACTTAAAATTCATACAGGCTTTGTATAAAAATAATGCAAATCTGAAATGCTCTGTGCCAGGATGTTAGCTGCCTATATGCACAGTCTAGAACCAGCCAGAACATCTGTATGTTAAACTGTAGAGCTGTGCACTACAATTTGTACAACACAGACCCCACTTCCATGATTATCCTCTCTGCATATCAACTACACAGGACACCCTGAAAATTGTCCAGATTTTCTGAACCTGACTATGAATGCAAATAGTTACTAAAAAGAAACCAGAGAGAGTTTGGTCTTTGTTATTGTGTTTCCTTACACTCACAAGAATGACAGACTCACAATTCTACTGAGACAGAACGCTGCCTCTGGTGATTGTCTGGTCCAACATCCTGCTCATAGCAAGTTCAGGTTCAGCAAGGGCAGTTTGGTCAGGGCTGTGTCCAGTCAGGATTTCAATATCTCCAAGAACAGAGACTCCATGACCTCTCTGAGTAACCTGTTCCTGTGTGACCACCCTCACAGTGAAGGTGTTTTGTTTGTTTGTTTGTTTGTTTGTTTGTTTTATGTTCAAGAGAAATTTCCTGTATTCTTAGTAAACTCCCTGTTTAAATTTAGTAAATTTCCTGTACATCCTGTGTGTACCCATTGACTCTTATCCTGTTACTCGGCACCACTAAGAGTCTGGATCTCTCATCTTTACTCCTTCTGTCAAGTATTATTATACATGGACAAGAACTCCCTGAGCCTTCTTGTCTCCACGCTGAACAGTCCAATCTCTTTCAGCCTATCCTTCATATGTCAGATGCTCCAATCCCTTAATTATCATTGTGGACCATCACTGAATTTGTCTCATTTTGTCTATGTCTCTCTTGTACTGGAGAGCCCAGCATAGGATCCAGCACTCCGGATGTGTTTCTTGGGGGCTGAGCAGAAGGGAAGAATCACCTCCCTACATCTGTTGGCAACACTCAGCTTAATGCAGCCCAAGATGTCATTGACATTCCTTGCTGCAAGGGCACAGTGCTAGCTCATGTCTGATTCATTCCCAGATCCTTCTCTTCCAGGCTGATTTCAACTGCTCAGCTCACAGCCTCTGCTGAGACCTAGCGTTGTTACTACCTAGGAGCAGAATTTTCATTTCCCCTTGTTGATAAGGTTCCTGTTAGCCCATTTCTGGCTAGCCTGTCACGGTCCCTCTGAACGTCAGCACACCCATCTGCTACTATGCTCATCAACAACTCCTCCCAGTTTTGTGTCATCTGAAAACTAGCTGAAGGTGCACTCCATCCCATCATCCAGGTTACTTCTTCACTAATGAAGAAGATAAACAGTAGTGGGCCCAGTATCCAAGGGCTACAACACCAGTTGTGCCACCAACTCAACTTTGTGCTCTTTATCACACTGCTCTGAGCTCAGCAGTTCAACCAGTTATCAGTCCACCTCACCGTCCACTTAGTCAAATTTTCATCATTTTGCCAGTGAAGATGTGAAAACAGTGCCTTGCTGAAGTCAAAATGAACAACATTCACTGCTCTCTTCTTATCCCCAGAGCTAGCCATCTCATCACTGAAGACTATCAGATTGATTAAGCAAAATTTCTCCTTTGTAAATCCATGCAGACTGTTGCCAATAATCTTCTTGTCCTTCATGCATTTGGAAATGGTTTCCAGGCTATTTTCTCTAGCATCTTCCTAGGGATCAATGTGAGGTCGGCCAGTTTGTGTTCCCCAGATCCTCCTTCTTGCCTTTCTCAAAGATGGTAGTGAAACTTGATTTCTTATAGTCTAAAATAGCCCAGCTTGAAGGCAAAAAGCCTGCCATAATAGAGCAGATCTAAAATGTCTGCCTAAGAGTACCAGAGTGTTAATTTGCACTCAGATCAAAGTTAAAAATAAATAAATAAAAATAAAATAAACTGATTGCAAAAGTAGAAAATAAATATTTTTTCTCGCTTAATTTTTGAGTCACAAGATATGATACTATGTTCAAAATTCTAGCAGAACAGAGGCAGATTCAGAAGATTTAAATCACTGAAATGACTTGAAAAGTAAATGAAAAAGGTATACAGATCCATGACAGAACTGGAACAGAGAGAATGAGAACAGGTTGCCTTTTAAATCATGTGATTTTGAAATAGAGAAACAGAATTAAAATGTTGAATACAAATCCTAAAGGAGGAAAGTCAATGCCATTAGTAAGAACTTTAATTGCAAGGCTTTTAAATGTCAGCTGGAAGGATGTCATCAATGTCATCAATGGAAGGATGGAAGTGGTCAGGGTGCATAAGGTCCTATTCCCTTTATAAGGCCTCCTCAGAGACTGAGAAATCATATTCTGAAATGTCAGTATTATCAGCAGAAAGATTTAATTATGGAAAAAGTCTAGAGTATCTAGAATTTGTATTCAAAGGTCATGGGCTACAGTATTTCCAAGAACTATCTGCCTGAACTTATTCTCTCTCTTTCTTTCTCTCTCTTTGTCTGAGAAAGTAGTAAAAGCACTTCAGGAGGAGATTCACACATATTAATATTCATTTTGTAAAACCAGTGTCCTACAATAAATATGGATTAAAGAAAATACACTCCAGTTAATTTAGGTTTGGCATCTAAATCTGAGAGAGATTATTATACAAAATAACTAATCATAAATGGAAAGTAATGTTAAATTTGAAGGTAAAAATTTAAAGATTGTGTAAGAATCAAGAAAAAGAAAAATCAATGAATAATAAAACTCCAAATTCAACTGAAAAGGGGGAAAGTCAGGCTGAACAAGATATTGTAGGTATCCCTGATTAATTGGACAATGCAATGATTATTAAAGTGAGATTTACTGGAAGTCATCCAGAAGGCATAGAAAAGTATTTTTTAAGAAAATAAGTGTTTGAGTTAGTTACAGAGAATATAATGGTATTATACTTTTTTATTTTTCTTCCACCTATACTTCAATTTAGAGACAAATGAAAAGAGAATAGACTAAAGGAAATTATGTAAGAAGGGGATGATATGCAGAGAAAATTTATTAATGTGTGTGGCAGGATGCTTGCTTGACATTACATCATAGAATCATAGTATCATTAAGGCTGGAAAAGACCTAAAAGATCTTCTGGTCCAACCATCTACTATCTACTACAATGTCACCCCCTAAACCATGTCCCTAAGTACCACAGCCAACCTTTCCTTAAATCCCTCCAGGGACAGTGTTTCCACCACCTCCCTGGGCAACCCATTCCAATGCTCTGTCTCCTCATTTCCATCATGAACCTCCCCTGGTGCAACTTGAGCTCATTCCCTCTAGTCCTATCACTAGTTATCTGAGAGAAAAGGTCGACCCCCAGCTCCCCACAACTTCTTTTCAGGTAGTTGTAGAGAGCAATAAGGTCTCCCCTGAGCCTCCTCTTCTCCAGACTACACAAACCCAGTTCCATCAGCTGTTCCCCATAGGACTTGTGTTCCAGGCCCTTCACCAGCTTTGTAGCTTTTCTCATTTGTTCATGCAAACCTCATGATTTATATAACTCTCTGTTTTGCTTCATTAATATATAATCTATTCAGATAGCCCAAATGTAAACTATACTGCATATGTTTCTGTTTGAGTCACAAGCCTTACACAAGATTTGTAGAGCTTCACAGCCTAACAATGGCATCTAAACACACAGATGAAAGAGCAAAAAATACTCTAATTGGTTCAAAATACCCCAAAGTATTTACAGTAAGGGTCATAGATCCCTCAGAAAATCATGAATATGGGCTGCCAGACTTAAAAAGTGATAGAAGACCATCTCCAAAAGATTTTAATTTGTCTTGGAATAGACGCAGTAGTTTAACTGAGGTCAGCTGGATTTATTTCATCCTGTTTTCACATGGTTGAAAAGACCATGTGAAAAGAAATCTCTGTGTAGATAAAACTGTAGAACAATCTAAATTCAAACCAGGAGCACAGTAATTGAATACTAAAACGTTAATTGCAGTGGTGTTCTTTGTCCTCAACTTATTTTGTCTTCCAGTCACCATTACAAGCGCAGAAAGAATAGTTAGAGGCTGAACAATATGCCACATCCCACTGACATGGTTAATAAGAGTGCCCTGTAGCATGTGATAAGCAAGAGGTGTGGGGCTCTTCCTCAAGGAATATAAATACTGTTATGCAAAATAATCCACTTAGGGCACTCTGGCATGAGCATGAACCAAAGGCCTCATGTTAGCCAGTAATATAAACATGACAAAACAAAATTCCTGCTGAGTGAAGTGCTGCTGAGCTTCACCAATAAGCTTAAATTTTGGAGAATCTCCTGGTTAAAATGCTCCTAGATATGTGGCTTTATTCTTCTGTTAAGAAGAGCATTTATTTTAATTAAACACACATAATATATCAAACGTTCATTTAAGACAACAACAGCAACAACTACCATGTTCAACATTTCTCATTTATTAGAGATTATCTGATATCTCTTAGGTGGAAGGGGAGGAACAAACTGAAGAGACCATGCAGACAGACCACTCTTCAGCATGACATCCTTTTCATAGAGCTACATAGAAAGTCTCATTTCAATAATCTTGCTTTAGGAATTACTGTTTCACAGAAAATAAATAAATAAATAAATAAATAATGTTGCAATGCTTAGAAACTTTACGGAAGATAGAAAAATAATTTAAGAAAGATAGAAAATAATTTAAATAATTTAAATAATTTAAAAAATAATTTAAGAAAGATAGAAAATAATTTATTTTGGACATTTTACATTTTTTACCCTTTTACCCATTTTATTTTATTTTATTTATTTATACTTTTTTTTTTTTTTTTTTTTGTATTTTGTGTATCTTTTGTGTATCTTTGCAGGGTGGGGTGAGAGGGTTGTCCATACAAGAACATTCTCTTAAGATCAAAGCCTTGCTTTCTTCCTTCCTCTCTGCTTTGTTAGAACAAAATATGAATTTTAAATCTTCCGCACAAAGAACTCTTCCATACTGTCAAGATATTAGGCTGATATTTCAGTCAGTGTTTTAACTACATATATTGTTTGGTTCTTTTGTATTTCAAGACATTAGTATCTGCAATGAGAGCATTTTGATTATGAGAACCTTTTCCTTGGAGATTGCTGGAAAATGCCACTGTGTGTTCAAGAAAATTACCAGATAAAAAGAGCAATATATACATCTTCTACAGTCATAGGGGTAGTGTAAATGTCACAACATATTCGATTAGATGTGAGTATGTAATAAAAAAACAACATCTAGATGCATCTGTTCTCCTCCAGTATTCAACCTGATGTTGATCACAGGGGACTCACAAGCTTAAAACATTATAAAGAGCTTCCTGGCAAACCTTTCAACTTCATGCTGTCTCATAAGTTTTCATTTTTCAATGTTTCTCCCTTTCCCAACATACCTCATTACAACTTTTTTTTTTTTTTTTTTTTCGTAACAATAGCATCTTTATTTGCATAACAATGTCATAGTAAAAAATATTAAATATTTATTATTTATTAACTTTATTACTTACCACCTTACATGCTACTACAGTTTAATACAGGAAGTGCTGGGCTTCCTGTGTAGTAATGTAAATTTACTGTACTGCATTACATAGTACTATACATTGATTACTGAAGAGGAGAGGAGAGGAGAGGAGAGGAGAGGAGAGGAGAGGAGAGGAGAGGAGAGGAGAGGAGAGGAGAGGAGAGGAGAGGAGAGGAGAGGAGAGGAGAGGAGAGGAGAGGAGAGGAGAGGAGAGGGGAAAGGGAAAGAAAAGAGAAGAAAAGAAAAGAAAAGAGAAGAGAAGAAAAGAAAAGAAAAGAAAAGAAAAGAAAAGAAAAGAAAAGAAAAGAAAAGAAAAGAAAAGAAAAGAAAAGAAAAGAAAAGAAAAGAAAAGAAAAGAAAAGAAAAGAAAAGAAAAGAAAAGAAAAGAAAAGAAAAGAAAAGAAAAGAAAGAAAGAAAAGAAAAAAGGAAAGAATATTACCTTATTTTGGAAAAACAAACAAACAAACAAACAAACAAAACAGTAGAACGAATTAGGTATGAGAAATAAAGACAATTTTCATTAATATGTCCTCATCAATAGGGTTGGTTGGTGATTTTATAGTATGTGGTAAAGAGAAGACAATGAGAAAGGCATAAACTGAAAAAAGAGGCAGAATTTTTGTCTCTAAATGCAAGATTTATGGAACATTTCAGCAGATAAAAGCTGATCTTCAACCAGTCATTGTGATAACTAAGTCACATTTAGGAGTCCGTTTGTGATCATATGCTTCATGCATATATCTTTATTATCCTTATATGGATCTACCCTCAGTTTGAACTGCTTGAATCAGGGTATAATGAGGCTTGTCCACACACAGTGAGGCAGATTTCAGAGTGGGACTGCTGTGAAATTCATGGTATATGTGATTTTAAATGATGTCTGTGTGAATGAAAACTAATCTGTTTTTAACTAAAAGATTATATTTACATTATTAGAAGCCTCAAACACGTATGAAGAATTTCCCTTTAATAAAAGATCTGGCCATATATTGATTTTTGAAAGACTGTTAACGTCCCTAGTGGTATATCTGAATAGGTAGGTCTGCTTTAAAAGAATTAAACAAACAAACAAACACACAAACACTTGCATGCATTATTTTTATTATTTTTGCATTGCATAAGTTTTGTTATGCTCACAATTACTCAAGAGATAATATCCAATCAAGAATATCCAATACTGGATAGTATTGAGATCTCCACGTGGACAGTGACTGTGTATAATATTGTTTCAAGACTGAAGGTTCAGGCTGAACATATTCATATTTAGTTTTATTGCAGTCTACCAGATGATCTTTGAGGTCTTTTCCAACCTTAATGATTCTATGATTCCATATGCTGCTGCTATAGGGGGAGTCTTATTCCCAGAGTTGTGGCCTCTGGCCTATGCCAAAATAACAAAATGAAGAGAGGAACAGAAAAGTAAATAGTAATGAGGCAAGTAAAGACGTGGCATATCTTTCTGAACTGTTGGATGAATTCAGACAAATAACGTGGACTTCAAGAAAATAACTCCATCTTTTTGGTTTCCTTTAATTTCAGAGTAGGAATATATACATATATATATATATATATATATGTATACTTGCATAATAATACATTATTTTTTCCCTATTTAATCCTGTACTGTATTTGTAATATATTCTAGGGCCATTCTAGTCATTCTCTCTAAAAGCAAACTGAGTTCATAAACAGAAGAGGTTTAATCTCTTTGCATTACTTCACGTCTCAAAATGGTCAGAAGGTTTTTCATTTTCAGAAAATAAATTTTACTTCAATGAAATAGCTGAACAAAACAGTTCTAAAATACAGAAAACTAAAAATGACAAAGCAAGGCAAGCATTTTTGGGAATTTATTTTCTTGCAGGAATTGTCCTGGCTTTCCAGCCAAGAAATTGCCTTTCTGAGTTGTAGACAACTCCACACAGTCCTGTCTGCCCCTAAGAAATGAAGACTGTTTGTTATCATCAGAATTTCCTAAGAAGAATCTGAATGCTTTGTAAAGCAGACATATACATAAATCTTTGGCTTGTGCATTTTTTTATTTATTATCAGGCTTGTAAGCTTTGAAACAACGTAATTTTTTGGTGTCCATATTAGTGACATTCTTATGTACATTCCAGATTCCTTTTCTTCATTGGCTACATGAATTTCTAAAAAGTGCCCAGTCTCTTCAAATAACTGAAATTTGAATAGAGCAAATGTATTATGTGACCGCAGACAGCTAAAGTTAAAGATGTAGCTTAGAAAGAGAAGTGTGGAAGGAGGCAATGTAAAAATATCATCTTCTGGCTAGTTTCCAGCTGTGTGACTGATTGCAGTGGCTCTCAGGTGCATTACCATAAGACAAATTTTCAATGCCTTTTAGAAGTACATCCATTCTGATAGACATAGAATGTGAATTTTGGTACTTTCTCTTTGTGCACGATCAATCTATCTGCAGCTGAACAATACCTCTAAAGTTAAATATTAGTTTTAATACAGTTTCAGAGTTGGTAACTCCACATATGATTTTATTTGTTTTTGTTTGTTTGCTTTAGTTTGGTTTGTTTTTAATGAAAAGAAAGTTTGACACATATTTGTTTGTAAACCATTCAGCAGTGATTGCTCAGAAATCAAAGAAGGGTTGTAAACTTGATTTATGATCCAATATTTCTTTTTCTTTGTGAGAAGCTGACCAAACATCCCTGCCCACTTTTTTTTATTATTCTTTTTTTCTTTTTTTTTTTTCTTTTTTTGAGAGAGTGACCCACCAGTTTTTGTTAACTTTACCTAGAAATTTATTGACTGTTAAGTGGGGGATGAGATAGAGGAAGAAAGAAGTAGGTGTGAGAGAGGAAGGGAAAGGAAAAGGGGAAAGATGGGAGGGGAAGAGAGATAATGTGAATCCATGCATCTGTAGAGAATAATGTCCAGGAATTAAATTTCTTTCCAAGGAATTTGACAATGCCTTGTGTAAGAACAAGCATAGGGATATGAACACTGTTCTCCCTGTGTGACAATCACGTAGATTGTAGTGGGAAGAGGACCATCTCTCTATTTTTTGAAAACATTCAAAAGAATTTTGTTTCTTTGCATGTAGTACAGAACAGGAAGTGCTTTGAAATCATGAATGTCTTTGTAGGATGTAGATACTACTGCCTTCCTACTACTATTCATTAAAAATAAAAGGACTACTTAACTTCCTAAGAGGCCAAGTATTGTTGTGAGTTTAGTATACATATTTTTTAATTTCTTGCCATTTAGTAAAAAATTAGGAAGAAAGGAATAAATTCTGGTTTTGTCGTCCAGTTTACCAGATATCTGTATCTGAATATACCCTTCTGAAAAATGTGTTCATGTTGAATAGCCTGTGGATTGACTCAGTTAAGAATACACATCCCGTGGTCTGAAGGATATGAAACAGCAAGTAAGAGACAACAGGTCTACTTCAGGGTTTCTAAACTATAGAAGGATTGCATAAACTCTGTGCTGCCAATAAATGTTGTTATCTGCAGACAGTGTAAACCTGAAAGTGAGAGGGGTGGCTGGAAAACTTCTCGCCTCTGAATTGGTCTACATGGATTAATTGCCCAGAAAGCATGCATATATTTGTAGTCTAATAAATAAATAAAAGCCAAGTGGTTAAAGCCTCTTTAGTAAGGAGGATGGTGGCTGCAAACTAAATGGCAACTTCCTTGTACTCTCCCTTAGTTGCCTGCTCCTTCTTCCACTGGACATAAACTCTCTTTTTCTCCTAAATACACAACGAATGTTCCCTGCTCAGCCATGCCAGTTTTCTTCCCTGACGGCTCATCTTATGGCATGCGGGAACAGCCTGCTCCAGTGCCTTTAAAAGACTGTGCCTTAAAAGACTTCCTTCTTGAGGCGAGTCTAGCCTTTCTGGACCCCTCTGCCCTTCAGGACTGACTCCCAAGGGACCCTCCCTACCAGTGTCCTGAACAATTCAAAGTTTACCCTCCAAAAGTCCAAGGTAGCAGTTTTACTGACCCCCCCCTCCTGACCTCACCAAGAATATGTACATACATATATATATTATATATATATATATATACACACATGGACAGGAAAAGTTGTGATTAATGGGGATGCACTGAAATGTGTGGGACCCAACCATAGATGGTATGTAATAATGGGTAGATGGTATGTAATAATGGGTGAATATTTTCCTGGTTTTGGCTGGGATAGAGTTAATTTTCCTCCTAGTAGCTGGTATGGTGCTTTGTTTTGGATTGAGAATAATGCTGATAACATATGGACATAAGCCAAGCACTTTTGAGCTTCTCATGCTGTCCTGCCAGTGAGGCTGGGGGTGCAGCATGAGCTGGGAGGAGACAGACCCAGGACAGCTGACCCAAATTGGCCAAAGGGACATTCCATACCATATGACATCATACTGAAGAATTATTTAATAACTTCATATTTTTCTTCAAGTATGACCCATCTACATGCTACTAGTATGGGATAACTTGTACTTATTCATTTAGAAATATGAAGCTCTTAGAGGCCTGAAGTACAAGACCACAAAAGTAATGTCTGTCTTTGCTTAAACTGGAAGAAATACTGTTTTCTAATCTACTCATTTGTTGTATTCAGATGAACTCAATCAGTTAATATATCTTTACTTACAATGAGAAAACTTTGTTTGCTTGAAGAGTCTCAAAACAGATTTAGAACAACAGTGACTCAGAAAACATTATCTGATGAATGGTAATTGAATTGAGAATGACGGAACTGCATAACTAAATTTAAATTCATAGTGGATGATTTTTTTTTAAATGGCAATCTGCTGATAAATTAAGGGCCTTTGTGGAGAAGTTAAGAATTGGGAATGACTAATTTTGCAGTTTAAGAAAAAAATATATCTCACTAATTTGAATACTTTTCCCTTCCACCCACTTTAGCCCCCAAGGAAAAGAAAAGAACAAAAAAAATAGAGAAAGCTAAAATGCATTCAAATCAGTGTAAAGAAAAGTAACAACCTAGGGATATTGCCTAAAAGTCTTTCACAGCTGCAGTCTCTCTGTAAAGTCTGTAATGCAGAATGATTTCCTCTAGAAAGTAGAAGCTGTTGCTGGAAAATGAACTGAAAGAAGGTCTTTGGACCAAATCCAGCTCTTTTCCCTTCCTTGAAGAGATATTTTGATTCAGCACTAGCACTGAACATCTAAACACAACATCTAAAAAAACATCAGTTGGGTGGGTTTATTCTCTGGTCAGATAAGGGAAAACCTCTTTAAATCCAAAAGAAAACATTGATAATGGATCCATTCTGTACTTGCTGCACTATTAGTATTAATACTGTAGATATTAAAGGGCACTGATAATTTAATCAAAGAGTAAAGCAAATGTAGCAAATAAAAAACAACTAAAGCTCTCCCTTAGTTCAGCTGACAGGAGATGAGCATGTTTAGTAGATTAAACCCACATACATGGATGTGTGTGTGTGTCAATAAGAAAGGAAGCAGTGATTTGACAAGTTTGAGGGAGAAAATATTGTACAGTTATACCAGACTGTCAAGAGTACTTTAAATCTCTGACAGCCCATAATCTATGTTAAAGACTGAAATATGAATTAATGTTGAAAAGCTAAATATCAAAATATTCCAGGGGGCAAAAGGTTGGAGATTTCCCATGAACACTTAGTAATCATTTTAAAGGAAAAAAAAAAAAAAAAAGGTTCTTTCAATACTTTTAATATATCATGCACTTGTCTGTCAGAGATCAGTAAAGTGCAGACTTCCTAACAGTAGTTAGTATTACAACAGTAGTGATAATCAATGTCACTTTTATGAATTAAGTATACAGATTATGAACCCAGTAGAATGGTTTGAACATGCCTCACCATGTCCCTATTAGCACCTTCAGAATGTTTTTGACCATGACAGAACTTTTATTCCATAATTTGCATAATTCTGCCATAAGTAGTTAAGAGTAGATTAAAAGTGGGGAAGGAAGAAATTTTATTAAAAGCCCTGACATTATTTTATTGCATCCATTCCCTGGATTGTGAAAATGGCCATCTTTTATGATCAGTCCACCTTCAGAATCTTCAGACAGTAAAGTATTTTTAAATAAAATTATAATTAGATGTTCAAAATTGTTTTACAGTTAGTTAGTTTATGTTATTTGTCTGTTAGTGACTATATTTGGCAGAAATGTATTTAAATACAAGCAAATATAAGCAAATACAAGCAACAAAGTACTGGATAACATTTAGGCAAACAAAACTGCAAGATGCTACTACAGGGTTTTTGTGAGAGTCTAGAGAGATGTCACACATGGAGACACAAATGTCTCCATTGCTTCAATATGTGAAAGATTCTAATTTTTGATACCATGTTTACTCTGTAAGTAAAAAACATTTACAGCTACTGAAGGCATGAACATTACTTAAACAACAACAAAAAGAAACCAAAGCATTTCTGAATATATATATATATATATCTTATACTACATAATAATTATCAGAAAACTATATATGTAAATTTCTTTCTTTTCTAGCGCCACTAACAGATAAACCACCAAAGCTTTTACACCCCTTGGAGAGTAAGCTAACAATTCAGGAGACCCAGTTAGGTAAGTAGCAAATGCATTTTTTTAATTGAAATTTTATGAAGGTATTTGATGTGTTAATGTACAATGATTATGTAATTGTGTGATGACATTAATACTTTTATTGAAAAGTCATTAAACATACTATACTGACATGCAGAGATGTATCATATACTGTCTACCAGGGTGTTGCTCACAAATAGTTAGTAGAAATTAGTACTGAATACTAAGAACTTGAATACTACTGATGTTGGTTTTTACCATTGCTGAAAGTCTACAGTTAAACACGTACCTGAGCTTCTCTTTCTAAAGTTTCCCTTTTCTGCATATGTAATTATATCCATGGTGTATTTCAGATTTGGTAGGATTTTGTGGTTTGAATTCTGCTTTCAAGACTTCTTTGCTTTGGCACTTATGGAATTGCAAATATATTCTCTAATTATAAATGTTCTGCTGGTCTAAAACCATTCAGCAAACAGTGAGAAGTTAACATAATGGAATTTGATTATTTTGAATGTAAAAATACTTATGTTTATGAATCGAGAGTAATTCATGCATGAAGCAACCATTTTTTCCACCCTGGTGGTGGGTATTTATTGTCACTTTGGTCTCCTAGTGCCGTACAAGTAATTAAGGTTCCAAAGCTAAGCAAATGAGTGACTACAGCTTGAAGGATATAACAGTCCATCTCCTTTGTGGACTGACACTGAGGGCAACTTGTAAGTAGTTTTCAGTAGGTTACACTGGAATTCTGATTAGGTGCCAGAACAGCAACTTGGTGGAACTTTCAGCACGTTAGCTACAGAAACAAAGGGAAACAAGTCTGTTGGTTGTCTACATCCCAGAAAGAAAGAAAACAAAACTCAAGACATTCTTCAGCACAACATCAGGAAAAAGCAGGTTTGCAAATGAGTCTTACAGACACTGACAGAGTATTTTATGGTGCTTGCCAGTCTAGCTAGTAGTGGCCATAGTATAACTCATCTTTCTTTTGCTCTTCATCAAAAAATTCAAGCTATTCAGGTAATACTCTGAGGTGCTGGTATACCTGTCTTCTGAAAAAAAATATATATATATATATACAGAAAATGGGAGATATGTTTCCTAATACAGCTAAATTCTGTTGTTTCTGAAGGCATCATTTCTGATATACCAACTCAGAAAACTTTTCCTGTTCAACAATCCGAGATGATTTTACTTTTCATTCACCTACAAGCTTAGGAAACAGAAAGCAAGTGACTGCACAATTTTTTTTATTTATTTATTTTTTCCCCTCTTCCTAACTACCTAACTAATGCTGCTTACAGAGGTATTTTTTTAATGAAAAAAGAAAAAAAAGTCAGATCTTTTGGGGGTTTTGCCAATGTCTTGCCTAATATACTGCATTGATGAGACTAATCCAATAACACTGTAATTATGAATGGCTGGCTAGAGACTTTTATCTGTGATTTTCTGAAAAAATAATACCTTTGATTTCTGTTACTTCTAGGAAATAGAATGAATTATTTGAGAAATTCTGGGTTATGGAAAAGACACTTTTCAGACAACTAAATAGGTTTTGATGAATGTGAAAGGGTTAACTTTAAAATATTACTTTCAGACAGATTAGCAAGACTGATCATAAACAAATATGAAAATATAATACTTAACTTTATAGCAAGACACTGCAATAATATATTAATTTTTTGCTTCAAAGTCTGTGAAAAAGTAAGTGAGAGCTGGAGGAAGTATAAAAAAGGGATAGTTTCCTGACATGAAAATTATTCCACTCTTAGATTTAATGACTTGATCCTGCTCAACAATGTTTGAAAGGGCTGTGTTTCACTTTCACTTTGGAAAGCTATCATTAACTTCTGTGGGCCAGTTCATAATCTGAAAAAAATAATAATGATAATAATGAAATACTTCAACATCAAAAGAATATCCAGGTACACTTAGCCAAACATTAGACGATTACCTCTGCCATTATCTTCCCACCCGTCTGAGGGTAATCACACCTTGCAGACTAACTTAGATACTCCCAGAAAACATTACTCCTCCAGAAAGTCTTTGGGCTGTTTTGTTTGACCTCTCTGTTTGGAAAACAAACATATTGGTGGAAAGAGTAGCACAGAAACGGGCCACTCTGTAGGAGGCAACTGCTTGGATTTCAAGATTATGTGATCAGGTCACCAGTTGGTTAGGTGCAGAGCTCGTGCAGAGCTGGTGCAGTCAGTACTCTCTCTCCCCGCATTTCTGTGCTTCTTACCTCACAGTTGTCCACCCTGAATGGAAACGAAGGCAAAGCCCAAGTGTCAGGGAATGCCCATGGGGGATGTATACATAACATACAGGAATGCCTGTCTTCTGTGGATACACATGATGTACTGAAACATCAACAGTGATGGCTCACCTCAAAATCTTACTGTGCTGGCAGGCCAAAAAATGGTGCTAACAGACTTTTGAGAAAACTCTCAGTAAGCCTAGTTTGTTTGCTTTTGAAGAAGCCTCCGAAGTTTTGTTCTTAAACCAAGATACCTTCAGGAAGTGTCAAAATCATGGTGGGAAGACTCCAGACCTATCTGATCTGTTTGTCTCCAGCACTGCTGGGTGACAGACATCTGACATTTATTGCTGAGATATATCAGTCCCTTCTATAAATCAGTAATTAAAATTAATGTAATGGGACCACAGAGCTGTTGCATTACTGTGTTGCATGGCTTTCATGAGACAGCATCAGACCAAAATGTGACTGCACAAGAAAAAAGGAATCTCTCTAAAAAGTATTTCATAGAGTGTTATAGAGCTTGGCTTGCTAAGACAAAAGGAAACAAACCAAAGTTGGAGAATCTGCACTGCTCAGTCCTATGAACCTAAAGGATCCCATAGTCTAAAGTAATTCAGTCATGGAAAAACTGTCCCGCTATTCATCTGATATTTGGGAGAGTATTAAACATGGCTACAGTGCAACGAGCAACCTTAGAGAGTTGCAGGAGTCATGAACCTCACTTGAAATGAGGTTCACACTGAATAATAACCAGAAAATCCCTGAGTAGGGATAGAAATTGAATGAGAAATTCATTTCTCAAAGGCTTTTCTTGAAACACAGCATGAGGCAGCCAAAGCATGAGGAAGAGAAATTCTTGATGAGGAAAGAAAGTTTTATTCCCAACTTATCCTGGTCTGCATTTAATGTTTCTTGTTTGCAACTTCACTTCCATTTTTGTGATCAATAACTTACTCCTGTTGCAAGGGTAAAAGTGCTGTTTTCTTTTTAAGCTTTTCTCCTGACAAAGGGTTCCTAGATAGCTGTGGTGACTTCAATATAAACTTCTTCTCTGGAAACAATGCCTCTTGATAAAATATTATGTCAAATATAAGCTTCAAAAGTAAGAAGCCTGCAAGAAGTTTAGAGCAATAAGGAGGTGTGTTTTCCGCTCAGCTCTGAGCTATTCTGTGAACTGGCAGCAGCATGAGCTGGGGAGCAAGGAAAAGCAGGTAATGAAGAGGAGGCAAGGGGATGTAGGGCACAGGTAATAAGGAACAACATGCATATGCAAAGAATGTCATCCTATGATTTTTTTCCTCTTACATTAAATACACTACCAAAATCAGCAAACAAAGCCCTATTAACATTTAAAAAAATAATAATAATATATGAAAATCCTAAACATCAGATAACTGTATCTTTTTAAAATTATAGATTCATGCAGATGTTGTATATTTGATAGAAATATATCTATGATATACATATTTATATAAAAATTCTCTTCTGCTTTTGTGTATTGGTAAATTTTGAGGTTTTTCAGTTTCACCTGGCTTTTCAGTCAACACTCTTTATCCCACCAGCACTGTAAAACATTCATTCTTCTTAAAGAAACAATAATCATCATACTTTTAGTCTGACTGTAGAAAATCCAATTCTATTATCAAGTCAGTCTATTTTTATGAACAAAAAGAAGAAAGGTGTGTTTCTACAACAGACCATAATGAATTAAAGAAACAACCAAACCAGACCAAAACAAACCAAAATCTCTAAAATGATTTTAAACACTTAAACATAAACTAGTTATCCAATGTTCTCCCATTTTGCAATGCATTTCATGATTATATACAAGCCTGTAATTTGAAATGCCAAAATTCACCTAGAAAAATAAAGCAATTGTTGAATTACTTTCAGTTAGGCTACTTTGTATGTGATCTGAATGAAATGAGTTTTATCAAATTTCATCCAACACTAAAATTATAAAATTTACGCTTGTGACCAAATATGAAATGAATCTAGTTTTCTTTCTTATTTGTTTCTGGGCATTGTTTCTGTAAAATTAAACTGACTGGTGTCTAAGGGCTTGTTTCTGTCTTCACCTCCTGAACATTTGATCATGAAAAAATGTCACTAAAACTGCTTTGACTTTGTTGCTTTTATTGATGGTGGGTTTTTGTTGGTGGTTTTGTTGGTGGCGTTGTTGGTGGTTTTTTGTTTGTTTTCCCTAAAATAAAAATAAGAACATAAGGAAGTTCTGGAAGGAGACAAGAATACTTCAGGTAGAGGAGAATACTACCACCATGTTTTCATAAAAATCTTCCACACAAATTGGCCTTGTTAATAATAAAAGAACTCCTAAGCCTTCCTAATCAGTAACTGTATAAATAAATTAACTAAAGTGATATGAAATAACTAGCAATATGTTTTTCCTTTCTGCATGATTATTAAAATGCTAAATATATATATATATATTTATCTGTACACAATTATTCTGTCATACTGACTCTATAACAGGAATAGAATCTTTTTCATAATGTTATAGGGAGTTACTCTAATTACACCAGTGTTCTTTATACTACGGTAATCTGGTTTTGAAGAAGAAAGCCCCAGTTCCTTCCAAGTGCTTCCACATAGCAGCAAACTCTGTTAACTGGAACATGCCAATGTGAAGGAAGTTCCTGCACAGTCACTGGCCCAGCACAAAGTGAAAGGAAATGGTGTCACCTCCTGTCACCCGTCCCATGCACAGAAAGGAGCCAGAGTGTGATTTTCATATCAACGCAGCTGCTGAGACTTTACACTGTGAAACAGATCTTGGTGGCCTTGTGCTCAGGTTCCCTCATTGCCACACAAGTACGTTTACATCAAGAGAGGCTGACATCTCCTTCATCCCATTCCTCTCTAAAATACCCACTTGTGTGAATTCTGCTGAAATACAGGAAGAAATGAGCTTAGGAATGGAGTTCCTAATGTTGGTAGGAAATGTCCAGCAATTTTTCAGATGCAGATGATATATGTTATATATTATATGCAGATGATATATGACATCTGATAAATGTTGTTACTGTTTGGTGAAAAGTAAAATTACTTTTTAATTGATATAATAAAATTTAATTTATATAATATTTACCCAATTCTTTGTTAATCTTAACCTATCATGACTACAGAGACCCTTTTTCATACGGTGTTTATAGGAATAGAAAAGGTGAATTGTCCCTAGCTTTAGGAGCCTCAAAAGACTTGTTGTCTTTGTTGCCTTTTCCTAAGTGTAAGCTTCACAAAATCAGACAATCAGAGAATTGTTTAAGTTTTAAAAAACCTTCAAGATCATCAAGTCCAACCATTCACCTAACACTACAAGACCACTGCTAAAACATGTCCCTAAGCAACGCATCCACATTCCCCTGTTCCAATGCTCAGCCACCCTTTCCATGAAGAAATTCTTCCTGATATCCAATCTAAACCTCCCCTAGCTCAAACTGAGGCCATTGCCTTGCATACTTTTCACACAAGAAAAGAGACCAATACACTCCTTGCTCCCATCTCCTTTCACATAGTTCTTCTCAGGTAGTTCTTTCAGGTAGTACTTCTCTTCTTCCAGTCTAATTCCAATTCTGTATCTTAAAACTTGAACAAGCTCCACTCTTTCTTGATTTAATCAGGAGGATTAAAAAATCATGAATAAGATAATAAGATCATAAATAAAATAATTAGAAATATGTATGTAAAATGTTTATTTTCTCTCATTCTTCATTTGTGTGTACATCTGAGTCTAAACATACGTGTATATCCAATCTCTCCCTACATATCTAACTTATATATACATACATTCATATAGATAAAACTTGACCATACATTTGTTCAAATTTTATCTCATTTTATTAATGTGTTGTCTGGGAAAACTTTATCTGAATTTATGAGGGAATAATCAGGCTTCATTTTTCATGTTAGTTTTAACCCACTGAAAAATGTCTGCTCTGGAGTGTACTCTATGCAGTACTTATCTGAGGTAGTTTCAGTGGTAAACTTCCAAATCTGATTTGATGCAATCAAAATGGTCTGTTCAGTCTCTCTACAACTATGTCCATTTTTTATGTGCAGATTAAATTTAAAAGAATTTTCTTTTCCCTACTTTGTGAAATTTTTCACATTTTATGTTAAAAAGAAAATACACAATTTATTTTTATAGCATGGAAGAAAAAAAATATATATATATATATATGAATTATCTGTGGGAGACGGCAAGATATAACTTAACAAAACCAAGATTATCATAAATACAGAATACCATATACCATGAAATACAATCTAGAAATAGAAATACACTATACATGATTGGCATCCTTTGAATATTGTAGTCCTAAAAAGACTATAATTGCATAAATTGCATAGCTTGTTCTGTGAATATTTTCACCAGATTTTTGGCTTGTAAGCTCTGTTTTCTGTTTGTAACTTACATACAGATACTTAATCTTATCTGTTGTTGAAACACAAGTGTTTCCTTGCATACGAAAAACAAACTAAAATGTAACAATGTCACTAAGCAGTAGTAGTAGTAAATATCAAAATTTAGAGGTGTAAATATCAAAATCAAAATTTGTTTTGTCCTAAGTACTTATGATTGATAACTTTTTTTTTTTTTTAATTAATTATCTACTCCATAATATTCTGATCTAGAGATCTCTTGTGAGCAACAATGATCTTCAGATTTTTTTCAGATTTTTTTTTCAGATCTTCAGACTGATCTTTTTAAGGATTTTCATGGACCATTGGTGGATCTATGAATGCTAGAAGTTTTGTTTGTTTGCTTGCTTTATTATTAATAAATAATAATAATAATAATAATAATAATAATAATATGTTATTATGTATTGTTGTTATTATTATTGTTATTGTTATTATTTCACAAGAATTAGCCTATTTAGCAGTTCCAGTCTTTCCAGCATTCTTGGTGATCAGTATATGTTCATGCAGTCCAAATTAAGATTGGTTTTACAAGAAGCGGCACTGAACATTCATTCATTTATTTATTTATTTATTTATTTATTTATTTTACATCTTATATGTACCGTGTTGTAGATTGTATTAAGTTTTAGTTCTGTACACAGGTGTGTTTCTGAAAAATCTATCAAAATTTGCATAGTTTCTTGATAGCAATTATTATCTGGGATTTGACATGGAAATAAACAATGGAGACTTATTCGAAGGAACACTGCCAGGGGCTTAAGCTCAGAGGCTTAAATGCTTGTGATAAATTCTTACAATTGAGTATTACAATTGTGTATCTCTCACAGAATACTCTAGATGAGAAGTAAAAGACAACATATTTTTTTTTCCACATTCTATCCTGTTTTTTTCATTTTATTGTTTTGCCTAAGGTAGAATTATGACAATAGATTAATTAAATAGTTTTTCTTCTTCCCACACAATAAAATAAAATATGTTCTGAAACAGAACGTTTATTCAGTCCTTAGTTTTCATGCTTAGTTTTCATGCTTAGTTTTCTGAACATATATATATATATATAAAAATATCTAAAAATAAATACAGGGGGTTGAACACTCATTTCACTGAACTCAGAAGTAGCTCTTGAGAACTATGGAGCTAGAAAGTTAAAAGAGAAAGCATCCAAGTTCAGTGAAAACCAAATTTAAATTTATACCTCTGAATCATGAGTCCTTTGTGGCATATCTACCTTGGACAACAATAAATGTCACCTTTTAAAGCATCAGTCATTTCAACTGCTTGAAGTATCATTTAAATAGAAATGTTCTATACTACAATATTCTGGTCTCAATAGCTATTGGGAGCTCAATAGCTCCCAATAACTATTTTAAAATAACTGCAAATATTTGTAAGAAAATAAATATTACAAGAATGCTATACTTATCAAGAAATAAAAAAGATCAAGTTAGTATTCATACTAATTACCAAAATTAATGAAGCACATACTTCATTTAACCCACATTAAGGGTATTAAGGAAAAAATATATATATAGCCAATATTAAAAAATTACCTTTTTTATGTTAATGTAATGAGTACATTTGAGACGTAAGGCTAGAGAGTCTCATGTATTGTTTCCTTCACAACTTTTCTAGGCAATTCATTTGAAGCAATAAATGCTCGTATTTCTGAATAATTCATTCAGGGTCTGATTTTTCATGGGATTTCTAAAAGCATATATGGTGCATTTCTGTTCATTAAAAATCATAGGAGAACTAGCTTCTTTGCATTGGCTTTTAAGGGTTGACAGAAAAAATATCTATAGGTTTATTATAGCTTAAATTATATTTGCAGAATGTTTTTGTGTTTTTGTTGTTGTTGTTGTTGTTTTAATTTATTTTTTTTAATCTCTTGCTAATTTATTTTAACTGGAGTATTTATCTCACTCAAATAAAAATTAGAGGATTTATTTCTGGCAGACATTTTCTACTTTTAAAATAGTTGCAAATGGAGCAGCTAGTGTTGTGCAACCTTGTATATTTTTATTTTTTCTTTTTCAAGTGGTAATCAATGTCAAAGTATATATTTTAGCATAGATACAGTGCCCAAGACAGCATCTGTAGTTTCCCTGTGCTTTGGAAGACCCAGGCATTTTTAAAAAGATTATGTATATTAATACCTTCTGTCGTGTTAGTAATAAATCCATGAGATTATTCTTTGTATAAAAATAAAATAAAAATTAAAATAAATAAAATAAATAAAATAAAATAAAATAAAATAAAATAAAATAAAATAAAATAAAATAAAATAAAATAAAATAAAATAAAATAAAATAAAATAAAATAAAATAAAATAAAATAAAATAAAAAAAAATTTACTTTTCCAAGGGCAAAGTCCAAGACTGAAATTATTTGGAATTACTTCTAGATAATGAATGATCTTCAGTTTGTCTAGGGTGTTGTCAGAATCTAATAGATAAGTATGTTAGTGCAATAACAGTTCAAACCTAGCTTAAGTCAAAAATTAAAATGTATATGAAGATGCTGTTTACTCATATTCTCTGAACTCAGAACTTCAAAAACTTTTTTTTTTACAAACACTGCTACCTGTTATATATAATTCCTTGTCTACCAACCCAATTTTTATGAATACTATGAATACACTTTCAGTTACTTTATTTTGAGAGTTCCTTATGCCAGTCTCTCTCCTCAGGGTAAAGAGAAAAGGTTAGGTCAAAAATGGAGTCTGGTTCCCAGGGATGTCTGAGCCAGCATGTCAGCAGTTTAAAAGAGAAAGGACTATACAACCTTCTACTTTTATAGAAGATAAAAGTGTAAGAAGGAGGCAAAATTTTCCTATTAACTGTTTCCTGGAACCAAAAGATAAAAAGATGTGTAGAATCAGACGTACAAAGATATTCAGAAGCTGTCCTGGAATTTCTGTTGCTCACAATACTTCTGTGTTTCTGCTATTTATGCACTATGATGAGTATTCGTCCATCTTGAGACATCTGACATGAATAGGTTCTTGAAATAGTCAGTGGAGCCTCCTGAGGTCATACAATTTTACCTGGCAACTAGGTTAGCCACTAATAGTGTGATGTTCCGTGATTGATTTAATATAGTGTAAGTCTGTGCTGCTCCAATATCTGTCCCCTGGTGCTCTTCTCTTTAACCCAGCTTCAGCATTCATACTCAACAGGTCCATGAGATGGCTAAAAAGTAATCCAAAAAGTAAGAAAACCAATTTCAACTAAACAGCTCACTCCTTTGATGGTGACATAGCTGCAACAAAACATTGGTGCCAATACATGGTGAAAGTGGGAGAGCATGGCTGGGAAGCAAAGAAATGAGAAGACAAAATAAAGTTTTTTTGGCTCAAAGCAGTTATGAAACATCACTGTAAGTCAATAAATGATTAAAGTAAGTTCTCCATTGGGACAATGTACATGTATATACGGTCCATATATAGAAAGAAGCACCCTTAGGACATAAATCATTATTTCAGAGTGGAACTGCTCTACAGCTGCAAGTATCTTCCTGTCAAGGTGGGGTTTTGGACCTTATCACACCAGTGATTCACTCTGTTCACTGTATGGTTTAGACTCTTTGCTAAGGCATATGGAATGATGTACTTGAAGATGGAACATGTACATAGCTTCCTTCCTGATACCTATGTACCACAGGTGAATGCTACACTTTCAAAAATATTTAAAATAGACCTTTCAAAAACATGTTACATTGAACCATTTTAAACCATGAGTTTTATAACTGGAAATGTCATAAATATGTCATAGAAAATTATAGCCTAGATTTTCTATTGTGTTTATATTTTTGACCGTTAAATTAATCAAAATGCAACTCCACAAATGGAGATGTGTTCATGATTTATCATGACCAAATACAGGAAATAATTCCATCATCTAATCATTATTTGGATGTTATTTAAAGTTATAAATGAATCATACTGTTACTTAATTGGCTATCTGGTATCCTGTTACAGAAACTTGAGAGTGATTAATACATTCTTTCTTGGGGAAAAATAAATAAATAAATAAATAAGTATATTAGTCATATTAACTCTTTATTTAGACTTTAAGTTAATTTTATCAGCTTTTCTTCCTTCAACTCCTTTGTACTTTTATATTGATATGAGTAAAGACCATTGTTGATAGTCTTTGTTTTCCAGTTGAAGTATACATAATAAATTGATGATACTAAGAATAACATAATAAATATATTTGAAGGACACAGAGTTTAGTCACAGAGTCCATCAAACACAAAAGACGATTTAAATGTTAACAGATGAGATTTTCAATGGTAAATTTGCAGTCTTTTACAATTTTAATGTCAGAAGAATTATTTTATTTGTTCGTCTTTTAGTGGCATGAAAACAATAATCTCAAGATCATTTCTGCCCTTGAAATAATGCTTTTTTATATAAAAAAATACTGGTTTTGATAAAATCTGCACAAGTAAGGTTATTGAATCTACTGTATCGGTACAATACACTGAAAAGTTATTGTATGTCTAACCTAATAATTTTGTGGTATCTTATTTTTACTTTGACTCCATGCAATAAGCAATCATCAATGCAAATATTATAAATAACTTTAAGAGGAAATCACTTTGTTTTTGAATTTCTTCTCTTTCTTTTTTTTCCTTCCTTCCTTCCTTCCTTCCTTCCTTCCTTCCTTCCTTCCTTCCTTCCTTCCTTCCTTCCTTCCTTCCTTCCTTCCTTCCTTCCTTCCTTCTTTCCTCCCTTCCTTCCTCCCTTCCTTCCTCCCTTCCTCCCTTCCTCCCTTCCTCCCTTCCTCCCTTCCTCCCTTCCTTTACAATGGAAACACCATAGTTTCCACTAATTATATTGAACTGTTGCAGTCCACATCCATATGTGCCCACTACCAAATCACCACCCTCTCCACAAATGAATGTCTTCATGCATCCTTTTTTCCCAACTCCATTTTGCTTAAGCTTTTTTTTATGGAATTATAAGTAGAGATCCAGCCTGAAGTAGATCAAAAGAAAAGACTTGTGTCAAGAGCAGTCAGTATCTCACAGATGTTGAGTGTCTTCTCCTTTGAATTTTGCTCATAATTTAGAAGTGTTATCCTCGTTATTGCAAGATAGTGTCACTGATCCATCTATCACAAACTACTCTGCAGCCTCCCTACCCTATCTCCTGTTTTGATTTGTGGCAATCTGTTAACAAGTGTGGGTGTGGACTGACTCCTCTGAGATGTCATAACATCCCAAGGCATGAAAAGTAATTCATAAGGTTTTCTGTCCTGAATTAATTATACTTTCAGAATTACCTTAATGGATATGGGGATCTATGCAAGCATTTAAAAGTCACCCTCCTGTGTGGTTCTCTTGAAACTTCACTGCTGAAGCTGTGAGCAAAGGCTTCTTTGACTTGGCGCAGAGAAGGAGGCTCCACTAGATTGAGAGCATGGTTTATACAAAGGCTATATTAATCTGGAGGCTGTTTTACTCACAGGACGGAAGCCTGTGGTTTAGAGTTGAAATGAGTCTAAAGAGGACAATTTAAATCATCTTGTTTCTATCTCTGTATTCAGTATGTCTGAGTTTTTCAAGGAGTTGTCTAAATCCAGAGGGCAATATAACTTTCAGGCAGATGGAGAAGGATGGACAAAACTGAGAAAGACTATGAGCTAATTTAACATGGAACTGGAAATGCCTTGACTACCAAACTGCTGACAGAAGTCATTAGCTTGTGTAACATTTCTTGATAATCTTGATCCTAGGTAGATTTAGATATACCAAAGGAATTTGGAAATGGCGCTGACTCCATTTCAGTAGAAGTGCCTGGTATGTCAGGTATAGTTTCTACAACACCTTAATACATACACCTTAATACATACACAGAGAAAACATACACAGAGCTGCCAGTAATAGTTTACAATCAATCCACAAATGAAATATAGGGCTTCACTAGTTAGACAATATTGAAGATGAAAACTCTCATGTATCTACAACTGTTGGTTATTCCCAAGTCATTTACTTTGGGTCTCAAAAAGTGGAGCTTCAGTAATTGACCACTATCAACAATTACTGAAATGTGTATTTAGTGCATTATAAATGCAAGAGAAAACATTGCTAAGGTTTAATATAACATTATTTTATTTGCTTTTTATATGGGGTACTATACACATAATCAGTTACTGTTGCAAAGCAAATGCTATGCCAATCCTTACACTGTGATAACACAGTAGAATATCTATTTTGTTTATTTATAATGTAACATAACACATCTCCTTCACAATTATTAATGATAAGTTAATAATAAATTAGAAATGACTGTCTAGATCATTTTAAAGAATTAAATTTCAGACATAAAGGCGCTGCTGTGTATATGAAAACTAATACACTACACTGAAATCAAAAAATCTTTCCCATATTCATGTCTGATACCTGCTACTAGTACAACAATTTATCATACATGAATGCCATTTCTAGGAAATCCCTTTTTTTTTTTTTCCCTGTTTTCCTTAAAGCAGGACCATACCATTAAGTCCTTCTATCCTATAAACATATTCAATAAAAGGAAGCTGTTTGTATATATTTTTTTCTGACCTCTGCATACAGAATGGTAACTTACATATCAGACTTAAAGGGCGTATTTCAATAAATTAAACATTTTTAATTTACCTTCCACCAAATACAGTATGTATCATACAAGTAAATATGCGTACATAAATTTAGGGTGTTTTTTTGTTTTGTTTGGTTTTGTTTTTAAATACAACATGAACTAAACTTTTGGGTTTACTTGCAAACTAATTCAAAAAACAAAACAAAACAAAATAAAATAAAATCATCTAAGAAAAAATATTACCAGCAGTTTTTACAGCACTTAAATGTATTCAGCTAGGTCAGAAGACAAAGATAACAAAATCTGAATAAAAGTAAAATTTTTTTTTGTTACAATTTTACAGTTCAGGATAGAGTTAATGAGTCTCTCTTTAAATGTGGCTTTTAAAATGGAAGATGTTAGTTTCTGATACCATGTTGCCTGTGTAGATTCCAGATACAAACTTGACCAGTCTACAGTAATTAGAGATTGCTGTATGGATGAATGGAAAACACATAACTATAAGTACATAATAAAAACAAACTGTTGTACACATAGATTAAAAATGGCATCCTATAACATTGTCCTTATGGTACTATGAGAAACTATGTATTTTACAAGACAAGAAGAAACTGCTTTTTATCTTTTGAATGTTTTCTGATAAGTAAGAAAAATAAAAGGTAAATAAATTATTGTTTAAAATAGGAACTTAATCTGGTAAAAGGCAATAAAAGGAGACTTTTTTCAACAAGATTAATTGTTCATTATGCACCCATGCTACCAATTTCTGTCTACTTAGAATATCAATCTAAAGAATGTAGTTTGCTTTAAGGAAAGTTTGGGGAAGGAAGGAAGGAAGGAAGGAAGGAAGGAAGGAAGGAAGGAAGGAAGGAAGGAAGGAAGGAAGGAAGGAAGGAAGGAAGGAAGGAAGAGGAATGGTAAGATAATTCTAAGTAAAAGTCAAGGCTGTTAACAGTCTGTTTCAAGACTGGAAATAGGTGGCTTGAAGGAGAATCCTTAACATGTAACTAAAATAAATATTTTTTTATGCATTAATGTTAGTGTTTTGCTGTTGTTGTTTGTTTGTTTGTTTCTGATAATGACTGATGGGAGAAAAAAGGCCTGGCAGAATCTTGATTCTTAGTTCAGAATCTGAAGTTTGATTAAAATAGATAATTTTATTAAGGATTTATAAATTATATACATGTTTTACAAAACTTCATAAAAAAATGTATCACAAAGTAGTAAGAAAATAAATAGTGAGATGGAAATCTGGCTTATGTAAGTAATAATAAAAATAATTTCAGAAATGTTGCATTGAAAAAATTCTGTAAGTTTCTTTAAAAGGAGTTTCCCTGTTTCTCTTTAGCCGATCAAATTCAGGTATCTTTGCAATTTAAACCCTTTCCAGTTAGGAAAGACTTTGCATCTTTCTATAGATATAAATAATTCAGAAGACTGAGAACCATCAATCAGTTTTGTATTGGATATAAAATATAACAGTGTCTTTAAAAAGCCTTAAAGAGCCCTTTCAACTTTTTATTATATCTACATGTAAAATGTCCTGTCCTTGTCAGGCTTCATTCTCTAGAGGGTTGTACACTTTCCTCTCCAGTAATCATCCCTGCAGACTTTTACAAGCAATACTGCTGGCACATATATCCTTCACAAAAAAAGCCCAAACCCACTAAATGTTCCCTCAGTTCTAGTTCTGTTTCTTAAATTTCTCTTTGAAAATAGTTGTCTTTCTCTATTGAGATAGTGCCTATCAACCCTGATAATAAATATTTTTCTCTTGTAATGATTAATTAAGACAATTTTCTAGCCTAGGTTCTGTCTTGTCTCACTACTATTATTTTCCAAGTAATTCTAGTCTAACTGCAAAGTATCATCTGAGATTCAAGGACCATACCTTTTACAGAACTGAATACTGCCAGTAATGGACTGTTCTTCAGTTGTCTATGTGACAGACATTTAAAAGACAAGTATCCAGTTTCAAATTATCCTTTGGGACAGACACTTCTCAGAGCAGTAAAGCAATAAACCTTTACCTAGAAGAGCACCTTTTAGAACAGTGAAACCTTCCTAAGTAGCAGTTCCTGTAATGAAAAGGGCTTCCTTTCCTGTTGGAGTTTCACCCACACACCCTGAGAATAGAAGAGACTTTCTAGTTCCCCAAGATCCTCCATAAAAGTGACAGAAAATTTATTGAACAAGAGACAGTCATTATCTCAGAAGGACATTCGTTTTCCCACATCTTCACCAGAAGTCACAGAGGAACATCAAAAATCTTCTAACAGTCATTCAGATGAGACTGCATTTCATACATGGCAGAAATAGCTAAGGCAGATATGACCCTATTTCAGAATAGATTTATTGGTGATGGCCAGGCAGAGCAAACTGCAACTGAAATTATTAAAACTTCGTTGTTTTACAGTCTACACATTTTCTGTACATTTTGTTAGAAGCAAAAACTGCAAGCTTCTAGAATAAAAACTTCTATTCTAGTATATACAGACTGTCTAGAGCAATGCCTGACAGGTAATATTTAGTCACAGTGGCTGCTACCACAATAATAATATTGGTTTTGCCTTTTCCTTGGAAAGAGATTTAGAATACAGTTATTACTCCTCAATCCCTTCTCCACTGTGCTGACCTCTCCATGAACTTATAAATATCATTCCTGTAAAGGACACTGTGTTATTCCTTCAGCAGTCTCTTCCAAGTCAAAAGCAGGAAGAAAGGCAAAGAAGAAAAGAAAGGCAAAACATGTTCCATACAGTAAAAATATCTCTGAAAATTATATTAAATAAAAACTCTACACATTCTATTCAATATCCTTCTTATTAGGAGATACTTTGCAGCTACCAGACACCCCAAAGGACTCTACAAAAATAGGAGCTACCAGTTATTTTTTGTAGTGTTCATCTGCTGTTTCTGACTACTTAAAACTCTGTCAGGTCATTCAGACTGAACTTCCTGTGTTTCAGTTTATGCCCATTGCTTCTTGTCCTGTTGCTAGGCACCACTGAAAAGAGTCTGGCCTAATCCTCATGACCTCCTTCCTTTAGATATTTGTACACGTTAAGTTACCCTCTCAATCTTTTCTTCTCCAAGCTAAATAGGCCCAGTTCTCTCAGCCTGTCCTCATGACAGATGCTCCAGTCCCCTCAATATCTTTGTAGCCTTCCGCTAGACTCACTCCAGTAGCTCCCTGTCCCTCTTGTACTGGGGAGTCCAGAACTGGACACAATACTCCAGGAGTGGCCTCATCAGGGCTGAGTAGAGGGGGAGGATCACCTCCCTTACCTGCTGGCAACACTTCCAAATGCAGCCCAGGATACCGTTGGCCTTCCTGGCCACAAGGGAACATTGCTAGCTCATGGTCAGCCTGCTGTCCAGCAGGCCTCTCAGGTCAACTGCAGAGCTGCTCTCCAGCAGGTCAACCCCCAGCCTTTATTGGGTTATTTTTCTCTAGGTGAAGGACACTGCACTTACCTTCATTTAACTTCCTGAGTTTTCTCACCGTCCAACTCATCAGCCTGTCAAGGTCCCACTGAATGTTAGAACAACCTTCTGGGGTATCAGCCACTCCTCCCAGCTTTGTGTCATCAGAAAATACCCTATTCTATCATCTAGGTAATTGTAATTCAGGTGTAATTCAGGAGTTCTTGCACTAAGATCCCCAAATCTCCTGCATATTATAGCTGTCCTTTGCTATTTCATCAGCTTTGCAGGGAATCAGACCATATGTTTGGTGCATCCACCATCTATCTATACTGCCGTTTTTAATTAGAAATAAAAGTTTATATATATATATTTACACACACACACACACATATATATATTTAGTATGCATACATTCGGTAAAATTTATGTGTAGTAATTACAGGTTTCAAGAGGGTGCTTATTAGTACTCTCCTGCCCAAATTATTATTATTTTCAGGCAAAAGCCTCTATGTATTTCAGAAGAGAATGTGCTTCCATCTCCAGAACTAACTTACTTTTGAAATGGTCTAAACTGAGGAGAAATGCTAAATGCATGTTATCAAATTCAGTGCACCTGCTTGCCTTTTGTTAGACCACTTTGTACCAGCAGTATAGTTTCTGCGATTTAATGATCTATGCATGCATGAGCTTATGAGATATCACACACAAACTTCCTCATTAGCAGTTTACAGACTCATGGAGAGAACCATCATGTGGAAATGCTTAATGAAACATGAAAGAGCTTTTTACATGCTCCCAGTATCTTTTGCTCTGTTCTATATTAATGGCAGCTTTTTCTTGTGGGTATGTCATGCATTCCTTATCTCTGTTATCAGATGTTGATTTTCAATGACAGGTATGGTATTCAGAATTGAAATCTTTCAATGTGCTGTATCTAGAGTTGCACTCAAATTTCAGTAAAAAGCCTAAACTTTATAAATAACTCTAAAGGTATCTGAGGGACCCTTCAAAGACTTCTAACAAAACAGCCGGCTCCGAAAAAGCAGAAATGATGTGTATGGTAATTAGTGGAAGAAGTAAGAAGGAAACTGGGAGACTAGGTACAATGGATATAAACAGAGACCCTTCTGCAGAATGACAAATCAAGGATATTTAAAAACAAAGTTTCAGGCATCAGACAATGAGAATGCAGGATGCACACAAAGACTTTGCTAATAAGGACAAAGGTCCTAGCAGGGGTTGGGGAGAAAATGAGCAAAGACTAGGAAGCAGCAGAAGAGGAGGAGGGAATCATGGGGCACAACACAGTCACAGCCTGTTATGGAGACTATCATTAGGGCAACACATACTCCCCATCACCTTACAGAGGAAAGGGCAATCCACAGTCCTCTCACTGAAGGAAAAAAACTAGCATGCCATGTAAAGCACCCAAGCACAGAAGGAAAGAAAGATGTGTATTGAGTGAATGTGTTGAGGGAGGCATGGAAGGGAGTAAGGGCATAGCAGAAAGAAACTTTGTTCACACTGTAGAGATTGCAAAAGACATCAAATGAGAGATTCCTTAATAGTCTTCTAATTGGGTTAATGTTAGCCTGTAAGGCTAATACTAATTCCTTCTGTTTGTTAAATGAAAACTGAAAGAAATAAGCAAATCCTATTGCAGGAAATTTATTAAATTTCTAATTATATTAGACCATGCTGGGTTATAATTATCCACTTGTGTTTCTGTTGAGCACTTATACATACAAAAAGATTTTTTAATAAGTATGAAGCACTAAAAATACCTAATTCCTGGCTGAAAAACAAACACAAAAACAAAAAAGGTCATCAAATGATATAATAAGGTCTTTTAAGAATGATCGATAGGGCACTTTTCATTTGACCTTTGAAGTTTTAACATTTCCATATCCTTTCATCTTCTTAACTATTTACTTTCAGTTTTAAGCTTATTACTGTCATGCAAGATTTGTGAGAATGACTGCTGTCCTGGTTTCAGTTAGAACAGAATTAATTTTCTTCCTAGTAGCTGGTGGAATGCTGTGTTTTGGCTTAGGATGAGAAGAGTGCTGATAACACCCCGATGTTTTAATTGTTGCAGAGTTGCTTATACCAAGCCAAGGACATCTCAGCCTTTTGCTCTGTCCTGCCAACAGGCAGGCTGGGGGTGCAGTAAGAGCTGGGAGGGGACAGACCCAGGACAGGTGACCCAAACTAGCCAAAGGGGTATTCCATACCATCTGACGTCATGCTAAACAATATATAGGGGTGGCTAGCTGGGGGAGGGGGCCGGACTGCTCGGGGTTAAGCTGGGCATCGGTCAGCGGGTGGTGAGCAATTGCATTGTGCATCACTTGTTTGTACATATTATTATTATTTTCCTATTATCACCATTGTATTATTATTATTATTATTATTATTATTATTATTATTATTATTATTATTATTATTATTATTACTTTTGTTATTATTATTTTCCTGTCTTATTAAACTGTCTTTATCTCAACTCACGGGCTTCACTTTCCATTTCTCTCCCCCGTCCCAGAGAGGGAGGGGGAGGGTGAGCGAACGGCTGCGTGGTGTTTAGCTGCCGGCCGGGTTTAACCATGACAACTGCTTATAAAAAAAAAAAAATATCTATGAAGGATGATATAGACCCTGTCCAGAATTTTGTACTAGTTTTAACAAGGGTATGCTTATTTTCTGTGTATCTGTATGGGCTACATGGAACATGAGGAATTGCATTTGGTATTTTTTTGATCTGTAATAGCCTCTGCTAGATTATTTATGTTCCTCTTATACTTCTATGTTTGCTAGCAAAATCTGTGCAATCATCAAATCCATGAAGACCGGGAATGTCTTTAGAGAATGGAAGAAATTTTGAAATTATTATCAGGTAGAGAGTCAATTTCTGATACTTCAGTATACACCCATTCCTCTTTATATACATGTATATGAGTGCAACCGCTGATACACCTAAGCAGTTTTTAAATATAGTGTAATTTTGCTAGGCAATTTGTCATGTTAATTCTCACTTTAGTAAAGCTTTAATAACTTCAGTCCTCAGTCAGGAATTTCCAGGACCTAATTCTTCATTGAAGTCTTGGTTCAGCTGACTAGAATAGATGAGAAATATATAGCACTTTTTGCCTGCGAGTCATTTTTATGAGTCCAGCTCAGGGAGGCAATAACTGAAGGCTATTACATGGACTATAGTTGTAAAGCCATGGGCATTCATTTTGGCAGTGCTTATGGAAAGGCAAAGGCTTAGATACCTTACATAAAAATGAATTGCTTTCACCTACTGAGATGGACCAGGGTCAGGAACTGCAGATACTTCCACAGTGACTCTGGTTGCCGGAGGCAAGTGACTTTCTTCTCCCTGCCTCGTTTCCACTTCATCCTACTGATTCAGAGTCTTGTCTGTTTCACTCTAGATGAGCCCACAAAAAGAGCTTCTGTGAAGCCACTAATGACTTGTCCCTTGCTTGTAGCTTTCTCTTCAGGGTAAGGGCCATCATTAGTTGGGAAGAATTGCTTCAGTCTCCCTCTAATAATTTGGTATTAAAATTACTGATGAAAATGTGCTATATAGGACTAAGTATTGTTGAGATAGTAGGCTGCTGAGACAGAAGGGGAGAGACATGTCAGAAGGAGGAAAACTGACACTACTTTTATCAGAGGTTAAATAGAATAAGGTGCTAGTGAACCAACATTGTAAAGTCATACTTTTTAATACAAATATATAGCTTTAAAAATTTGGAAACAAGAAAATACTGGAAAATCATGGATATCCATTCATTTAATCTTTTGCCTCCAGGATTTGGTAGCTGGGAATTTTTTGACCATTAAAAACTATAGTAGACAGTGCTGGGCATATTTGTAGCCAGTACCACTACTTCTTCCTAATTTAAACATAACTGGATAAACAATAAATTCCTAGCCTCTAATGACATTTTTCCAGTACATAAAATTACTGTGCATTGTTTTCTGGTTTTGTTTGTTTGGTTGGTTTGGTTGGTTGCTTTGGTTTGTTTGTTTTCAATTTTATTTACTAAAAATGTTCAGAAAGTGATTTTATAAATACAAGATTTCTAAGGTATTTGTAGGCTGCATGGCTGTTGCAGATTTCTGTCAAGAGAATGTAAGACATAAAAGCTAAGTATTTAACTATCTAGCTTTTTTCCATTAATCACTGTATTGCCAGGAATATACCTTATGGGGATAAATGGCTAACATCAGAGAAATCCAGGTCAGGAGCACAATGGGAAGTCTGAGTTATTTCAGTATGGATACTTATTGTAGGATGTCCTCAGGTAAAATTTATTTTAAAAATGCAAGTAGAAAAATAGTTTAAATTTAATAATTATAAATTATTTTCATTTTTAAAACATGACTTTTGTGGGCTTATATGAAAGTGTGTAGGTAGAATAACAGCTAGTTTGTTCAATGCTATAATTTCTGTGTATAATTTCATTATTTTCAGAAAATGAGGAATGAATATTCAAAATGTGCTTTAAGAAAAAAAAAATATATATATAAAAAGCTACAAAACATTCCCTTTGTTGATTCACACCTAAACAATGCAGTATGTGGAAGATGTATTCTGCTTTAGACATGAGAAAAATCTAAGTTAAAAGGCATTAGAAAACTCACTTGTCATGCTGTTGTTTGGAAAACTTGGGCAAGCAGTGTAGAAAGCCATTAGAGAAGCTGTGGGCATGCTGCCTCCTCATGGAAAGATAAATCATTGTTCATTGCTGTTCTCAGGATTTAAAACAATGCTTCCCTGTATGCATTGACAATCCTTTCCTTCTAACAGCAAAGTTTGGTGATTTTCTATTTCCTATGTCTTGAATTATAGGTGTATATATATATATGTATATATATAAATTTCACCTACTAGTGTAGCAAAGATAACTCTTTTGTGCTGGGTTCTTGTTCTTAAAGTTTAATAATAATTATTATTATTAATAATAATAATAATCTTCTAACTGTTAGTAAAATTTTCTCTACAGAACCTAAATAAAGCAGTTTCATTTGAAAGATCAGTTCCATATGTTCTGTGCGTGAGAATTTTCTTAAAACCCATGGATATAAAACCCATATATAAAACCCATGGATGTAATGAAAATATTTTCCTGAGATCTATGCCTAATTCCTTTTGCCTAAAGTCAAAGTAATGAAATAAACAGGAAAACATTTGGGGGTGGGGGGGTGTGATCCTTAAAGAATTTCTTGCAGATCTACCTTAAAATGATTATTTTAATTGTTTAACTGAGGTTGCCATCCACACAGATAAACACAGGTAACCCTCTTTAATGCAATCTCTTAGTTTCCATCACCACATGGAGCATGCTAATGCCTGCATTAGTGAATATTGGAGTAACAGAGGATTTTATTAAACCACTCCAGCTCAATGCAAGCCTACCTGCTGATACTGCTGATACTCTTATTGAACCTGATCTTAATGTTTCTGCTTATACTGGCAAATAGCTTCCATCTGCTTCATTAAATCCTCTTGCTCTGTAAGAGACCAGAGGATCTGTCTGCATTGTTTTGTGTCAGTGTCCTAGGGAAGGGAAGTCCAGCCTGGCCATTCAGGAATAACAGTTGTAAGAACTGTCTGTCACTCTAATAGGGACATTAATAAGTCAACAAATAAGTTCTTTACATTTTTGAATAGTATGTGGTAGCCACATTCTCTTTTATAGAACCCTCTCAGTAACAGTGAGGGGTAGATGCTTCCAACATATTGTTCACACTGTTTTGTCACCATCCTGAGGTGGTTTCTTTTCTTTTTCCTATTTTCTCTCCTATTACTTTATTTGGCTTTATGGCTGTTTCTTTAGCTGTTCTTTTATGATTTGTTTTATGATTTGTCTCAAAGAGTTGCTAATCTGATGACAAGCAATCAATAAGGTGGTGGTACTGTGATTTAAAATTTGCATTATCCTGAAATATACCAGACTTCCTCATCATTAAATCTGGCTTGTGTACCTATCAGCTTGTGTGCCATGCTCTCCTGAACAGGCTAGCCTTGCTCTATGCCTCTTGTCTTTCCCTAGAGCAATCCTCTCACATTCACCCCACATCAGGAGTGGGTGACACAGAAGCTAGATTTGCCATTTCCGCTTTGCTGTCATAGGCAGTAGTGCTGCTCATTGGCAAAGACCTGGAGCTGCAACAAAGTGAGAGATTTAGGTCCCGAGGATGGTTTGGATATGGTGTTACAACCTGAACAAAGGACAGGGAAGGTGGGATCCCCAGTGCCACCATAGACTACAGGACAAATGCACCCTGGTGACATTTTAGACCCTTAAGGACATTGTTGATGAGCCAGATATGGTCTTGTCTACAGTACCCCTTTCTTCCCTGATGTACTTCAGTTCTTTGTGCTTCAGTGAGAAATAACGTTGATAGCATTTTTAGTGTTTGGGAGAGCATGAAAATCATGAGCAATGTCAATGGTAATATCTTTTAACTACCTTGAACACACTTAAACTGTGGACATGCCTTAATACTAGTAAGCATATATGTATACCCTCAGACTCTCAATAAACAAAACAAAACAAAACAAACAAACAACAACAACAACAAAAAGAGCTTAAAAATGACCAGGTAGCTGATTAGGCTTTTGTGGTCATTGCACACACCAAGCTCCACGCTGCACTGGAAAGTCTATACTAGGGGTTGTGTTTGAAAGCTCTCGCACAAGGCACTGAACAGCGCTGGTGCCAAGGCAGGAAGCTGGAGCCTTGTGATTTACAGCCAATTCACTGAAATCCCCAAAAGCAGATCTCATATTTCTTGTGCATGCATTGATTTTGTTTTATACTTCAGACTCATGACTTTCAGCTCAGGAAAAACTACTTTTAAGGTGACCCTTTCAGGAAATCTATTTAAAAGTTGCACATTTGTCAGGCCAGGAGGCAAAAAAGTCTCCTCTGCTAGCTCAGTGGCAAGGCATAGTGTTCAGACTTATCTTGCAGTGCAGGATGTACAAAGGCGCTCCTGAAGGTGCTGTCTTCACTAATCCATACTCTTTGGTCGCTGTAAAGACATTGTGATTACTGAACTGTGCAAACACGAATGAGCAGAGAAGTTACCAGCTGATACCACTGTGAAGCTGTTACAGGCCAAATGAGTCCAGAGTCTACACGAACCACAGGTGAGAACATCTCCTCATACCTGCAAGTGGTGACTGTGATGAGCTTTCCTTGACTACTGTAAGAAAAATTAAAGCAAACCTGACAGCAAGTTTATAAAACAGAGAACTGTGTACTTCTGTATACACCACTGCACAAATTTAAATTGTTCCTTCTGGAGTTTAGTCACAAAAAGAAATTGTACAGCTGCTGGAAGCAGGATCAGGAAACATGGAAGGACTGCAGGGATGCTATTCATCTTTGTAGGGAGAACATTCGTGTGGCCAAAGCCCAATTAGAGTTGAAGTTAGCCAGGTCTGTGGGAGACAATAAAAAGGGCTTTTTAAAATATATGAACAGAAACAGGAGGACTGGAGAAAACATAGATCCACTACTTGATGGGGGTGGTCACCTAACGAACAAGGACATAGGCAAAGCAGAGACAGACATATATAATGCCTTCTTTGCCTCTGTCTTCAACACCGATGATGGGCTTTAGAAAACACTGAGCTGGAGGACTGGTGGGAATGGTAAACTCCCAACCAACCTTGAACATGTGCAGGATTTGCTGCTCCACCTGGATCCATATAAGTTCATGGGTCCCAGTGGGATTCATCCCAGGATGCTCAGAGAGCTGGCTGACATCATTGTGGGACCTCTTTCAATTATTTTTCAACAGTCTTGGGAATCTGGAGAGGTCCCAGTAGAAAGGAAGCTGGCAAATATTATAGCAATTTTCAAGAAGGGCAAGAAAGAAGACCCTGGCAATTACAGGCCTGTCAGTCTCACATTAGTGCCTGGTAAAATTATGGAGAAAATTATCCTGGGAGTTATTGAAATGCAGCTGGGGGACAGTGCAGTCATTGGTTTCAGCTGATATGGGTTCACAAGGGGTAGGTCCTGTTTAACAAAGTTAACATCCTTTTATAATAAGATCATCCATCTAGTTTACCAAGGAAAGCCAGATGATGTGATCTTTTTGGATTTCAGTAAAGCTTTTGATACAGCTTCTCGTAGGATCCTACTGGACAAAATGTCTAGTATACAGCTAGATAAAAACGTCATACGATGGGTGAACATTTGGCTGATGGCTAGGGCCCAAAGGGTAAATGGGGCCAATCACCAGTGGGGTCCCCCAAAGCTCCATTTTAGGGACAGGTTTCTTCAATGTTTATATAAATGATTTGGATGCAGGACTAGAAGGTGTCTTGAGTAAGTTTGATGATTATATTAAACTTGGAGGAGTTGTTGACTCTGTTGATGGTGGAAAGATCTGTCCAGATCAGAGAGATCTGGACGGATTGGAGAGCTGGGTGGACCCCCAACAAGCCTGTTGGAATTTAAGAAGCATTTGGATTATGCTCTCAGTCATATGGTCTGAATTTATGGGTAGACCTTTTTGGAGCCAGGAGTTGAACTCGATGATCCTTGTGGGTCCCCTTCCAACTCATGATATTCTATGATTCTATGATTAAATAATACACATTTTTGAAAGTTCATTCCCATAAAGGAACAGTCACAGTGTCCTCACTGAGCTGTTGACCATTAAGGCTTTTTTTCCTGTTCATTCATTTGTGATAAGGTAAAATAATCTCCCCATTAAACAGGATAAAGAAATAATTTTGCTTGCAAAAATTATAATGCAGAATTATAATTGTAATTGTAATGAAGAACCTTATGCTCCCAGACTAAATTTCAGTGGCTTCAAACTGAAATTAGCCATGATTTTTCTCTTCTGAAGCATTGTGAAATGTTTGAAATCAATACCAAACTTTATTTCAAAAGCAATCCCATTTGTGAAAATATGTTTAGCTGTTCCCTTATTTTCCTGTCTTGGTTTGCCTTTTTACTGAGATATGATGAGGTGTTCAATTTTCAATATCTTTTGGATAGGTTGTACTTCATTCTTTTTTAATAAATTGACACATTTCTTAAAAAGAGGTAAAACATTAAATTATACTTTTTATACTGCAGTTTATTTAGATGCATGGTGTTTCACAGATGTATTGTATTTTTGCTTTTGTCATTCAGACTAGTTGAAAAATAAAGACTTTTAAAATTCGTTCTTTGCGTTCCCACATGTATGTCTATTGCTCATGCTATATTAGCTCATCTTCAAACAACAGTACTAGCATGGCTTTTGGATATATATATTGGCTTACAATTCATTGGTCTTACAGCTGCAGTATTATCTGATGCTGCCAAGGTTGCTAGCAAGTTGTTACTTGAAGCATTCACAGAGATAAAAATACTGCATTTATGAACAAGAAACAAAGCAGTGGCTAGAAGAAAATTCTTCAGAAAATTATTTCAGAAGAGATAACGAAATCATGGTTAATTTACCAACTTCACTCTGCTTTCTGAGTTGTCATATAAATCATAGTTGTAATGCAATAAATGCATTTTCTCATTGAATAGCAAGCAAATGCATATTCTTCTAGGTACTTTTTGGCTGCCTAAGAGTCTTTTGCAACAGTAGACAACACTTCTACCTTTATATTGTTTTATGTATATGCTAGCAACACCAAAATAACTCAAAGTCAAACTCAAAAGAAGAGGGAAGTGGGAGTTATTCACTGGTTGGTAAGTTTGTAGTTGTTGTTGTTTTCCCAGTGAAAAAAGATCAATAGATTAAATAAACAACAATAAACCCATTAAAACCAGACTCCTAGCTAATTTTGACAGTAAGCCATTATTGACCAAACAAGTTAAACTTTCTCATTTCTCTGTAGAAATGCAATAATAGTTTAATTAGACTTTAATTGCCGCCTATAATAACACATAACACAAGCTTGGATTGAAAAAATAAATGTAGCTCTCAGTATGCAAGAATTATTTTCCTGAGGGGTCTTCTTTTTTTATAAGCTCTTCTTGTGATCTCAATGTACTAAGATAGATGAAAAATTAATTTAAAATCTATGAGGCTAAAATCATGCTAATGATTCTTTCTGTGTTTGAGACAGTAGATTTGAATGTTAAGTTACCCATACACGATTCTTTTTGCAGAGTGCTTTCTTTGACTTCTTAGAAAGATCATAGTTCCCTAATTTATTATTATTTACTTAATTATTGACTTTAATTACTGACATGAGATAGACATAGTTAGATCATCTGATTAGCATTAATAGAGTGAGGAGAATTTTCATATGTCCTAGGTATAGACAGGCAAAATATGGAAAAATACTCAAGACTTTAAATTGTAACACCCTTTTGTCACCATTTGTCTTCACATACAGTTCTTTTTATTGTTTTTGAAGTTGGTGAACCATCTAGTAGCTAATAGGCACAGAATTTTTGAAGTTCAGATGTGCTCTTGCTGGACAGAGAAGATGCTGTTCCTGCTTGCTGAGGTAGCAAAGCAGGCACAGCTCCACAAAGTGCAATGAGGCTTGGTTCAAAAGAGGGGAGAAAATACCAACATTGGAGGAACAATTTTGTTCACTTCATCTAGTAATATAAATGACACTTTGCATGGGGAAATAAAAACAAAACTAGAAAAAATTCTGTTGCTTCCCATTGCTTCCTGTTGATACCTTCAGAAAAGTGTACTAAGTGGTTTGAGGCAGCTATAAAGGAAATTGATTCAGCAGTTTTCTTAAAGGAGGAATGAAGTAAATGCAAATATAACCTCTGTTCCAACAAGATCCATAGGATGGCTACAGAAAAGAACTGTATCAGAGCACAGTACTTTAACTTTTTTAACTTTTATGTCTTGTTGTCTATCTCTGATATTATGTGGCTTAGGAAAGTAATCAAGGCAATATTAGTCACAACTTGGTATTGCTGTTACTAATCTTTCCAGTAAAAAGGAATTTCACATTGTATGGTCATATATTACAGTCTCCATGCAGGAACTATGCATATGTAGTTATTGCATTTTATTAACTTTAAACTTAAAAAAAAAAAAAAAAAAAAAAAAAGATACAGTTTAGTAGTAAAGTTCTGTAAACAGCAGAACTGTTACATACTTATTTCAGTATTAACACATTCTTGGAACAATCTTGTAGACAATGAGTTATTCTAGTGTAGACAAAAATGCAAAAACCTGATCAAATTATATGATCTATTTTGTGCATTTCAGTCATTCAGAGCAATCAGTGAGAGTATTCTTTGAATTACACAAATATTTTCTACATATGGTCACATTGTAGCTAAAGTATTCATGGTATTAGAGACTGTAAGTACAACTATGCTAAGAAATCAAGCTTTTGATTTTAGAATGCACAATCCATCCAAATGACCCAGGAGTCTTTCTGTATTTCACCTTGATATTAGCACTGGATTCCATAGGAGTCACTAAGCAGATGTTGATCTCACTTACAGAGCTAAAGTAAGAATACTTATAGACTAATTTCACAGTTCTTCACATGCTACAGAACAGAAATTAAAGTGTATGTTCAAATCACTTTGGAATTTAGTTTGACCCAGAGATATCAGAGCTGGATAGTAATGAAACAAGATCAATGTTGGCTTGAGTCTTTGTAATACGATGCTCTTGCTGCATTTCAGAGAACATGAGATCAGTGAATACCTACCTGAACATCTGGGAATGCTAAAGATTTGTCTTCCCCTTGACAGAACAAAAAGGGCAGTAGAAATGTTTCGATCACCTTTTTTCTGTCTCCTGCAGAAGGATTAAAAAGAGTTGACAAACCTGCAACTTTCAAGTTTGGCAACAAGGCCAGCAAGACTGAAATAGATTTTATGGGAGTGTGTATGAATCACAGAATCACACAGAATCACAGAATCATCTACGTTGGAAGGGACCTCCAAGATCATCTAGTCCAACCTCTGACCTAACCAGTCCTCCACTAAAACATACCACTAAGCTCTACATCTAAACGTCTTTTAAAGACAGCCAGGGATGGTGACTCAACCACTTCCCAGGGCATTCCAATGCCTAACAACCCTTTCGGTAAAGAAGTTTTTCCTAATATCCAACCTAAAACACCCCTGGCGCACCTTTACCCCATTCCCCCTCATCATGTTGCCAGGCACATGGAAAATAGACCAACCCCCACCTCACTACAGCCTCCTTTAAGGTACCTGTAGAGTGCGATAAGGTCACCCCTGAGCCTCCTCTTCTCCAGGCTGAACAATCTCAGCTGCTCCTCGTAAGACTTGTTCTCCAGACCCCTCACCAGCTTTGTCGCACTTCTCTGCACCCGCTCGAGCACCTCCATGTCCTTCTTGTAGTGAGGGGCCCAAAACTGAACACAGTACTCAAGGTGCGGCTTCACCAGAGCCAAGTACAGGGGGACGATCACTTCCCTAGCCCTGCTGGCCACACTGCTTCTTACACAAGCCAGGATGCCATTGGCCTTCTTGGCCACCTGAGTACACTGCTGGCTCATATTCAGCCGACTCTCCACCAATACTCCCAGGTCCTTCTCTGCCAGGCAGCTTTCCAACCACTCATCTCCCAGCCTGTAGCTCTGCTTGGGGTTGTTGCGCCCCAGGTGCAGGACCCAGCACTTTGCCTTGTTGAACTGCATACAGTTGACCTCAGCCCGTCTGTGCAGCCTATCCAGATCCTCCTGCAGAGCCTTCCTACCCTCGAGCAGATCGACACACGCACCTAACTTGGTGTCGTCTGCGAACTTACTGAGGGTGCACTTGATCCCCTCATCCAGGTCATCGATGAAGATATTAAAGAGGACTGGCCCCAGTACTGAGCCCTGGGGTATGCCACTAGTGGCCAGCCTCCAACTGGATTTGACTCCATTCACCACAACTCTTTGGGCCTGGCTATCCAGCCAGTTTCTAACCCAATGAAACGTATGCCAGTCCAAGCCGTGAGCAGCCAGTTTCTTGAGGAGAATGTTGGGGGGAACGTTATCAAAGGCCTTACTGAAGTCATGATAGACCATATCCACAGCCTTTTCCTCATCCACCAAGCGCATCACTTTATCATAGAAGGAGATCAGGTTCATCAAGCAGGACCTGCCCTTCATAAACCCATGCTGACTGGGCCTGATTGCCTGCTTACCCTGCAAGTGCTGCATGATGACACTCAAGATAATCTGCTCCATGAGCTTCCCTGGCACTGAGGTCAAACTAACAGTCCTATAGTTCCCTGAGTCTACCCTCCAGCCCTTCTTGTAGATGGGCGTCACATTTGCTAGCTACCAGTCTACTAGGACCTCCCCAGATAGCCTGGACTGAGGCAAAGAAGGCATTAAGCACCTCAGCCTTTTCCCCATGTCTTGTAACTAAGTTTCCCCCCGCATCCAGTAAAGGATGGAGATTCTCCTAAGTCCTCCTTTTTGTGTTGATTTTTTTATAAAAACCATTTTTTGTTATCTTTAATGGCAGTAGACAGTTTGAGCTCCAGATGAGCTTTGGCCTTTCTAATTTTGACCCTGAACAGCCTCACAACATCCTTATAGTCCACTTGAGTGGCCTGCCATCTTTTCCAAAGATTATAAACCCTCTTTTTTCTCCTAAGCTCAAGCCACAACTCTGTTCAGCCAGGCTGGTCTTCTTCCACACCGGCTCATCTTTGGGCATGTGGGGACAGACTGCTCCTGTGACATTAAGATTTCCTTCTTAAAGAATGCCCAGCCTTCCTGAACTCCTCTGCCCTTCAGAACCACCTGCCAAGGGACTCTGTCAACCAGTGTCCTGAACAGCTCAAAGGCAGCCCTATGGAAGTCCAAGACTGCAGTTTTATTGATCCCCCTCCTAACTTCGCCAAGAATAGAGAACTCTACCATTTTGTGGTCACTCTGCCCAAGACAGCTTCCGACCACCACATCTCCCACCAGTCCTTCTCTGTTTGTGAAGAGAAGGTCTAGCGGGGCACCACCCCTCGTAGGCTCACTAACCAGCTGTGTCAGGAAGCTACCTTCCATGCTCTCAAGAAACCTCCTAGATTGCTTTCTCTGGGCTGTGTTGTGCTTCCAGGATATGTCTGGGAAGTTGAAGTCCCGCACGAGAACAAGTGCTGACAATATCACAGCTTCTGCCAGCTGCCTGTAGAATTAATTCCTCATCCATCTCCTCATCCTGGTTCAGCGTTCTATAACAGACGCCCACCAGGATGCTTGCCTTGTTGGCCTTCCCACTGATCCTAACCCACAGGGACTCAACCTTATCATTCCCAGCCTCGAGTTCCACAACATCAAAATATTCTCTAATATAGCCACATCACCACCCCTTCTGTGCTGCCTGTCCCTTCTGAAGAGCCTATAGCCAGACATTGCAGCACTCCAGTCATGATAGTGGTCCCACCACGTCTCCATGATGGCAACCAAGTCATAGCCTGCCTGCTGCACAATGGCTTCCAGCTCCTCTTGTTTGTTACCCATGCTGCGTGCATTAATGTAGATGTACTTCAGTTAGGCCATTGCCTTCTCCTCTGGCCTACCCATTATTCCCCCTGGCACACCTGCAACCAGCCTTATTTCAGCCCTGTCCCTCTTCTTACCTACTTTAAAGCCCTCTCAATGAGCCCTGCCAGTTCCTGGCCTAGGATCCGTTTTTCCCTTAGAGATAGGTGGGACCCATCTGTGGCCATCTGGCCGGGTGCCAAGTAAAGTGCCCCATGCATGATATACATACATGATAAAATTACATTGTTAATTCCTGGGGAGGAAGAATAGGAATGGCTTGCACTCTGGAAACCAAGAATAAAATCAGAAGAGACATATAGGCAACTAGAGGTTACAAAAGATCACTCTTCCTCTCTTTGTTGTTGTCCTCTGCTCAGATGTAGGCTAGATGATGCATTACTGTGCAACACCACAGAGAATGACAAAAGAAGAATCCTTGCTTGTTACTGTGACAACATAACTAAGATTGGCTTCAGATTTCATTTTATTTCTTAATTAAAGCCTGAAACTTGCTTTCATGGAATTTTGCTTTATAAACTTCAGTCATCACACACAAACACACACGATTATTTTTAGCTCTCATTGATTAGAGAAAAACATAATTTCAACAGTGACAACATGCAGTGTTTTGACACCTGATTAACACTGCACTTTTAAGTGTTTTTGTTTGTTTGTTTGTTTTGTTTTGTTTTTTGTTTGTTTGTTTGTTTGTTTGTTTTATTTTTATTTTTACATTGAGGTCAAACTCTGCTGTTGTTTAGCACTTAAATGGTTTCTTATGCTTAATGTCTAAGAACCAAAGCATTCTGTAATTAGTTTTATGGGACATGCTGACACTGCAGGGGAGATTATCACTCCTTTCACAGTTCAGAAGAAAAGTCAGAAAGATCAGCAGAGCAGATGAAACAACCCACAAGCTCTGGCTGTATATCTACCTTCTTTTTGTAATGTATAGATTCTTGTCCTCAGGGAAGATTATAATAGAGTATGGTTTACTTCTTGGTCAGCAGTGAACTGCATTATTATAAAGGTCAGAGTTCTTTCACCCAGTACTTTGTACCTGGCCTTTTCACCCATTCTTCTCGCCCATGGATATGTTGTGGCATTCTTCAAATTCCAGAATGATTTTGAATATCTTTGCTTCTCTCCTCTGTGTAGCTCTTCAGGAGCCTCATTTCCCTTGAGAGCCATATAATTTCAAAAGGTATTTCAGGGCATTTTGAGCAGGTTCTTACTGTAAGCCATTCACTGGATATACTTATCTCTTCACTGATTATGTATGTAACTTGAGAGATCAGCTCCATGAACTCACAGTTATTTATCAATCTCATGTTAATCTGAAAATTTACTTCTTCCCATTATATCTATCTACCCTGAGCAAACTACCTAGTGATCTGAGATAAAGTGATGCCTGTTCTTTCATCTCAGGTTCCTCTATTACCCTGATGGAGGGGGGTTTATCACTCTTTGCACGGGGCTCAAAGACAGGGACTGGTTTCAGTAGAAAAGCTGTGCAGACATGATGCCTGCTTATTCATCTGATGTTGTGAAGTAAAGATGAAACAAATTGGTAACAGGAAAGTAAATGGTATACTAGGAACCATGGACAGAAATTTGGCTCTAGGTGTGCATGAACAAAGCAATGTTGCAATCAGTGTAGAAAGGCTAACAATGTGTTAGCCTTTCTACACTGATTGCAACAAGAGACAAGCCATAAAGCAAGGTTAACAACCTTTTATGCTCGAAATGGCTAACTTATGGTAAAATTCACTTATTTGTGGAAGCTCACACCACTGTCATACTGTGAAAGGGAGATAAGGAGCACAGTGTGGAAAAGAATGGAAAATGGGCACATGTAAGAATGTAGTAGAGCATCTCTTACCAAGAATGGTTAATGTCAGTTTTGAAATGCTAGAAAATTAGATGGAAGAAGTCCAATGTGTAAGAATACAGATTAATGCTGATAGGAGGTAAGCTTAAAGCCAGCCACCTCTCTTAGGTTTTGGGAGTGGACTTAATATCTTTATAAATATTAATGTCAAGAACAAGTTGTTCACATAAATTGTGCCTTTGAACTCTTATATGATTTCTTTAGCTTCACCTCCAAGTTTCAACTTAAATACTTCAGGCACTTCTTCTATTAGCATCAAAGCAAGATAAAGTATTTAATTTGCTTAACAATTCCAAATGTTAGAAGAAACTCGATGTGTGAACATGAATATCTGTTCATGTTTATAGGACCTTCACATGCATGGCAAGGCAATATTTGATTCCTTTGTGTTCTGAATAATCAAATTTGCTATTTTAAAGAAGAACCTAGGGATGTCAAGTTTACTCCATATCTAAAAATAAAAAATAAAAAATAAAATAAAAAAAAAAGGATTCTCCAAAGCTTCAAGATGAGCTGTAATTACAAAACCAAAGCATTTCTGTTAAAGATTTTTTTTTTTCATTCAGAAGCTAACTTTCCAGAATTCAAATTGTAAAATCTTCATTTCTGCAAACATTTTCTGACTAACAGTATAAACAAAGAAAGTACTTCTTAACATTCATAACTAAATAGAGTATAATAGTCTCATCTGCTTGAGATATACAAGTGGAACTACATGCATGAAACACAAACATTTATAAAGTTCTGTGAATTAAAGTACCATAGCATGAGTTAACAGGTTATACATACATTTTCTTTAACATCTAAGAGAATTTCCAGGGAAAGAATCAATAATAAAGGTTAGCTAAATATTTGAGCAGGTGTAGCCTTTTTAATGTTAACAGTATCATGAATGCTTTGTATTAAAATATATACATCTTTTTCTCTGCCTTATATGAGAATTCATTTAAGTCAAATGACAAATATAAGTGTCAATGTAAATAGGATCTCAGTGGCAGTAATATCATAAGTTATACATTTCTTTAGACTTCATGCTTTCTGCTTAAATCCATTTTTTTCAATATTGCTAACAGATTTACTTTGTAATTACAGTCAAATTATATACTCAGTATCTGAGACATATATAGAGAGAGACTTTGTGCTGCTGACAAGATATGTTTCTTCTGACACATAAATAATTTGCAGACAAATACTGTAAAAACTGTGAATCCTTATATGCTGTATTTGCTTGTGAGGTTCTGTGTGCATATGTATGTATAAGTCTGAAAGCTGTGTTGTTCCATAGAGCTATGTCATTAAAAGAACAAAACTTAGTAAGCATTTTAACCAGGCTAATTACTTGTGGGTTATCTTGAAAGGTTAATGGGATTACTTCCTTTAGAGCTCTACACATATTTTTCTCTTTCTCTATCTGCAGGAATCTACATCTTCATCTAACCTGTCCTTTTATTGTTAACGGCTTTGTGGCAACACTGGCTACTGTAATACAATACTCTGCTTCCTTGGAGACATACAGTTGGTGTCTCACTAGATGCTCTCAGGTTGTCCATGTGTTCTCACAGGACCATTCCTCACAGTGATATCTAAGAACTCAAAATGATATTTTGCAAATTGCCAAACTAAGTGTAAGTGAAGTAAGTGAAAGAAAGGTGAAAGAGGAAAATGGACTTTCTGTAACTTTTTACTGTAAGCGTAATTAGCATATTTACACTACATTTTTATTAGTGATATATATTAAAAAAAAAAAAAAAAAAGTTCTTTCAGTAAGCTGTTCTGAGCTTTTCTATAAAGTTATTCTTCTAAATCTTCTCATACTGATGATCAGCATTCAGGCAAGACATAAAGTATTTTCCACGGAAACCACAGTGGTCAGTTGGCACATGACTCCTCTCCTAGGTTCAGATCAAACAGGTAAGCCTGTTGTGAGTCAGGGAGGAAGTTTTTTCTTCTTCCCTCAGCTGAATCTCTTAACGAGTGCAAGAGTGCAAGTTATCTAGAAGTTACTTTCTGCTTTCCTTTGTGGTTTCCCTAGTACTAAGAAGATTCCAAAAGTTGTTATTATTCCTCTTCAAATTTCTCCTTAAAACTCTTATTGTTCTGTGATGCCATAATAAAATTGGGAAAATAGTTTATTGGTATGTCAAATTTGCCATTTTTAATGCCATTGCCTCATTTTTCTTGCAGTTTTACATCTGCCCAATGTGTTATTTCCCATTTTAAATGTAGAGTGTGGAATAAAGATCATCAAATCTAGATCGTATGAGTGTTGTAGAGTGTCTGCCATTATAGTGCTCTGCTACATGACTGTTATTGTTAGGCATTATGGTAAAGTTAGTTATCGTCTGTCAAAGTCCAGACATAAGGATTTTTTTTTCCCTACACATTACAGATTAAAACTGGAAAATATAAAATGAGAATTCTGTTTCATAAAATGTTTTAAGGTTTCACCAACTGGAGAGGAAAGCTATTTATAACATTATGATAAAGACAGTAACAAGGAAATATCACATCTCATCAAATTTGCCTCATTTTTACAAGCATCGTGTGAGACGTGGAGGCCCCAGTTTCCTGTTTCTACTTAGGAAAAAAAAAAAAAAAAAAAAAGTAGTTTTATTCAAACACAGTAAAAAAATATCTTTACAAGGGACATGGGGAGTGTGACTTAATCAAACAAAAGAATCAAGTTGTATCTATCGTGCTATCTCTATTTGTAGACCTATGGAGAATCAGAAGTTTATTTGGCCAGAATTCTATCCTCCTGCATGGTAAATAAATAGGTAGCTTATGTTCTGAAGAAGAAATCATTCATCACAAAGTTATACAATGGTTCTTTCACCTTGTGAAAGATGTCTGTTTTTCCTAATGTTTTTGCTCCATGATAAAATTAGAAAAATAATTTGCTATCTCTGTTGAAGTGTTGTGAGAATGCATTAATGTTTGAAAAGCACTTAAAAAGCCTCATGTAGAAAGCATCAAAATCACATGTACTCAACCTTATTAAAATAATGTATATTCAAAGTGAAAGCATTTTAATAACTGTAAAATAATGATTTTCCTTTATTATCAATTGAATGATGATTTAAATTGTGTGTAAGTGTGCATAATATACAAAATCTACAATTTGTGTAACCTAGCAGTTGGGAAATGCTTCAGTATATTTAAAAGGTTCTCAGTTTAAAAAGAACTACAGAAAACCTTCCAGCAACATGTTTCTGTAGAGAAATCTAAATGATGTATGCAAAATCCTATGAGGATTGAATTACACAGAAAGATTGTTTTTGATTCTGTTTATATAACTTACAAGGTTCCTAAAAGCTCACCAACAGAGTTCACTGAAAATTAAAGAAAAACCAACCAACCAAACAAAAAACACAAACACATGTTCAGTTAAAAACTTGTTTATATTTTTTTCTTATTTGAAAACTTTACTTTGTATAACTTAATATATATATATATATATGCACAGAGAGTCAATGTGAATGTGCAGGTTAAAATCTGTTTAGTTGTCTGTCTTTTATTATAATGTCATGCTTATAAAAGTTCTGTAATGAAATCAGTAATTTTGGCTTTCAACTATAAATTGTGAAGAAAATGTAAGATGCTCCTGAAAACATTTATCTACATGTGAATTAATAGTTTTGAAAGTAAGTCCTAACAGTGCTGGTGACCGCTTTCACTACATGTGGGAGGTGCTTGCACCTACAAAGAACAAAGACTGGGATTTACAAGTGTCCCAAATGGCATCTGGGATTGTGCTGTTTCCTTCCTCTGGATGCCTCTTACATTCACACCTACCTTCCATCCAGGATGTTTGCCACATTTCCCACCACAAAGACAATTTCCCACACTTTCAGATAAATATAATGGCTGGCTTAGTTATTGCTTAAACACCCTTTAAAATAACCTTTTATGAAGGTTACAGTTGAATAGCATAAACAATTAGCAGATCTGAATGGGTAAATGAATATAAATGTATCGATTTAGGTAATCTGTAAGATCCAAAACCAATGAAATAAACAGATGAAAGAAGAAAATAAACATTTGAGAAAACCCACAAAAATATTTTAATCAAAATATATAGGTAGAATAATGAACATACGTATAAAATCAGTTCTGTGTAGTTGAAAAGCAATGAGAAATGTTTATGAAATTAAATATCCATGTGAATCATTAATTTGAATTCTATAAAAGATGAATTTTAGAAAAGAAGATGTTGGTAATATATCTAGTATCAAATCATTCATTACAAAACCAGATAGGAAATAGATATACTATATGACAGATGATCTATCACATACTCAATGTATTTGACAGTCTTTTCCTGAAGCATTTGGAGTAGGTCAGCATTTACTAGTCAGTATAAAAAATTCAATATTTTTGTTTCAGAAAAGCAACAATGTTTTTTGAAACATCAGAAAATGTAAACAGAAGACCTCCAAATTTTTTATTTTTTATTTTTTATTTTTTTTCTGTAAGAAAGTTCAGTCTCATGATGGCCATAGTATCTTTGTGTGCATTTCTGTTATAGCCATCATCCAGAACAAGAAGATTCCTTGCATTATCACTCATCAAAAATATATTAGAAGTAGGTCACAGAACTATAGCTTGCTCTGACAAAAAATAATTATTGTCTCAGGATTAGGCAAAATATATATATACATATTTGTATCTCATTTGAGTCATAAAATCCTCTAATTTCTCCACTTTTTTTACCTTCTGGAGGAATGGGAAAGTTTCCTTTCACCTTTGTCACGGATCTTCCTCTGAAATACTCTAGAAAGTGGGTGACAGGAATTCTAATTAAGTGACCATACGTTCTTCTTCCCCTTCTTGAAGGATTCAAAGAAGTATTTTGTAGTATCCATGATTGTTTCCAAGTCTAAAGTGATAACCTAAAGGAAGCAAAGCCTGCCAACTACTGAGCACTATAAAATAGATTTAAGATGCTTAAGATGTACTTAGAGTACAGAGGGGAATGTTTGTATACATTTTTAATCTCTCCAGAATTTATTGTTATCGTATGTTAAGGAAAATGTTATTATTTACTGTAATCAGTGTACTCATCAAATGAAAATAAGCAACTCTGAACAGAAGTAGAGAACTAGTTGTTACATTTTCCCCATCAATTCAAAAATTTTATGTATCTGCAGAGAACAAAATTGTTCCCTTAAACTACTACTACTACTTTAAATAATGAACTGAAAATAGGTTGTCAATTATGACCAAGAGATTTGCCAGATCCAAAAGCACCTCTCAGGCAACTTTCTTTGCAGTGACCAGAATCATACTTCCATTTTCACCCCAATGTGAAATCCCTGATCTAATATTACAAACTGTAGCCCTGTATATTGTGATATTGTTTTGATAGTGAAGTCAAGGATTTTCTGTTCATCATATGAGTGTTCTTTGTTGTCTCTGCCATCAGTACTGACAGGACTGGTCCTCAGTTTCTGAGGGTTAGCTCTATTCTTAGATGTCCTGTTTTCCAAGACAGTGAGTGGAACTCCTTTAGCAGCAGATGACCCCAAAGGAGATTCAAGTCATTAGGAGGATTCAAAGTCTATGCAGAGCAAGTCAAGTATGCAGATTTGTGGACACAGTAAATAAACACACTAAGTTACCCAATTCCTTGCAATTGTGATGTAGCAGGGAGGCTCAGAAAGCTCAAGCCCCCTAAACACCTATAGACTGTGTGGAAGATTACAAATGGGTACTGTCATCCATGAGGTTTAGGAGTGAACAGCTTATGTGAAAAAAGGCAAGTGAAACCATGTAGCCATTAGAGCTGTATCCCTGTTGTCACAGGAACTATGTCTGTACTATTATTATTGCCTGGAAAGATCATGGAGCAGGTCCTGCTGGAAACTATGCTAAGGAACATGGAAAATAAGAAGGTGATTGGGGACAGCAAACATGGCTTTACTAAGGGCAGTTTGTGCCTGACGAATCTGGTGGACTTCTATGTTGGGGTTACAACATTGGTGGATAGGGGAAGAGCAACTGACATCATCTACCTGGACTTGTGCAAAGCATTTGACACTATCTCGCATGATATCCTTGTCTCCAAATTGGAGAGATGTAGATTTGATGGATGGACCAGTCAGTGGGTAAGGAATTGGCTGGGTGATTGCACTCAAAGAATTGTGGTCAACAGCTCAATGTCCAAGTGGAGATCAGTAATAAATGGTGTTCTTTGTGGATCAGTATTGGGACCGACACTGTTTAAAGTCTTTGTCAGTGATATGAACATTAAGATTGAGTGTACCAAATGTACTTGTTGAACCAGATGAGGTTCAACAAGTCCAAGTGCGAGGTCCTCCACCTGGGTCAGGGCAATCCCTAGCACAAATACAGGGTGGACAGAGAGAATGGATTGAAAGCAGCCCTGAGGAGAAGGAACTGGGGGTTGATGGGAAGCTCAACATGAGCTGGCAATGTGTGCTTGCAGCCCAAAAAGCCAACCTTATCTGGGGCTGCATCAAAAGAAGCATGGCCAGCAGGTTGAGGGAAATGATTCTCTTTGTTTACTCTGCTCTCATGACACCCCACATGGAGTACAACTGCATTCAGCTCTGGGGCTCCCAGCACAAGGACATGGACATATTAGAATGAGTGCTGAAGAGGGCCATTAAGGTCCGGAGCACCTCTCCTATGAAGACAGGCTGAGAGAGTCGGGCTTGTTCAGCCTGGAGAAGAGAACGCTCTGGGGAGACCTTATAGCAACCTTCCAGTACTTAAATGGGGTTTACAGGAAAGCTGGGGAGGGACTCTGTCAGGAAGTGTAGTGATAGGACAAGGGGGGATGTCTTTAAACTGAAAGAGGGTAGATTTAGATTAGATAAAAGAAGGAAAATTGCTCTGAGAGTAGTGAGGCACTGGACAGGTTGTCCAGAAAAGCAATGGATGCCCCATTCCTGGAAGTGTGTAAATTCAGATTGGACAGGGCTTTGAGCAACCTGGTCTGGTGGAAGGTGTCTCTGCCCATGGCAGGGGGGTGGAATTAGATGATCTTTAAGGTCTTTTTCAATCCAAACTATTCTATGATTCTATGAATGCCTACACAAGAGTATTGCAACCACATGTGATAAGGTTTTGGCTGGAAGAAAGCTCATATGTTATGGTCACAGCCAAGCCACACGTGACATTTGGGCTGGTCTTCATTAGTGATCCAATAGCTTTACTATGTTCTTCCAGGAGATGTTCCATTTTTCAGGCTGTCCATTGAGTAGGATTCTACCAAAAATATATAACCAATATATATATATTACCGTGTGATTCCAGTTAGAGTTTCTTGGCAATGGAGAATTTTGGTGTGTAGCACTTTGGGAATTGCCATGCTGAAGCATGTAAGAAGTCCTTCTGCATCTTATCTCTGCAGGAAAACTTTTTTTTTTTTTTTTAATTTACTTTTTATATGTAGAAAAAAAAATGGTGAAATAATCAGACCAGCACATAGCTTTCTTTTTATACCTTAATACAAAGGACAAAGCTGTCCTTATTCTGTAAACTTCATATATTAAGGGTTCTTTCTAGACTCTTGTCATCTGTGGAGGAGTCGGTACCATTGATGATCTGGTTTTGGCCACAGAAGTCCTAACATAAAGTGAAAAAGCTGTGAAAGTTGTTGAAAACTATTCAGTGTGAGTGTAAAATGACAGTTTATAAGCATAGTTTATGAAGTAGTAGAAAAAAAGAGATGCTCTTTGGGATTAAATTTAAAGAAATTATGCTTGGAGATGCATCACTTTTTTATTTTTCTCACTAATTTCCAACTTCTTGGAGATCAGTGTTTTTCAGTTGCAGTTCGTTTTCCAATGTAGAAAGAAAATAGGCTCTGTCACACAGAACTGATCATCTATATGCAATACCCTGTTTAAACATGACTACACATTGGCATTAGGATTACAATCAACACATCCAAACTCTCTTGCTAAAATTGTCTCTCTTTCTTCTATTTTCTTTACAATATTTGTACATGACAGATTCCCTTTTTTTAGAAGGAATAATATACTGTATCTTTGTTTAATGATGGTAAAGTTAAATTACTTAGAAAATCTGTTACAATAGCTGCCATGTGTATCTTTTTTATTTATTGCTAATTAAGATCTCGTACAAAATGACTTCTGGAGTCACCCTTGAGAACATAGCTCTTGTAGTTCTTACTCTTTCAATCTGTGCAAAAGATTAATGGCAATGTAACCTGTGTATTAAAGCCTGAACAGAAGCAAAGCTAGTTTCATTACTAAGGACAAAACCAACAACAACAACAACAAAAAAAAAAAAAAAAAGCAAAACAACAGCAAAACAACAGCAAAACCCATAAAAATAACATATACACATAAACACATCTTAAACAGTATTATTGACTGACAGCTTTGTTTTTCTCTGTGTCTATGTTTGCAGTGAATAATTCATCCACTGGTGACATTAGAAGAAAATTAATTGGGTAACTTCCTCAAACAAACCAATGTTGTAGTTGATATCAGGATGCAGTTCTTGAAATTGGAGTGCACACTTTATATTTTTGCCGATTAGAGCACAAACCCACCAAAATCTTCATCTCTTTGTCCAGATCTTGAGAAAAGTATATTTTACTCCATGATTTTACATTTTGGCAACAATATATATTATAGGCTTCAGTGTTCTTATACTTTATGGTCCAAAGATCACTACTAAACATAACACAGGACTATAAAATCAATATAAGGTAGACAACACCTAAGCTTTTGAAACCAGTGTTAGAATATTTATTCTTAATCCAATTCTTCTGCAGATCAAGTTGCTTCCTTCTTTGTTTCAGCTATAACAGGCTTCACTGGGAAAAGGGTGATCAGGAAACTTGGGAAACAGAGAGATTTTGACATTTTGAGGTCAAACTGAAAAGAAACTTCTTGGCACAGAGTACATTTCATGTTTTACAAAGTGTTGCATAAGGACCAACAATTGTTGCTTTTTCTCTTTCTTTACAAAGTCAAAATCAGTTAAAGATGCTATGATCCACACTGAAGAAACTGTGGTCTGTATTCTGTAATTTAGACAGGTTTAGACTTGTCTATTTTTTTCTACTGATTTATGAATCCATCAATATTATAAAACACTTTTTTCTTAGTTTATTTGGGTTATTTTTGCTTCTCAGTATGAGAATGGTAGAATTTAAGTGTCTTTTTCATACTCATTCTGTGGTAAATATAACGTTTTGTAAAATTTAATCTGTTTTTGTTGTTTTAATAATTTTTAAAACACTGATTTATAGCATCAAGAATACAGTATTAATCATGATTCATTTGGCACTTTTATCAACATATATCTCTAATTTAGCTTGCCAAATATGTGGCACTTTGTGTTTTAAAATGTGTACCACATTTTTAATGATGTTGGAAATGCCCTAATAATTTTCATTTTACAATTTTTCATTCAAATAAACAAAAGAGAACTGTGGATTAAATACCATAAATATAGCACATTTAAAATTAATTGATGATGATATATTTTTTGATGTTAGGCATGAAAATCTCTGATTTGTGCACCATGTTTCATTTAAAAACAATTGGAGTGAAGCAACATATATTTTTATAACTAATCTTCTGATTTTCCTTGAAAGCATAAGTAGCAAAATTTCTCTGGGACAGCATTATAAGTACATTCATGTAGGCAGCCCATACTGTTTTCTAAATGCAATTTTGATAACCCTCATGAAGTAATAGTGTTATACTTTGTACCTTATTATGTATAATTATATCTTATAACATTCAGAAGTTGCTAAAAGAGAAAGGCAACTGTATAAAAGCATGAAATAATACACAACATTCGCAAATATGCCAGAAATGGTGATATATTGTAGTGAGAGCTAAGTAACTGGTATCATATACTATGTTTCTTGAACAACCATGACTTTTGTTGTGCTCCATGGCAGAGTTTGGCTTCAGGAGTTAAGCTGAAATCAGTTTACAGAGCAGAGATGGCAGAGGAAAAAATACTATAATACAAAAAAAATCTGTGTGTGAACCCCAAACAAGTGCAGTACATATATTTCCAGTAGTCTGTAGTATTGTATCTTTACCCAAGTAAAATCAAGAAAGAACTTGAATTTATTTGGCTATGCTTTGAAAAATTGAAAAATAAACCCTTTGAAAAAGGGTTTAACATGGTAAAAAACAAGAGTTCTGCATATAAACTATCTTATTGCTTACTTTGACAAAGCAAGAAAAAAAGAAAAAAAAAGTAGAAACATTGAACATCCTGTACTTGTCATGATCCACAATTTGTGAATGTCTCTTAACATAGTCCTGACAGATGCTTTGTGTAAGAATGATTGACTTCAATGAAGGTATTTGTCAGCCCATACCAGTCCTCCCATGATCGGAAACTGCTGCTCCCATGCTGAAGGCTCACTTCAAGCTCTTTTAACAAATCATGCTAATGTCTATCTCTGAGATGTACAGGTTGAACAACAGGGTGTCTCTTAACCTCCTGTTGTAGTTCACTGAAATTGTTAAAATGCTCTAAAGAGGAGAACATTTGTCACATTATTCTGGATAGGAAAAAAATGTTTTACAGTGCTGTCTCACTAACTACCCAGTTATCTTAATGTTTGCTAAGCACTGAAGACTCTTAGGAGTCCCATGAAGTAAAGAAGGGTTCATATGTGTTCACATATGAAGTAAAGAAGGGTTCACAGATATGGAAATTGTAGAACAAATAAATAAACATCTTTCTGATGACTCGAAATTTCAAAGTGAAGTCTGGCTTGTAACAGCTAAAGTGGCCTCTCATAAAATTTCCTTAACTAAACAAAATATTCCAGACATTTATCTAAGTCATTTTCTGAATACTTTTTTTTTTTTTTTTTTTTTTTTTTTTTAAATCCTAATCTGTGACTTCTGTTTCAGGTGTCTGAGAAGTATCATATTGCTTTATCACAAATTAAATAGACACCTTTAATTATTGTTGAATTCTCAGATTTTGTATCAATCTCTGTATTCAAAAGGGAGGAAATACTCCAAAGACATATGTGAAACTCAGAAAATCATGTGATAAACTATATATCTTTGTAAATGTATATTAAAGTAAATATAATAAAAAGTGTATATATAAACTGTAGAGAGAAAATAGGAGTTTTAGCTCAGGTGTAAATGCCTGCAGTGTGATCATCTAATGTTAGGTAACATTAATGTAAGGTTTCATTTGTTTCTTGAACAAAAACTTAAAGCAAATATTTTTTTTCTAACTTCACAAACAGATAATGGTCAAGATTATCTAGATCTCCCTGACATGGAGACATGTCTTTCACCTGGAGACTCTTCTGTGGTCCCCAGGCTGTTTCTTCTTTCCCCAAGTTTCAGAGCTGGAGAGCTTTCCCAGAACCCTTATGACACTGACACTAATGGTTTGTAGATGCAGGACTCCAACACTCATTCCCTAATGGGGAATCCTGCATTTAGATTCAAAATGTTCTGAACTCTTTAACTTTTCTTAGCTCTTTCATGCTTCCCTATCCTGACAGCCACAATGATAGCAGTAATAGCTGCTTACAGCTCTGATTCCCTTTCTTTCACAAAAGTTACCTACATTTTGGTATGTTGAGGTTTGGAAGTGCCATTTAGAGATCAACATTTAGGATCACATTTCCAAAGGTCATTCAACTCCTCAGTCTTCAGTATCTGATGTGGCAGAAAATGAAAAACCCTTGACAGACTGGAACAATAAGTTCAGAGGTAGATATGAGATACTAATGCAATTTTGAGAGTTGGAAAACTCAAAATTGTGTTTTTGTGGTCCTTATGTACTGTGTAAATTTAAGATGAACTTTGATGAGAATCTTATTCCTGAAGTTTCATGCTGTTTCTTTCTTTTTTTTTTTTTTTTTTTTTTTTATTTTTTTTTTTTTTAATGAGAATATCCACATTATTTTGGAAAATATCTAGTATTTTTACTGGAATTGTGGTGGGGGGGGGGGGGGAAGAAGCTTTTATAGATAAAAACAATAGTTTATTGAACTCTTTGAACACTTTACTAGCTCTATCAAATGCAGTATCTTAATTATCCACTAAAGGAAATTTCTCTTTCAATGCCTAGAAAATGTATAAAACTAGTGCAGTGATCTCCTGATTCCTGCATCAGTTAGTTTCCCTTGTCTCACTTTGCTTTAATGAGAGATATGAATAGAACATAGGGCAAGGCCTTGCATTGACCAAAAAGTCTTTGCATGAGTCTTTTTTTGCTGAGAAGTACCAAATATGTTCTGATATCCTAAATACTTATGGGGAGTAAAACAAGATCGTGTTTGTTAATTATATTGACATACTATGGAAACAAAGTCACTTTATATCCAGCAAAGATCTGTGATATTCCATGTGGAAGCCCAACTGACTTTCAAGAGGTTTTCTGAAATCATTTAAATATTTTTGATGATTCTGTAGCATTCATTTTAAAAATACATGCATTTTATAGATTCACTCTCTAAAGGATGATTCAGAGATTCTATGCAGAGTGTATTGTTAGATAAACTGGTAGTGATCTGTTAAATACCCATAGAACCTTACTGGTTTCATTCTTTTTGACTAGCAATAAAGGTACTTGTTCATGTGCCATGCAATTCATATTTTGTTTATGCTGACTGTTACTGAGCTGCATTTTTCACTGGAAGAGAATAAACAAGTCACTGAAATAATAATTGCTGTTCTTTCTGCCATGTTAGATTGAATTTTGCTCATTCATTCTCATAAAGATCTCAGGAAGGAACCCAGCAGTTTAAAGATAATCTTAGTTTCAATACAAATGCTTTTTATCTATAAACGATAAAAAGAAAGAACATCCATAACATCTTTCAGAAGTCTCCTCTTTTAAATGAAATACAATTAATCAGCAAATATTAGCTATTTTGTCATATACAATTATCAGACATTAAAATCCTAACCTCATCAGGTTTTGAGGTAGTAAAAAAATATGTATAAAATAATGAAAAAAAAGATTGGAGTTCACACAACATGGGTGTTTGTTTTAGGAGCTATAGTGTAACCTATACTCAGACAAGTACCAACATTGAACCATGGAAATACGTTGGCCCTTGAGGATGGTATCTTCAAAGACAGCAGAAGAACCATAAATTTAAAGACAGAGAGGATTGATTTTCATTTTAGTGACTGTTGAATAGCTTCTTTGGAAGTACAATGAGACATGCAGATTCTGAGTCACATAATTGTTAAGTGCAGTATTATCTTTTCTACACTCATTATGAAAGCATCACTTGCATATTTGCATGGAAAAGAACAATAAATTTTAGAGATAATACTAACCACTTTATGGAAAAATGTATTCACAGAAGCTGCATCATGGAAATGGCTTTGAAATTTTACACAAGCTACACAATAGGAAAAAAAAAAAAAAAAAGTGATAATTTTCCAAAACAACGTTGCAATGAAATTGTTGTCTTGTAAATCTTATATTTCATCCCACATATCTGACAACAGATTATGAAATGAAAGGTTTGGTATTTATTAGACCATTTACTCTTCATCTGCAACTTTTTCAGGTTCTCACAGACTACGTAACACTTTCGGGACAACTATGGAAAATATTAAGAAACAGTGAAGATTATATTTTTTCTATTTTCCCCAATTCTCTCTTGTTTTAGGCAATACAGACTATTTTTTTTCAGAGTTTTTCAGAGTTATGTATTTGTAGCAGCACATATTTATCAAACCATAACTCATTCATTTCTTCATTGTACATTTATGTTAAAGAATGATTTTGCCCAAAGAATAATGCAGAATAATTGGAAAAAAAAAAAAAAAAAAAAAAAAAAAAGGATGTGATCATGTGTTCAGAGTATGTGATCAAGGATGTGTTATGCTGAAAACATAACTCTGACCAATCTCATACTTAAAAAACAATCTTAATATAGCATAAAGTCATATGCTATAACATATTTTAGGCTCCATTTTAGGGCCGGTACTTTTCAATATTTTTATAAACGATCTGGATGTAGGAATAGAAGGTATTTTGAGCAAGTTTGCTGATGACACCAAACTTGGAGGAGTTGTGGACTCAAATGAGGGCGTAAAGGCCTTACAGAGGGATCTGGACAGGTTGGAGAGCTGGGCGATCACCAACCGCATGAAGTTCAATAAGAGCAAGTGCCGGGTCCTGCACCTGGGATGGGGAAACCCTGGCTGCATGTACAGACTGGGCGATGAGATGCTGGAGAGCAGCCTAGAAGAGAGGGATCTGGGGGTCGTGGTAGACAGCAAGTTGAATATGAGCCAGCAGTATGCCCTGGCAGCCAGGAGGGCCAATTGTGTCCTGGGGTGCATCAAGCACGGCATCGCTAGTAGGTCAAGGGAGGTGATTGTCCCTCTCTACTCTGCGCTGGTGTGGCCTCACCTCGAGTACTGTGTGCAGTTCTGGGCACCACAGTATAAAAAGGACATGAAACTGTTGGAAAGTGTCCAGAGGAGGGCTACGAAGATGGTGAAAGGCCTTGAGGGGAAGACGTACGAGGAACGGCTGAGGTCACTGGGCCTGTTCAGCCTGGAGAAGAGGAGGCTGAGGGGAGACCTCATCACAGTCTACAACTTCCTCGTAAGGGGGTGTCGAGAGGCAGGAGACCTTTTCTCCATCAACACTAGTGACAGGACCCGCGGGAATGGGGTTAAGCTGAGGCAGGGGAAATTTAGGCTTGACGTCAGGAGGGGGTTCTTCACAGAGAGGGTGGTTGCACACTGGAACAGGCTCCCCAGGGAAGTGGTCACTGCACCAAGCCTGTCTGAATTTAAGAAGAGATTGGACTGTGAACTTAGGCACATGGTCTGAACTTTTGGGTAGACCTGTGCGGTGTCAAGAGTTGGACTTGATGATCCTTAAGGGTCCCTTCCAACTCAGGATATTCTATGATTCTATGATTCTATGATTTTATGTTTTACTAGCAGTAAGTAGTCTTCATTGACACTATCTTCTGAAATATTTTATCTTAGGTTTGTAAAGATATTATTTCCCCTCTTTCATGTTATTTTTTTTACTGTAATTACCAAGATTAATTGTTCATTTTCTTCAGAAATAAGAAATTACCAGAAAATAAATCTAGATTAATTATCAAGCATTTCAATATTGCTGATATGAAAAACAGAACTGGTAGAATAAACTTTGCCCATACCTGTCATTTCTATTGGCATATATTTAGCAAAATAAAGACTGAAAGAAACAGCAGGGAAACTAGATGGGAAATCATGGCTCCTGCCTCACAGCTTACAGACAGTTCTCCCCGTTGTAAATGCTGACTGCAAAAGTTTTTGCTTCCGGTTAGCTTTGGTGCAAGGCCCAAAATCCTCTTAGTGTGTATTCCTCTGAGCATTTACAAATTCAGAAATTAAGAAAGTAGGCTGGAGCCTGATTATAGTTTCCCATGGCTTCAAGGAGTGGTTATTTAGTTAATATTCAAAAGGTTTCAATCCCCATCCTTTTTCAATCCCAGCCATATCCCAGATCATATATAATATTTCAAATTAGTTTTGCAACTGTGTGATATTACTATGATTCTTAATATAATTGGAACTAAATTTTAATATAGTGGAAAAAACAAAATAGTCTTCTAAGTAAGACTTTTTCTCTTTTGATGAGGAAAAAAAAAAAAAAAACAACAAAAACAGTATGTCTCAATTATGTCCTTGAATGCCTCTCCTTACCAGGCTCATGTGAGCATGCACTACAAAAGTGGATGAAATGTTCATGAACTTGTTTGCAGCTTGCCTTTAATTATTATATTATATATGTACATATAGAGTGTTATGTTATGTTATATATGATTTTAATAACCAGTGACTTTATTTACCAGACCTGCATGTATTTTGTGTAAATCATATTCTGACAGCATTGAAGCATACTAATTAGTAAAAATAAATGCACTGGAGAATTTGGAGTTTAATGAATCTGGTAAGAATCATCAAAGATTTTTTTTTTGTCATATCCTTTTTTTTTTTTTTTTTTTTAAGTACCCTAAGCAAAATGAGTTAACGCTTCTGCTGTGCAAAAGGAAATATTTAGAGATATTACATATTGGCTAATATGCCTGAGTATATTCTTTTTCACTTAGTTTTGTACAATTTCTCAATTCAGCTTGTTTGATGTATATTGACTTTTATAAAAAGGAATGGCCTTTGTTTTCCTAGGGTGCTAGGGTTGAAAAATTTCTTACAGGTGACAGAAAATGAAATGAAATGAAATGAAATGAAATGAAATGAAATGAAATGAAAAAAATATTTTCCAGTTAGAAAAGTCCCATTGACTGTTGCTTTTGCAGTAACATACCTTCTCAATCTTTTTTTTTTTTTTTTTTTTTTTGTTATTTTCCATTGGAGAACAACCATGAGAGTAATTAAAAGCAAATAGACCCTATTCCATTGTGAACTGTGACTACATTGCATAGATTTGTTAAATGTTATATTTTGGAGATGTAACTTTATTGAAAAACTGTTCTTCACTGACTGATAACCAAAATTTCTTTTTCTGATACTGCATTTTTGCACTCACACAACTATATCAATATCTGAAAAACAATAAGGACCTAAGATGGTTGATTTATCCCATCCTAAGCTACCTCTGTAAACTAGTTGGGTGAATTTCCTCAGGAAATATATAATACACTTCAGTGACTGCAGAGGGGTCCTTTATAGGCTAGCTTAAAAATGGCACTTAAAGTCAAGTGACATTAGCACTGCATTTCCCATTTAAACAAATTGTTGTAATTCTCTCAAATTCAAGAAAGCCCAGAACCCACCGTCTTTGTCAAGTCAGATATTTATTTAGCATGATATGAACTAATCTGATCAACAAATGCTGTGGTCATCCAAGCACCTGCTATGTGGAACAGTACTTCCCTCAAATTGCCTTCTCCTTTGCAGGTAAAGGGGTCTTGGGGGGGTTCACACAAGCACTTCGTGGTACATGTCCAGGTAATAGGAAGGCCTTGCTTTGGCCTACCTTGCTTATAACCATTGTTCCATTGATGGATATTTGTAACAGTGCCCTTTGGTTAATTTCTGATCTTATTGATCTTATTGCTAATTTGGGAATATCAGTAATTAAGTAGCATCTGTAGCAAGCAGCAGTGGGTCTGGCTGGAATGGAGTTAATCTTCACTTTAGCAGCCCAAATGGTGCTATGTTTTGGATTTCTGACTAACAAACACAAAAAAGTGTGTTGTGTTGACAACAAACTGATGATCTGAATCTTGCTGATGTATTGGGTTTACATGGGCTTGGTAGCAGAGGGGCTGCAGGGATGGCGTCTGTGAGAAGAGTCCAAAAGCTGCCCCGTGTTAGATCAGAGCCAGCTCCAGCCAACGACACCAAAAGGGACCTGCTGCTGGCCAAAGCCAAGCCACTTAGTGACGCCGGTTGGGCCTCTGGGAGAGAAGATTTAAGAAAGGAAAGCAAACAAACAAGAACAATAACAACAACAGCAACAACAACAGCAACAAAACTGCTGCACGACAGTGGCTGGGAGAGAGAAATGAGAAACAACCCTGCAGACCCCAAGGTGAAGAAGGTCAGTAAAGAAGGAGGTCCTAGGCTACAGCTGCAGCTCATGGAGAGGAGCCCACACAGGAGCAGGGGATCTGGGGGAGCAGCTGCCCATGAGGGACCCATGCCGGAGTAGTTTGCTCCTGGTGTATGGACCCTGTGGTATGGAGTCATGGGGGAACAATTTTTGAAGAGCTGCTGCCTGTGGGAAGCCCCTCCAAGATCAGTTCAGGAAGGATGGCGTCCCATGGGAGGGACCCCACATTGGAGCAGGGGAAAAAGAGTGGCCTTGAAGGAGCAGCAGAGATGAAGCCTTAGGGACTGACCGCAGCCCCCATTCCCCTGTGCCACTCAGCAAGAAGACATAGAAGAGGGTGGATGGAGGGAAAATACTTTTAGTTTGCTTTTAGTCTCTCACTGTTATAGTCCACTAGTGTCAGGCAATAACTTATATTAATCTCCCTGTATCTGTTTTGTCCATGATGATAACTGCTGAGTGATCTCCCTATCCTTATCTTAATCCTTAAGCTGTTTCCATTGTCTTTTCTCCCCCTTTCCCTTTGAGAAGGGGAAGTGAGAGAGTGAATGTGGTAGAGTTCAGCTGCCCAGCTGGGTAAAACTACCACAGGTGAACAGTTCTTTCAAAGCTTCACAGGCTATTTCTTTTTCCCACTTTACCCCCACAAATAAGTATCCTGGCACTGGCAAGACACTGTGGGGACACAGCTGGGACAATTGACCGGAACTGACGAAGGTGATATTCCACACCAAATAACACTATGCTCAGCAATAAAAACTGAGGTAGTTGTCAAGTGTTCATTTAAAGGAAGCAGATTTTACTTTTACTATTCAAATTTCCATAAATATTTAAAATAAATTGAATCATTATATATTATAATATATAGTATATATATATAAAATATATAACATATTATACAAAATATAATATATAAAATATATGTCAATGTATATCATTATATATATTATATATATAATATATTGTTATATGTTATGTGTATAATATACGTCATTGTATATTATATTATTATATATTCCCATCCCTTATTACTGAGACAGAAATTGATCATTTCAGAAACTGATCTTGTTGATCTTTTTTTCATGGTTAATTAAAATCAGCCTGTAGTTTAACACAGAAGTAACATATACGATGTCAACATCTAACATCAGAAACATTGATGCAAAAATGAAAAATTTCAAGATGCAAAAGTTCATGCAAAATTTCATCTGAGGATGAGATTTTCTGACCTTGCAATAAAATATTTTTAAATAAGATCGATGCTTAATATCATAATTTAAATATATAAAAGGTACATGAACATGAAATATACATAAACGGAGCTTCCTCTTCTTCTATATATTAGCTAACTACGCACACTGAACTTTGTCCTGAACTGGACACCTTCCTGATTTGACAGACATTTTCTAAACTAAAAAGAAATACTGAAATTTTTAAAGAGGAGTTGGAAAGGATTCTGATTCTTAATATTAAGTCAGCATGTCACTGATTTTAGTTTCTTCTGAAGGAGAATTTTTTTTTTCAAGTCATATTTTGAAATAAGGCATGTTTTTGAATAAAAAATTTCAAGTACTAAAATTACTATCCCAAATCTTATTCTACAAACTAAGCCTAAAGTTATTCCTTAGGTAAATTAAACTAACAACATCCAGTACTCAGTGGTATCTGGGTGCTTATATAGGTATAGCTCTAGTTTTAATTACAGGTAGGAATAATTATAAGAACAGATAATCCTGCATTTAAGTGGATCTGGCGGGGGAGAAGATTATAGATTTCCATCTTGAGCAAACTAAGAATTCTATTGACACTTATATCCCTGAGATTAGCACCTAGAAGAAGGTACCAGAGTAAAGGGGGGTACCATTCCCTCTGCTTCACCCCCTTCAAATTCCCTCCAGCGCATTTATCTCATCATCATCAATATCAGCTTCAATAGATTATTAAAGTCAAATCTATACATTTTCCCAGTATAGACAAACTGATGAAATTATTTTGCACAGCTGTGGCACTACAGTTCATATATTGCTGGGACAGGAACCAGTGAAAGAATGCATAGCCTTGCTCTCATGACATACACTAAGAAATGAACAAAGCAGGGACAGAATATAATTCTAACCTCTTAATGCCTGACTATACTGGCCATCATAGAATTTCCTGACTAAATAAGGACAAAAATACAAGTGTAGGTGAATTATCTTTCTAAGATATCTGGTCTAAGTAGCTACTAAATGTTATTTTTAGAAAACATTAGGAACTTCTGAAAAAAAAATATATATATATATATAAATAAGTAAATATCAACCTCCAGAGCCTTCAGCAAAACTCCCAAGGAGTTTCCCACAGTTGTTTGTATTGTATAAAAATTTGTTTTGTCTATTAAGCACATATAGGAACATATATATATGTACATAGATATAGATACAGATATCACAAATATAGTATGCATATAGGACATTTTGAAAATTACCTATTTATAGACGACATAGTTTCCTGAGAGCTATATCTTGTCACCACATTTTCAGGAAGTCAATGGAGAGGATTATTGTACTAAGATCACCAAGTGTTCTTACCTGATAAGAAGTGGCAGTCTCTCACACTGATACTTTGAAAAAAAAAGAAACATTTTGAAAGGATACTGTCAAAGTTGTCAGTCTTGAAGTGTAACCTACCATGATATCAATTTCATATGGCAAATCTTAATTCAAAGATTATAAACATTCATGGTAATGTGTTTTAAGAAAATGAACACAGGCCTGCAATTGAGCAATTTTTTATTTCTGGTCATTGTTGGCATGAGAAAAGACTTGCAGTAAGTTATATATCTATGACTTCTCTTTATTCTGGCCAACATCCATATCACTCAGCACACCTAACGTAGCAAGACAGATACCTCTTCGGGAAAGAGAGTCTTTTCAAACTCCATAAGCCACCAAAGGCTTCCGCCGGCTCTTATCCAGACTTCATTAGAACTTATGCTCATTTTCTCCCTTTCTTCATGGGCCTGGGGTTGTGTAAGTACTGGCTAGATTTTATGCTTTAATCTTTCCTTCCAAATATTAAAGTCTGCAAAACGTGTGCAGTAACAGAGGGCATGCATTAATGTTAAAACTGAGGCAGATGTTGTTTATACAGAGCAAAATATGTTTACATGTTTGAATTTCAAATTTCTCTGGAAAATTGGGTTTCTTACACGATTAATACAGATTTTATTTTTTAACCGGAGAAAATCTTCTCTTTTACTTGCCTTTAAATGTTATATATTCCATATTAAATAATTCAAGGTCAAGAAGATCTCTAAGTCCTCAGACTTGTTTAAATTGCATATGTGTGTTGTATAGATGAAAGATATTTGACCCACCTTAGGTCAAAGTTCCTAACTAAACTTTTGAGAGTCTTTGAATAAAATATGGTAATTCTGAGAGCAAGAGTAGTTGTGTCTTTGTCCACTTAGATAGGCATATCATTTTACCCAACTCAAACGATCTTTCACAGAATATTATGTGCCTACAATGTTATAATAGAGATGATTCAGAAATATGAATAATGAGAAAAAAAATCTAACCAAATTTTAATCTCAAAAGTGAATAGAACAAAAAAAAAAGAGAGAAAGATTTTTGAATGTGCTCTCAAATTATATATCTTACCATAGATACCTGTTGTTACAGTGAAATTAGTTGCACTAATTCTGTTCTTCAGCAGAATTCCAAATTAATTCCACCTATAATTACCAGAGCAGGACATCTGCAAGTTTTGTAACAAAATTTTTCAATTAAAATGTATTTTGAAAAACATCTTTACATAAAAATGTCAAAGAAATTATTAGAGTCACAGATTTCAGCTTCCTTTGCTAAATTCTTTCTGCTTTAACATTTCTGAATCATTTCAATGATTTAATATTGCTAAAAGATTATAGACTTTTAATGGGAGGGGTATATCTGAAAGAACTGATCATCTCACCCCAGAAACAGCTGATCACAGATAATTTGCACATACTGTTATTACTTAATGTTTATTGAAGTGATAAGGCATGGAAACAAACAAGAATAGCACTTGATTGTACCAGAGTAAAATAAATAAATAAATAAATAATAATAATGAAGGGAAACAGCAGGAAGGAGATGGGCTCTGTGTCCAGTGGATTTCAGTCTGGATAAAATTCATGTGTTGAAAGTTTTGTAAGCAGAGCTGGAAACAAATGTGATGCTAACTCTGTGCTTCTAGGGGTGTATAGAAGAGGAGATGAGTGAGGGTGTAAGAGCAGGGTTGAACGCATAGGAATCAGAGAGGTGGAAGTAGAGCTGGGGCTGCAGGGAGCATCCTGCTACCCAACCATAACTCCCAGGCAGCTCCTCTTCCCCAGGCTTCCTGCTGGGGAGAGAGCATCAGAGATGCTTCCTGGGCTCCACGCATCTCCCCAGCAAAGCTGCCCTCAAAGCCTATGAGACTGCAGGCTCTATACTCATCTTTCTTTCTTGCAGGGGATGGACACAGGGTAGGAAAGGATGTGAAAATAAATTGTTGTGTATTTTGCTCAGTAATCACCTGAACAAATGTGGATTTCTCGAACTGATCCTCAGCTTAGTCATTGCATGTTATTCCCCTCCCTTGCGCCACTTGTGGGATTCACGTCAAAGGAACCCATTTATTCTGTTTCCTGGCAACCACCCACCTTGGAAAAATAAAATGAGAAAGTGTGGAGGGTCGTCTCCCTCCCTCCACCCCTCTGGCAAGTCTTCCTATATTTAATTCCCTGTACAGTTGGATAGTCTGTATCTCAGTTAATTTACTGAAGTAAGAGTTATGCAAATTGATTAGTGGCATGTCAAATCAGATTGTTATTTAAACTCAACAGTTTAATTATATGAATAATTCTGATTTTAAAATTACTTATGTGCAGTTTTCCTTTCATTTTCTCAGTATGTTCATGCAGGTGGTCTGTTTCAGCTAGAAAAAAAAATGAAATGAATTATACAGAAATGACTTCATAAAAACATTTTTCTCATATGGCAGAAAATTAATTGAAGGATACAATTGGTGATAATGGAATGCTAAACAATAAATAGCTTTTGTGAATTAATTAAAGCCAGGTAATGATTGTTTTTGCTATTTATTAACAAAAGAATGTCAGCAGAGGTCTGGACTAAAATTAAGTTTTTCTGGGAAAAAAAAAAAAAAAAAAAAGTTAACATAGCTACACAACAACAAATATACATTATAGTAAGTTGTGAAGAGTACAATAAGACAATTTCTTGGAGCTGTGCAAGGTCTCCAAAAGCTCAATGGCCCACATAAAGGTAGAACAAAGTGCAATGATTATTTACTGTTTGTGCAGAGATACTGCGTACAGTCTGGAAATGGCACATATGTGACTGAATACAGCTGGGTATCCTGCAAGTCCTTTGTGGTACATAGTCCTAATTGGTGTTAGCATGCAGTTAAGTTCAAGGTGTTTTCTCTCTCTTTGAGAAGGAAAGAACAGAAAGCTTACAGGAAAGGAAGGAACAGATCCTCCTCCAAATTTAGGGAAATAAGCTTTTCTTCAGAAATAAGATTCAGGCGAAGGGACCAGCCATACTTCATTTTGGAAAGAGTAGACCCAAGAGGCCATCAGGGACCTTTTAAGCAGTTTAGAGAATAAGGCAAATAAAAGAACTGGAGTTTGAAATACATCTTCCTTCTTGAAGTTACATCTGTGATCTGGACCTTGATCTCCTGATCAGAAGTCTATACTATCCTCTATACTATCCTCTGTTTTTCAAAAGATCTACTCTATCCTCTATTTTAAGAAACAAACAAAAAAAAAAAAAAAAAAAAAAACAAAACAAAAAAAAAAACAAAAACAAAAACAAAAAATTTTCTCATGTATCTAAAGAGACGGGACAATAGTAAGAAGTCATTTAAAAACACCATGCTAGTGGTGAAACAAAGTTCATCAGTTCATGTCAAAATATTCTAGGTTATAGTTATCTTCCAAAGAGGGGAATATCTGAGGCAGCAGTTTCAATACTATTTAAGTCTCAGTGAATGCAATGGGATTTAGACTTACAAATCTGTCACTTAAATAAATATCACAAAAACATGACTTTTTCTTATGAAGTTTTAGTTTAAAATTAATAACACAATATCCAAACCACTCCCCAAAAAATCTTAAAATAACACTGAAAAATATTGTTCTACTGGTAGGATGGACTATTCTAAAAAAATGGCAATTTTCGCTTACAAAATAAATTTGAATTTGGTTAATTTCACAAATAAAATTAAAAAGATTGGGAAGTACTGTAAAAATATGTCTGGAGGAAGGAACAGCAGGAGCTTTTACTCTGTGTTATTATGTAGTCTAATCTTATTTGCAGTGTGAAGAAAAGCAAAACTTTACACGACATGGTATATGAAATCACGAATGAAAGACCAAATGCTATTAATCCTTTTCATTTAGACAAAGATATGAGGAATTAAAATACAATGAAATTAAAATGTGAGGTTCTATGTTATACAATATGTAAATAGTCTATGGAACTCAGCCCTATATGGAATAGTACTTAAGCAAATAAAATTCTAGTATTTTAAGTAATATTCAGATGAAGACTATAAATAGACTGCAAGATTAAAATGAAATAGACTATTAAATAGACTATTAAATTTGAGTGTGTTGAGAGAGCAAGAAATTTTCAGCCCAATTTATGCACTTGCCTTTCCAGCTCTTATAGAAAGATTTGAGGTTTCCATTTAAAATTTGCTCTTTTTTTTTCTATATCCAGTTTACCTACTGATCTTTTTATATTTTGTTGTTGCCAAAACCAAACCAAACCAAACCAACCAACCATACAAACAAAAAACAAAGATGAAGCAACACTGAATTCTCATTTCAGTAGTATAATATCAAAAAGATGTGTGTTTATGATAAATTGGAGAGTCGTATGGAGGGAGGAATCTTACAGGTGAAGATGATGTTTGGCTAGTTAGACCAAGGTACTCTGAGAAATCAGGCCTACTGGGGCCTGCATCTGTCAGAGGAGAGGAAGAACATATTTGGTTACAAGATTTACAAGCGGGTGAAGAGGGCTTTAAACTAAAGGTGCTGGGGAGTGGGAACCTCAGTCCATCCAATTCCTATTGGTTTGATACCAGTGCCAACAACAGATTCCCAGAGCCTGGACAAAAATTACAAGTCAGTGGGAGAGCTGAAGAGAAGCACAAAGGAATTTCAGCTGCTCCAGCTAGTGTCAGCTTCATCATGAGCCCAACTTAAATTACTCCATGCAAATATATGTAGCAAGGAGAATTTAAAAAAAAAAAAAAAAAAAAAAAAAAAGTTAGAGATGTAGGTACACTGCAGGGCTATGATCTCATTTGTATCATAGAGATGCAATTGAATGGTTCCCATGACTGTAGTGTTGGAATGGAAGGATACAGTCTTTTTAGGGAAGACAGACAGGGGAGACAAAGAGGAGATATAGCCCTCTATGTCAATGAAGTCACAGAGTTCTATGTCAGAAGTGCACAGAATTCTCCCTGGGGATAAATGAGGAGATAAGCTTATGGGTCAGGAGATATTAAAGGGAGGGCAGGGACAGGTGACATCATGGTGGGATCTGCTACAGGTCACCTGACCAGGAAGATCAAGCAGATGAGAACCTCTATAGACAGGTAGGAGCAGCCTCATGTTTACAGGCCTTAGTTCTCATAGAGAGCTTCAACCACTTTGATATCTGTCAGAGGGCAGTACAGCAGAGCATGAGCAATACAGGAGTTTCCTGGAGTGCAGTGATAAATTCCTGATTCAAGTGATAGAGGAGCTAATGAGGAGAGTTGCTATGCTGGACCATGTTCTAAACAACAAGCAGGAACTTGTGGGTAATATGAAGCTCAAGGGCAATCCTGGTTGCAGTGACCATGAAATGGTAGAATTCAATAGTCTTAGGGCATCAAGGAGAGCAGACAGCAAGCTTACAACCCTGGACTTCAGAAAGCAGACTTTGGCCTCTTCAGGGATCTGCTTGGTACAGTCATGTGAGATAAACCCCTGGAGGGGAGAGAGGCTTGAGAAAGCTAGTTAATATTCAAGGATTAACTCCTCCAAGCTTAGGAGTGATGCACCCTGACAAAGAGGAAGTCAGACAAAAACACCAGGAGGCCTGAATGGATAATCAAAGAGTCAGCCTAACCTCTGTGCCTGCCAAGATAATGGAGCAGATCCTGCTGGAAACTATGCTATGGTACATGGAAAATAAGGAGGTGGCTGGGGACAGCAAACACAGCTTAATCATGGTAAATCATGCCTGACAAATTTGATGGCCTTGTACAATGGGGTTACAACACTGGTGGATAGGGGAAGAGCAACTGACATCATCTACCTGAACTCGTGCAAAGCATTTGACACTATCTCGCATGATATCCTTGTCTCCAAATTGGAGAGACGTGGATATGATGGATGGACAACTCAGTGGGTAAGGAATTGGCTGGATGGTCACACTCAAAGTGTTGCAGTCAATGGCTCAATGTCAAGTTGGAGATCAGTGATGAGTGGCATTCTTCAGAGGTCAGTACTGGGACCAGCACTACTTAACATCTTTGTCATTGACATGGACAGTGACATTGAGTGAACCCTTGGCAAGTTTGCTGATGACACCATGGTTGACATGGTTGACACTCTGGAGAGAAGGGATGCCATCCAGAGGGACCTTGACAGACCCATGCAAACCTCTTGAAGTTCAACAAGGCCAAGTGCAAGGTCCTGCACCTGCATCAGGGCAATCCCAAGCACAAATGCAGGCTGGGCAGAGAATGGAATGAGAACAGCTCTGAGGAGAAGAATCTGGGGTTATTGGTTGATGAGAAGCTCAACATGAGACACCTATGTGCACTTGGAGTCCAGAAGGCAAACCATTTCCTGGACTGTGTCAAAATAAGCATGGCCAGCAGGTCAAGGGAAGTGACTCTCCCTTTTTCTCTGCTCTAATGAGACCCCATCTGGAGTACAGTGTTCAGCTCTGGGACCCCACAGGGTAAGAAAGATCTATTGGAGAGAGTCCAGAGGAGGACCATGATGAGCACCTATTCTATGAAGACAGGCTGAGAGAGTTGGGCTTGTTCAGCCTGGAGAAGAGAAGGCTTCAAGAAGACTTTACAGTAGCCCTTTAGTACTTAAACAGGGCTTACAGAAAAGCTGGGGAGGGACCCTATCAGGGAGCAACGATAGGTAGTGGCTGTAAACTTAAAGAGAGTAGATTTAGATTATATATAAGGAAGAGGTTCTTCACTCAGAGGGTGGTGAGGGACAGGTTGCCCAGAGAACCTGTGGATGCCCCATCCCTGGAAGTACCTAAGGACAGGCTGGATGGGCAACCTGGTGAATATGGCCCTGCCCATGGCGGAGGGGTTTAGAACTATATGATCTTTAAAGTTGCTTCCAACCTAAACCATTTTATGATTCTATGATTTTATAATTCTATGACATTTTGAACAATTAAAGAAATACATCATTTGATAGTAAGAGGGGAGGGGATGTACTCAGGCAGCTACCAAGTGAAGAATGCAACACGGCATAAAAATGCATGACAAAGCCTGAAGTTGTTGCTCCTTTATGGTAGTAAGGAAAGAAAAAAAAAAAAATCATTTTCATTTTGATTCTAAAAACTGAAAAAAATTACCTGGCTAGGGTCATGGGCTCAAGAGAGCTCATGATTCTCAAGGGAAAAGAAAAAAGAGAGAAGACATTACAACAGAGGCAACAAACTTAAATAAATCAAATTTTAAAATCCAAGAATTGCTATGTTAGGTTATAAGAGACAAATCTAAATCTCTACAAAAAATAAAAATAAAAAAATAAAAAATAAAAAGGGAGACTCAATGGATTTAATAAATCCTTAGTGATTTTATATTGAGGACACATTAATATTTTTCAATGCAAAAATTTGGATCAGAAGTTTATGGCTGAATCACAAACTTTTCAACTGCAGGAATCTTGAGCATAAAGTAGAAAAAAAATTGGGATGTGTATATAAGAATACTTAAATATATAGGCATAAAATCAGAAAAACTCTAAGCTTTCTGCTGATACCAAGGGACATAAAGTAAATTAAGCAAACATTATTTAATCCTAAAAAGACCTAAACTCTGTTTCTGGCACAAATGTGTTTTATTGTTGTGGTAGACAATTTTCCATTGTCTTTGAAACAGTACTGTGAATAACAGCTTTTTCCCTTAAATTTTGGATGATGTTGCTTTCTAAAGGCTAGGCTAGAATTAAAACACTGAATTTGATGTATTTTTTTGTTGGCAGAAAATTCAAAGTATGCTTCTTGCAACTTGCTTTATTGTAATTTGCATGACACAGTATTCCTCACACTTTTTATTTTTTCTCCACATAATAAGATTAATCTGAATAGCTTGAAGTTTGTATCTTAAATTGCACAGAGCAATGTATACCTCTAGAACAAAGATACCAAGGCCTGGATTAAGGAGCTCAGATTTTAATATTGTCAGAATGAATTCTTTTTCCTCCACACAGCAGTAGTGTAACTGACAGATGATTATATATTAGCCTTTGCCAATAATATTGCTAAGCACTTTAAGCCTGAAAAACTATGTGTTACATTGTGATTGGAATTAAAATCTGTAATTTTCTCTTGGGATAAGGCCAATCTTGTATTGACTCAAATGTTACACCATACACTTTCCAACACAAAATTCCAGCTGCACACACTGGATGTGCTCTTAAAAGGATAGTATTTATTTATTTTTTAATAGAATTTAAAAATTACTTAAGAAAACAACAATAGCTTACCAAACTTGGCTTTTAACATGTTAACAGCTTTGAAGTGAGAAGATACTCTTGGCTTCATTTCTTGATTTCAGCTCATAAGTGAGTTATAAAATTAATGATGGCTATTCATTTTCAAGGGTAGTAGTGAGCTATACTGTGAGCCTTAGAGCCCTTCCCCTCACTGTCTCTGAGTTTGATTTAAGCTTCCAGTTGTGCAGCCCTTTTCTTAATACATGTGAAGTCAAAAAAAAGCTTGCTTAAACACTGCTGGGATTATTTTGTTTGGCGTAAATAAATACTTGGTATTATTAAATATTTTTAAGAAGTGTGAACATTTGTAAATAGGTATTGTTTAAACAGTAGAATGCATTACAAAATGATGTTTGTATAGCATAAGATTATGCATCTATACACAACAGAAGTTGCTGAAATCTATTCATGAGAAGCTACTATTTTTTAAGTAGTACGTTTTACAATGTTATTCACAAAAGATCTTGGCACCCCTTCCTTCCAGAATATGACATTAGTGATCTCAGCCAGTAAGGGAGGTATTGTTTCCCAGTTTGTTTCTATGATGCACAAAGAATTTTGCAACCTTTTGTGTTTGAGAAGGAATCAATGTCAAACTTCATGAAGTTGTTATTCAAAGCAATTTTTAATAAATACTTTTTGTTTGCCCCTCATAAGTCTTTATCAGTAATCTTTCAACATTTTTTTTTCTTCTTGATAATCTGGGGTTTGAGGTTTTTCTAAGGGGTAAACATTTATAATGCACATGTATACAGGCAGGCTAATGAAGCTATTTTGAAGTAAGATTATAAAAATACATCATTTAAGTGCTGAAATAATTGTGCGCCTTAACCAGTTTGACACTGCATACATAGTGGGAGTGGAATCCAGCCTGTTAGTGAATAGCTGGATGCCATCTCAGTTCTCAGACATCTGAGTTGAAAACCATTGCTGTTAGAAGCACCCATTTCTTCCACATGTGACATGTGACAAACTGTATAACTGATGCTAATTACAAAGATATTTTAGGTCTGTAGACAAGAAGATAGAACTATAGGAGGTACAGTTAATTAAAAATAAAAAACAATAACAATAATAACAATAACATTATTAATAACAACAACAACAACAATAATAATAATAACAACAGAAAATTCTGGCCTACATTTCTTGTAGGTCTGAATTAGTTACTTTCCACTGATCAAAACAATCACATAGCAGTTATGCGTACATTCAAACACAAGTCATTTGCTGTCTCACTAGAAAGAAAGAGTCCAAGATCCCATGATACTTTGAATACTAATCCTTTTCTTTAAAGTAAATGAAACAGTCTCTTTACTGTCAGTTGCAGTCCTTTAGGACAAATAATCTATATATTTTGTGCAGAAAAGTAATCAAAAGTCTCTGCATGAGGAAATGTGCTTCTTTGAAAGATTACTTCTAGAATACTGGTGCAAAAGCTCTTCTGAGAAAAAGTTAGCAAAGCAATTCATTTTGGACCATAGGATATCTTTTCCCAGAGAGAACCTACATTCTGATTATAATTAACAGGTATATTTGACTGTATACATTCCAGGTGCGTAAACTACTGAAAGACTAGGATAAACAGAAATCCTTTTCTCTAGAAATAGTCCAAATACTTAATTAGGATTGAAGTTACCTCTAGGGTGACAGTACCTTAATATATATCCCAAATGACATTTATTACCAGAATCTCAGGCAGTTGAACGCAAGAAAAATAGGGGAACAACCTAAGCTGCAAAACGCTGGGAAGGAAAGTCAGTAATGAAGCCTGACAATGAGGATCTAATCACTACTTTCATGGCAATTATTCAGTGCGCTGAGCAGGACTTCAACTCCTAGAGAAAGATGGACAATTAATGCCAATTTTTGACCTGCCTTTTAAAACATTCTAAACTAGAATAATTTAATTGGAATCACATAATTACTCAAAAGGCAATCTCAAGTGCATTATCATCCTCCTGTGTCAGCCCTGCATACCTTGTTATCCTGTTAGAGTTTGTCAAAAAATTGTCAGAGGAGACTGAATCTTACAGAGGATAATAACCTTACTGCTGCTTCTTCCAGTCTCAAATCTGAGTTGAAATAATGAGAGGATTCCACTGCTAGGAAGAAGAACCTTTTTTTTTTCCTCCCCCCTTTTTTACTTAAAAAAAAAAAAAAAAAAAAAAAAAGCTGGACCAACATATCTGTCAAAGTGGTAGGGATTTAAAAAATATATTAAAAATATATTTTGAACAGTAGAGTCATCATGGTTTTTGTTCTCTGATTTATTATGCATTGTTTGCAGAGATGTCTAACAGTCCCTTACTTGCTGTGTTATATATACTACTATACTAATGATCCCTTTCCATCTCTGTAGAAAAGAAAGAACACAAAAAAAACACTTTTTAATATGAAATTTCATCTGTTTGTTGCAGAAAGTTTACTTGCAGTAGGATTTATTCTGTTTTTCTCTTCCGTTTCATTTGAACTGCTATGAAGTTTGATAGTACACAGCTGCTATATAATGTCTTGGTGTTGTTTTTTGTACTATTTGTTAGCAAAGAAGAATGGAAATGAGATTAGCAACAAAATTATTTATTTGCTTTGCCCTTTTGTGCCCACTCCCAAAGCTTTTGAATGTTACTGAAATGAAGGAATCTGAAGGAACAGCTAGGCTAAATAATTTTAACCTAGACAAGTCTTCCAACAAAGCAAGTCTTTTATAAATCCATGAGTCAGATAAGTCTAAGATAAGTTTTACCAAAGGTAAAACTAATAAAATCTTCTGCCACTGCCATTGATATTTGGTTTGGCAACTCCATGATGCCATCAGGAAATTGTCATTGCTGAAATCCTCTAATTGGCCCCTGTCATTTTGTACAAGACATCACCATTCTGTCCTCAAAAATAGATATTGGATTTGATCTTTCTTGCATTTCTTTTTAGTTGGACATCATTTACATCTCCAGGAACTGCTGTAGCCCTTGAACAACTCCATTCCCTATCTCCAGGGGACATTGGTGGCCATTCAGTGTCTTTACTGATCGTGTCTATCACTGGTTATTGTCATTGTGCACTCTTCAGTTTTACCTGTAAGGTCATTGCTACACACTGCTTCGTATTCATTTGCCAGACCACACAGAGTTCTGTATTATGCATGGTGTGGGATTTAGAAAGAGCAGCACCACCTTTATTTCACCTACTTTTCTGTTTGATGCTTTTGAAATCAACCAAAAAATAAAAATAAAAATAGAGAAACCATTGCTGACAGCAGGCTTGGCTTGCACAAAGATCAGTCTATAACCAGATCAGTCCCTGCTGCAAGTTCTCACAGCAGTTAGTTCTCATGTCTTTCTACTTGAAGTGTTTCCATTCAGAGCTGTTATGCACAAATTTTCTTCCTCTACATTTCTAACAGTAACAGTAATTTGATGTCAGATTTTAAGGACTACCACATAAGCATAGGGAAATTTGAAAATGACTGAAGTACTCTGTTTCTAAAAACATTCCAAACAGAAGACCTTAAGTATTCAAGAATAGTTACAGGCTGGGTTTAATGTGGTGACTTTGCACAGCTTTATGACCGATAGCTGAGGGTGAACCCTTATGGAAAAGGTTTGTTCAGCATACTATATGCTGAAATCAGTGAAGTGCAGTAGTGGTACACAGTGGTCCAGGTACAACACAACTGAATCTAACCTTTCCACACAACAAGATAAATATCTTAGCACATTCTTTTTTGTGACTTGAGACAAAGATGAAGAAAATGTGGGACGTTAGAGGCAGAGGTTTTGGAGTATAAATAACATGTGAATCAGAATAACACTGTTGGTATTGTAAGAATTAATTTGGACAACCATATGCAGATAGAGTGCTTCATCAAAGGAAGAAGTGGAAGAATATGTCTCTTATATGGAGGCACTACAGGAAAATAACAGCAACAACAAAACTACATAGACAAGGCCACTGTGGATAGGAGATTTATTATATATTTATTTATTTATTTTTATCCTCTGATCACACAGGTCTAATTTACCCTATGACCTAGAATTAATTACCATGTGAATTATGTGATCACTGGGAATTATGATGTTAGAATTCAAAAAGAATCAAAAGCAGTTGATATTATTACTGTCAGTTTTTTCCTGGTCAATTCATGAGGAAAATAATTTTTTAACATTTCATAACATTTCTCAGTATTGGACCAACAAGTGATGACCCTTTGTAATAAATCTCACTGATTTATTAATAATTATTAATATGAAACCTATGCAGGTAACCCCATGTCTGCAACTAACCATCATTAAAAATGTGCTGTTTTTTGGATATTTTATAAGTAAATATAAATCTTTGCTTATAAAAATAAAAAATCTTCCAGTTTTCTAATAATTAAAAACAAAGTATTCTTGGATCAAATTAAGCATGCAATGAAATAGCTGTATTAAGAATTAATCATTTTAATAAATTCTGTTTACATTTCTTAAAATAATATTTGAAGAAACTTCAAAGAAATGAAAAAAAAATAAAGTAGTTCTTTAAATGTGTAAATGTTTTGACATGTAAATGTTTTGATAAATACACAGTTTTTTAATCTAAACAGTTTTTCAGTGCCACATGAAGTAAGAAAATATTTCAGTTACAGAAGTTTTGTCCATGCCTATTCACAAACTCCAACAATTACCAAGTCAAATATGTAAACAGTAAAGCAAGATTTATATAAAGGGCAGTTGCCTCTCATCCTCATCTTGTATGAAACACAGACTGATTAAAATCTTTACTACAGTAACTTGGGCCACATTCTGCATAAATGTTAGATAAATAAAAATATTCTTTTTTTTTTTTTTTTTTTCTTTTAATTGTGCATTCATTACACATATAATAATCAGCTGGAATAAAACAAGTAAATGAATTGTTTTTTTTTTTGTTGTTGTTGTTTTTTTGTTTTGTTTTTTGTAATTAAAAACACTTTCTATTTTAACAGGTATAACTTCAACTTTTTTTTTAAGGTGTAAAGTTAATAACAGTAATTATGTGCTCTGTTATCAGCATTTTTTTTTAATTTTCATCCAGAATTATTTACATATTAATATAAAAATGGCATTTTACTTACTGTGAGACAGCTGAACACTGTCACTAGCATAATTTATAACGAGTAATTAACAGCATTGAATTGCTATAATGTTCTTTACACTGTTTACTGCATGAAAGTTATTAACATATTAAATTCATCAACAGTAAATTCCTTATTCAAAGTAATAGTAAGCATGTATATTTAATTTAATGTTAACCCACTTTCTGACAAACTGAAACTAGATTGAAAACTTCTTAATGACAGTATAATACTTTTGTGCATCTTCTTGAGGATTCAAATGGTTCTCTGAAACAAAACCTATATCTGCAAGAATGTCTTTAATATACCAACTCAACTTTACCCTAAGGATAACACCCTTCCCTAGAACCAAAGATTTCAAAGGACTTCTTTTTATAATGCAACTTATTTCATTTCATCTTCTTAGTTACTAGTGGAAAGCAAGGATATTATTGATATGAATTTCAACAGCCTGTAGCTGTCATAGTTCTTAATATTTGTTTGGTTAATGTCATATTGAAAAAGTGCTATAGGTTATTATCTCCCCACTACATAAATGGCTCTTGACACCATTTAACATCAGTCACTACAGAGCATGCATTACCCTTCTTCATCATTGTCAGGAAAGGGCAATGACAGCATTTAGTGTTCAACAAAGTTACCAAGTCTTCCATCATCACCAAACTTAGAAGACTATATTTTATTACATTTCTTATTACAAATACTATAAATATGCTCTTCTGGTGTGTGATCATTCTGCTAGCAAAAACCATCAAACTAATTAACAATAGCATATGCAAATTATGTTGTTCATTTTAAAGAATTTTGCATAATGCCTCTATGATTACTAAAGCAATTACAATACCAGTTGTGTGTCATTATTAATCTTTTTAATAACTTCTGTATACTAAATTTAGTTCATTTTAAAAGTTCTAAATCAAAATATGCCTTCACATTATATCAATCAAGACTTCTTATTGCTTTGTTTCTCCTTTTTATACTTTTTAATTATATATTGTTGAATAGTCCCAGCCACTTAAGTTTTAAAAAATTCTTCATTATTTTGCACACTTTAAAACAAACATTTATATGAATTGCAGTTTAGCACGAAAAAATAGCTAAAGAACAAGTTTACCTCTTTTTAAGGAACAAGTTACCTCTTTATTATTCTATCTGTGGAGATCATTTGCATTATGAATTTCCATACAGTGTCTATTTATAAGGGACGGAATAGAGGCAGCTTAAACAAAAAGAAAAAAAAATAAAATAAAAAAGCTTTGTAAATGCCACATTCTGTCTCATACTCACAGTTTGATGCACAGGTAGCACTGTAATGAATTCAAACCAATGTTTTCTGCTCAGTGACCCCAGAGATAAAAGTTTGGGTCTATAGTTATAGAGGCGAGTACACCCCAGTGCTGTATCTGAAAGCCTGGTTTCTGCAAGACAAAATACATGTTCCCAGAACCATGCAGAAGGATATCAGGAGCAGGGCTTTCAGCTGCTTGCAAAATCTGCTCTGTGTGCTGTGTATTAATGAGGCTATACTCCTAACGTATAGCCTCACGTAGAGGTGTTTTAGCTTAGTGGTGTATAAAATACAAAATAAATGCTATCTTCAGAATAGGCAGACAGAGCACCGCCTCCTGCTTTTTCTCTTGTCCCCCTTTCATGTAACCTATGGCCTCTTCCCAAGGTGAGAAGGAACACATGAAGATATTGCATTGAAATGTGCTCCATGTGTGCAAAGGGTAAATCCTTTTACACTTGGCTTTGAAAAGGCATAATTATTTTTAAGTTTATTGCCTAAAGGCAATTGGCTCTGGGGCTCTGCAACAGAGAGGGACTTCTCGGCTTGCAAGGGGTTTTCCTGTATCAAGGCCACTTGCAGCAGCTGAGGGAGCCACCAGGACCTGGCTTCCCTCATGAGAACAGCTGCTGAGCCTTGGGCAGAGATAGGATTGTCTGTTCCCCTCCTTGTGTACAAAGGCAGCCCTAACGAGCACAAATGACCAGGAATGAGACAAATAGGATGGGCAACAGGGTGTGAGGCATCAGACAGGGCATGGTGTGGCAGTTTTCATGGCAGTATGCACAGGGAAGGTGATGAAGCTTGGACAGCTTGACCGGGGAGTGATGGTACCCACCCAGCAGAAGGCCATGACCTCTTGGAGCTCAGCACCCACCACAGCCAATGAAGCCTCCCAGACAGAGCCCCAGGGGGGAAAATGCTGCCACCCAGGTGTCAGGCTGCCAGGTGTCCCCTACACTTATGCCAGTACAGGATGGCATTAGAGAGTACAGCTCAGGTTAGAGGTGTGCCCAGGTTGAACTGATTCACCTGGTGGCAGAGCTTTGGGAGGACATGGGCAGGCTGAGGAGCATCAGGGATTCAAAAAAAATGAGAATGACTGTGTCAACTGTTAAGTTTTTCTTTTTTTCTTTTCCTTTTTAAATGGCTAGTTGGAAGGTAAACAAAACCTCTGATCATTTTTCAAGCAACAGAAATATTCAGTCTGAACATGAGAATGTGATGTGAATGTGGGTACATTCATGCCTGTACCTCACATTACCTCTGTCTCCTTTTGCACTTATTAATAAAGTTTGTCCTTGTCTAAACTAACACATCTATGGGCAGCCTTTCAGCTTTGTGAAAAAAAATAAAAAATAAAAAAAAAAAAAATTGGTGAATTTTTGATTGCCAAGAATTTTGACTAACTCTGCTTTAAAGGAACTTATTCCGTTTTTGCCTATGAACTGCAAACCTCTCTAGAATCCACCTGAATAACATGGTACAATGGTGCAGTGGCAGTTCTAAGCCTAAAAAAGTGTGAATGGCATTTTGGGTGTGGTGTTGAGAGGAAGGAGAGGAGGACATGGTGATGGTGGTGCCCCTTCTCCTGCCTGCACAGGCAGCCTGGCCCAGCATGTTGCTGCTGTCCGTGTTTCATGGTGACACACGGGGCCACTGCTTGTTAAGGAATTCACTTGGGATCAATGCTACCTCACCTGATGAATGAAATGAAAGTCATGTATTACATGACTTTCTTCCATTTGCAGAAAAGTTGATCATTGTTCACTTACAAGAAAAAGGTTTTATATTTCTATATCTCCTGATCTGAATGCTTTCACTGGGGAATGCATGTCTAAGAAGTTTCTGAGTTCAGACCAAACATTTCTGTTTCATCCATACTCTTACCAGGTTTTTTTAATCCCTATTCCACTTTCCATCACATCTTCCACTTTCTACATTGTTTAGAGAGGAAAAAATTTGTTTTTCCAATGTTAGTTATTTCCAAAGTCAAAGGACTTCATGTAGCAATAAGAACTGGACATTTACAACAATTTCTTACATTTTTAAATAAGGAGAAAGGAGGTATGCTACCATTTCTAGCAGTTTCTTTTCAACATAGTTTTTTCTTTTCTTCATTCTCTCACCATCTCGTCTTCATAACCAAAGCTAAACCCTTCAGATTACCTATTACCTTTTACTGTTTCAGACTTTATATACAGGAAACCAAATGTCAGAGATGTCATTATCCCTTCCCAGACTGGTTCCTACCACAAAATCAACAAAAATGCAAGAAATGCTATGCTTCAAACTTTTCAGATGGTGGTAAATTATCACTGGGGAAAAAAAAAAAAAATGTAAAAGATGTCAGCCATCTGTTGTTTAAACCAACCAAAATGTATTTATTGTAATTCTTTCATAAGGATTGTGCCTTTACAAGCAAACACTTATACATTCGTTGGCAGCAGAATGCCATCTTTAATTGTAATGGGATGAGGAAACATTCTTTCCTTTCCCTGATGATACAGTATTTGGAAAAATAATCATTTTTATCAGCAAAAACAGAAATGTTCTAAATGAAGAATCCAGCTAACAAATGCATTATACTTGCTTGCATAGCTGACAAGTTGTTGTAACATTACAAATCAGTCAGATGATGAATTATAAACAGAAGTCTGCAATACATTCCTTCTTACTGACTCATTCAGTTAATTTCACCAAACATGATGCTGTCAGAGATTAAAGGCAAAAGATGACAGAAAAATTAGAATGAAATGTGAAAAAGACATGAAAGAAAGGCTAAGAAATGCAGTTATTTTTATTGAGTTTCAGTCCTTCAAAGACCTTTATGTGTATGTCACCTCCAATTTGGAGAAGAAAAAAAAAAAAAGTATTGAGGGATTTATTTATTAAGGTCTCCACAAAACTTCCAAAGCAAGTTTATCAGCAAAATGATGGAAAGTTTATTCACACACAGATCTGACTGACGGCAACCTTAAGTATGTTTTCAGGCAAAATAAATAAATTAATAAAATAATTTAAATAAGTTTCAGGATAAACATGTTCATTGTAAACTTATCTCAGTACATCACAAGGATTTTATCATAGTTCTAAAGTTAGAAAATTCAGTTCTAATTCTACTGGAAAGGAAGCTAACATTGAAATATGGAAAAGCAGGATGTATAAAAAATTTTCATAGAAAAAAACATGAAATTCTTTTGATATACATATTACACAATAATGGCAATTACATTATTAATATTAATAATGACATCATCTTGATTATTGTGTGGTAGTGACTGTGGTGTATGATTATATTTATTTTATTCTTTAAATTACTATTTTCCTCCTTCATTTGGTATCAGTAAAGGAAACTAAGATATATATATATATTTTTATATTTCATTCTCCCTCTCCTTTTTTTTTTTTTTTTTTTTTTTTTACCTCTAGACAAGGATTCTTTTTGCTTATAAACAAGTGCGAAAAAGTTGTGTGTCATGTTTTTAAAAACATTTGGAAACAAGACAAATTCTGACTCTGGTAGCTTCATCTCTTACAGTAATCATTTTCAGATTAATTTGAGCTTGTATTGTGCTTGTATTATAAAAATTCTGGCTCCAATGAAGGAAGGAGTATTGCTACTGATGTAAATTGAACCAGAATGTCACCCATAAAGTAATTTCCTTCTTAACGGAAAAAAAAAAGTTTTAAATATCACAAGCCTAGTTGAAGAGCTAGAACCAGGAGCTGTGGTAAAGGAAAAAAAATATATAGGTTCTGATGTTTTTATCAACATTTTGGGTCCCTTCTTTAAAGGAAGTAAGACAGGACACTCTCCAAAGCCATACCAATATCAAGCTTTTGTAACACCACAGTAATAAGTGCACTTTATAGGTTACATGATATCAAATATTAAAACAAACAAACAAACAAAAATTATTACAATCTTAATACATACAAGTACATTTTAATTATTATGATGCTGCCATCACCATAATTAGTTAACACATAGAATAAATTATAGTTAGGATCTTTCTGGATGTAAAAACAAATACGTATCTAGGAACAAAAAGCTTCTGTTTCTTCTTGCTGTAAAGGTACTATTATGACTACTAGACTCTTTCCCTTTGTGTATGTAAGTAGATTTTTTCATCCTCATCATCAGGTGGGGCAAGAGTATTCTGGGCAGTAAGCTGTCTGGGTTTATCAGGAGGGCTTTACACTAGATGTGATGGGGAAAGGGGATGATGCACCTCTGAGTGAAGTAAGCATACTTGAGAACACTATCACTCTAAGTAATGGCGGTGAAATACTTGTGAACTGTCCCAGTGCAATCATAAAAGTGTTCTAGAAACAGCATGACAGATTGCCCAGCTGAAATGCTTCCACACCAACGCATGCAGCATGGGAAACAATAAAGAGAAATTGGAAACCATGGTGCAATTAGACAATTATGTTCTGTTTGCTATCACAGAAATGTGGTGGGATGGATCACATAACTGGAATGTTGGAATAGAGGGCTACAAACTATTCAGAAGGAATAGACAAGGAAGGAAGGGGGTGGGCATGGGGGGAGGGTGTTGTCCTCTACATCAGGGAATGAATTGATTGTGATTGGCCTTTGAGAAATAGCATGAACAAGTTGAGGGCTTTGGGGTGAGAGTTAAAGACTGCACCAATAAACAGCAGTTTGTGGTTGGGGTTTACTACAAGCCACCTGATAAAGGGGAGCCTGTAGATGAGGCATTCTTGCTTCAACTACAAGAAGTGTCGTGCTCACACACTCTCATCCTGATGGGAGATTTCAACCACCTGTCTGCTGTGAAAACTACACAGCAGTCTGCAAGCAATCCAGAAGATTACTAGAGTGCACTGAGGATAACTTCTTGGTCCAGTGAGAGTGAGAGTGATGGAACTGTTAGATAAACTTTCCTTCACTTATCTCCCCACACATTCTTATCGCATTTCCAGATTATTTTTTTTCAATGGATAAGTCTCAGGTTATACATGTAAACAATATTTTTTTTCATATAATACATAATATTATACAAAAATAAAGTGTAAACAAAAATATAAATTCTGACAAAGCAAGAATCATTTAGTAAACTGGACTAGAAAGTGATTATATATATATGAAATTTTTATTTGTATGTACATATATTTATGTATATTATATGTCTCAAAACCATGTGAAAAGATACAATGACTATTTTTTAGTTTAAAACTGGCTAGGTAGGTATGGATGAAGAAGAATGCAACTTTTTAATGGTATTTTCTCTACCAATTAACATCTAAGGAGTTAATTTCATGAGTGTCTGCAACAAGATTTGACAATGATTGGGTGAATATTCATTCCTAAGGAAAAATGTGTCTGAAATCTTTCCCACACATATTATTGTATTTATGATGTTTGTACTGTTAGCAAGGAGAAGGTAAAAGTATAATGCATCCTGATTAAGTTATTCAGGTCATAAAAATGTTTTTCCAGACTCAGCACAGCATGGCAAGCTTCCCACTTGACACCAGTGACATAGTTAAACCATGCAGTCCCACAAGCTCTGCAGAGTCGTTTGTTTGTTGTTGTTTTCCACAATAGCAAGGTCATCTTCATACATTTAAAATACTTATACTAATAATACTAATACTAATACTAATACTAATAATTGGAAAGGACTTGTGGCAAAGAGCACCACCATTTTGTGCTTCATGATCTACTCTGGGATTTGTTCTGTAAGACATGCAAGACTTCTTATATTGTACTTTGTTTGTGTTTATAGCTGATACAATTATAGAAAGGTTTGGGTTGGAAGGGACCTTAAAAATCATCTAATTCTAACCTCCCTGCCAGGAGCAGGGACACCTCCCACTAGACCAGGTTGCTCAAAGCCCCATCCAACGTGGCCTAGAACGCTTCCAGGGATGAGGCATTCACAGTTTCTCTGGGCAACCTGTTCCAGTGCCTCACCACCCTCTGACTAAGAACTTCTTAAAGTCTAATATAAATCTACCCTTTTTCAGTTTAAAGCCATTCCCCTGTGTCCTATCACTACACTCCCTGACAAAGAGTCTCTTCTGTTTTCCTGTAGACTCCCTTTAGGTAGTAGAAAGTTGCGATAAGGTCACCATGAAGTCTTTTATTCTCCAGGCTGTATAACCCCAAATCCCTCAGTTTGTCTTCATAGGAGAGGTGCTCCAGCCCCTTAAATCATCTTTGTGGACCTCCTCTGGACTCGTTCTAATAGGGTCATGTCCTTCTTGTGCTGACGGGCCCAGAGCTGAATGCAGTGCTCCAGGTGGGGTCTCATGAGAGCAGAGCAGAGGGGCAAAATCACTTCCCTCAACCTACTGGCCATGATCCTTTTGAGGCAGCCCCAGATAAGGTTGGCTTTCTGGGCTGCAAGTGCACATTACCAGATCATGTTGAGCTTCTTATCGACCCACACTCCCAGGTCCTTCTCCCCAGGACTGCTTTCAATCCATTCTCTGCCCAGGCTATATTTGTGCTAGGGATTGCCTTGACCCAGGTGCAGGACCTTGCACTTGGCCTTGTTGAACTTCAAGAGCTTCATACAGGCCAACCTCTAAAGCCTGTCAAGGTCCGTCTATATAGCAAACCTTCCTTCCAGCATGTTGACCATACCACAAAGCTTTGTGTCTTTGAGAAACTTGCTGAAGGTTCACTCAATTCCACTGTCCATATCACAGACACATGTTAAACAGTGCCAGTCCCAATACTGACTCCTGAAGAATACCATTAGTCACTGATCTCCACCTGGACATCGAGCTGTTGATCACAATTCTTTCAGTGTGACCATCCAGCCAATTCATTACCCACTGAGTGGTCGATCCATCAAATACATGTCTCTCCAATCTGGGACAGTGGCAAATACTTTACACAAATCCAAATTTCTGTTGCTCTTCCCCTATCCACCAATGCTGTAACTCCAACAGACAAGTCCAACAGATTTGTCAGGCATGATCTGCCCTTAGTGAAGCCGTGTTTGCTGTCCTCAGTCACCTCCTTGTTTTCCATGATCCTTAGCATAGTTTCCAGGAGGATCTGCTGCATGTTCTTGCCAGGCACAGAGGTGAGACTTATCAGTGTTATTTATTTATTTATTTATTTATTTATTTATTTTAGCTCAATTTAAGCCTTCCTATCACTCCCTTTATTGTCCTTAAACAGAATATTTTTCAATGTGAAATCCATCAAAATATATTAATATTTGAAAGAAAAGGTGATTAAAGGCACTTTTATGGTCAATGCACTGTCAAATGAATAGAAGAATACGCACTTAAGCAATGGTGTTTATTTAATTCTCATTTGTTTCCATAGTAACTATAAATAGTTAATTGTGGTATTCTCACAAATGCTTTTCCTTTCTGATTCTGGATAAAGACACTGGTCATTTTATAAAGGGCATGATTCTGTGCAGGAAATATCAACAAATCTTCATGTTGTTCAAAAGACGACTAGGGTAATCATAATGTAAATAACATTTTGATGACTGGAGGTCATGGCTTTCCACAGGAATGGATTTTATTGTCCATTCTGATTAATATCTTAATTTTTGCTGTGGAAGATGGAAAGATTCTCACATGAATTGTGTTTACTACTGGTATGTGAAACAGGAAAGACAATAAATATCAGTAGCATAAATACATAGAAGTAATACAATTTATTGTATTTATTATTTTTTAAGTTTTCATATTTATATAGAGTTTAGAAGTTTGGCCTAAAGTTATTTAGTTGAGAAAAATGTGAAGAAATATATTTTCAGCAAAATAACACATTATCATTCAAAATCATGAGGTAAAATCTACTAACATTATAGAATTTATTCCAGATACCTTAATGATGGACAGCTGGTAAAGTCTATCATGTAATACGGTTGCACAGAAGGCTAACAAAGCTTTATTATGACCCTGACAGGCATGATATTTCTCAGAATGGAGCAGTGCAGCATTTGCATTCAGTTTAGGACAGTGCTGTGCAGATGCACAGGAAATATTGATCCTGTGGTGTTTTGATAGGTAATCCATAGAAATATTTGTAGTTTTGAATGTTTCTTAACAGAAATGTTTTGCTTTCTTAAAATAATAATAATAATAATAATAATAATAATAATAATAATAATAATAATAATAATAATAATAATAATAATAATAATAAAAAGACCTAGGATCACTATATTTTCAGTTGCAACATAGCTTTTAATTATGATTTACTTTACTGACAGCAATTGATATTTTCAAAATAGATCCCATGGGATATATTTTCGACATCTACAGTGTTACAAATCTCTTATTTGTCTATGGAAAGGGTTACTTTTTAGCACAATTCAGAACTTTAAGCATAGAAGTGTAACTTGACAAAAGTTACAGATGAGCTGGAAGGCTGTGCAGACCCTAGAAATTCCATTAGGTTTGCCTCTGCTCTGCAGAGCCTGTGAACCATGAACTAAAATTTTGTTTGCAATTATTTGAGCTGTCCAGGGCTCTACATAGTTTTTATATGTAAGAACAAAAGAAAATTGTTAATACTGTTTGAGGTTTATGATCTTTTATAACCTGGCTTTCATAGAAGATCTCAACAGGTGCAAGCAGAACACTGATAAAAAATCAAACAGAAACTGAGTACAGTGCTTTCAGCAGGAATTCAGTTTCACATAGCTCTCCAAAATGTAGAAAAAGCAGCAAATAACTTTTCTAAATATTTGCCAAAAGTCATAGGGAAGGAAGGGAAAATATCACCAATTTTATAGTATTGAAACAAATTCTAGTCATTTCTTTATGAGCAGAATAGAAGAAATACTGCTCAACTACCAAATATCACTGATCCCTTAGATGTGCAGCAGTTCCTCTCATCTGTGTGAAAAGGAGAGGTTATTTCAAAATAACAAGATGTCAGTAATATTGAAGCAATATGAACTGCTGAACAACTAGAGTATTGCTCTTTAAGGACCAGTTTGGAATGGTATAGAATGGGACAACATGCGGCTGGCTTCTCTAACCAGTAGGGTCTTCTTGGATGTGTATGACAAGAAACAATGTAGTAATAGGAAAGCACCATCCTATCACTGTAATTCCTGATGGCTCTTGTCCTGGGTTTTGTTTATTTGTGTGTCCATAATGAATCCAAAGAAAAATAAGGGAGATAATTCTCCTACTCAGTTGTCAAAAAACTCAGTTAAGGTTCCAAAGAGGGAGAACTTATAGGGTACAAATCAGTAACAAGAACTAATCATTAGCCTTTGTCCATCCCTCAAAGACACACATGCAGCAGAGTGAGAAGTGAGAAGTAGGGATAAGTATATCACAGAGGAAAATATGTTCTCTAGATTCTCAGTCACAAGAAGGAAACCACAAAATGATGCTGAGGAAAATGAGGAAAAGTTCAGTCTAGCCCTCTGGAGAATAGGTAATCACTGCAATAGAAGCCAAGAACATTTATTTTTTACTTTTTTTTTTTTTCCCCCTGAAAATAACAACTGTAAGATCATGTTCAAAACCTCTTGCATCAGAACAAAAACAATTCATCCGACGACTCAAACTTTAATTTAACAAGTCTCATAGCATAAATCACCAAAATTCTGTGAAGGTAAAAATTCTGCTCTATCCCTGCTGTGACTAACAATTATGTATAGCATCCCTATCCTATATAGAGATATACACATATCTCTGTATATATATATACCTATATATATATATATATATATAGGTATATTTATCTATCATATATATAGATATACAGAGAGATACTATATGTATATATATAGTATATATATACTATATGTATATATATAGTATATACATATAGTATCTCTCTGCTGCTTGGGCACCAGAACATGGTTAGTAAAAATATTGTTAAAGAAATTCTGAGAAAATCTGCTTCCTATTTGGCTTGTTTACTCACTTGGAGAAGGTGGAATGATTTCCTCTCAGGCTGAGTATAAATTGAAGTTTTATAGATATCCAAAAGATGTTTCAAAACATAATTTTACATAATTTCAAACCATAGTTGGACTCCCATCTGCAGTTTAAGACTTTTGCTCTTCAAACTTATTCAGGACAGACTGCAATGTCTACCTGAGGAAGTTTAGAGTATTTTATGCATTTAATGACTGAGATTCAGCTAAACCTTGTGATTCTAATCTTAATATTTCCCAAGTGAAAATTGTTTCTAGTAAGTAATGATTTATAACCACTTGATATTTTTTCTAATTAATTAGGAAAATTTTGATAATTAATACAAGTATTAATTATATCTAGCATGAAATCTTTGTCTGTTCAGTTAGTGAATGGCTTTATTCTTGAGATAACATGCATAACAGCAGTTCGTTTTTTTCAATGTGTTAAATTTTATATATATATAAATATACATGTATATATAAATTCTTATTATAGTATTGTTTGAAACTTGTTTAAAAGTATAACCCAATAATATCTACCTAAAAATATTACAGAATTTCAAAAATACCATCACCTGTCCCAGCAAAGTGGTTGGAGGTCACAGGGCATAAACATATGAACCTAAGGTCATAAAGTGATTTTGTGTCTCTGAATAGTCTTTGTTTTTATAAAGATGAGAGTAACAAGTAGGTGTAAGACCATTAGTGCTATCCACAATATTAATAAGAACTTATTGAACAAGAACATATTGGAATACACAGTTCTGATTTCAAGAGTGTGAAAGTGATGTCAGCAGCTTGAAAATTATTTAGAAAAGAGCTCAAAGGATAATGTAAGGTTGAAAAACTTGATCTGGGAAACTACAGGCCAGTCAGTCTCACCTCTGTCCCTGGAAAGGTGTTGGAGCAGCTTGTTCTGGATGCCATCTCCAGGCAATTGGAAAAGAAGGTTGTGACGAGTAGTCAGCATGGATTCATCAAGGGGAAGTCATGCTCGACCAACCTCGTTGCCTTCTATGATGGCATCACCAGCTGGGTAGATGAGGGGAGAGCAGTGGATGTAATCTACCTTGACTTTAGCAAGGCTTTCGATACTGTCTCCCATGACATCCTACTAGCAAAGCTGAGAAAGTGTGGGATAGATGAGTGGACGGCAAGGTGGATTGAGAACTGGCTGGCTGGCTGAGCTCAGAGGGTGATGATCAGAGGAGCAGAGTCTGGCTGGAGGCCTGTGACTAGCGGTGTTCCCCAGGGGTCGGTGCTGGGTCCAGTCTTGTTCAACATCTTCATCGACAACCTTGGAGAGGGAATAGTGTCTGCCCTCAGCAAGTACATTGATGCCACAAAGCTGGGAGGAGTGTCTGACACGCCAGAAGGCTGTGCTGCCATTCAGTGAGACCTGGACAGGCTGGAGAGATGGGTAGGAAGAAACCAAATGAGGTTTAATAAGAGAAAGTGTAGCGTCCTGCACCTGGGAAGGAACAACTGCACATATCAGTACAGGCCTGAGGGTAACCTACTGGAGAGGAGCTCTGAAGAGAAGGACCTGGGGGTCAACCTGGACGACAGGTTGACCATGAGCCAGAAGTGTGCCCTCGTGGCCAAGAGGGCCAATGGGATCCTGGCATGCATTAAAAGGAGTGTGGCCAGCAGGTCAAGGGAGGTGATCCTTCCCCTCTATTCCGCCCTGGTCAGACCTCACCTGGAGTACTATGTCCAGTTCTGGGCTCCCTGGTACAAAAAAGACGGGGATCTGGAAAGAGTCCAGCGAAGGGCCACAAAGATGATACAGGGCCTGGAGCATCTTCCTTATAAGGAAAAGCTGAGAGACCTGGGTCTGTTCAGCCTGGAGAAAAGACTGAGAGAAGATCTCATCAATGTGTATAAATACCTGAGATGTGGGAGACAGAGGGATTTGGCCAACCTCTTTTCAGTGGTCTGTCGGGACAGGACAAGGGGTAATGGATGGAGCACAGGAAGTTCAGCACCAACATGCAAAAGAACTTCTTCACAGTGAGGGTGACGGAGCACTGGAACAGGCTGCCCAGGGAGGTCGTAGAGTTTCCTTCTCTGGAGATATTTAAGGCCCGTCTGGATGCCTACCTGGGCAGCGTGCTCTGAGGAACCTGCTTTGGCAGGGGGGTTGGACCCAATGATCTTTCGAGGTCCCTTCCAACCTCTTCAGTTCTGTGTTTCTGTGATTCTATGAATTGTTTGTAGTCTGCAGCTGCTCATGTGAATAAAGTTTTTGGTAGTAGAAGTCTCTTTAATGTTACAGATAATGGGAGAATGTGAACCAGTGGATGGAGTTAGAACCTTAATAAAATCAGAGTTTAAAATTAGGTATATTCCCTCAGCAGTAAAATGTTATTAAACTGTGTAACAGTTTGCTGAGGGTTGTGGTGCTCTTACCATAATTTAAAGTCTTTAAGTTAAGATTAACTGTCTTTTTGAAAGATACATTCAAATTCCACCAGAATTGTGGGTTCAGTGAAGGAGTTAGTGGTTGAAACATTCAGAATTATTTTGCTGGAAGTAAAATTTAGATGCTAATAATGTTTCCCTATGGATAAAACAATGTGAAATTTCTGAAGCTTATATTCTTTTATTATTATAATTTTATTTTATTTTTCTCATACTGGATATTATCTTCCTTTAGAATTGATCTTTTTAGAAGCCAGTGGCACTACATGTCCAATACCAATAGCAGATTCTGATTCTCAGGAGTGCTGCTTTCTGACTTCATTGTACTTTAGTACTAGTAAACAAAATAACATTAAAATTTGTCCTCACATGTACTATGACTGACAGAAAATTTTATTATCCCTAGTGGTAATTTGTTATTTGCCCACTTATGTTACTATCTGTCATGCCTTTTTGCATGGTAATGTTTGACACTGAGAAGCCCTTGGAGACTTTTTTGACCTTGAGTGCACAGGGTTACTGAAGCCTCTGAACCACCTTTTTTACAGGAAGACTTTGTTTTCCTCCAGACTTTAGTTCTACAAGAGCTGGATAGTTACACCTTTTGTGATGCACTTAAAATGGACACAAACCTGACTTTCAGGATAGTGACTCACCTGTAGATCGCTGTATTTCTTCACGGATGTGTGAACAGTACAGTGCCTATATAGTAAGCTTTTTATGCCAGCACACACACAAACTGGTTCTTATGTGTAAACAAGCCCAAACAAAAGAGGGTTCTGACATATTTGGAGAGATTTGTAGCTGTTATTCATTCTCAGAAAAGGTCATTTTTCCATGTTAAGTTTGCCTAGGCAATTGATTGCATATGTATAATTCTCCAGAATAATTATTCAATATCATACAAGTGCATTATGTCCAACACATCTTAGACACAACTCAAACATGTAGGGTTAATCCTCAAATGTTCAGCGACCAAATCTGAACAAATGGCCAGAACTCTTTATCTCCATCCCGACAAAGAATGGGAAACTAGATATAAGACAAGCTTATGTCCTGGAGATACAATTTATCCTTTTCTGGGATTCTATTTTATTTTACTCTAGAATGTTCTTCTTGTCACTGATTAAAATAAGTCCACAACACAGAGTTGATGTTAAAATCTCCAAAAATTGTTAAGTGGTGCACAACTTCACATATACAATAGTGATGATTCTATGGATGGTTCACTTTCATCAGTTGAACGGGAGCATATTCTGTAGTATAATATTTAAAACAGATTACTAACATAGGTTAGGTTAAAATATATCCAAAAAACTCACTTAATTGATTAAAAATTTCCATTGAGCAAATAGGGTGTTCCTTGTTTGAGGTAAACAAGATGGTATTACAAATACTTACCTTCCACTAAAATAAGAAAATTAGAGTGCAGCTTGCACTCATTTTATTGTGACTATTTCCAGAACAGTAACTAGCAAACTGCAATCATGGTTTTGAAATAGCTTATATAGTTGTTTTGTTTTGTTTTGTTTTGTTGTTTTGTTTCTAAAAGAACACTCTGCACAAATCTTATTAGCTTGTTTCTCTGTTTTATGCTTGCGTTATCTAAAACGTGGTATTCAAACCAAATTATAACTCATATTGTAAGTATACAATATATTAATATGTACAGATGTTATTTTTTCTTAATTTAAATAATTGTTTTAATTTTATTTTTATTGTTTTCTTATTTTATTTTACAAAAATGAGTATTCAAATTGTTACATAAAGAGCTGATCTTATTAAATATTAGTTGTGAAAACAACACACTTCAATAGTAATCCCCATAGATCTCGACATTATTACATAACTGTATAAAATTATATGATCTAATACTTAAATATTATCTAAGCAAGTGCCTAAAAGGATCTATCCATCAAAGGTCTGGCTACAGTCACAACAGAAACTGCATTCCATAAAGTATGTTTGGATGTAAAATTTCTGCCTCTGTAAAAGTTGTAATGAAACAGCATATAGACTATAAGAAAACACACTTTTTGTCAATAGTGAAATAATTTGGTTCAGTAATGCAAGTGTGCAAATGCAGTGTGAAATCAAACCTTTACAAACACTGAAATTATGATAGAAAATAAAATAAATAATAATAATATAAAGTGATTGTGCTATCAAGCAATGTAAGCTATACCCTACATGTTTTCGAGCCCACCAACAAAGACTATGGCTAACCTTCAATTCCCCTTTCACCTCCTCCGGAAGAAGTTTAGATATAATTTCATACCTGTCATAAAATTTGCATGTAAAGCAAATTTTACATGCAAAATTTGTTTGCATGTAAACAAATTTCTCATCCACATTCCAGTACAGCAGCCAAACCCTGGCACATTACCTCTGTGGGAGGGAGCATCAGGAAGGAATAGGGGTGCATTTTCCCTCAGGAAATCCCATCTGCCTCTTCACTTTCCTTTTTGTCATATCGTAGGATAAAACATGGAACAGAAAAATATTTTGTGAGTTTTTTACTTCAATAAAAAACTTACAAATGAAATGGCTTCCAGGCCTTTCAGGTACACAGATTTTCTCCATTTTTTCATCAATTTGAAATATAAATGTTTCTCGATATGTTTACAATAGTTTTTGTTTGTGTGTGTCTGTGTATGCGTTTATTTATTTATTTCCCCACCCAAATAAGACACTGTTTATTCCATGTGTTGTATGTGCTGATAGTAAAAATGAATATTAATCTTTTGTAGTTAAGTATTAGGTAGCAGAGAAAAATAATACAAAAATTAATGAGAGAATTCGCTCCATCTCTTATTCTACTTCCCTGCTCACCAAATTTGACAAGATTTAATTTCCTGTCTTTCACTATCTAGAAGTTAAACATCTCAAATTGCTATATACATACGGGCAAGAGAGAGACATCACCCAAAGGTGATTATCCCATCTTAGACATGAGCCTAGATAAAGGTAAGTTCACCTCAGTGAACAAAGATATTACATATGATAACAGAGAGGATTTAGATATTTTTGAACTGGACACCCAATTTTTAAATGACTAGTATTCGATACTCTAAATACCACACTCAGAAAACCTAATGCTCTCTTGCCCTCGTATTCCACAGTGCCTTAAGAAGAAGAGTAAGGCCACCACCTCTACTATATTGCAGTATCATGTGCCTCTGGCTGAACAAAATTACTCTTGGTCAAGTAGGACTGTTATTGAAGTTGGCAGTATTTCTCACTTACCCCAGCTACTAGGTCTTGCTAACGTGTGTATCCATGCAATATTTCCTTTGTCTGTTACTGGCATTCCATGTTTTTCAGGCATGCTGTATTGCTTGTTGTCACACCCCAGTATGTTCTCTGTCTTAACTCCAGCTTTTTTCACTGCACTGTTTTACATTTACATTCACTTTTGTCTCCAGAGTGCTACAAGAGCTGATTTGCTGATTCAGATGCCAGTGTGGGTAGCAGAGCACTGTAAGAATCTACAGCAAAATAATGGATCAAAATTTGAAAAGAACATATTTCAATCTGGATTTGGGATAACGAAGGCTGTTCTGTTTTATAAAATTGTGTATTAAACTGGGACTGAAATGATTAGAAGTATTGCTTTTTCAGCTTAGAGGCTTTCTCATTAACTTATTTTTTTTAAGTGTAATAGTGGGATTTCCAGCAGAGAGAAGCAGTTGAGAAAAACATTTTGCTACAGTTAGTTAATTCTTCCCTACATGTGCTATATTCAATGTATCCATTTTAAAACCAAATGAGGCAGCTCTGTGTTCTTTAGAATCTACTGTAACCCCTAGCTGTGCCAATTTTAGACTGTACTCATCTCTGTGGGAATATGATTTTCTAATCTTTATTATAAGTTAAAATTAAAAAATAAAAATGGAATTTTGCCTAATAGCAGGAAATACACAGGTTGTTGAAGGATCTCTATAGTGCTTCAACTCAGCTCCTAAAGCTAAGCAGCATATTTTTTTAGAAGTAGGTGAAGTATTAAAACAAAACAAAAAAATGCTTGTGAAACAGTTTCAGAACATAATTTGGTATACAGCTGCGATGTATTGCACATTACCGAATGTGATTCACTCCAATAGTCTGTTCTAATACAAAGGTTGAAAATATGGTATAATAAACAAACAAACAGAATTCTTAAAATATAGCTTTGCCTCCTGCAAAGTGTCATCAGGTACAGGAATTTAGGCACTGAAAAGTATAGGGAGATTTTCAGGCCTCCTATAGAGAATACTGCAACTTTGAAATGTCAGTCCATTTATTCAGCCAGGAATGCCACAGCTTTACAAGTAGAGTAGTTATTTGTTTCAATTACTAGTCACATCCATGCTTCCACACGTGCTCCAAACTATCCTTGTCATAGTAAGGTCAGGTCCTTCAGGATCCAGAGAAGATGTAGAAGTCACCTGAACAAGTGAAGAAATCTGTAATGTAGATATTTTCTTTTGACCTATTGATCTAAATGTCCTTTGGAGTTAACACAAGGGGAGTCTAAAATAGGTCAGATGAATTGTATCTTACAAGTTCTTATTTAATTCCACTGACAGCTAGTTTCAAAATAGACTGTGTACATGTAGACTTTGCAATTGTTAAAAAAATAATATCCCATCCTAATTATTTATTTGCTATAAAAGGAATTGAAATCCATATCCCATAGCTTGTGACAGTTTTGTGTTTTTATTTATTTATTTTTTTAATTGTTGTTGTTTCATGAGTCACAAGCATTATTAACTTAAAACCTTGGGGGTCCCTCTTTCCTCTCTCCCACATGCAAATTTTCAAGTAAACATCTGAGGAATATTTTTTTTCTTGTACCTGTAGGTTCTTTCAAGACAGCAAACCAAAACACTAGTCTAACCTAAGTATTAAGGAGACAAGGACAGAGATAAAAGAAGTCATTTGGAAATCAGTGGATTGAGTCATGGTCTCATTTCACTTCTAAATATTTTATAGTGTCTTTGTTTTTAAAGAGAAATCTGTTTTTTATTTGGTTTGTTTGTTAGTATGTTTATTAAAAAAAAAAAAAAAAAAAAAAAAAATTTAATTTGGGGGTACTGGGAGGAAGCAAGTCATAGCATACCTTTAATATCTGAATCAGTATTAATATCTGAATAAGTAGTAATATCTGAATAGATACTATAGTAAACCTGATTCTATAATGTACTTTTGTCCCCAGTGTTTCCCAATGAGTATCTCTCAAGAGCTGCAAGTTTGGGATGTGGCTGAGAGCAAAAGTACAAACGGTTTCAAGAAAGGAGAAGCAAATACATGAAGGAGCTCCTCAACTACATGAGCCAGATGGAAGAGTTATGGAAGAGTTATTTCAGGAATTTTCTAAACTGATGGGACTTACAAATTGAAGTTATAGGTGGAGTTATACGCTCTACTCATTACTCATTCTGTCAAGGATGGGTCTGATTCAGTAGTTTTCACATAAAACACGGTTTTAGACTGTTTTTAAAATATCCTTTAAATCAATGAATCATTGGATCAAGAGGTGATGATGACTGGACCCACTGCAGAACTTGGACGAGATCTTAGATGTGGAGATGTGAACAGATTCACTCACATCTCTATTACACATAGTTACAAAGGGCAAGAAATGACAAAGGTTGAATTGTGAACTTAGTGCTGTTAATGAGATAAGATCAGGTGAGATTTAGATATATGTGCTTGCCTGAACATAGATATATGTGCTGGCCAGCAGAGTGCCCAGGTGGCCAAGAAGGCCAACAGCATCCTGGCTTCTGTCAGGAATAGTGTAGGCAGTAGGACCAGATTGTCCCCTTGTACTCTACTCCGGTGAGGCCACATATCAAGTACTGTGTTCAGTTTTGGGCCCCTCACTACAAGAACATCAAGGCCATGGAATGTGTCCAGAGAAGGGCTACGAAGCTGGTGAAGGGCCTGGAACACAAGTCCTTTGAGGAGCAGCTCAGGAACTGGGGTTGTTTAGTCTGGAGAAGAGGATACTCAGGGGAGACCTTATTGCTCTCTACAACTACCAGAAAGGAAGTTGTGGGGAGCTGGTGGTCTGCCTCTTCTCACAGGTAACTAGTGATAGGACTAGAGAGAATGGCCTCAAGTTGCTCCAGGGGAGGTTTAGTTGGAAATGAGGAGACATTTCTTCTCAGAAAGAGCAGTCAGGCACTGGAACAGGTTGCCTAGTGAGGTGGTGGAGTCAACATCCCTGGGGGTGTGTAAGGAAAAGTTGGACCTGGTGCTTAGGGCCATGGTTTAGGGGGTGACATTGGTAGTAGGGTGATGGTTGGACCAGATGGTCTTTTAGGTCTTTTCCAAACTTAGTGATTATATGATTCTATGACAATATAAACTAAAGAGATCTCTGAAATAGAAATTCTTGATATATAAGGCATCATCCATCATTTTGACACTAGCCTGGAAGATGCCCTGTCACTAGCATTGTTTCCAGCCATTCACTACTGTCACTTTTCCAAATTCATCTGCCTTAGAGCTGGGAAACCTGTTGCTGACAGTAATTATTATTTCTGTCTTCTGAGCCACTGAGTCTTACAAAAACACAGTGTTTTTTGCTCTAGGATTTAAACAAGTCTTTTTCCTGCTATTTTGTGGTGTCTTCTCCCAGCGGTAGTTCTACGGAGACTTAACACAATCTGAAGTGATGAGATTACATTACTTATCTCACCATATAATTTATTTACATTTTCATTTTTTTTATTATTTTTTTATTTGTTTGTTTTTCCCCTTTACAACCTGAATTATTTAATTCTGTTTGAATTTTGTTTCTATTCTCTTCTTCCCTGTTTCCTAAGGTTAAAAGTGACTTACTATTTTTCTATTGTCTCCCACTTAGGAGGCTGAGAGTACTTGGTAAAAAAAAAAAAAAAAAAAAAAAAAAAAAAAGGAAAGAGAAGGTAGTTTGGTTTCACTTAATAAATTTCATAAATTTAGAACCATCATCCCTATTCACTTCGATACTTGAGAGCTCATAAAGATGATGATCTGGGTGTGTTCAAATTCAGCTACTTATATGCAGTTTGTCTACACTGAGGTGCTGCTGTTGGGGTAATTTAAAGGAAGAGTAGGGCTGCTTTTCAGAAAGTACTGAAAAGATGCCCTGTAGGCAAAGAGAAAAAAAGTCAGATATCTAAACATGAAGGAACTCAAACTACCTAGTGCTTTTAAACAACTATTTTTACCATAATAGAACTGCTGCCTCATCCCAAATATATTTAGTACTTCCCTTTGTATCAAACAGCAGAAATCTAAAAATGTCTAGACACAATTCACAGGGTTTCCTAGATAAAGTGACTTAGTCATTTTCTGAGTGATTGTTATAAACCCACTCCCATTCCATACATTAGACAGTCAAAGACAGATCAGCAATACAGCTTAAATCTTCTGAATCCCAAACTGTTATTTGCCCAGCCTTAGATAATACTAACTATTAAAAAAAGTGAGATAACTGTAGTGCTAATGAGATTCAAAAGCCACTGTGTAACTGCCAAAACTTGGTGACCTTTTGTTCTGTCACTTTTACATTGATTTTTTTTTTTCTCCTGGCATACAAACATCCTCTTACAACATCTCTTGCTCTATTACCCTGTGAAGTAGTAACAGCCAAAATGATGGAATACAAACCTCTTTATGCTATCAGAGATTGTCTACAAGATATTGATATATTATTTTAAACTGCACGTAGTTGTTCAGAACTGCAGTTACTTCAGCATCTATACAGATTTCTTTCACAAGATGCCATATGCCTTTTCCTAAAATAAATTATGTTAAGTTTAAGAAAGTTTAATTAATTTTATGAAGGGAAGTTTAGAGTATCTATTACTGGAATACACCAGATCAAACAGCAAGCTGATAAGTGCTATTTCCATAACTTTCTAGTTGTAATAAAATTATACAAATTAGAGAATGAAGAAGAAGAAGAAGAAGAAGAAGAAGAAGAAGAAGAAGAAGAAGAAGAAGAAGAAGAAGAAGAAGAAGAAGAAGAAGAAGAATTCACCCTCCTTGCCAATGTTTTTTTTCCAACAGAGGAAAATCAACTTCTCCAATAATTTAACATCTAGTATACCTTTAAATGACTATACTTTCTGTCCTTTTCCCATGGAAGAATAACACACTTTCTAGACAAAATTTTGGAAATTTCTTTTTTCTCTTAAATATATATATATATATAAATCGGTTCATATGTGCACATTTAAACAGCCTGATTTCTTGCTTCTCTCAAGTACCCCTGTGTCTCCTATGCATTCATTTTAGCTTTATACAGTTTCTAGTAGATATGTTATACTTGCAGCTAATGGTCTGTTCCAATACAATTTTGCTAGCACAGTTACACTGTGTTTTGTGCTTAAATGGAAGCTGAAAAATTGAGAGTATATTCAGTAATCTGGGAAGGACTTCAACTCATAAATCATCTTTTTGTTTCATATTAGTGTATGACTTTCTATCAAGAGTCCCATTTATCTCCTTTTTTTTAATTATTATTATTATTTTGTTTGCATTATAAAACTATCTTTGTGACCCTGAATGGTTTAATAATACTGACAGCTGAAAGACATATACAATATATGCAGTCCTAATGTTTTCCTTCAGTGTGTGCATTTTTGAGATTTAAGAAGCTGAAATTCACTTTCATACTGGAGATTACAAACTGAAATCAGAAGTTTGGAGGCAGTGAGTACATCTACCTTAGCAAATAATTGGATGCAATATCAGCAATCCAAGGGAGCTGATCTGGCACACGTATTTAGAAGTTTAGTTCACACCAAAATTCTTCTTCAAACTTTGTCAGTACTTGGTAGATACAACAGACCAGAGAATTACCCACAGAATTGCACAGCAACTCTGAACATCTTGATTAAATCCTCAGGAAGAATTTTGTAAGGGGCTATAGATTTGTGGTTTATCGACATCTGAGATACATTAAGTATCTGAGATAAAATCCTAAAGAAAGAGGAGACTTTCACAAGCTTAAATAGAGAGCAAGGTCAAACAAGTACCTACATGCCCTGACATGCACATCAGTGTCTTCTTAATCTCAGAACAAGCACAGCCTTTGCTTCAGTTTTGACCTCTGTACTCTCTGTTTATCCCCAGTGGAAACTGGATACTGGGATAGAGGGAACTTTGACCTGACCTAGTATGAGCAGCCTCAGACCTAGTCAGTAGTGGTAAACATCTTTAAAACATCTTTGCAGATGTTTTAAAAACAATTGTATCTGGAGAACTCCAGTTATCAATGTAAGACTCGGTAGTGTTGCATTTTTGTAAATCTGGAACCTTATCATAAAGAACAGCTAAAGTTTGCAAGAGTATGAGCTGTCTACAATTGGTGATTTGTGCTCTGGTGTACTGGCTATGCAGTCCTGTAAAGTGAAGACAGTGGTACTGTTATCTTCATGCTTACACTGCAACTAAAGATCCAAAGGTTGTCTGGTGTCTTTTCCAACATATTTATATATCTCACAAATTAAAAAATAAAATAAAATAAAATAAAATAAAATAAAATAAAATAAAATAAAATAATAAAATAAAATAAAATAAAATAAAATAAAATAAAATAAAATAAAATAAATTTATTATACAGAACCTTTTCCTTGAAAAGATATGTAGTAAGTTTTAAAGCCTCCATTAACAGATTTAAACAGTAGTCATATTTTTAAAAACAGTATATTATTACTGCAATATAAACAGAAGAACTAACTTAAAATTATAACTCTTGACTTGGCCAAAATTAGTGGACCTATAAAATAGCTAGGAGCTCCATCCACCCTGCAACTGCAAGGGCACAGGTCTCCCAAACCTCTTGTGTCAACTCACCCACAACTCACAAAGTGTCTTGACACTTTCACAGAAAGTTCAACAGAAATGGCTCTTAATACATATGCATTAGCATCTGAACAGAGCCACAGTCTTGTGCCATGATGGAATGATCATCCACTGAAAAGAATGATATTTTTTTGCGTGCAAGTACTTTACAGCAAAATGTAATATACAGCTCCTTCTCCATTCAATTTAACACTGCTTTGCAGTCAGACAGTACATGTGCTAATGTCAAGTGCTGATCATGAAGTAGAAACATAAGTAAAACATAAATGTGAAAAAAAGCAAACTGTCACATAAGTCACAAAACTGGTTTAGATAGTGAGTCAAGAAGGATCTCTTCATTTAAACATGCACAAGATTATGTTTAGGACTCAATGCCTTTCAAGCCTGAATCATGTGAACACAATAAAAAGACTGTCTCAATAAGTACTTATGTTAAGATATAGTTTACTGAAAAGTTTAAAGTAAATATTTTTATCTTAAGTGTGTAACATTCAATAGTTAATGTAAGCTAAATGTACTAAATACAAAATATTCCAGCTTGTGAAGCTGTATGTACATTCACTTAATTAAAGTCACCATCACTTGGTAAAGTTATTCTTTGGTAGTATGCTGCCATTCAGTAAAGCATATACTGGGTAAACATATTTAATTGGAACATGAATTCTTGTCCACAAATAAATAAAGATTTTTTGTTCCACAAGCTTCATAAGGATGCTACCATTTCAAAAGCTTTGGATGATGCATGGACATCAAAAGGGAAAAGGGATGATAAGAATATAGATCTGTCAGTCATGCATGACTTAATATAACACACTATAGAAAGAATTAACCTACCCAAATTTCCATGGCAGCAGGATGTAGGAAATATATGATTTAAAGCAAACTTTGTGTTCATTCCTTTGATCTGCAGAACCGTTTTTTATCTCAGAGCAACCTCACCCTGTTTTTTGCTGATGTAGCTACAAGAAACTGGTACAGAGAATTAGATTCTTAAAACTTCATGTGTAAAGGAAAAACCACTTTGGCCTAGATGCACAGTAATAATTCTCTCTAATTTCTCTTAATTAGAACAATTAACTTGTGTTGCTAGGGAAAAGTAGTAAAGCTGCCCTTGGAGCAGGAGGAGATAAGAGCAGAAGAAAAGCTCCAATAAGCACTACAAAATGTCTCATCTATCTAGACTGTCTAAATGAGATCTGAGTATGCGTAGGGGAAAAACAAACGAACAAAAAACTAGCAATACCTTTGAGAGAATTGTAATTACAATTACTTCAGTTGTCAGTTAAAGAGTAAAAATAAGTGCTTTGAGAAGGGTTTATTATATTATATATTTATCAACTTTCCTGTGTTTTGTCAAGATAATGAAGAATTTGAAGAATTGAAACTAAAACAAGAAAGTAAAATGAAAAAAAAAAAAAAGGAAGGAAAGGAAGGAAGGAAGGAAGGAAGGAAGGAAGGAAGGAAGGAAGGAAGGAAGGAAGGAAGGAAGGAAGGAAGGAAGGAAGGAAAAGAAAAGAAAAGAAAGAAAGAAAGAAAGAAAGAAAGAAAGAAAGAAAGAAAGAAAGAAAGAAAGAAAGAAAGAAAGAAAGAAAGAAAGAAAGAAAGAAAAAGAAAAAGAAAAAGAAAAAGAAAAAGAAAAAGAAAAAGAAAAAGAAAAAGAAAAAGAAAAAGAAAAAGAAAAAGAAACGCTGACACCACTGGAAAAAGAAAAAGAAACACTGACACCACTGCAACACTGGCTTTTGAAAACATATTGAAACCTTACCTGTTTCAAGAAACCGAGTTTATTATATTACATTGGAGACAAGGAGCATTCAAAGTATATTTTTTTCCTTGATTTCTGAGACAAAAAACAAACAAACAAACAAACAAACAAAGATACTAAATACTGTGAAATGAATTCTCTGCTTTATTCTGCTTAAATCCTTATGCTGTGTCCACTGCCTCATTTTCCGATTACTCACAGAGTTTGATAAAAATTGCACTGTATCCCACTCATCAACTTTAAAGTCCCTCATAATAATACTTTTTATACTGCAATATCAATATTATTATTAAATTTACAGATTAAGATGCCTATTTATGGGTATCTATATGTAAACTAAGCTCCTACATATACTGTTGCAGTATACAGGTATAGCCAACACAGTGGACTTTGCAAAGTTACACATCTCATCTTGAACTTATACATCTCATCTTGAACTAGACACCAGTACTGACAATTTGCTTTTATTTATTTATTTAGTTAGTTATTACTTAGAAACACAATTTTAGATTATCAGCTTCTTTGTCTATGAAAGGTAAATCAGGGAAGGATCTGTCATTTTGGGGAACCTCTAAAAGCTTACTCACACTGACATATTTGAAGTTAAGCATTTTATGCCATTTTCCTTCTAATACAACATTCAGTGAGACCTGCGGTATTTATGGCCAGACATCAAGTTCATAGTTAAACCATCATTTCACAGCAGAGTTGTTTGAGAAAATCTTAAAATTTTTCTTAGGTATCTGATCATTCCTATATATATCATATTTAGGTATGCTAAATAGTCTAAACTTTGTATAAGGATATATATGTACATATACTTTAATGTTGCTTTTCAGAGAGACACATGACATCCAAAATACACATACTTGTTTATTGCAGTGACTATCTGAGGGATGATAACCACTTGATAATTTTTCATTACATTTCAAAACATGCAGTTTATTAAAAAACAAACAACCAAACAACAACAACAAAAAAAAAAAGCTTGAAGATGTAAGTACATCATGGCATTGCCTGATAGTAGCAAAATTGTGACAAGGAAGGAGAGGCTGTGTCCTCTTTCTCAAAAACAGTTGGGAGTTACAGCTTTCTTGCTCTTCTATATAATGAGCCTGATGAAAGAAGACTTAGGAACACATTCTAATTGTTTTAGCATGTTCATTCATGGTTTGGTTATTCCTCATCTCAAACTTACTTCACAGAAAGAAAAGGTTTATCTGAGCATCACCATGACAGTCGATAAGCCAAGGAAGCTGTGTTTCACGGGTGTTTATCACAAAATTAATAATGATCTGAGCAAATGAAATGCAAAAATCAACCAGTTAACAGAAATTTAATCCACATAAAAGTAATTTAACAGCACTAAAAAAGTATGCTTAATATGAAATATAAAAGCTGAGCTTTCCTTTGTTTTTTAATTGGTGGAATGCAGAGATCTTAGTGTTTGTGTCTGTTAGAGAAAACAGATTTGAACAGTTGAAGAACATTATTCTAATAAGGTTATTTACTTTTAATTAAAAAGCAAAATTAATAAAGACAGATTTAACATTCGGTGTCTCTGGAAGAATATATTCAAGAGAATTACTGTGGACTGCTAGACTCCCTTTCTCTTGCATTATAATATGCTTGAAGGATTTAAGTTTTGGAGGTATAGGTCTCCTTTTTTTTTGTCACAAGTATTTCATATGTAGTTGGTTTTAACAGTCATATCTTTGTTTTCTACCTGAAAACTATAAACACTATTACTGTTGTTTAATGTGTGTTTTCTTGTGTTCATATACATAACTGAGATATATATATCTCAGTGTGCATATCAATTTATGGTTTAGCTCCATAAACCTGTGGGATACTGATTCAGCATCTGCAGCTAGCTCTCCTTTATAGCTAGTGTCATTTAAAAGTATGAGGCGCAACATCTCATCTATCTTTAATACACGGCTCTTGGTTATGAAAATAAATCAAATGTGTTCCCACATTATATTTGTAATAATATCTTTTACTCATCTGGCCCTTGGTTTATGCCAAGAAAAATGGTAATGAATTATTTTTTTAATATTCTCATGTTATGGGTAATTTGCAAATTACAAGAGAGAAGAGAAGAGAAGAGAAGAGAAGAGAAGAGAAGAGAAGAGAAGAGAAGAGAAGAGAAGAGAAGAGAAGAGAAGAGAAGAGAAGAGAAGAGAAGAGAAGAGAAGAGAAGAGAAGAGAAGAGAAGAGAAGAGAAGAGAAGAGAAGAGAAGAGAAGAGGAGAGGAGAGGAGAGGAGAGGAGAGGAGAGGAGAGGAGAGGAGAGGAGAGGAGAGGAGAGGAGAGGAGAGGAGAGGAGAGGAGAGGAGAGGAGAGGAGAGGAGAGGAGAGGAGAGGAGAGGAGAGGAGAGGAGAGGAGAGGAGAGGAGAGGAGAGGAGAGGAGAGGAGAGGAGAGGAGAGGAGAGGAGAGGAGAGGAGAGGAGAGGAGAGGAGAGGAGAGGAGAGGAGAGGAGAGGAGAGGAGAGGAGAGGAGAGGAGAGGAGAGGAGAGGAGAGGAGAGGAGAGGAGAGGAGAGGAGAGGAGAGGAGAGGAGAGGAGAGGAGAGGAGAGGAGAGGAGAGGAGAGGAGAGGAGAGGAGAGGAGAGGAGAGGAGAGGAGAGGAGAGGAGAGGAGAGGAGAGGAGAGGAGAGGAGAGGAGAGGAGAGGAGAGGAGAGGAGAGGAGAGGAGAGGAGAGGAGAGGAGAGGAGAGGAGAGGAGAGGAGAGGAGAGGAGAGGAGAGGAGAGGAGAGGAGAGGAGAGGAGAGGAGAGGAGAGGAGAGGAGAGGAGAGGAGAGGAGAGGAGAGGAGAGGAGAGGAGAGGAGAGGAGAGGAGAGGAGAGGAGAGGAGAGGAGAGGAGAGGAGAGGAGAGGAGAGGAGAGGAGAGGAAAGGAAAGGAAAGGAAAGGAAAGGAAAGGAAAGGAAAGGAAAGGAAAGGAAAGGAAAGGAAAGGAAAGGAAAGGAAAGGAAAGGAAAGGAAAGGAAAGGAAAGGAAAGGAAAGGAAAGGAAAGGAAAGGAAAGGAAAGGAAAGGAAAGGAAAGAAAAGAAAAGAAAAGAAAAGGAAAGGAAAGAAAAGAAAAGAAAAGAAAAGAAAAGAAAAGAAAAGAAAAGAAAAGAAAAGAAAAGAAAAGAAAAGAAAAGAAAAGAAAAGAAAAGAAAAGAAAAATAATCACCTCATCTTGCATTACAAACATGTCAGAAATATTGTCAGAAATAAGCCTTATACAGAATGTGACAGGGTTAAAATCTAACTTTTGGTATGTTCATCATTAATGTCTTAGCCTGCCTGGGCTGAAAAAGACAAACTCATTAGCGATAGGTAAATAATAGAAAAATAAATAAATAAATAGATAAATAAATAAATACATGAATAAATAATTTTATCTGGAAATTAATATAATGACACACTTCATGATGAATTTTCCAAATAATTTTCATCTTATGATTTTCTTCTCTGTGGATTCAATTATCTTTGTCATATAAAAGAGCTTTTTCATAGACAACCTTTAGCCATTTTTCATTGCCTAATTTAACTATAATGATGTTAAGATCACAATTTAAAGAAGATGATAGATTGTCTTTTAACCTATTTGAAATTTTCTGATTAGATATTATAATATTCATAGATATAACCTTACCAATTATGATGAAAAAACTCTGAAAACACAAACAAGGCTTTAACCTTGAAACCTGACTCGGGTTTGGATACATCAGAAGCTGTCATGTCATTCCAGTGCTTTGCCACAGTAAAATCTGTGATTTCTTGATGTAGTGGTTTTTTTACATGGAAAGGTTTTGGTAGCAGGGCCAGGAGGGGTGGCTTCTGTGAGAAGAATCCAGCAGCTGCCCGATGTTAGATAAAGGCCAGTTTTAGACAGACCCACTGCTGGCCAGAGCTGAGCCAATGAGTGATGTTTTTTGCACCTTTGCAAGTGCAGATTAAAGAAAGGGAAAAAAAACAAAAACAAACAAACAAAAAAAACTGCTACACAACAGCAGCTGGGAGAGGAGTGAGAAACAGCCCTGCAGACACCAAGGTGAATGCAGTAAGAGGGAGGTGCTCCAGGCACACAGCAGCAGTTCCCGTGTGGTCTGTGGAGAAGCCCCTGGTGCAGCAGGCTGTCCCCCTGCAGCCCATGGGTCCCACATGGAGCAGATCTCCATGCTGCAGCCCATGGATGAGCCCCCGGTGGAGCAGGTGGATGAGGCCTGGAGGATGCTGCAGCTCATGGAGAGCCCCTGCAGAAGCAGGCCCTGGGCAGCTGCAGCCCATGCAGCCAGGAGCCCACGCAGGTCTGGGGGGAGCTGCTGCCTGTGGGGGACCCATGCTGGAGTAGTCTGCTCCTGGGTGATGGACCCTGTGGTATGGAGCCATGTGGGAGCAGTGCTTGAAGAGCTTCTGTCTGTGGGAAGCCCCTGCAGGATCAGTTTGGGAAGTACGGCATCCCATGGGAGGGACCGCACATGGAGCAGGGGTAGAGAGTGACAGTGAAGGTGAGGTGAAGAACAGGTGCTGTAGACTGACTGCAACTCTCATTCCCCCATTCCCCTGCCCTACTCAAGGGAGGAGATGGAAGAGGGTAGATGGGGGAGGAAGGTGTTTGGGGTTTCTTTCCTTTGTTCCTTGCTTCTCTAGCTTGTTAGTAATAGTCAATAAATTTTGCTAGTCTCCCTATGCTGAGTCTATGATGATAATCATTAAGTGATCTCTCTGTCTTTGTCTCAGCCCTTGAGCCATTAAATTTTCTCTCCTTTCTTTTTGAGGAGGGGGAGAGAGTGGCTGTGGTGGAGCTTGACTGCCCACCACAAAAAAAAAAAAAACACCACACTTGAATGGACTGAAACAACACCCAAAGGCCAGATTCATCTGAGACATTGATCTTACACTTCTGTTGGAGCTCATTCAAATTCCATTTACCTCAGATGTTTCAAATGCTTTTTTTTCCTATTTACTCTTACTAAAGTAACTCCACTCATTTGTTTCAATAAGGGGATAGAATTTAGTAGCATTAACTTTTACTCCCTTGTATTATTTAGTATTATTTCCTTGCTCTTTTGCTTTGCTAATTTCATTCTCAAAAATTAGAAAGTATGTTTTAATGAAATAAATAATAGCATATATACAGAATTCACTAACTTTTCATGCGTATTTGAAAAACAACAACAACAACAACAACAACAAACAGTAATATTCATTGTAGAGGTGACTGAGTCATTTCTGAGGTGGAAAAGATTCTCTGAATTGAAATCATACTGCTAGGTTACATATATTCACAGATAAGTCTTCTGTAGACATTAGCAGAGCTAAAGGAAACAACACACCACAGCAAAATTTAAGTAGCTAAGGTTTCCCAAACATAAAGTGTTGGCTGGAAGTTGACTGTGCACACTACCAACAAGAAGGACCTGTAGTTACAGCCATGCCTTTCACCAGGTGATGTGTGTAAGTCCAATCCTCCTTTCACCTGCAGACTATATCCTCATTCTGCTGTCAAGAAAGGTGTGTGTCAAATGTGGAGCAACCTACTTTACATGGAGTACCAAACACTGACAGAGAAATATTTAATGTGGTGTGAGAGCTGTGATACACATCTCATATGTGACTATGCTTCCTTCTCCATGGCTCCAGATAAGGCTCGATCCCTTACAAAATAAACTGGTGCAACTTAATGTACATGACATTTCAAGGCACCTCTAGAGGTCATCTGATCCAAACCCCCTGCTCAAATAGAGCAGGATACATCTCCAACATATCCAACGCCTAGAGCAGGTTATCTATTCCCACTGCATATCAGTCTCTCCCATTTTAATGTAAGTACCATTGACAAAGACATATTCTTGTTCTATCTCTTGTTCTGATCATGTCGTTCTCCTTTCTGAATCCATTTATTGAGTACTTTGTATTGTGCCAAATCTATTTATTCACAGCTAATTCTTATTATTCAGATAACTCTTTTCATTCCAAGTGTTCTTTCTAATCAGAGACCACTACCAAGCTTCCTTCAGCCAGACATTTCTTGTCATCATGAATGATCACCTCATTTAGTATTGCCTAGTGTGCGAGTTGACTGTTACTACAAGCTCTTTGAGAAAATGTCTTGCAATATATTTTTTAAAATTCATGTACAAACACCAAGTACACTATACAGCTATTATAGCTAACCTAGAGAAAGCACATTCAAATAGGTAGGTCCAATGTAATGTCAACAAACTCAAGGCTCATCAGATGAACAAGGGAAACAATTTGCACTCATTCTCCATTATGTCTCTATTGCATGTTTTCACTTTAATTAAACTCCTAGAATACACATCCTTTTTTTTTTTTTTTTTTTTAAACAGGGCTTTTTTAAACAGGACTGCACCATCTGACACCTTGGAAAGTGGAGAAAAACAGTTTGTAGCCTACAGAGCTCTGCAGAACAACTTTAATAAAAAGAGTGGAGTGATGTCCTTCTTTAAGTACCTATACGTGTAGACTAAATATTGAAAGCACCCATACACATGGACATCTAAAGCTGGACAAACAGAAATCACTAGGTATTTATCTTACTCTGACCAAGCTATGACTTTAAAGAGTACTGCTGAGTGCTCAGCACTTACAAAAATCAATGCAGTTCTTAGTTAGAATTTAAGAACCATTTTTAAGGTACCATTTTTATTTTCTTAATGACCAGACTTAAAGCAGACCTTTAATGGAAAGTTGCACCTATTTTCCCCAGCTTAACAATCTGAAAGCTGACAAGGTGAAACCTGCTTGTATCTCTGAATAAATTGCAATGTGTCTAGTTAGGGGGAGTTTTAGTTGGAGCTGTCAATTTAATGCTCTCCTGAAACGTGGTGTCATTTGTGGGGAGTGTCATATGGTGATCATGAAAAGGAAGGATTTCTTAGATGTGGATTAAAAAAAAAAAAAAAAAAAAAAAAAAAAAAAAAAAAAAAAAAAAAAAAAAGTATGTTGAGTGCGTTGATATATTCCAACATTAAACTCTCACAGCAGCACTGTCACTAATCAAATAGATTTTCAACAACGGGTCATTTCTGGTACTCAAGAATGGAAGAATGCTCAAATGAAACATTGCAGTGAATACACAATGATGTGTTCATTGCCTTCAATATACTTTTAGGTGACATTTTCTTTTTTTTGGCATTACACACTCTCTCTTTTTTTTTTTTTTCCAGAGGTTTATTTTGAAATCATGGGGTGTTTGCACTAAAAATCCAGCAGACATATAGGCTTTTTCTAGTAACCACACATTATACATTTGTAATCTGCAGTTTTGGTTTAATTAGTTTTGATTTTAATTTTATGTAAAATGTGCAATTATATCGTTATTTTTTCAAGTGGAGACTTATAAAGGTGGAGAAAGAGGAGGGGTAAATGTGCTGTAACCCATTCAACAGAGAAGAACAGTTTTATACCCAGGTCTAAACAGCTCAGGAGTGTGTCTATCTGAGTTGACCAATACACACTTAAATAAAAATATATTGCTAAAAGGAATGATAAATGACCCCAAAAAGGTGGATGCTCTTTTCTTTTAGCTATAGTACCTGTAAGTCCTGCTTTTCAAATCAAGTATCTTTATCTGGCTACAAATTCCTTCATTGGTTCTCTCTTAAAACATCAGTCCAGCTTTGCAAACCACTGAAACAAAGATCGTAGCCACAGCTGAGTACAATGCTTTCTACTTCTTTCCACTGCCCAAATAATCCCAGTGACTAAATTTTAAATTATAATGTTAAAGTTATACCCCATCTGATATGAAAGAAAGACCCTGAACATGATGAAGGGGATATCAGAAACCTTTATAACATCATTCCAACAGTTCCTGGCTACATGGACATTGTGTTTTAGCACTGATAAGCAACTAAGAACTATACAATTGCTCTATCACTCCCCCTCCTCAGCAGGACAAGGAAGGGGAAGAGATTTAGATGGAAATACAAAAACAAACAAACAAACAACAAAAAAAAAACTTGCGAGTTTGATAAAAAAAAGCCTCTTAATGAAAGGAAAAAACAAAAGCTGTTCAGGAGGAAACAATTATTCTCTACTTCCCATCAGCAAGTGATATTCAGCCATATCTTAGGAAACAGGACCTCAATATGCATAGTAATTTCTCACTCCAAAAGATAAACATTTTCATAATGAGTCCCCCCTTCTTCTCCTTCCCCTCCATTTTTATTTATTTATTTATTTTTAAGTTGAACACAATGTCAAAGAGTACATACATGTAATATCCCTTCGGTAAGTTTAGGTCAGCTAGTCTCCTGTTGGTGTGCCTGGTCTTTGAGGCAGAGGAATGTATTGGAGAGACAACCTTGATGCTGTGCCAGCACAGCTCAGCATTAGCCAACACATTGGTGCTCTGTCAAAGCTGTTCTAGCAAGAGGTGCAAAGCACAACACTGAATGGGCTGCTGTGGGGAATCTTATTTCCATCCCAGACAGACCCAGTGCAATGGGTGAGTTCAGAAAAAGAAGGTCTTGATTGGAGAATTCACAAAAATAGGAGATGTGCTTGTTGCACATGTTGCAAACTAGAGGGATCCTAAGAAAAATGGTTATAAATAAAGTATTAAAAATATCTGACTGATTGAGGAGTGATGTCTATGATATACCAGCATTTCTCAGTGTTACTGGCTAGTACAAAGGAAAATAACTAGGACTGAAAATTTTAAAAAAGGCCAAGAAGTTCTTCAAATCCTTCACCAACTGCAAAGGATTTCTCACTTGGAGAAAGTGAGTCATACATACCCATCCCCAAATGCTAACTTTTTCAGAATTTAATCTTTTTCAGCTCCAGGATCTTTGTTCACCATTTTTCTATTTAGAAGCTTTGTTACAAACTATGAATCACTAAATTCTAGGGATAGAATTTTAAACAGGATATTTGCTTATATGGAGATATTATGAATCGTATCAGTGTAAAGCCAGATATCCTGTGGAGTTATGTGAAGTACTTGTGATCACAAATAACAGGTCATGGTGCAAACTTTTAATTAGAAACTCATGATCACAAAAATAATGCTTGTGTGTCTACTTTAGCAGCACTCTGTTGCAAAATGTTAAAAGACAATGAAAAATTATTTGTAGTCTTCAGTTTAGTAAAGAAAAAAAAAAAAAAAAAGAGAAATTAACTGTGCTTCAGCTAAAAAATATGTTAAATTTACTATCTGACTCTTAGCCCTCCATTATCATTCATCTTATTGGAATATATAGTCCTAATTATTAGGTCAATGAGGTCTCTATGGATATTTCTTTTGGTTAATTATTTGTGTTAATCAATCCTATTACAGGGTTATACATTTTGCTTTGAAAAACGAGGTGCAGCTAGACTCACTGAAGAGTTTTTTAAGTCCACTGTAGCACCAATCAGTGAATAAATTGATTATAATATGAATATTAAAGACTGTAATGGATACTGGAAAACAAACAAACAAACAAATAACAACAACAAAAAACAGCAATTGAAAAATATCTTAAGCACAATAGAATTAAACACTACTATGTTTTATGTTTTAGTTACTGAAATACCAAGAGGAAAGCATAGTCCCATAAACTGCCTATCTGAAGAAAGCAAGGCACTTGAAATAAGCTCCATAGCAGTAGAGAGCCACCTCAAGAACTTCACATGAATACTGAAGAGTAGTATTTAACTTAAATGTCACTCTTCTCAGAGTTTTTAGTACTTAACTCAGGACTACAGAGAGGCATTACTGTTAGATTGAGACACATGGATCTCAGTTACATAACAGAGTTTGAAACTGAAGCTGTTTTCAAAACAATAACAATAGCAATAATAAAACAACAACAATAATAGACTGGAGGATTAGTTCTTTCTGTTGAAATATGCTGATGGGACCATTTCTTTCTTTACCTCTGTTGTTGCATGTTGGAAGGAGTAAGGCTGGAGTCCAGGAATGCTTAGATGGGGAGGAAACAAATTTGCCTGTCTTCAGAAGATTGCTAGACATTAGTTGCAAGCTCCTAGGAACTTTGTGCCCCTTCCTGTAATATTTATTGGGCCAGAAAGAGGGACAATGAAGGAGCAAGCTTCTCTTGCATGCAATGAGGACGCTGATCTCAAAGGGAGAAATTGTGGCCAGTAACATTGTCTCCCAGGATTAGTAAATCCTGGGAGACAGGATTGTGCACTGTGCATTTACTTTGAATTGTGGGAAGGTGGTGAGAAAGAGTGAACATATTAAATTCCTAACAACAGACAATGGGAAAAATATCAGTTGAGCAGAGGGACCACAAGAGAGCAAATAACAGAAAGATGTTATAGGGCACAGTATGGGAAGCAATAGTGGAAAGTATCTGTTAGAATAAATTAGAAAATTTCCAAAGTCAAAGGAGAACAAGAAAAAAAAAAACATCAGTCAAAAAGTTTCAGACATGTCACTTGTGCTACTATCACTTGCTACCCAGACAAATAGCCTTGAATGGGAAAAGCATTTCTATGAGCAAATCTGAACCAGGGGTTACAACATCTGCATGAACAGGACTGAACTAGACTGAGGACAGGTAGTACCATTCACTACTGCATTCATGGTAGAAGACTTCATATACAAAGTGCTAGCATGCCTGTAACATATCTAGGACAAGAGCTACCACCCCTATTAAGTCATGGCATACAGATAAGTCGTGTTGTTTGGAATCATCAATACATTCCTGCAATGAATGGTGCAGATATACCCACTGCTTTGGGGCAGGGGGTGACTACTGTTCAGGCAGTCTGTCCTACTCAGTTCATGTCACAAAAAGGTCTAAAATACATTAATCTTGGCTTCTATTAAGGATCGTTTATTATGGGTAAACATCACTGGTAAATATTTTTAGAAATAGAAATACATTTAGTTTCCATGGCAGATCATAAATAGTAATGAAATTATATTTTAACATTTTGCAGAAAAAGATCTCTACCCTGTGAGAGAAGTATCAGAGGGACAGGGAAAAGAAAAAGGACTATTTCATATAAGGGCGGCCTCAGCAGAACCATGTGTTCATGTTGAAAAAACGGAACATGTTGAAAAAAAACAACTGTCTCAAAAGGGTAAAACAGATTTATTTGAAACATAAACAAAATTTCTGACACTATATAAGTTAATTAAAGACCAAAGAGTTTGACCCATAAATAAAATTTTATTTTTTTTTTTTTTTTTTTTTTTTTTTTTTTTGATTCTTGAAAGACAGGCATATCTGCTCATGCAAATAGTGTGATGAGACTGGAACAATTTTGTCAGGGCTTTCAGTCTCTGACACAGGACAAGTGTCTCCTTTTCCCTTTGAAAGGAGATTGTGCTGCAGTCTGTGTGCCGTACACAGCAACAGTTCGGCAGTGGGGAGAGGTTGATGGTAATTTCATGAAAGCAAATTTCCATTTCTCTAATAAGCTATTTTTTAACAGACTCTGCAACATGCATTTCATATTAAGCGAATATGAAGTAATTCACTTATTCACTTATCTGTCTTCCCTTCTAAAATATTTATCATTTGAATAAGGTGGTGGGGAGAGCTGCATATCAAAGTTATGGGGCTTTAGAGGTCTCATAACATCTTGCTGCCTTTGATAGCTCACTAGCTGCCTCTGCAGGGCAAGATCTGAGCTGAAAAAATAATAAGAAAAAAACACTGACTCACACCAGCTCAATTAATTATTAATGGGGATGGTATAGTATCCTGCCAACTGTACACTCAAATGAGGTAGGCTGGGATAAGGAAAATGCAACCCTCTGTGAGTTGTGCAGGAAATGGGTTAGGTCAGAAAGACATTGCAGCTAGTGGAAGCTTGTGTTCAGGAAACAGGGGACAAAGAAAAGCTTTTTAACTGTAGCTGTACCAGAGAATCCCCTACCTAGGATTTGAAACTCATGTGATTTCAAAAGGGGAAGTTACTGGATGTGCTTCCCAGTGGTTCGTGAATTCAGACTGCAGGCATTGCAGGGTAGGAAATATGTCCATCCTTGTATTTATGCATTGCCAAGAAAAAGGTGGCAGTCATATTGCATAGCTACCACACTAAAAATGATAAAATTAAGGTCATTCTGTTTTCATTGTTTTGATGGGAAAACAATATATATTTACATATTATATATGTGGCTAGATTCCTCTCTGAAACATTTTCTAAGAAAACATTATTTAATATATGTACTTAATGTTTTATAATCAAAGAAAGTGATGTCTAGAGTTTCTGGTGGAGGGAAAGAAGTGTTGCTACCTATGAAAAAGTAGTGGCATGGGTTACATTACCTTGACTATGAGTCTTCATTAAGACAAAAATACACTTTGAATAAGGCTATTTTCTGTTGGCTTAAATGACATGCTTTTCAGCTGGTTGTTGGCTAGAGTACAGAAGCTAGCATGGTCAGCAGGGCTTCATTTTACTTGGTTGTGTTCATTCTATGTATTCACAGGCAGAGGTAAATACTTAGGGACACGCCTTTTCACTCCAGTATTGCAGGATTTAATTTCATGAATCACAAACCTGTCTTAGATTCAAATTTTCAAAGGCAGACAGGTTACACATGGATGTTTTGCAGGTGTGCTTTGGCCAGTTTTGGAATCTGTAGTGTACACCAGCTGCACTCTTATCTCAGGGTCAGCACAATGTGATTTACACCGCTGTGTAAATCACAGAACAAGCTGTGTCAGCGGGAGCAAAATCCTTATATTCTTACTTGCACACACCAAAGTAGGTATTAGTTAAGGTAGATGTGCACAACACAGTGCAGGACAATATAGGCGCCCAAAAAACTATAACACGGCAGATGAGCTTGTTTACTTGCATGAGGCAAGGGCTGCTTGCATTTTACACCACAGAGACAACAGGTCAGATAAGAAATGGGCTGTATGTATGTGATGAAAGCAGTAGGAGCATGGGGCGCTATGCTATAACAGATTGGTTTTGGCAATGTTTTTGTTCTTTAATCCTAGCATACCCTAAGGATGCAGTGATGCATTTTGGCTATAGGCTTTATTTGCCCACAAGACAAGAAAATTTGGTGACCTAAGGTATTACTTACATTCTTTTGTTCACAAATTAATTCTGGTCGAAACCTTAAGCTGAGTTTTTGCTCAAGCTCTTTCATTCTTATTTAAGCCCTCTCTGATCAAGCCAGAGTCTATAAAGAACTTGGATAATAGAGATGAAACCCATTCTTTCTGCACAATATTCTCTAATATACATCATATATTAGATCATATAGATCATATGCTGTGACCCTGTTCTTTCAGAGGATTTTTTTCAGTTGAGTATGGTCATATGTAATGTGCTTCTTGTCATTCTTAGATCCTTGTATTTTTAACATTTTATTATGCTTCCTGATGGGTATGATAATATTATCTACCCTGAGTTCTGAAAGTAAAACAATATAAATGCTAATGAAAAAGCTATGTTTGCCTTCAAAACTATTAGAACTCAAGTCATATAAAAACTTTATAAATTTGAAATCATAATATAATAAAGACCAAAGGGGATATTGAGGCAGAGAGATTACAAAAAAATAAAAATAAAATACAAATAAAAATCTATCCACAACATCCCATATTCACCATCAGAAATCCTCTGTTCTTAGTGTTTGCTCACTTGAAACAACTCCATCCTGTCTGAAAACTGGCAAGATCAAATAAACAACTAATAAATAAAGTTTATGTGTGAAAAACTTTAAGGAATATCTTGTGTGAAAGACCAAAAAGAAAGACAGAATGAAAAATAATTTTATGTTATCAAAATAAAAGGAATAAATATATTTGAAAGGAGGATCTGGAGTGGGAGATAGCTTGTGTTTACTTTTTTACTCTGGGTTGCATCTACAGCTGATTCCCGTACTTGTTTTTTGTTTGTTTGTTTGTTTGTTTGTTTTTTACTAGTACTATTAGCCAAAATCCAATAAAAATAAATCTCAAAAGGTTACTGAGACAGGTGTATTAGCCAGAAGTAGATGCACAAATGTTGCACAAATGTTGCATAAAGACATTAAGTTGGAGATACATTTGTGTCTTTGGTGAGTTTGGGTTGTTTTTTCTTTTCTGAGTGGAAGAAATATGGAATTAGGTAGGAATCAAAGCACATGTAATTTTTCTGCGTAGTACTGATGAAGAAAAAAAATGAAGTGATGTGTAGTTAGTGGTGCTCAAGAAGATTGTTCTTATTTGTGAGAGGATTAAAGTAATTTCAAATGAGTGTTCGAAGTCATTTTAGATAACCAATTGTGGTACTGGGGATCTTCAAGTCTGATTTACATCTGCATGTGTTACAGCTTAGTTAACTGCAAGCTATCAAATGGTTTGTCAACATCCTGAAAATTGACTTGTATTGTCTTACATCTTTCTCTTTGATGTCAGTCTCCCTAGCCAGCATGTAGGACAAATGAAAACATGACATGGTTTTAAATCATAATATTTGTCTCATTAAAACACATGTGAAATTAACAGGAATAAATTTTATCCATACCTGAAAAATAAATAAATAAATAAAATAAAATATTTATCTTTTTTATGTAGTTATTAGCTTTACAATAAGTCCATTATCAGCTCATTTAGCTCCAGTAATTCTAATTCTTAATTACAAAGGTAAAATAAAAATGCTGGCTAAGATTCCTGAGTTATCTTTAAATGCATACCAGAATTAATAGTGATTCATAAAGCATAGCTTATAATAGTAAACATTTTCTTACTTGGAACAGAAGAAATGTTGTATTTTAATCTGGGCTTCTGATGTGGTCCATTCCTAAATCTGTTTTTCAAAGTTTCATCTACACTGAATTCCTCTCTTCTGCTTTCTAGGAGGAAGAATAATGCTGTAATGACTGTACTAGAGAGTATCAGATTGACAAAGTTAGAAGATGGAGGTCAAAAGGCTGCCAAACTATTAGAATTTCAGTTAATTAATCAGCTGCAACTCCACTTAATCATCCCATATAAGCAATGCAAAGAATAACATCTCTGTAAATACCTGAACATGTTAGTGAGGAAGAATGCTATTCTATTTTTATGGAAAATAATAATAATATATATATATATTTATGTAGGTCTTATAAAATCAATAATGAATAATATATTACTTCTTGACATTTTTAGTCTTACTGCACCTAGTATTGCTGATAAGTGTTTTGTTTTAAATGTCCGTACCTTGAAGATGTTTACAATACAGAGCAAAGTTCCATTTCTGAGGGTATGTTCTCTGCACTGGGAATCTGGCTTTAAGTGCCAGTGGTCATAGAAGTATATCACTAAAATTAATAATACAGTTCATACACATTTTCTCCTTTACTTTAGATTTGATAAGCTAAAATTTGAACAGACCTAAAGCATTTAATATCAATATGTCATTTCAGGCAGTTTACTTGTTAGTTTCCTTTCTTCGTTTCTGCACCCATCTTGGGAAGTTATGTAAGCATCTGTGAGAAATTAAACTATTCTATGCTTAGTGCACTCTAAAGCCACTCTTAAGTCATCTTACAATCATCTTATATTAATTTTGCCTTTAAAGTGGTAGTAAGACATTGTTAACAATGTGAAAGGCAGCAGATATAACTATGTATTATATCATAAGAAGAGACAATTACAAAAAGGGTATGAGATGAAGTACCTGCTTAGAAAGCTGTAATTTTAGCTGGTAATTAAACTCAAGTACTTCATTTTCCCAGTCAGCTCATCAGTGACTCTAGAAAATAAATGATCTGAAATCAAAATCCTTTGGGGGAAACAATAGTAATTAATCACATTTCTCAAGGGACAACACATTCCCAAAGCTCATTTCTGGGCAACCTCTTGAGAAACAGACATTACAAATGTACAGGTGGCAATGTAGGCAGGATGAAAATATATATATATATATATATTATTTAATTTGAATATTTATGAAGTTTACAGGTTGGCCTACAGTCTACCATCACTTTCTTAAAAATCACAGAATCGGTACTTGATTCTCCTACCATGTCATGTTAATATGTCACCTCTGCACTTATGAAAATGAGACAATATTCTACTGGACTTGCTACAGTATTTTCACTGTAATTCTTCTAAAAGTTAATTACACATACAGACAAATTAGTGATAAAAAAAAAGACCTGGTACATTGGAATGCAATATCTATTTGCAGTACAGGAAATCTCCCAAGAGAACAAGCTATTATGTTTTTGTTTCTTTGTTTGTTTGTTTTTCCATTTTGGATTTAAGACTTGAAGTGTTGGGAATTTCCCTTTTGTTCAGCAAAATTAATTGATTCTACTCTTCCTAATATGTTTCTGACTAATTTTTCTTCAGATTAATTTCCTTCAGTTGCCTCAAGTTATTGTGTTTACTCTCTGCATGACTATCAATCCCTTCTTAGTTTTTGTTTTGCTACTCCACACATACTAAATTTTTAATCTATTCTTGTATGTCAATCCCTTCAGACCTTTTACACATTTCAGTATTTTTCTCCATAATCCTTCTGTTCTGCATACACATTCTACTTATTAATCCTCCACTGTGAGAACTGAATTTGAAACCTCTGTTAACAAACTGAGATTTTATCGAGCAAGGTAAAGATGCTTTCCAAGAGAAAGCTAGCAGTTCTGAAATGGCTGTGGTAAAATACTATGTTCTTTTCTCCCACCTGCAGAAAAGGCAGAGTAGCTGCCTACCTGTACGTTGGGTCCTCAGCCATCCAGGAAAAGCCAGGCAGAGGTTTGCTGCTTATAGAAGAGGAGTAAAGTATCACCTTTCTTCAAATGCCCAACACTCCAGCCCAAAAGTAGCATTTTTGTTACTTTCAGATCAAGCACTGCCAATACACCGAATCCTTTAAAAGACAGGACCCCTTACAAGGTTCTCAGTGCTCCAGTGAAGCACTAAACAAGGATGGGGGCAAGAAACAATATCTGTTAGGTTATCTGAACAAGCAGTGACCCAAAAACCATGCTAAAAGTTTGAAATTCTTAGGAACTATTCACTGAATACCTATATTTTCTTCCTTTTTTTTTTTTTTTTTTTTTTTTTTCCCAACCTAAATATTGAAGCTATTACAAATGATAAAACACCAGAAGGGCCTATTTCCTGTTACTAAATCTTGTCACATCCTCACCATGTGATCCCTCCAGTAAAGACTGGACTGTTTTCATCAATTGAGTATCCATCAGTAGACTTAGGTGATAAACATTTATCAAAAAACATAAATACATATCTGTACTTTCTTAAAAACATATTTGCTTATTAAAGACACAAGTTTATGCAGCACTCCCACATCAAGAATGACATGGTTTCAAACTTTCAGGTCCTTGAAACTGAAAATTCTGACAGCATAAATATAGATACCAAGGTGATTTCAAGGCTATTCCTAAATATCCTAACTATAACTTGCTACTTTAAATTGCCTCCAAAAAGTTAAATCAATCAGAGAAAAAAAAAATAATAACAATTAAAAAAAAAAAATTATTTGAGGTAAGCCACTTTTATAGTTAAAAAGTAGTTCTGGAATATCATTGATACTTAAAATAACTACAGTAATTATGATATAGCTTATAAGGAAAAGTCCTTAGCATTTCACACAAAAACAAGTAATATAATGATGAAGATGAAATGAAATAACATAGAGTTCATTTGAAACCTGTTTGAAATCTATTGCCTATGTATCAAAACCGGATGTTCCGAGGGAGATTTTGAATGCAGGAGTCCTAAAGATTTGGTGAATCCAATGCACCAAGATGACACAGTTTATGTGGTGCTCAGTGACTGGAAATAATCATAGTGACATGTGAAGTTAGAGACTAAGTGTTCTCATCCTGATGAGCTGTCTGATCAGCAAAGACACAATGGTGAAAGCAACAGGAGTGAAAGACAAAGAATAACAAATTATATATATATATTTCAATACACTAGAAAATTTTTCTGAATTTCTAAAGCAAAACTTGAGCAATAGATTGCTAATTCTGATTATCTACAAGATCAAAAAAAAAATGCATATCAAGAAAATTTGAACAGAATTGAAACAGTATCTTTGTTGTTTATTTATTTATTTCTTGAAATTATGTCAGTGCCCTGGGCAATTGTACTAGACAACATACAACTGCATTACAGAGATATTACTGTTCCTGATAATATTCTAGAGAATAAAATAAGACAAGAAGCAGATATGGTCACTGGTCACAGTGCTGCCTCTTTCCAACTGCAGATCTCATAATACATCACATACCTATAAGTAACAACAGGAAAAAATAAATAAATAAAGCACAAAAGAAGCATAGATATGGATGCTTGTCTTTCACATATTTATGCTTTATTTATGCCTTTTGACTACAGCAGTAGGTGCTTTGAAGAAGTAAAGCGCTAAAGCATACATTTACCTAACCTTAAACGTATGAGTAATTTCACTGGCATGATTTGCGTTAACATTGCTTTGTGAAACTGGATACAAAAAAATGCAAGAGCATCTATAAAATAGAACATATAGAAAATTGCTAAAAATGAAGCAGTTATTAGTCTGGCAAACTCATAGAACATGTAGTTTAATGAATCTTGTAGTTTAATCTACTATTGTCTAATTAATATCTATATTTACATGAAATTATTGCTTACATACAATATTATTGTAAGAATCTTGAATATCACTGTGCCAATTCACTAATTCTTCCTTCAATTTCAAAAGTTTAAAACAGGAAAAAAAAAAAAAAAAAAAAAGTTTTAAACAGGAAACTGTTTAAAAGGCAAAGTATTTGACAATATTCTTTACTTGTCCTTTTATACATGTTAATACAATGTTACTGTACCCACAGGAATTTCAGATGCCATCTAGAAAACAAAACAAAACAAACAAACAAATAAAGGTATTTTTTTAACTGCATGTGTTTAAGCATATATAGAGCTACAGCATTCACCTTTCAAATCTTACGTGATATAGAATGATATGTCCCTCAGGAACAGGGGTCATCTAGTTCAAAACAGCCTACTTCAACCAAAAAATAAAAAAGAAATAAATGTGTCTATGTAAAGAAACTAGTTACATCAGGCACATTTTGAAACACAGTGGAATAATATCATTCAAATCAACAAAAAATGAGACAAAACTGATAATACTAAGGTCATCCTTGATTTATTAAAACAACTGAGAAATGAGCAGTTTTGAACACATCAGCTGCTCTACAAGCACATCGGTCAAAATCTTGTTAGATTCAGGGAAGGCGGACACTGATTCTCTGTATATTTCAAAGAGAGACATTTCATAGACTGAAGGGTTCATTGTGGTGCCCATTCAGTGGTACCAAGGAGGGTCTCTGGCATCCATGGGGTGATTTCCTCCTGCTTCTGAGCCTTGCAGATGAATCAAAATACTGAAGTGAGCTTTAGAAGGTTGTTTCAGAAGGTACTATTTTCCAAATCCTGGTCTTTTGGGAAAAACAGAATGGATGTAAAGTTTTACTTTCAGGTGTGAGAGGCTGAGATACTGATATGATAATAACCAGATAAAAGTGACTAAGTAGCAACTGTTTCTCAACAGCTTTCATTTTTTGCTTCTCATTTACTCTTTTCTAAAGTCTGGCAGATTATAATGATTACGCAGCAGTCTATACTTACCTTCTTTTAAAAATCTTTAATTTATTGTTCATATTCCACAAAAGCCACAGTCTACAAATCCTATGTAACAATGATGGATTAGGACTAATGGATCAAAAATAATTTTACTTGAAATAATAATAATCTGATTAGAAGAGACAATTCTCCAATGGCTTTTCTAAGGAAAGGAAATGAGACTTTTATTTCCACATTTCTGCAAGAGATTACTTCATTTCTGATCACTTTAATTTTTATAATCAGTTTTAGGATTCCAGAATATAACCATTATCAGTCTAGTGAAAGATCATCACAACTACGTATTAATATTTCCTCTTAATCAAACGTTAATGTTTTGGACATAATGGGCACTTTTTCTAATTTTCTCAATACTAGAATACTACAACTTCAATAATTTTAAGTGTATAGGTATGGAAGAAACAGTAAAGAAATATAATGTATAATACTGGCTTAGTAAAGTCTGTGGCAAAACTTGCAGTAGGTTCACTCAGAATCTGAATTTCATCTTATTTATAACTTTGTAAATCGGAAACAACTTGGTAAAGTGAGAAGAATTCCTGTTGTTAAATTGTCATTTAATCAAAATCCAAACCAATGGAGAACTGTTGTAATGATATTATAATAATGATATCTCAAATATTATTTGATATACTGTTCATGATTTACAATTATTTACTCTGCCCATTTTAATGTGTGTTGTTATTTTTTTAACCATGTGTTATTTACAGCCTTTGTTAACCTACAGCAAAATACAAAACTCAGTTTATCACCTGACCTTGAGGCATGTACAGTTTTGTCAAATAATTCATTTTCCTATTTTAGCTTCCCTAACTATTTGACTAATATAGTTATCAACTACTAATATCAATTTGAAAATAATAATAATAATAATAATAATAATAATAATAATAATAATTAATAATTAATAATAATAATAAAAAGGAACTGTTTAATATTCTTCTGGCAAATGTTGCAGTTAAGTTAAGATGAGAGAAATTGATATTATTTTCCCATTTTCTGTGTGATGAAGAAAAAATACTTATGTTCTCCCATGATTTCTTTTCAAGCTTGTAAGCAGTGTCAGTAGAATAAATTCCTTTACAGCTTGCCATTGGAATAAAGCCTTGGCTGTAGGAAATTGAAGTAAAATATTTTTATTATTATTATTTTATTTTATTTTTTATTTTCATTTTTATTTTTTATTTTCTGAGCCCAATAGGTATCACTAAATATAAAAAGAAGTGGAAACAAAAATTTAACCACTGTTATTATAGTGCTTATAAATAAACAATAAATAAATAATAGAATGATTGTGCTTGTGTCTGTTGAAGAGGAAAATACCTGAGAACCCTAACTGTATGAAGGAGGGAGTAAGAGGAAAGAACATGCTCAAATCTCTGTTACTTAAACACTATCTCTGAAGAGTATCCGAATAAAGTTCTGCCAAGATGAAAAAGTTTGGTTACGTTCATCTTGTACAGACTTAACTGGCCACAGGAAATGAAGAACGAAGGCCAGAGTAAGATCGCATGTATACAACCAGTTCTTTTGATAAAGTAGTTCTTTGCTCATGTATCTAACATCCATTTTCAGAGAAGAGAACAAAAATACCTTTTCTGATATATGACTAAATAAGCAGATTGCAATTCTGACCAGGGAAAAACATCCAACACTCAATGTAATTCATTTTGAGTTAGCTGGCCACTTCCAAAGTCAACAGCATGGAACAAAAACAGTGGTTCACTTTGACTACTTATTTAGCATAAATTAATATGCTAATTTTGCACGGTTTTGCTGTATTTGCAGAATTATAAGATTGGATCTGAAAAAAAAAAAAAAAGTAAATCGGACATAAAAATTAAAACCACAAAAACAAATCACAGCTGTTCTTTAAATCAGAGGTTTTTTTAAAGGAAAGTTTATATTAATTGATTAAAATGTTTCTGAGAGTTTTGTTGGTGAGATAATATGAAAAAAAATCTTGCTGAGTGCATCTTAAAACTTACTATGACTCTGATACAGAACTTTTGCACTATCAATTTTCTAATTACTCTCTTAGAATATCACCTCTATCATGTTTTTATGTATTTATATATATTTCTTTCCAATATTTTCACATAATTTTCAGTTTTGGTAATAAAAGTTACTTTCTGAAGCTTTCATGCTAGGCAATATATTATAACTTATATTATAGTATATTTTGCAGTATACTATAACTTTTTGTCCTTGAAGGATATTCATATCCTTGAAGGATATTCAAGGAAAATGTAGTACCTTGTGATTTATTCTCTCAGCTAAATGCCCTGTTTTGTATAGATCTAGTCATGTCCTCCAACTCCTGTAGTTTCTTTCGGAATGTTAAGTCTTACGTGCTTGTTTGGAGGCAACAAAGGAGGGGCAGTTGTGTGGCTTTCTATATTAGAGAGCAGACATCCTGGTGAGGGTCTGTTATAGACTGCCAAAGCAGGATGAAGAGATACATGTAGATGAGACATTGTACAAGCAGTTGGTGGAAAACATGCAATCACCAGCACTTGATCTCATGGGGAACTTTAACTTCTTGGACATATGCTGGAAATACAGTAGAGCCCTGAGGAAGAAGTCTAGGAGGTTCCTGGAGCACGTGGAAGAGAGATTCCTGGCTCAGCTGGTTGGTGAGCCTACCAGAGGGGATGCCCCTCTAGACATGCTATTTATGAATAGAGAAGGACTGGTGGGTGACCTGGCACAGATGTGTCTTAGGCAGAGTGACCGTGACATGATAGAGTTCTCTATTCTTGGTGAAGTCAGGAGCGGGGTCAGTAAAACTGCTACTTTGGAATTTCAGAGGGCAGACTGAATTGTTCAGGACACTGGTAGGGATGATCTCTTGGGAGTCAGTCCTGAAGGGCAGAGGGGTTCAGGAAGGCTGGACACTCCTCAAGAAGGAAGTCTTAAAGGCACAGGAATAGACTGTCCCCATGTACCATAAAATGGGCCGGCAGGGAAGAAGACTGGCATGGCTGAACAGGGAACTTTTGCTGAGTGTCTGGGAGAAAAAGAGAATTTATGTCCAGTGGAAGAAGGTACAGACAAGTCAGGGAGAATACAAGGAAGTTGACAGCATATGCAGAGAAAAAATCAGGAAGGCCAAAGCCCAGCATGAGCTCAACCTGGCCACTGTGGTTAAGGATAACAAAAAACATGTTTTTATAAATTTATTAAAGGCAAGAAGAGGGCCAAAGAGAATCTCCCTCCTTTACTGGATGCAGGGAGGACCATGACTAGAGGATATTAAAAAAGCTGAGGTTCTTAATGCCTTCTTTACATCTGTCTTATCCCTGGAGTAGTCAGCTGCCTGACCTGGTAGTCTGGGACAGGGAGCTGAACTGCCCCCACTCTCCTCCCCCCAGTTCAGGTGGAAACAGTTAGAGACCTGCTGCCCCACCTGGACTGTCACAAGTCCATGAGGCCAAATGGGATCCACCTGAAGGTGCTGAGAGAGTTGGTGGATGTGATTGCTGGGCTGTTTTCCATCATCTGTCAGTGGTCATGGTCATCCGGAGAGATCCCAGATGACTGGAGACTTGCTAATGTGATGCCCATATATAAGAAGGGTCATAAGGAGGATCTGGGGAGCTGCAGACCTATCAGCCTGACCTTGGTGCCAGGAAAGGCAATGGAACAGGTCATCTTGAATGCAATCACGCAATATATGTGGGACAACTGGAGGATCAGGCCCAGTCAGCACGGGTTCACGAGCAGCAAGTCCTGCCTGACCAACCTCTTCTCCTTCCATGGATCAATGACCTGCCTGGTGGATGAGGGAAAGCCTGTTGATGTTGTCTACCTAGACTTCAACAGGACCTTTGACAGTCTCCCACAGTATTCTCCTGGAGAAGCTGGCAGCCCGTGGCTTGGACAGGTACATGCTTTGCTGGGTTAAAAATGGACTGTACAGCCAGGCCCAGAAAGTGGTGGTGAACAGTGTGAATTCCAGCTGGCAACCAATCACGAATGGTGTTCCCTGGGGGTCAGTATTTTGACCCATCCTCTTTAATATCTTTACGGATGAATTGGAGAAGGGAGTTGAATGCACCCTCAGTAAGTTTGCAGATGACACCAAGCTGGGGAAAGTGTTGATCTGCCAGAGGATAGGAAGGCCCTGCAAAGGAACCTGAACATGATGTTTTGATGGGCAGAGGCCAATGGGATGAGGTTCAACATGGCTAAGTGTCAGGTCCTGCACTTTGGCCACAACAACCCCATGCAGTGCTACGGGCTTGGGGGAGAGCGGCTGAAAAGTTGTGCAGAGGAAAAGGATCTGGTACTGTCAAGTACTGTCTTCAGCTTTGGGCCCCTCACTACAAGAAGGAAATCAAGGCCCTGGAACATATCCAGAGGAGGGCTATGAAGCTGGTGAAGGGCCTTGAGAACAAGTTCTATGAGGAGTGGCTGAGGGAACTGGGGTTGTTTAGTCTGGAGAAGAGGAGGCTCAGGGGAGACCTTATTACTCCATACAACTACCAGAAAGGAAGCTGGGGGGAGCTGAGCGTCAGCTTTTTCTCACATGTAACTAGTTATAGGACTAGAGGGAGTGGCCTCAAGTTGTGCCAGGGGAGGTTTTGGTTGGAAATTAGGAGACATTTCTTCTCAGAAAGCATAGTCAGGCATTGGAACGGGTTGCCAAGTGCGGTGGTGGAGTCACCATCCCTGGGGCTGTGTAAGGAAAGGTTAGACGTGGTGCTTAGGGCCATGGTTTAGAGGGTGGCATTGGTGGTAGGGTGATGGTTGGAGCAGACGATCTTGGAGGTCTTTTCCAGCCTTAATTCTATGATTCTGTGTCTTCCAAATGCAAAGACTTCTCGGAAGTCTGAGTACAGTTTGTCATTTACTGTATTTATCACTTCTCATCTTTGGGAAACACAGCCGTATCTATATTCTGTAGAACATAAGTGCAGACATTGTTCCTGCCCTAAAATTTAGTTGATAGATAATGTCTGTACATACATACATAAAAATGATGCTAAATTTCCTTTCTAATGTAATTAGTTTATTATCCAGAGTATTATGTTAACTTCATACTTCTATCATTCATGTCAGCATTTCAGTTACTATTACCTCTGGCTAAAATGTGTAGATGATCACTAGGAATGGCTGTTGAGTAAGAATTTGATAGAAGGGGGACAGACTGCGCATATGTTGTATTTGGTGTGGATAAAAGGACAGAAAGAGAAAGATAGACAGGCAAAGTGAAAAGTTTAAAAGATATAGTTGGAAAAAGACCAAACATGCAATGTACCCTACATGGAATATTTGGATGGCACAAGGAATATTTGTTTTCTCTCCTTCCTACAGTATAGGTTTGCAAAATTTTCTGGATGTGTAGAATAATCTAAAGAAAGTCAACCACTTTCAGGATTCAGATAGCACTCTATATACAAGAATCAGAGTCTTGATTTAGTATCTAAATAGTGCATTTAATGGCAATATGTAAGGAGGAAAACAAACTGACCTTTACATTTGCCATGACTTTTCAGCCCAGGAACAACAGGGATGGAACTGTAATTTGGTCACAATTATTGCTCCTCCTACTCTGTCGACACAGTGAACAAACTCAAATGAGCTATTAAGATTAAATAGGCAGGGAAGTATATGAAAACAGAAATGACCAATTGCTGTTTTGTTTTGTTTTTTTCTGTTTTTCTTAGTTTTGAACATAACATATACTGAAAATTCTGATAAAGCTTTAAAGACAGTGGTGTTTGCAAATAGCATACTAATAACACCTGGTTATTTTTAATGACATTCTTCTTTACTGTACAACAAACAAGGTTAAAAAACCAGTTCCTGTAATTTTCTCTCACTTCCTAACAGTATTACCACACAGTGAATAGGGAATCTGATTCTGACTGTTTTTTATATTATTTAATACTTCATAGAATACTCTTTACACACATGAGTACACTTCTTAATATAGCATCGGAAAGCACATAAAATCTAACATGAAATAAAATATAGTTGATAAATTGCAAAAGTACAGTAATTGCAATAAGACATCATTGTGAGTTGAACCCATGAAGGACTGAAGCATCTGACAAACATAATATGCTGCATTCCAAATAGTCTTTCCTGACTGTTGTCCAAATTCATATTATTTAGTACAGATATTCAAATGCTCCAGCATATATACTGAAGGCATCTTGTGAAATCAGTAGAATTTAACTTCTGTAGCAGCTGTAAGATTTGGCCTGTGAATAGTGTAAAAGAACAAGAAAAAATGATTCAGGAAGAACATATATTTCATGAGTAGAAGCAACAATGCTAATTGAATTCTACACAGAGACTATCAGTGAAATGTGAAGAGCCTTTGAATAAATTTATGGCCACATTACGCCTTCTTTTTGTATCCCATTGTGCTCATCTGTCTCATAATTTGGCTCCAGGAGCCAAATCCTCAGCTGCTATAAATTGTTGTCATTCTACTGAAGACAGAGAAGATGTATTGATTTATGCCTTCTGTGGACCAGGCATGCTTATTCTTTTTTTTTTTCACTTTTATTATTATTATTATTTTATATATTTTTTTCTATGAATGAAGGTAAAGCAAGAAAAGCTACTACAATCTAAAGAACAGATGAATAAACATAATCTGAAACAGATCCAGAATGGCTGTAGCATTTCTATTACTTGAAGAAAAAGATAAGACCCAAACTAAAATTAGAAGTTAACTAACTGGAGATTTGGTGATCTCTATTTCATCTTGCGTCATTGACCATCTACCAAATAAGCAGGTATATTCAGCTCATGATTATTTAAATATTTATTATATCTATTGAAAACCAATTAAAAATGAGAATTTGCTCTGAGTAAATTTATTTAGGGGGAGGGAGGAGGATTTTTGTTCTTGTAGCAGTTATAGTTGCTTGTTAGTTTGCTTCTTTTTCTTTCTTTCACCCTTCTTCACCCCTCCCTTCACCCCCAGTCAGTAGTTCGTTTGCATTTCTCTGTCAGATTATGAAACTTAAAGCTTTTAGTAACAAGACATTGTGTTATTTGTGTTAAAACTTATATGGATTGATGTACATATCCTGACTTTGGATAATACATTGGCTTCCGAAATCAGAGTTCCTAGCTTTATCACTTTAATTTTTCTTTTATTTCTTATCTTATATGAGTTTAGTAAATTGAAACACCTTGAGCTAAAAATGGAAATGAATGTCAATATTATTTTCCTAATTAAAAAAAAAAAAATACTATTTATACTGAGAAAGTCTTCTTGATGAAGATTCCTGAATTGCCTCAGACAAGGTACAACCTGAATGCTCAACAAGACTGCTACAAATTTAAAAACTTTCTATCATTCCCAGAGGAAATGAGATTATTGAGAGTATTTCCTGGCAAACTGTTTTCATGCTGGCATATACATGTAAAGATATAGATTAAAGGAACAGATACTCCTCACTTTTCCACAGACTAATCTGCAAGGTCAGTTAAGCATTAGATAGCCTCTCTGTATGGATAGTGCTGTATGGATAGTCTGTATAGATGCTGAAAGTATTTTCTTGGGTAGCATATCTTATTATCTCCACTGTAGATAGTTGTTTCATACTCGGAATTATAAGGCTAAAGGTGAATGCTAGAAAATTGAAAGAGAATTCTGAAGGGCTTTGACTGAAGATTTCTTGAAATTTACTGAAGTGGCACTTAGTTATTTGGAGTATGCCAAAAGCTCTATTCAAACACTGAAGTACAGACTCAGTGCCTACTTCTTAAATTTTATTTTATATTTATTTTTTTAGTGCATCACTGTGTATTGGAGAGAACTAATTCACCACAATGAAGTAAGGAAATAGGGCTTTTTTGTGACAGCCTGGTATTGGCACAAGCACAGACAGCACCCAACATATCATAGAATCATGTAATGGCTTGGGTTGGAAGGAACCTTAAATCTCATCTAGATCCAACACCCCTGCCATAGACAGGGATGCCACCCACTGGATCAGGTTGGCCAAGGCCCCATTCAGCCTGACCTTGAAAACCTCAAGGGTATGGGGCATCCACAACTTCTCTGGGCAACCTGTTCCAGTGCCTCAATACAGTGAAGAAATCTATCTTCTTTTAATTTAAGACCATTCCACATTATCCTATCTTTATCTGCCTGAGTAGAGTCCTTCTCCATCCTTTTTATAAGACCCCTATAGTGACTGAAAGGTCACAATGAGGTCTCCCAGGAGCCTTCTCTACAATTAAGTTATAGGGAATTAAGCCTTGCATTGTCTTTAACATTGTTGGATAAATGGATGGGAGCCTTTGGTTTGACTGCGTTTGGATATAACCTGATACATAAGCAATTTTAAAAGCTGGAACTGACTGGGGAAGGTTAGCCTTTCTAATCCTTAGTCTGCTGTCCAAAATGTTAAGGTTCTTTATTTTAGATTTTTTTTTTAATAAATAATAATTATAGTTTTGTTTGGGGTTTGGGCTGAGTGTTTTGTTCTTCACAGAGAGTGAACAAAGTACAAGAATGGTACAAGAATGCAATAGCAAATTAACAAAAAATAAAGTTCACTCTTCGTGGTATTAATTTTTTATAGGCTTAAGAATAGCTACATTAAACAGGAAAGGTGGCATCACTCAGAGCATCAGATTTACAACCCTTTCTTGACTAATACTTTGAGTGAAGTAGAAATGGAACAGTGTTTTTTATTATTTTACATATTTCACCATACACAGAAAACAATAGCATTCCCTGGAAAGGCTGCTCTGCTTGGCTAAATGATGCAGGGGTTGGCTATATAAAAATACACTGTCATAGGCTGTTGAAAGGCAATGCAAGCCTTACAAAGTGAGCGCTATTTTAACTATATTAACTTTTTGTTACTTTCCTGGCTGAGTCATTTCTTATGCATTTCTGAATTTTAAAGGATGTGGTACAGAACTAGAGAAAAATTGAAGAAATATTTGGAAAATGATTGAAATTCTATCATTACAATAAAGAGAAATTAAATTCTATTCTTCTGCATCCATGTAATTCCACTATACGTAATACAGTTTTACAATTTACAGGTTTACAAATTTACAGATTTACAATTATTAAGCTACTATGGTTTGACATGAATTTCTTACAGTAATAACAAAATGATGATGTAAGCATTTGTGTATAAAATCTCTGAAATTCCTATTGGAAAAGCAAACAAGACATGAGACTCCTGTTCAGGAAGGTGGCATACACAAGGAGGCAATGTGCTTGCAATAATCTAAAATACTACTTTTAAATAGCTCCCGTGGATAGCTCCTTTAGGTTATGTATTTAGTTTACTTTGGGGGGGGGGGGGGGGGGGGACATTTTAACACGGTATGAAAAAACATCTCATACAGAATGTGATAGATGAGGCTTTAAAATAGAGTTTGTAAAAAAAATCACTCTGATTTGGTTATTCAAAAAGCCAGAACTGGAGCAATAAAGCATAACTTCAGAATTTGGAACTCAACTGCTGTTATGCAAGGATAATGTGCAATTCAAGGAAGAAAAAAAAACAAGTCTAGGGATTTGGATCAAAAGTTTTTTGAAATAAGCCTCTAATCTAGATGGTTTTGAGTTTACATGGCTGGATCCCAAGAAAATATATGGCAAGAGAGCTTTCAACAGAAATTGATGAAGTTAAACTAGATCTATGAGCACTACATCAAATTTGGTCCTGGCAAAACACTGGATTTGAAACATTTGAATTTTAGCTATTTATGACTCTATCAGGCTCCAGAAATCCAAAGTTTCTAAACCTCCCAACTCCCATGTTATTCATGATTTGGATCATATTCATGGGTGAATAAATAGGAGAAGGCCTCTTGCACAGAACTGAATTTTATTCAGCTCTATATTTTGGGCACTGCTCTCAAAGATATTACATTCTCAGGGCTTTAAGCACCAAAAACAGACATTGTGCTATCTCCATCCATAAGAAACTTTACATCCTTTGACAGACTTTGTCTCATACTTGTGTACAGACAAGATAATCTAAAGTTTAAACAAGGCAAATTATTGGCCTAGCATATGAATCAGATGTTTTCTCTCTATTCTGTGGTCATTGAAATCTCTGTCATGACTGATTGAATTTTTGTCATATCTCTTTTGTGGGGCCACTGAGGAAAATAAATGTTTATGCATGGGGCAAGCAACACAATGCCAGAAAGCACTAAAGTTGTGAGCTTCTCTCTTGTGGGGAAGGCTTGCACTGGAATGTTGGGTGCTGGATCTCTCTGACTATGGAGTCAAACTCCCACAGTTTCTGGTGTCTGCAACTCCAATATTTTTTCCTGTATTATTAAAAACACCACATCAATCTGCATGTATAGTACTACTCAGTGTGTATATAGAGTGTTCACCCATTTCCATTTTGAAAATGTGCCAGTTCCCTGGTGTATGAAATGGAAAGCTACAGTATGTTATAAAAATTTGATGGATGATTTAGGTGGCTGTATTCAGCTGTAAGCAATAAACGCTGAGCTCGGCAGAAACTACTAAAAGCAAAAATGCAAGTGATTTACTAGCAATTTAAAGCACATGAGATTTGTAATGCATGAGGCCCTCAGGTCCATCACTTCTCTTCAGTAATGGGAAACAATATTTTGGTGAAAAATGGCACGTTTAATTTCAACCTTGTGCTGTAAAATATAAAGGCAGCCTAGTTTTCTTCTTTTCTCAGGATGTAGCTATTTACATTTTATTTAAATTGCAAGTAGATGTTCAAAAAAAAAAAAAAATTGTAATATTAATATCCCTTGAGTGAGTTTTGTTATGAAGAAAAAACAGTTTAAGATAACTAAAGCAGTGACTTTAAAACTTCTGGGGTAAATGAATCTGATTTTATTTTTTGCATGATAAATTTGTGTAAGATTAACTCCATAGTGAGCCAGTACAGCTATCCTACGAAGGAAAAGAAATGAAAATGTCATCCATAATGCTGAATACTGAGAAATCAAATACTTTGTGTGATATAGATAAACACTATCCAGCTGGGGGCTTATCCTGAAGTTTTCCTCCTATATCAAATGTTAAGTCCACAAGAAAACCTTAAAAGCATTGTTCCACTTTGAAAACTGAGAATGTAGAAGTGGTGTAGTGGATCCCTCTGTGAGTCAGAAGTATTGGAAAGTTAGATAAGAAACATTTTCTTTCTATTTTCAAATTGCCCTGTGTGACCTAGAGATTGGAAGGCACAATGAACATAGAATCACAGAATCACAGAATTTCTAGGTTGGAGGAGACCTCACGATCATTGAGTCCAACCTCTGACCTAGCGCTAACAGTCCCCACTAAACCATATCTCTAAGCTCTACATCTAAACGTCTTTTAAAGACTTCCAGGGATGGTGACTCCACCACTTCCCTGGGCAGCCTGTTCCAATGCCTAACAACCCTTTCAGTAAAGAAGTTCTTCCTAACATCCAACCTAAAACTCCCCTGGTGCAACTTAAGCCTATTCCCCCTCGTCCTGTCACCAGACACGTGGGAGAATAGACCAACCTCACTACAGCCTCTTTTAAGGTATCTATAAAGAGCAATAAGGTCACCCCTGAACCTCCTTTTCTCCAGGCTGAACAATCCCAGCTCCCTCAGCCGCTTCTCGTAGGACTTGTTCTCCAGGCCCCTCACCAGCTTTGTCGCCCTTCTCTGGACCCGCTCAAGCACCTCAATGTCCTTCTTGTAGCGAGGGGCCCAAAACTGAACACAGTACTCGAGGTGCGACCTCACCAGAGCCAAGTACAGGGGGACGATCACCTCCCTGGCCCTGCTGGTCACACTGTTTATTGTTTAACATATAACCTTAAAACATCACAGTCTGAGAAAAAAATGCAATTCACTCATCAAAGCTAATTGATAGTTTTGCCAGTTTCCCATGGGTTATTTCCAACATGGTCATGTTATCTTAATTCCTGATCAATGCCTCTGTTCTGAAAAAAATAAACGTGTTTTTCATAGGTGTGTTCTGCAATAGATTGGAAGGTGATATAATGACTGCAAATTCTCCCCTAAGTAACAAAGATCAGGTATCTTGTATCTCATGTGGCATCAGTAACTCACCTACTGGTTACTGATAATCTAGGCTAGAGCCGAACAATTTGTTTTTAGTGACTTTTGGTGCTTTGCCCTAAAACTGCAATCTCTGCTCTATGCAATACCTTGCCCTTCCCTGTGCTCCTGTGCCTTCACAGTATGAGTTCTGCTGAGTATACACATACTGTATGAATCTTTGCATAAAAGATACCTTTTGTTATAAAATAGATTTTATAAACATCCCAAATTTCAAAGATAATAAAAACATACTGAAATACTTCTCCTAGATAGATAAATTGAATAGATGAAAATTATATTCAGTCATCCGTTTGCTAATGAAGATTAAAATTCAGTAGTAGGCAAAGAAGAAATAATGTGTTTAACTGTTTTTTTCTAAGCCTCCCGTGGAGTCACTGCTTCACTGAAAAGTTAAACCCTTTTTTAATTTATCACTAAACCCTTTTTTAATTTATCACTAAAATCTTTCTGTGAAAGTTTCTAATCAGGAATGTTATTTGATGCTACAAAACCTTAGACCAGCAATATGATGTAGGAGGAAGGAAGGTAAAGCTATCAACTGGGTATATATAACTTTATACAGCATCTGTTGGAACCATGGTAATACATCCATCATTTCTGTTCTGACAATGTAACCCTTACTGATTTGGTTAATAGAAAGGAATTAAGGTTAAGATGAAAAGGAAGTAGTAAAAGCACTTTCTTTCAAGTGGCAATATACATATCCACTTAAAATCAAGTATACATACAAAGAGTCTGTAAAGATTTTCTTTTCCAGATTTTTCAGTTGGGGAAGAAAAAAAAAATCACAACAGCTTTTAAGAACGAAAACTTTTAAATGAATGAAAACTTTTATGAAAACTTTTCAAGAGAATTTTTGGTTTGATTTTTCACTTTTAAACAAAATATTTACTTTATTAAAGGATTGTGCTGCTCTTCATTATTTGTAGTAATTTAGGAACATTGTTCAAATAAGAGAAAACTAATAAGGCTGAATAAGGAGAAAGTAAAAAATTTTGAATGGCTTTACAGGTTGGACATGCAGGATTTTGATAGTCAAAGATGCTGTCAAAGAATCCTACCTTAGTAGTTGGGGTTTTTATGTCAGTGGATAAGAACATTTTATTGTTTGTTAAAGATAAGATCTTTTATTAATTATTTATTATTTATAATTATTTAGAAATATATATTATAATATTTATAATATAATGATATATATTATATATAGTAAAATATAATAGTATAATAATATATAATATAACAATATAATAATATATGATAATATATATTGTATTATTTGAATATACTAATATGTATTATCTATAATAAATGTATAAAAATATAAGTAATATATAATAAATAATAAATATATATAATCACAGAATTTCTAGGTTGGAAGAGACCTCAACATCATCGAGTCCAACCTCTGACCTAACGCTAACAGTCCCCACTAAACCATATCCCTAAGCTCTACATCTAAACGTCTTTTGAAGACTTCCAGGGATGGTGACTCCACCACTTCCCTGGGCAGCCTGTTTCAATGCCTCACAACCCTTTCAGTGAAGAAGTTCTTCCTAACATCTAACCTAAAACTCCCCTGGCTCAACTTTAGCCCTTTCCCCCTCGTCCTGTCACCAGGCACGTGGGAGAACAGACCAACCCCCACCTCACTACAGCCACCCTTGAGGTACCTATAGAGAGCGATAAGGTCGCCCCTGAGCCTCCTTTTCTCCAGGCTGAACAATCCCAGCTCCCTCAGCCGCTCCTCGTAGGACTTGTTCTCCAGGCCCCTCACCAGCTTTGTCGCCCTTCTCTGGACCCGCTCAAGCACCTCGATGTCCTTCTTGTAGCGAGGGGCCCAAAAGTCAACACAGTACTCGAGGTGCGGCCTCACCAGAGCTGAGTACAGGGGGACGATCACCTCCCTGGCCCTGCTGGTCACACTGTTCCTGATACAAGCCAGGATGCCATTGGCCTTCTTGGCCACCTGAGCACACTGCTGGCTCATATTCAGCCAACTATCCACCATCACTCCCAGGTCCTTCTCTGCCTGGCAGCTCTCCAACCATTCCTCTCCCAGCCTGTAGCTCTGCTTGGGGTTATTGCGCCCCAGGTGCAGGACCCGGCACTTGGCCTTGTTGAACTTCATGCAGTTGACCTCAGCCCATCGGTGCAGCCCATCCAGATCCTCCTGCAGAGCTTTCCTACCCTCAAGCAGATCGACACACGCACCTAACTTGGTGTCATCTGCAAACTTACTGAGGGTGCACTCGATGCCCTCGTCCAGATCATCGATGAAGATATTAAAGAGGACCGGCCCCAGCACCGAGCCCTGGGGGACGCCACTAGTGACTGGCCTCCAACTGGACTTGGCTCCATTCACCACGACTCTTTGGGCCCGGCTATCCAGCCAGTTTCTAACCCAACGAAGCGTGCGCCAGTCCAAGCCAAGAGCAGCCAGTTTCTTGAGGAGAATGCTGTGGGAGACGGTGTCAAAAGCCTTGCTGAAGTCAAGGTAGACCACATCCACAGCCTTTCCCTCATCCACCCAGCGCGTCACTCTGTCATAGAAGGAGATCAGGTTTGTCAAGCAGGATCTGCCTTTCATAAAACCATGCTGACTAGGCCTGATCGCCTGCTTGCCCTGCAAGTGCTGCGTGATGACTCTCAGGAGGATCTGCTCCATGAGCTTCCCTGGCACTGAGGTCAAACTGACAGGCCTGTAGTTTCCCGGGTCTGCCCTCCGGCCCTTCTTGTAGATGGGCGTCACATTTGCTAGCCGCCAGTCAACTGGGACCTCCCCCGATCGCCAGGACTGCTGATAAATGATGGACAGCAGCTTGGCCAGCTCCTCTGCCAGTTCTCTCAGTACCCTTGGGTGGATCCCATCCGGCCCCATCGACTTGTGCACATCCAGGTGCCGTAGCTGGTCACCAACCAGTTCTTCATGGATAGTGAGGGCCACATCCTGCTCCCCATCCCCTTCCACCAGCTCAGGGTACTAATGTATAATATAATTGTATATTATGTTATAATAATATCTATTGTTTATTATTTATTTATTTAAAGATATTTTATTATCTGTTAAAGAGAAGGTTGTAGAAATTAGATTAAGTGTTGTGAATTTTCAGGTGTTAGGATAGCTCATTACAAGTACCATGGAAGAAAGAGGTTTAGACATATTCTACATTCATTGCATGAGAAAGAGCTGGAAGTCGTTCAAAATTGCTTTCCTTCCGTCACATGCAAACAGTCAAAGAATATTTTATGCCTTATTTTCCCTTGGAAGGGTTCAGAAAGCAAGTGGTATTTTTGCCCTCTACTTCCACTTCGGACTTTCTCATTTGTAGAATTTTCTAAATGTCCAAGTCTTTGAAAGTGTAAAGGTCCTTTTGACTTTTTTAATTAAGTTCTTTTATTCTCCCAATCATCTACCCTCTGTTGTGTTTTTTTTTTTGTTTGTTTGTTTGTTTGGTTTTTTTTTTTTGTTTTGTTTGTTTTCATTGTAGTTGTTACGTTATTTGCTTTTTTTCTGTAAGCCATGTGCTTATAGCATTTCAATTCAAAGAGATCAGAACCCAGGGTGCTATAGACCACTGTTCTTCCTAAATTGTGTTTCTAAGAAAATCTATTACTAGCAAAGGGTTTGAAATTTATGTGAAATGATTGAAATAGAGTACATGCTAATGCAGAATTAGATCTCTTCATTTAGTAAGAAATGAGGACACAGTGAAGTCCAATGGCTCTTGTAATGTAAACTGTTTTCAAATTATTATGGAGTCTTATTTGACCATTATTGCATAGACATCTATGGAAAAAAAGTTACTGTGCTCTACATTTGTAGTAGCATGGCTTTTAATGAAGGCTGTTGAAGCCTTGACCATATGGAATTTACTTTGAGTAAAATGAATTTCCATACTACTAGACTTTTTTCTTTAAAAACAAAAAAACAAACAAACAAAAAAAAAACTTTCATCATAAGATATACAATATCGTACAACAGTAGTTAGTTACTGAAATTTTGTAATCCAGAGATTGCCAAAAGATTTGAAGTCATGTATCATTTGCTTCTTTTTCTGGGCTGCTGCCTGCAGTCTTTCTTTCCTAGGAAACTTTTACAGCGGTGCTCAGAAGCAACAGCCAAGGACTCAGAAGTTCTATTGTCCATGTAGCAGGGACAGGTTTAGGACATCTTTGAGGACATGCCTGCCTAAAGATTATTAAGTTTTCAGATAAAATTTTGGCATACAGTAACAACAGAACCATTTCTGCAAATACATGGTCTCTGGAGGACTTTAAAGGAAGTTAAGAACAATTGAAATTAAAATCCTGCCTAAGTTTTAAGTTTTTATCAAGGAAAATCAATACTGTGAGATACTTGTCTATATGATAGATACTACCATAGTATACTACACTATTTTGAACTTTCTGTTTTAATAACAGTATAAAACCAATGTCATACCAGATTGTGGACGTGAAAATAAATAAGTAAATAATTTCATAAGAGAGCAGAAGCAAGTACAATAACTTTAAAGCAATGGAAAATTTTCAGATCTCTTCACTTGAAATCCCTTTTTTATAAGATGAGTATCACCTTCTGCCCTGTAATTTATTAATGATGGTAGCCCCTCAGACTAATGCTGTTGCTTTTCAGGAATACTGTCATATATGAATTATATTTGAATAGACTAATACCTTTCAGGATGCTATGGAAAGATAGAGGGGGATAAAATGGATTTTTATAACATTTTTATCAGTTATTTGGAGTAATTTACACTTTAATAAATGACACATCGAATACAGACATAGTAATAATTTGAAGGTTTAACTTTTAGTCACTAAAATATGGAATTGAAAAAAAAAAAAAAAAAAATTCAGATTCACTTGCATGGAAACAGTCTTTCTCTTTTCACCTACTGTTTCCATTTGAAACCAAGGGGATGCACAGCTGAACCTTATGCTTCTAAGCTCCTACAACTGGGATCTTTAAAATTACAATCTAATTGTTTTAAATGATGTATGTTTTTTGTTGATAATTATTCTCCTCTCAATAAAAACAACCTCATTAGACAATAGATTTGGATTTTGTGATTCACAAGGACAGTCTCCTGTTGCTAAAAATCTGTAGTAAATAATACCATGGTTAGAATATTAAAACCTCTATTTATCTGTATTTTTGTAGTAATCACTACTTATATATCATTAATAAAAGAACTGTGTAGCCTACCCTAGGTTACTTATGTATTTCAATGCATTTTGATTATCTGATACCACTGCTGGAAAGTTTTAGAAAAGGATGAAAGTACTTTTTTTTTCCAAAAGATAAGAGAAATTGAAATTAAAAGCCTAGTATAGATTTAACTATAGAGGATTTATATCAGGAAAAATCAATAGTGTGAGATGTGTAAACAAATTTTCCTTCAAAGTAAAGAAACTGAATAATTCAGTAGGGGTAGTAGGATACTTAAACAAATGCATATATCCTTGTACATCTTTAACCTGTATATAGATTTTAATGACTATAATAAGGACTATTACAAGCAAGCGTAGAAATGGGAAATGTATTTTTAATAATTCTGCAGTGTTGCTACAATGTTTATTACATCAATAATGAGATATTTCAAAGGAAATTGTTTTCGCTTTAGATAATGATAGTTTGATACCGGTTCAATTTAGCTGTTAATTATGTACTTACATGTATAAACTGTGTTTTGCCTAATAGTCTACATTTGTGTAAGTGCAGCAGAGATGGAACTGAGATGTTTAAAGCAAAGTATGTTCTTTATCATGATATCAAAACCTCACTTGTGTGTAAAACAAGAGTCTCTACTGTATTTGGCTTGATCATTGGAAAAAGTTGTATTCTACATCTGTGGTTAGTTATGGCTTCTTAACAGTTTCAGAACACTAGGTTATCATCATAGAACTTCAGAATCAGAAAAAAAAACAGATATGTATTTGATTTTGCAAATTATTGCTTTTTTTTATGTAATTCTGTGAATGTTTTGATACATTTTGATACTACTAGTTAGTTCAGTTCTACACTGTAGACAGTGATGAGGTTTCCCCTCAGCCTCCTCTTTTCCAGGCTGAACAGACCAAGTGACCTCAGCCACTCCTCATATGTCTTCCCTTCTAGTCCCTTCACCATCTTTGTAGCCCTTCTCCACCACTCTCCAACACTCTCCAACAGTTTCACGTCCTTTTTGTACTGAGGTGCCCAGACCTACACACACACAGTACTCAGGGTGAGGCTGCACCAGAACAGAGTAAAGCAGGAAATCAGTCTATCTAGTTTTCAATGTGGGTACATAAGGTACAGGGAGACAGAAAGATCCACGCGGCAAGTGTTATTCATTCCAGTAAATGCTTAGGATGTTTGGGATGGTTAAATGTGAATGACAGAGGTGCATGGAATGGGACAGAAAAGAATTGTATTTGAAATACAAGTCAAACTGCAAATGTAAAACATTTTCTCACGGGTTCAGGAAACTGTAACAAATTTTCTATTATGAAATTCACTAGTAATTTTCTTGATTTTAGGTTAAAATAAAGTGCTAAAACAAGGTCAAACTGGCCTCAAAAAAACTTCTCTTGTCTAACATACTGTTAAAAATTGTTGCTTTTCTGGAGATACATTGCCCAGACAAAATTAGGACCTACTGAAAATGTCCTTCCATATTATCTAAGTCCTTTGGTTCTATCTGTTGTTTTCAGAATAAAATCTTTACAGGCTCCTCCCCTGTGATTTCTTAGGCTTGGTGTAATTTAATGTCCACATGCTGCTCGTCATCTCAGCAGGATGACAGCAACCACAGAAACATGTAATCTGCTATGAGTCACTCACATGGCATGTTTTAAATGAAATTTGAACCATGAATGACAGTTTACCCAATACAATCCTTGTTCTGAAGATTGACTGTCAGACTGGGGTTTTCTAACTGTATTCTGAGCAAGATTAAGAAATATGTCACCCCCATTCTCCATCATCTGGCCATCTAAAGGCTAGCAGAACAACAGCAAAAAAAAAAAAAAAAACATGAGTTTTTTTTAGTGAAGTTCTGCATGTTCCTGTAGAACTCTAAGAAACACAAAAGTACACAGAGAGTTATATTAGATTGTGTTTACTTCTCACCCCTTGACACAACTCAAATGTCTGGACATGCAATACGTCTACCTTTGCTCTTGATCTACCAAATACCATTTACCTAAAAGATATGTGAAGCAGCCAGTGGTAAATACTTGGTTATGAAATGAGTGAAAATTTGGGGGCTGAAAGTAAATAGGATTTTCAGGAATATTTGGTACAACAATGATGACAAAATATTTCATTTTGGAGTACCCAACTCTTTTCATTCAGTACAAAACAATTAATTGCATTTCTTTTCCAGTTTATTAGCTCTCCTTTGAAGAATCTTTCCTTTCAGCATAAGTCTGTTCTCAAAATAAAATAAATTAGAATGAGAAACATTGATGAAGGTTTTACTTATTTGGAGTTCAAAGGTTATTTGAAAATGTCAAAATAAGTTCTATTTTCTACCTTTCTTTTTCCTTTTAGTGAAAACTTGTTCAAATTCATAAATAATGTTGTGTCTTCCTGTCTCTGCTTTCTATTTAGATATTCACTGGGGAATAATAATAATAATAATAATAATAATAATAATAATAATAATAATAATAATAATAATAATAATAATAATGTTCTGATCAAGGCAAAGAGGAAGGCAAAAAAGTATTGTATAAATCTGAAAGAGGTATAGTGATGGTCTGATGGTTTTTATATCCTGCGACCAGACCACCTTAGAATTTTATTTTTTGCAGTTTCCCAAGTAACTGGAAGGGATGTGAATGTGCTTTCACAATGCTGAATGAAAGCTCATACACCCCTCTTAGCCTCTGGACAGACCTTTCCTGTCTCTGCTTTGGGAAGGTCTTGTATTCTTATCTTATGTGAGTAGTAGGTATTTTCTCCTTTTACTAACTCTCCTCTCTCCCATTTGTAAAGAATTTCCTCTCCATACCAACAGAATTACAATTTTCATCTTATTTTTATCATCATCCTGGAACAGTTCCAAGCAATTTATATATATGAACCTTTTAATTCACTTAAGATTCTTTTCTTAGGAGGATAAGAATTGGTTAAGAAATATTACTAAATAGGTCAGTTCCCATTATGTTATAGTCTCTGGATAGTCTGCCTATTTACAAAAAATATATATTTATTTTTTTTACTGTGCCTTTACCTTGTAGAAACTTTATGTGCTCTGTGAATTCAGAATAGGAATAAGAAATAATTAATATTTAAACTGAATTATTACCCCTACTCCCCAAGAAGATATAGCTTAAGTCCAAGCAAACCAGGGAGATTACAGGCAAAACAGGCAAAAGAATTGTTACCATAACTGTTTTATCAGGCAGCTGAGAATGAGAATATTTACTTCATGAGGGCAAATATTCCCTCCAGTGTTCTCCCGGGGGGAATATATTTCAATCTACCAATAAAGGGGATACATTCTAGAGGATTTTAAAGCATTACAGTGAATAAGAACTAATTATATGGTATTTAATCCGAAAGCATTTGTGTTGGTTTCTGTCCAAATCTCTCCCATAATTATGCAACATTCTTCATGGTCTTTTGGCTAAGCTCCAGTAAAACATCAGTTTAATATCTATTAAGTAGGTTAGAAGTATGAAAACTGTATCCTGCACTAAGGGCATTGACTTCATGGTTTGAAAGGTCTTTGCTGCAGCCACTGTGTTTCCATGACTACCTTTCATATTAACAGTAAGAATTCTGTATTCATCCCCTAACAGCAGAAACAAAATCTTTCCTTGAAAGGTATGGGTTGGCTTTGTTTTTCTTTACTCATAATTAGTCACTTTCTCCAGCTGACTAAGATTTACCCTTTCATCTCAGCTCTCAGCTACTCTTCGATTCCTCCTCCCGGTTCACCGCACACCTTTTATATGCAGTCATCACAAAATCTTTTGATGATGGAAGACAGGCAGCATTTGCTAGAGTTCTCTTGAGAATGTGACCCAGAAATACAGGAAGCACATCAGTAGTTGTTGTGAGCACTGAAAATTGTTCACTGATCCATGTATGAACTATTGACTAACTCCCCTTTTTTAATCCATACAAACACCCAAATTCTGTTTGCCTATTCATCACACATAGTAAAAGACTGCAAGGACCTTTGCATGCAAGGAGTAATATGCACTGTCCTCATATATTTATCTCAGAGCAATGGGAGCCTTAAGTGGTTTTGTATTTCATTGCACTACTACAGCTGTTGAGCTGGGCAGTGGTAATGATGAGGATTATTTTGCCAGTCATCAACAGATGGCATATTACTGTGTAAAATGCCACAGTGCTGTGAAGACAGTGGGTGAAATCCCACACCAGGATGGGAATTTTGCTGTCAGTGCCTCAGCAATTGGTTTCTCATCATGCTAGCAATCATAAGAACATATTAATTATGTTCTACAGGGCAGAATAAATAAAGTCATCCATTTATATTGGAAAAAGTTGTGCTATTTAGCAGCACTATAGAATACAGTAGGATGCTCAACTGGAAGGCAGTACAGAAATACAAGATTCTATCCTTAAAAGTAGAGATGAAATAGATCATTTTTTGAAAAGAAACAGGTTAAAGTTTATTCAACTTTTGCCACAGAGATACAGGAAAAAAATAAAATCAATATGTGGGGCACACTTGTTACAGAGCCTGGAAGTGAAAAAGATTTTAATTAGAGGTGAACAGAAGTGTTTGTTCTAACTCCGTGATAAATGTTTCATTTTCTTCACATCAGCATTTTCTAGCAAACACCATCTCTAAACAGTAATACATAGGATTATATTGTTAGCATCCAAATTCATCCCTATTATAATTCCATTGACAACAAGAACTACATTGTTAAGATGGATTTTTTAAGCTTTATATATGTTCTGATGGAAGAAAGTTGGAATATCTTAACATAATAATATCTGGACCATTAAATAGCACCTGGACAGCCATGGAAGAACATATATCTTTTTCTGATTCACATGAAGCTAGATTCCATTATGACTGTAGACTAATGACAGAGTATCATTATAAAAATAACAGAATGTTACCAACACACAAGTTTTTCCTGTACCTTCCCTAAAGCAGTAAATTAAGTTACAAAATGTTTTCTGTGATCTTCTACTATGCTGTCTTTTATTTTATTTTATTTTATTTTATTTTATTTTATTTTATTTTATTTTATTTTATTTTATTTTATTTTATTTTATTTTATTTTATTTTATTTTATTTTATTTTATTTTATTTTATTTTATTTAAGTGTCTCTTGTTCTACAACAAATGCATCCAGAAAGCACCAATTGAGAATTAGGGCAGGGCAGGGCAGGGAAGACTTTGATTCAGCCACAATGACTACATGATCCACATGGCTACAGACCCACATCACTTCCTCTAAATCCCTTGAGACAGCATGTTAGAAAAGGAAACAAAAAAAAAAAAAAAAAAAAAAAAAAAAAAAAAAAAGGGAAGGGAAGGGAAGGGAAGGGAAGGGAAGGGAAGGGAAGGGAAGGGAAGGGAAGGGAAGGGAAGGGAAGGGAAGGGAAGGGAAGGGAAGGGAAGGGAAGGGAAGGGAAGGGAAGGGAAGGGAAGGGAAGGGAAGGGAAGGGAAGGGAAGGGAAGGGAAGGGAAGGGAAGGGAAGGGAAGGGAAGGTTGCGAAAATATCCCTACTAGAATCATAGAGATTTCTGGAACAGAAATGAAGTTTTAAGTGTGTGATAAGCATGAGAGAAACTATTCTCTTTCCCCATGAAACTTATGATCCAATGCCTCCAGCCTATAAACAGTTATGTAAATGCTTAATGTGAAGCATGTGAGTCATCTCATAGCTTACAGGGTGTTACACAGTTTCCTCATTGCAGAAGTGTAGACTAGACCAGTGATAACAAAGATCCTTTTTGCAAGGTTTTGCAATTTGTTTAGAACCCTTTCCAGTCTGTAGCCATTCAAACTTTGTTTATTCTCTTCCTATTAAGCTGCAAGTATTATTGCTCTGCAGCTTATACTGAATTAAATTTGACACCCTTTACATGAAAGAATTAATAAATCTTCCCCTTTCTTCATACCTCTTTACATAGCCTGCCAAAATGAAAAACCTCTTTCAGAAACAGATGAAAAAATTTTTGAATGCAGAAATGAACAATCACAAATGCAATTAATAATACTTGTTATCATAGAGACATTTACTGGCCTCCACCAGAAAGAGGATCCATTGCAATTTTAATCTGGTCTGTACAGAAAATACAGTAATGATAGATTTATGGTATTCAACACATCCTACAGTTATATCACTGATGTGGTTATGAATGAGTAAGCTCCTGTATTGCAGAAGTACAGCTGATCTCTTACAGCTTTTTAGAGCTATATTGCTTTCAGGGCTTCAGCTGTTATGCCTGCAATTGTTTCACTATATAGTGTACTCAGAACTACTCATTCATTCAGCTTATGCTGAGGAGCTTCTAATGTGGAAGCTCATTGCCTTGCTGCCTTTGCAGTTTAATTAAACAAAACAGAGGATGGGAGGACAAAATTGCTCTCAGCCCTGACTGCAGGTAAATTAGAACAGAAATTGTTAGTAACTATCCCAAAATTATACATAATACATGTAGCAGAGCTGGAACTGCATCTAAATGTCAAGGTCAGAAATTTTTGGCAAAAGATAATTTTGCCCAGATCAAATGGACTTCACAGCATTTTGATAAATCAGACAACTTAGATTTTGGAGTCAGTGAAGATCCCCAAGCTTACAATGCCCTGGTCTTGAATATTAGCAATCATGCAAGGCCTTTCACACATCTTGCAGTAAAGTTGGAAGTCTGAATTTCCTATCGGGTACAGTTGGTATCCCAAAGGGAGCCTTGCTGTGTAACATGGCTGGTGCAGCAGCGTCTTTGCTGCATCCCTGATCTCGAGATAGTGAACATAGGAGGCACTCTAGAAGCTGTGCCTTTGAGAAGCTTGGGCTGGACTTTCAAGGGCCATGTTTCCAGTTAGAAATGCAAGGACAATTTTCCAAGATCACTGACATGTAATTAGCTAACAGTAAAACCTTATGATCTGCGGCTCCAACAAAGTTGTTCTCCTTAACTGGAAGTTTTAAAACTCTCTAAAACAGATACACCCAAATTGCACAGAGTTTCCAAGCCTCCACTTGCAGCACTTGAATTCTGAACCTGCAAGTCCTAGAAGACATCCCAGCATATTGGTTTAGCACAGCAGTCTTGCTCTTAGGACTATCTTGGGCTAGCTCTGAGACAGTAGACAATTTAAATTAATGAACAAAAGAAAAACAAAAATTCAGGAAAATAGAATGGCAATTAATTTATATCAGAAATCCTGTCTTCTGGACACCTCTGCTCTTCCATCTCACTGGTTAAACTACAGAAACTTAAGTCTACTGAACTCAGTATGTCTACTCAATCATTCATTTATGGCCAGTTCATAAACAAAAATGTAAAAATTATGTGGGAGATACAAAGAAATATAGCTTTTTCATGTCTAGCGAAGAAGCAACAATTTACAGTGGTAATTTTAAGTAATCTCTCTGAACTTCTCCTGTTCCCACTTCATCAAAGGATGATCTAGGAACTCTGCATTTTTTGTCTTCCTTAGTGAAAAGATGGGGAGTTGCTGCTCTTTATGCAAACAGCTCATCTGCAAAATCTCCCATGTCACTAGGATAAGTTTTTATTCGTAAAAGTGACATTTAAGTATCTAATAGCTTTTTAATAGAAATATCTCCAAAATGAGCATTAAAAAAAAAAAAAAAAAAAAAAAAAAAAATTTTTTTCTTTAAAGTCTTCATTTATGCAGAAAATGTCACGTCAACCTTTTTCTTCTGCCTTGTCAACAAATGCTCTTTTGCTCTTTTCAAACTTACATCTCAGTTTCATTCTAATATGTAACATGTGCTAATCATATTAGAAATGATTCATTTTATTCAGGATGGCAAACTGCTTCTCTTAGCAAGCTCTTATTCATAATTCCACTCTGAAACCTGCAGCAGAAAAACCTTTCTCGAGGATGAAGAAAAGTAGCTGCTGTCTGGAGGTTCTCACACTTCTTTTATAGTGTTTTCTTTTCTTTTTGTTTTTTTGTTTATTTCATGACTGTTTCAATGATGTAATTTCAAAATATCTGATGGTCTCTCGTGCTAGAGACTTGGCAGATTACAGCCTTCATGTGAAGACAAGCATAGGACACAGCTCAGGTTGTCTCTTGACTGGTCAGGATCTACTTGCAGTCTACTTGCAGTCTACTGCAGTCTACTTGCAGTCTACTTGCAGTCTACTTGACTGCAGGTGTCTATGATGGATCTCTATGAGGAGGGCATGGGAGGAGAAAGGGTGACTGTGGGAACACAACAGATAAGCAACAGATGGGTTGAGGGCTTTTGTTTTGAGGAAAAAAAAGCAATATCCCAGTCTGCCACCTCAGCCTTTTGCTGTGAACCTGCTCCTTATGTATTGTCACATCAGTTGGTACATACCAGCATCCCATTAGTAAGACAACACCTTCTCGTTACTGCTGTCCAGATTCCCCAGTACCCATGGAGAGTTCATATCCTAATCCCAACAGCAACATACTTCCACAACCATCCCTCTCTCAACCCTGTCCCCCTTCTCTCCCCCAAGCTAAACATTAAAAACTTGAATACTTTCTGCAAGAACCCCCTATTGTAGTAAGTATACAATTCAGTATAACATTTTAAAATCACTACTGTTCCCTTTGAATTAGCTTTTCTCTCACAGTTGTCAGGGCAGTTATTAGTTTTAGAGACTGACATAGAGGAAATCATAAAATCAGAGAATGGCTTGAGCTGGTTCCAGCTGACATGGGCAGGGAAACAAGTAGAAAAACAATTAAGTTACAAGACCAGGCACCTCATGTCATCCTATTACCTTCCTCAGACAACGAGGGAAATAAGCCTGCATTGATAAATCCCCTCAATTCATCTTCAAATAACCACCTAGAGTTTCTACTTTGCCTTTTCCCTCTCCCCCTTTTTTTCACCTGTTTTTTCATACCTTTTAATTTCCTTCATTATTTAACACTTGAACTTCCTCATCTCACACTATAAAGTGTTTTAGGAGATCAATTTATGTAAAATAAAGTTTAATATGCTTGTTATGCAAAATATATTGCATTTAAAAAAAAAAATAAAATATTGCCAAGCATTAGTCACAGCTGTCTCTGAATATCCTGAAGCCTGGAGAAAATAAAAGATAGCAAGTTGGGTAAAAATATTCAATTGGGTAAATTGCTTGATAACAATAAATTTCCATCTTTTAAGTTCTCAGATAAATGCACATGCTTTTGTTAAAAAGCACATTGTTGAACTTCTGTCAGGAGACTACTTTTTCTTATCTCATAGTGCTAATGAAGCTGATTACTGGTCCTGTTTTATATGTGCATCCTGTTAAAATAGACAGATTAATTGCTTAAAAAAGACATCCATATGATCTTGCTTTTTATTATTAGCATTGTTGTAGTTTAGAGTCTGTGAACATTTTTGTCACAAAGTAAGGACTGCTTTCAGGGACTGTGGTTCTCATACTTAATTGTTGGCCCTTTTGCTTTTGCACACTGTCAGGTACAGCTGCTGGGATATGTAGATCTTTGATTCAGTATGGGTGGCTGCTTTGCTCTTTCCCACTTTTTGTATTTGAGGATCAAGGATCCTAAATTAACATTTAAAAAAATATTTGTTTGTGCAATTAGAAGGAATTTTTAAATATTTTTTCCCATTGATCTCACTTTAGATACTCTGTAGGACTTGGTATGAGACAAAGTATGGATTTTAAACTGCATTGAGAGAAGTCATTATGCATTTAAGAGACTGTTTGAATATGTAATTATGCAATACTTAGTACCAAAGGACATTCATTTTGGACTGTTGTATAAATAAAATTCATTTTTTTATGTCTGTAATTATACTATATTTTAAAGGGATGCCATTTAGATGCCAAAGGACTGAAAGTAAATACTGTACTAAGCAGTTTCTAAAAATGTGTCATTGCATTACCCAGTAATTGGTAACAGCACATACAAGTTATTGCATCAATAACAGGCAAAGCTTATAGCTGCAAAATTATAGTTTAGACCTGCTCAGGATAGTGCAAGAGTTAACACAACCTTCTTCCACAGACCTGGATTAAAAAAAGTCACAAGTGACAATGGGTTTGACAGCCTTACTTACCTTTGTGGGCAGTTGTCCACACTAGAAGCCATCAGGCAGTGTGGGGTGACTGGTACCTCACCTCTGGAAGTGGTAGAGGACAGGTTGAACAGCGGGACAGCTGCTTGGGAGCAGTCCCCATCTCTGCAGAGAGCTGCACTGACACACCAGATTTCACAGTTTGTGTAACAGATATTGCATAATGAATATTTGCTTCTGTTCCTATAACCAGTACTTAAAGTACTTTACTTCACTTTCTTCTAAGAAGTGTCCCAATCTCTGTGTCTCTTAGGGCACTTAGAGAAGTAAAACAACAACAGAAAATTATATCATTTGTGGAAGTGCAGCAAGAGAAGGGTAGCCTGTGCAAACTGATAAGACAACTCACTAGTAATGAGATTTGATATCCTGCTTGCTGACCTCAGTTATTTGTCTTTGCATTTAGGAGCCCTAAATCTCTCAGGATCTTTGCTGGTAGGAACCTACACAGTGCAACTACACAAATTGCAAGTAAAAGACATTGAAGGTGGTCTAGAGAAATGAGAGCAACATGGCAGCTGCGAGAAGATAAATCATTTAAATCTTCCAGTTGCCCAGATTTTTCAGCAGTCAGAGGTCTCTTCTCTTAACAAAAATATACAAGAAACAAAATTAATTTGATGATTAATTGTTCTTGATAAGGAAATTATTTTTGAAGAATCATGTTTTAGGATGCTCCTACTTCAAACACAGATGGGCATGTCAGGCTCTCTGTCTTCCTTTTGCACTCCCAGGCAGCCAGGCCATTTTTCTTTTGAAGAGTGATAAAGCCAGCCCCTGAGCAAATGTTATCTGGGAGTACAAGAACAATTCCCACACTTTGGCATATATGGTGCAAGAACTGATATCGCCTGTGAAGGGGACTGGAGATCACAGGTCTCCACCCATCCTGAAAATCAGCGTAAGAGAAAACATATTTCTGGAGTTGGGAGCACTGGGCATGCCCTGCTGTGGAGCAGAAGCTCTCATGCAGAGGAACTAGAGGAAGAAGTTCTGTGTGACTGTGAGAGCACTGCAAGAAACCTGCCTTCAGCCAAACCCATCTTTTTCCCTGTGTGAATTTTGCTTGTAACAAGGTTGTCTACTACATTCATATACCTACAGGTCACAAAGCAGAATATAGCAATAAGATTTCAAGATCACTCCCATTTCTGTGTTTTTTCCTTTAAAATCAAGTAGCCCATATGCAGTGCTAGTGGGATTCTTTCTATTCCTAGGAGATCACACCCTGGTATGGTCCAAGAACATTTTGTATTTGTCATGACAATCAGATTTGTCCATTTGCATCTTTGTGATAGAGAAGGGTTTGTTTTCATGGATTTTGCTTCAGGATTTTCTTTTGAAAACAGGTGGCTAACTCATACATACAAGGGAAATAGAAGGACAACATGCAATCATTGTGGACAAAAATAAAAATAAAAATAGGTAATGATAATAATAAACAGAAAACCTAAAGCTGTTAGAAATAGCATGCATTTCCAATTTTATGCATTCAACTTATTTGATGCATTGTGAATTTTAAATTACATAAATAAATATGGAGACAGATTCATATGAACTTCTTTTAGAAAAAAAAAAATACATGTTTCGAATATATAATTAAATGGCAAACATCAGATATTTACGAAAATATACTAAGTATTTAATACTACTATATTTCCTCTATCCATTGCAATACCTTCATGACATACAGAGGGCACATCACAATTTCAAGTAGAAGTGCTTCTAAACCATACATATCATCCTTTTTTATTCCTTTAATTACTCTGGAAAACATAGTTTGAATAAGTATGAAATATCTTCCTACCCTCAGAGGCCTTTATGCAATAAAAGGAAAGGCTGGTGTTGCTTTTACTTATTATTTTTATTAGTAATATCAGGAAGTTTGCTTCTTCAGAGCTCTAATTTTTGGTGGAACTTAATGGCTTTCCCGGTGAAAATTTAAACAGAAAAACGATTTCATGTAATTTAGAACTGAACCGAAATATTTTCATTTGCTTTACAGATGTGTTTAGTTTCATTTATATTTATTCTGTTTTGCTGCATTTGCTTCATGGGAATGGTGTTTTTCCCCATCCATGTTTTTGCCAAATTTCTCTGGGACTTTGCCAAATGACATTTTGTGTCATATGGTGTAATCTGACAGAATTGGTTAGCTCATTAAAATCTTGTGATGGCTGGTGTGTGCAGAGGAGTGAAGATCACCAGAGGAAGATATAGTGTTAGTTGTTTGTTATTTGGAATCTAGATGATTCCCTTAATACCCACCTAGCAGTGTCTAGGTGACATTGTGCCTGCTAGATTCCAAAAGCTCTATTAAAAAAAAATGGCAGGCTTGCTTGTGAGGAAAGAGCAAAAGGAGGGAAAGAACAGTCATGCTGACCAATGAAAAATAAAACCACAACTTATTATACAATGTATAATATTATACAATATTGTATATGTATATACAATATTATACAATGTATAATATTATACAATGTATAATAAGTTGTATGTATACAATGTATACAATGTATTTATTATACAATATAAATACACAAGTGACTCAGAAAATGAGCATTAGTTGCATGTATTCAAAACACCTAATGATTACATGAGTGTTGCAGTCCCACTTTCCAAAGCAGTCAATGAACAGGTATTATGAAACTGTACAGTCAAACCCAGTTTCTAACACTGCTCATTAAGTGCTGTGTCTGAAGACATCAACTAGCTGCATAGGCAGGGGCTGAAATAGCTGCAAGAGATTGAACAGCTGACAAGTTGTATGTAAACTGAATTGCCAAATCTGTTCCTTAAGTTTATTTATATTCTTGTTTAAATGTGTTCTGACACAATAAACTATTAGCTACAGCTCCATAGAGTTAACCTCTTTTAGGAGAGAAAAAAAAAAAAAAAAAAAGTGTAATTTATCATTATATAGAATCCAGGACACAGTTTGCATTTCCCTTGTACAGAAAGCATTGTGCTGTGCACCTGAGGAGGACGCTGAGGGAAGGTACTGGTGCTGCAGTGCTGCAGCCGGCTGCTATGATTGATGTTCTGTGCTTTTTGACACAGACTAGCATCCACAAGAAATCAAGGCAAAACCAGTGCATTCCATTCATAAAGAACAAAATTTATAACAAAATTCATGACAAAACCTCTATGGTAGGAGAATTGGGTGGTTTCATCTGTTGGGCCAACAAAACACTCTTCAGTTTAAAAATAAAAATGAAAATTAAAATGGGTTGGTTATTAAAATTTCTACAGCTTGCACAGGTTAAAGAAAGCAAACTGAAAAGGGAACAATGGTATTGTAAGCATGCTGTATTACAAAATTATTGTGATTGTAGTCATGGGTGGACTGGAGTTTACCCATTACATTCCAGTAGCTCCTTAGCAAAATATGTTTAGCTTTGTCAGCATTCTACCTCAGAAAATTTAAGTCCTACTCTGAGTCCCTTGTTTTGCTTCCGGACTTTTTATGAGAATGAAGAAAATGTTGTGAGAGCTCTAATGGCTTGAAACTGTCTTTCTTAAGTTATAGAGAAATTCTTCTAGTTTGGTAGTTTGTTAGGGGCCCAAGCCATGTACAGAGCTCCAGTTCTTAATATATTTCTCACCAATAAACATTCTTTACCAGAAAGACACTGTATTGGGTTTACATGACAAGGTTTTGGTACTACTGGGGAGAGGTGGGGGGCGGGGGGGAAGGGGGGAAGAAACACTACTAAAAGGTTTTGGAAGTGTGGGGTTCTCTCTGGAGAAGAGTCTAGAAGCTGCCCTATGTTAGATAAGTGCCAGTTTCAGTCAGCTCCAAAGTGACCCACCACTGCCCAGAGCCAAGCTGCAACAGCAGCTGGGAGAGCGAGGAGTGAGAAGTGAGAAGCAGCCCTGAAGTCCCCAAGGTCAGTGCAGAAGGAGGGCAGGAGGTACTCCAGGTGTGGAGCAGCAGTTCCCCTGCGGCCTGTGGAGAAGTCCCTGGTGGAGCAGGCTGTTCCCCTGCAGCCTGTGGGTCCCACATGGAGCAGATCTCCACACTGCAGTCCATGGAGGAGCCCCCGTGGAGCAGGTGGATGTGGCCTGGAGGAGGCTGCGGCCCATGGAGAGCCCCCGCAGGAGCAGGCCCCGGGCCGGAGCTGCAGCCCGTGGAGAGCAGCCCATGCAGGAGCCCATGCAGGAGCATGCCACCCACCCATGGGGGACCCGTGCTGGAGCAGTCTGCTCCTGGGGGATGGATGGACCCTGCAGTATGGAGCCGTGTGGGAGCAGTGCTTGAAGAGCTGCTGCCTGTGGGCAGCCCCTGCAGGCTCAGTTTGGGAAGGACAGCATCCTGTGGGAGGGACCCCACAGGGAGCAGGGGCAGGGAGTGATAGTGAGGAAGCGGCGGAGACCAAGCATCAGGGACTGACCGCAGCCACCATTCCCCTGCACTGCTTAGGGGTAGTAGGTTGGAGTGGGTGGTTGGAGGGGGAAGTGTTTTTAGTTTGCTTTTAGTTTCTCACTGGTCTAGCTTGTAAGTAATAGGAAATAAATTATATTAATCTCCCTATGCAAAGTCTGTTTTGCCCATGACAATAATTATTGACTGATCTCCTTGACTTTATCTCAACCCTTAAGCCCTTTTCATCATATTTTCTCCCCCTTTTCCTTTGAGGAGAAAGAATGAGAGACTGGTTGTGGTGGACACAGCTGCCCAGCTGAGTAAAATCACCAGACACATATCAAATAGTTTTAATATTTTGCCTAATCTAACGTCTCTGAAATATAAGAAGATAAACAAGAAAACCTTCCCACTTTTCTAGAAGTCTTCCAAAACTTGATCCTGAGCAGGACTTCTCCAGACTAAGGCCACGAGAGACCATCCTGGCCACCAGAGATTGCTGTAAGGCAGTGGCACCCCTGGGTGCCTGAACTACCTGCCTCACAAAGTCACAGAGAGACCATAAGGAAGATGGTTTCCCTTATGAGGCTCTTTTATACAAAGGGATCTTATGGCTGCTAGCTAAACTTATTTTCTTACCATGTAGCACCATTAAAATGCAAAAGCCAAATAAGAATGCAAATGCATTGCTTTCAAGAATGAAAATGCAAAAGGCCAAAGAAGAATTCAGAAATAAATAAACAAACAACAACAAAAATGAACAATACTAAGCTATGCACAATATGTACAGATATAAAGCTAAAAAGTAGTAAATCTGTAAGAGGTAAAAAACATATGATGTTTGGCATTTAAAGACAACTTTTTTTTGGAAATATTTTGTAACCCAGGATATTTTCTTGTGACATATCTAAAAACAGCTAAGCTTTTAAAACAGAAATTAGTATTTGATCTGACAGAACACACACAAGAATAAAGAGTCTGAGAAATTATTAATTAATGTCTCTATTCTTTTTTAACTACTTTAAAAAAAAAAAAAAAAAAAAAAGGTACAAAAAATAAAAAAGCTTCTGGAGAAAAGTTAAGCTTGTAAAACAATTCTAGTGACTTTTCTTTTCTTTAGAAACTCTTGCTTTATGCTTGTGATAGTTGTCTCCCACTCCACACTCTGTTTCTGAAGAGAAAGGAATGAGAAATACTTGCTGAACAACTAATTTATCAGTCTGACATTACCATCTATCAAAAGTAAAGACCTGCTGTTAGGAAAATCAAGATTATTGGCTCAGGGGTTTTGTTTCTTCTTGTGAAATGAAGGTTGGTGTGACTATGTACATACCTGAGAGATGTCCTGGGCATTTTCAGCCAAAAGTCCTATAGATCACTACTTTTTCTGCAGTCTGCTCTGGCAGTTGTTTTCTTCATTGACGCTGTCTATGACAGTCCTGCTGCTAAGTGGCCATTCCAGGCAGAAGGGATTTGGATTTCTTTTCTTTCACAAGCTATAAAGCAGTCCACCAGAAAATTTTAATACTCAGGTTAATCTTAGATTTTACCATGTATGTTTCAGTATGGTGCCTTATTACATATTACAGACTCAAACAGCTCAGGGTTGATGGCAGGCAAGATATAAAGAGTGACATATAGATGCCTGCATTGTGTCTTACTGTTGAACTGTAATTCAATAACTGGAAGCCCTGTGCAGTCTCTTCATATGTCAGCAAATTACGATGTGTGAGCAAACGAGTCTGGCCCTTTGTTGAACGAGTTTCTATGTAAAAAAATAGCAAACAAAAACCACTAACGAGCAAGAAGTAAGCATTTTTTAAGTAAAACAAAAACAAACAAACAAACAACAACAACAAAAAAAAACACAGACATTCAAGGAAGCAATTTTTAACACTTTTGCCAAGTAGAGATATCTGCAAATTTAGCAAAAGTTCAGAAGCTACCATTTCTCTCTGATCTTGATACAAACCTTCTTTTTTTGTTATTTTGTTTTGTTTTGTTTTGTTTTGTTTTGTTTCTGTTTTTTCATTTTTGTTTTGTTTTGCGGAGGACTGGTTGTGTGTACTGTGAATTTACACATTCATGGATGGAGGAATTTGTTCAATATGTAATTCAGAGTGCTGTGCAATCAACATTCTCTTCTGTAGCATAGCAGAATAGAGACAGGTCTATTAATGAAGAGATATAGCTGTGTAATCACATTCAGCCAGCTTGTATCATGCTTGCATGATAGTATTTAATGCAACTATAATACCCAGCCCTTTCAAATCTACCTCCACTGAATTCTAAGAACAGGGAATTTGCACATTGCATCTTTGGAATTGTATGTATATGAGACATGATGACTTGACAAAGGTATCACAACACACCACTCAGTGGCTAGATTAGAATATAGCTGTTCCCAGACTGTAGTTATATTTCAGAAAACAGTTATTTTTTTATATATATTACTTTTTTTTTAATTATTTTTGTTTTAATTTGGCCTAACCTGCTATATGAAAAATACAAGACAATTTGAATATAGTATGAATAATACTATAAGATACAAGATATCAAGATATGAAATTAGTCATGTAAACTGGTGGACAGCACAGCCACAGGTAATGATTTGAGCAGGTAAGGAAGGAATCAAGAGGAATCCCTGAAGATCATCCTGATCCAAGTGATGACTTACAGAGCCCTTGAATATGATAATATGATCAAGTATCATGTCTGAAAACTGTATGTTAGCTTATGCTAGTTTTTTTTGTTTGTTTGTTTGTTTGTTTTATCATGTTTACGACAAGGCTTTCAAGAATTGTCTTGAGATGTAAAACTTCTTTGAAAACACAAACCTATTCTATCTACCTGCCTGCTGGATTTAGGAGATTACATTGGGAATCTAAGTGGGTCATTGACTTTGTTAGGAATTGCCACCTATCCACCACATTTAGGAATTTAACAGTTTTTGCTTCACTCCACTTGGAAGGCTGATGATATTTTGTCAGTATTTTTTGTTTAATGTGAATGGACAGAATGGACATTTAATTTATGTGTGAGAGATTTTGATTGCATTTGCCTTGGCCTTTTATAGTTTCATTTTGAAGTGTTAATATTACAAATAAATGGCATGCTTGTAAGTGTGTAGGTATTACCTATGCATAATTGCTGTAACTGGCTTGCATTGCACAGTAAAATAAAGTATGTATTTCAGTGCACTGAACATTTCCACTCTGTTGGCCCTCAACATTTTCAGATGCCTGGCACGGCTCTCATTTCACTTTGATAACACATCTTTGAGGATTCTTCTAAAGAGAGGTTGTAGATGCCTGATAATTATCATTGCTTCCCACAAAAATAGTTGCACTTTAGTGAAGAATCCATCAAATCAAAAGCTAGAACTGCTGCCATCACAGTGTATGCTAACTCACATGGATAATGGTGGAAGTACAATTCCAGCTGCCCATACAAGATGACATTTCACTAACCATGAAACATTCACTGTTTGCTAATTACAGCTAGCAGGTTCTTAGCAGGCTGATGTTTTTAATTAGGCTTATACATTAGGAATTTATTTTGTTTTGATTTAAAAATATAATAATAATAATAATAATAATAATAATAATAATAATAATAATAATAATAATAATAATAATAATAATAATAATAATAATAATAATAATAATAATAATAGTAATAAATAAATGTTTAGAAGTTAGACAGTGCCCTCTCCTGGACAGAGGCTCCCACAGCAGTTTACAACCTGCCCCAAATGTTGCCAATTAGAGAAAATGGACACAGTGTTGCTCAGCTGAAGGCATTTGCTGATTTCAAGAAGCTAAGTTTTGCTGCAGTCCTTCCTTTCATTCTGGTCTACTCGAAACCATATTGTGTAACAAAAACTGTTTCCAGTTTAACTGGCAAAAACTTTTGGATTAATTTAGTTTGAACCCATCTGGTTAGAGTTGACAGTGCAACTTTACCACAGGAAGCAGCAGCAACATTTGGTGATATTTATTCTAGTTTTTACAAAAATCAACTCAATATGTTAAAAGCATATGCATTTCCAGAAATAAGGATGATAGAGAAATATTCAGTTGAATTTCTCATTTTAGGTGTTCCTTACGTCTCTTTATTTTCTTATTTCAAGGTCAAAATAATAATAACAATAATTAGTCTGAGAAGCAACAAAGTATATTTTTTCTCTTTATCTTTTCTTGATTTTTTAATAAATAAAACACTATCAGTTTCACTTAATAATTCTAACCTCACAGCTCTTGACTTTTCCAGGGTCTTTTTTTTTTTTTTTTTTTTTTCATAAATAAATAGATAGATAAATAAATAAGCAAGCTTACCCAGCTTACCTAAACTGAGACAGAATATTCTCAAGAATTTACAGCGTCTTGTACCAAAGGGGTTAGAGATGGATTTCCCTAGTAGTTCATTCAAAGTATGTATTTAAGTTACTTCAAAAGTAGACTAAAAAAACTGTAATAAACCAGCATTTACAAGAAAATTTAAATTAATGGCATGGAAAGCAGTACACATCTATTCATCAAAATTTTATAGTTTTCAACTCACTTCTACATCTTTTTTTCAGCATAGAAAACACACATAAAATAGTTGCTTACAATTAACTGTGAGCGATTTCTATTAACTGGCTGACAGATTTTGTACATTAGATTAAACATGAAACAAAGTACCTCTTGTATTTATTTACTTAAATTTTGAACACTTTCTAAAAATCTGAAGATTTCTTATATATGGACTACCCATGCAGAACAGACCAGAACAGACTGTGTGCCAAACTCTGCGTCCTCTGACTACCTACTTCAAAGGATTACTACTGAGAAGTGAAACCTTAGCATACTTGCAGTCATACAAGGGCAGCCCTGGAGCAGATATCACAATGTGCTCTGAAAATACTCTGTTCACTCATAATGTTGCCTGTCAGGCAGTCTTTACCTATTGCTTACACGTGCCTACAGCTGTGAGCATCTCTGCTCTATCAGGAGAGCTCCTCTGCCTTCTGCAAAGAGCTGTGAACTCAGGAGTAACAGACCTCCTCATTAATGGTCACAGGCTGGTCATTAGATGGTCACTGAATCTTTCTGGATGACCTGTTAATGAATTTCCCACTGGCTTTTTATGTAGATTGGTCAAGGTAGACAGTATAGATAATTTATAGCTGAGCACCTGGCATGTTAATAGTCTTTGCTCAGCAAATCTAATTGACACAGTACTGCTAAGAGGAAGTACATCCTTCCTAATTTGTTTGTCAGGTGTAAATATTTCATGTTGAAAGGAAACTTTGGATTCTGTGTTTAAAAATATGTTCAAATATTTTATTTAGGGGGGAATTTATTTAAGAATTTAATAAGGAATGAAGTCTTTATCTTACAAACCTTTTTGACACTTTTTCCCCTTAATGCTTTGTTTATTTAAAACAAAACAAAACAAAACAAAAGATACTATTCACCTGTAAAAGGCTTAGAGGCCTTCACAGTGTAAAAATCATATCTCAGTGGGTGCCTGTTAGCTGCAAGAGCCTGGAGAGGTCGTAGTAAGTACCTGTGGTGCCTAATCTCTGTGAATCACGGAAATTGGCCAGAAACCACAGTCCCTCCAGCTGTGATCTTACCAGCTCTCAAGGGCTAAAGAGTTTCAACTGGGCCTTGACTTGCTGGGAAAGCTGCAGGAAAAGCCCAAGAAGTGGCAATGATACAACAGACAGTACTCTTCAGCATTGGTGATAATGCCATAGGGTTAATTAATTCTTCGAAGGAGCCTGTTTTTGCTTTAGTCATGCAGGAACCTTCTCCCATTTTGAGAGTGATTGGAGTCCACCAATGCTGTGATTGCTAGGCATTTCACAGCTCTGAACATGTGCTAAACTGGATGACTGTGACCAATATATTCATAATCCTTTAAGGTTTTGTATTTTCATTTCCACATTTGAGTATTGTAGTTAGTTTATATATAAGACATGTAATTGTTGTAAGAAAGTGGGTTTGAATCTGTTCAGATGTCCTGGGAATGCTCAGGAAAGATCTTCACATCCCATTACAAGTTTTCATGCCCTTGACCCCCATTAAGTGGTTCCCTAATGCTCATCTCATTCCCTGCAAATAGCTGCAAGAATGCAAAAATCTCTTCACTGCTTCTAGATGGCACTTCCAGAGCCCTCCTTGTGTTGAGAATAAAGAACTGAGTTTCCAGAAAGGTATCCTGACCATTCAGGAGGTTGTGTTGCAAGGAGGTGGTTTTGCAAAGAGATGACCTGACCGCTGCTTCCCAGGGCATGGAAACTGTCTTTAGGAAGAGTTTTTGCCCTTCAGCTTACATTTGGTGACTTTGCTCTAAATGAGATGAGATTATCTAACTGTCCCATTAACCAGATATTCAATTTCATATCTTTTGATTATGAATGAGACCTTCATCTCCTAGTTTCAAATACTGGGGTATTCCTGTCTCCTTAGCGGACATTGCAGAAAAATGGTGTTGTGGCATCCACTGTAGGTAAGCTTCCTTAAAATGACAAAAAGCAGTTCAGTTCTTACTTTGGTTCTACACCTTTTGTGGTGCAGATATGAGAGTTCATGCAAATGAGAGGAGCAAGATGCTTTCATGGAAAACCATAAATCATTTCAGATAAATAAGAGATTTATTTAATGATTACTTATCTTCCTGTTATACAGAATCCTGCATTTGTTTCCATAGTAAAAAATAAATAAGATGCTCAAATATTGTCAAAGGTTTGAGAAGGACCATATACAGACCCAAAGTAGTATATTTTTAAGAAAATACATTGAACCCAGATTGACTTCTCACAGCATCTTAGTAGAGAAAATAACAAAAAGTAGTAATAATATTTTTTTTTTTTTTCATGAGCTGTGGTCAGTCAGCTTTAACATCCTAGGATCAAAAATTGAAAGTGTACATAAAATATGACTTTGGTCTCAGCTGTAATATCAGCTCCATGGAAATACTCTGCTCAGGGGAGGAAATGCTCCTTAAATCACAACACTTCCTTAAATCACAGTGTAATTATCCATTACAGAAATGCACATAACAGTTTAGAAGTGCTGTTGCATATTAAGACAAACAACTTTGCATCAGTGAATAGATCTTTAACTACGTGGCTGTGTGCAATACACCTAGTTTTAACCAATCTTACCCACACATCCAAAATGCACATGAAGTACCATTTCCATCTCTGCATGTGCTCTATCTGGAACCCCAAACCCAAGTGGTACTAATACAATATAAGGCTGCCCAATGAAAATAAACTAACGTGAAGGCATATTGCATTTTCAATTCTCACTGTATCATAGAATCATAAAATTATAAAATAGTTTGGGTTGGGAACTTAAATATCTTCTAATTCCAGTCCCTGCCATGGGCAGGAACATGTTCCACTAGACCAGGTTGCCCAAAACCTCATTCAACCTGGACTTACACTCATCCACGGACTCACAGCTTCTCTGGGCAGTCTGTTCTGGTGCCTCACTACCCTCACAGTAAGGAATTTCTTCCAAATATCTAATCTAAATATACCCTCTTTTAGTGTAAAGCCTTCTTATCGTATCACTACACTCACTGACAGACTTCCTCTCCAGCTTTCTTGTAGACTCCCTTTAGGTATTGGAAGGCCACTATAAGGTCTCCTTGGAGCCTTCTCTTCTCCAGGCTGAACCCCAACTCCCTCAGCCTGTCTTTATAGGAGAGGTGCTCCAGCCCATTGATAATCCATGTGGCCCTCCTCTAGACTTCTCTAGAACATGTTCATGTCCTTCTCCTGCTGGGGCCCCAGAGTGGAACGCAGTACTCCATGTGGCATCTCACAAGAGCAGAGTAGAGGGGGAGAATCACTTCCGTCAACCTGTTGGCCACGCTGCTTTTAATGCAGCCCAGGATATGGTTGGCTTTCTGGGTTGCTAGTTCACAGGAACAGCTCATGCTGAGCTTCTCATCAACCAGTACCTCCAGGCCCTTCTTTTCAGGTCTGCTTTCAATCCATTCTCTGCCCAGCCTGTATTTGTTCTTTGTATTTGTTCTTTAATTCAGAAAGAATTAATGCTCTGGCCCTGGTGCAGGACCTTGTACTTGGCCTTCTTGAACTTCATGTGGTTTGGACAGGCCCGCCTCAAGCCTGTCCAAATCCTTCTGGATTGCATTCCTTCCCTCCAGCATGCCAGTCACACCACACAGCTTGGTGTCACCAGCAAACTTGCTAAGGGTGAATTTGATCCCAATGACAACGTCACAGACAAAGGTGTTAAACAGCACTTGTCACAGTACTGACCCCTGAGGAACATCACTTATCACTGATCTCCATTTGAACATTGAGCTATTGAGCACAACTCTTTGAGTGTGATCATCCAGCCAATTCCTTACCCACTAAGTGGTCCATCCGTCAAATCCATGTCTCTCTAATTTAGAGACAAGGCTATCACTGGCTATCAGTGTCAAATGCTTTGCACAAGTCCAGGTAGGTGATGTCAGTTGCTCTTCCACCAGTGCTGTAATCCCATTGTAGGAGGTCATGAGATTTATCAGGCACAATCTGCCCTTAGGGAAGTCATGTTGGCTGTCACCAATCAACTCCTTATTTTCCATGTGCCTTAGCATGTAAACATTAAGTAACTCTGCACATATGTAGAATTTCTGCTCCTTACTGCATGTTATTGGATGGTTATTTCCAATTAATACATAAAATGTTTCCCAGACAGTGATAACTTAGCAACAAACATGTATCTTTCTATTGGCTGTCCCTTGGAAATGGTACAGGAAACGACACCCTACAGGAGTCTACCAACCTCTTTGCAGAAATGTTTGCAAGGCTGAACTAACACAAATGTGATTGCATGTCTGTTTTGCCTAACCTTTACCTATTTTTAAAGAAAACATTGAAATCTTTAGTTAAGTTGGCAATTTTTAAGAAACCATAGTCTTTCATTTCCTCGCAATACATGGAACATTCGGTAAAACAATACAAAAGTGAATCCTGCTCTAATGTAACATTTAATCTCACTTTTATTGTATTTATTTTCAGAAAATATATTGAACACCAGCTGCAAGACAAGTAGATGTTTTGGGGCATTTCTAACAACAACTGAAAATGGAGGGTCTCTACAGATATACATTGTTTAAATCAACACATCTACTGGTTCAAAAATGAATCCTTTTTTACAAATTTTGAAATAACTTTTTTTTTCTTTCTTTCTTTGTAACAGGTGGTTCTGCTAATCTAACCTGCCGAGCTTTCTTTGGATATAGTGGAGATGTCAGTCCTTTAATCTACTGGATGAAAGGGGAGAAGTTTATTGAAGATTTAGATGATAGTCGAGTCTGGGAAAGTGACATCAGGTAAAAGAAAAAAAAATCAAGCAGTATCTTTTTTTGGTAGTTAATGTAATACTTGTTATCACAGACTAATTCAGGAACACTTGCAATCTGGGCCATTTTTTTGCAACATCCAGTCTTTATCTTTTCAATTTCATCATTAGACAACAAAAAAATGCAGCAAAACCTGATGTTAGAGAGCTGCAAAAGCAGAGTGGTTGCCCAGCTAGCACAGTAGTGTAACCAACTGGGATTTGTATAGTCACATTTTCAAACTGTGGCAAACTATAACAACCATTAACACAGTTACTAAGAAGAAATAAAGAAAAGTAAATACATCCAGAAAAGCAGGTCAAAATAAGTTTTTTAAGCACATAGCCTTAAATAAATGCTGAAGTCTGACATCTCTTTTTGAATGTTTGATTTCTCTTCTTCAAAGAAAGAACTGAGTTTCCTGGAATGTTATTTGCCCTGTGAGATCCAAGACTCCTGTTACATGGGCAGGTTCTAGCTGCTGAAATATTTGTCATAGAAAGGATCTGGCAATTCACATCATGTACTTATTCTGCTTCTAAAAGTGTTACCTCATTTGGAAATTGAGAAAACAGTATTTTTGTATTGAGAATAACATGCTTGACACAGCTTTCCAACTCATATCCAATATGAAGTACCTACTTAGATCTGAAGAGATTCCTTTCTTATTTACAATCATGTGTGTGTGTGTATAACTGCATTTGTATATCATGCATAAACCTATAAATGAATGCAAATCTAAGTATGCACTACAAAGGAAGTTAAATAACCACAGGTGTATTATCCTCAGTGATTTTCTGCAATAGAACATCATGAGTTTATATCCCTTTCTGCTCTTACATAGGAATTTACTACCTTATCAACAGACAAGAAGTCACACTTGTTTTCAGTTTTAGCTTGGAGTTCTACTGTATAATTAAATTAAGGGAGAATCTTCCTTTGTCAAAATCAAGAAGGTCATATAGACATTCAAGGTCTCTGTGTCCCCAGACATAGGCAAAATGGAGGCATATTTCAGCCCAGTGTACATCAAATTTTATAAAGATCAGAACAAATACACTTAATTGAACAAGACAACTAGATAAGCTACATTTCTCATATAAAGCCCTTCCCAAGCCTTTCAACCAGACTTGGCATTTAAGAAGGCTGATGAAAAGGTGTCAAAAACCTCTTTACAACTTTCTTGTTTTGTGGAAGGAGGACCCAGAAGACTGGTTTCCGCTGCTTTTGTCAGGTGTGAAGTGAGGGAGCAGCCTGTAGCAGTTTGTCACTTGCTGTGCTGGGTTTCTAAAACCACTGATGGGATTGCTAAGAGGGAAAGAAAGAAATTGGAAAACAGGAGGAGCATTAAGCAGGTCTTTGCTTTTCCTTATCATCTGTTTGAATGAGTGGCATCTGGCATTCCACTTCCTTCTATTGACTTATAATACATAGTCAAATTTTATAATATATTCACAATATATATATATATATTTCAGTATACAAATAGTGCATTTCATCAAAACTCCTGGTGTAATTGAAAACCTGAAATATAACTGTGTTTCACTTTTCTCTGTTCTAACATTTCAAGACTCTACATATTACTGATCAGGGCCTCCATCAGAGTACAGTAATATGTTATCATTGTGCGCATCATCCTGCTTAAATACAATTAACTGTAGCTCTCATTAACATTTACAAAGCCAAACCTCCTCATTAGAAGTGAGGAAGAAAAGTATGTGATATAATTTAATTAAGATTGCATCAAACCATAACCAAATCTGAAGCCAAAGAGTTGTGAATTGTAAGTAGCAATATTATGCCATGATTATCTGATGCTCCACTGTGATACAAGCAGAACAGAAGATACGATTTCTTTTTCCTCAGGGTTCTCAAGGAACATCTTGGGGAACAGGAAGTTTCTATCTCATTGATTCTTGACTCTGTGGAAGAAGGAGACCTTGGCAATTACTCATGCTATGTTGAGAATGGAAATGGACGCCGTCACGCCAGTATTCTTCTGCATAAAAGGGGTAAATATGCAGGTCCTCACCACAAAATGGTACATTGTGGGGGTGGTCAGTTTGGAAAGCTTCCTTTTTATGAAAGTATGTCTTTCTGAGATATTAGTAAGCAATGATTGTTTTCCCTTGGCATTCATACCACTTACAAAATAAAATATAAAGGTTGCTGTTTATTCTGGCTGTCACCAGGATAAATACAGTAACACCTTTTAACTATATTTCTATAACAGATGCATTTAATAATTTTAAATTTTAAAACTAATAAAGGCTCAATAGAGAAAAATAAAATAGTAGGAAGTTACAAGTAATAAAACCATAATAATTTTCTTTAAGAAATAATTAAATACTAAAAAAGCAAAACAAATACATTCTACTTCTATCAGTAAAGTCACCTAAACTTAATAGAATCACAGAATGGTTGAGGTTGGAAGGGATCTCTGGAGTTTGTCTGGTCCAAAACGGCTGCCTAAACAGAAAAACCTAGCACAGGTTGCACAGGACTATGTTCAGGCAGCTTTTGAAAATCTCCAAGGAGGACCCCACAGCCTCTCAGGGCTACCTGTACCAGTGCTCAGTCACCACCACAGTTATTGTTTCCTAAAGTTCAGACAGTGTCCATTTTGTGCCCATTGTCTCTTGTCCAATAGCTGGACACCACTCAAAAGAGCCTGGCTCAACACTATTTTCACCCTCCTTTCAGGAACATATACACATTGACAAGATCCCTCTGAGTCTTCTCTTCTCTGAACTGAACAGTGCCAGCCCTCTCAGCCTTTCCTCATATGAGAGGAACACCAAAGCCTTATTCATTTCTCTGGCCCTTTGTTATAGTCTCTCCAGTATGTTTATATATCTTTTATACTGATGGGCCCAGAGCTTCCCTCCACCTGCCGGCAACACTTTGCCTAGTACAGTCAACAATAACATTAACTTTCTTTGCAGCAAGGGCAGATTGCTGGCTTATGTTCAGCTTGATATTCATAGGGATCTTCAGGTTATATTCTGTAAAAATGCTTTCCAGCTGGGTGTTCCCGAGCACTAACTGGTACCCATGACGGTCCCTCCTCAGGAACTTTGCACTTTGTTAAACTTCAACAGTTTCTCATCAGCACATTTTTCCAGCCTATCCAGGTCCCTCTGGTTGGCAGCACAACCCTCTGGCCTATCAGCCACTCATCCCAGTTTTATGTTGTCTCCAAACTTCTGATGGTACACCCTGCCTCCTTCACTCAGATACTTAATGAAGATGTTAAACAGAACTGGACCCAATATTGACCACTGGGGTATGCCACTGGCCTGCAATTAGACTTTGCAGTATTAATCATAACCTTCTAGGCCGAGCCAATCAGCCAATTTTCATCTCATCTCACTGTCCATCCAGCCAGCCCATGGGAGTTCCTGTGGAAGTTCCTGGGAGTCTGACTGTGGACAATTTCCTTCTAAAACATTTGTGTAACACCAACATTTTTCAAGTGAAGACAGAAACATATAAGGATCTTCCTATTTCTACTCACCACTCACATTGCATTACTTCAGGCTGATGTCCACAGGGATGGAGATAATTATGGAAAGGAGAGACTCTTGCAAAGACAGGTTCTGATATTCACTTTGTTCACTTTACCTCCCAGAGGGTGCTCCACATGCCTAGGCTTGATGCTCTCCACACTCATGAAGCATTCCACTGGTTTAAGGGAGCAAAGAACAATCAGCAGCAGTGTCTGTACTTTGCTGTCATTACTGTGCTTTTTTTAGTCTGTAAATGTTCTTCTGGGTTCTTCCTGTGGTACTAAATTAGTTGTTGCATCTTGATTTATATCAAAGAAGTGAAGCCTTCCCTAATTTTAGTCTTTCAACATGCAAAATCTGTACAAGAGCCATAAACCCAGAGTGTGACTCATTTATTTAAATATATTTTTGTGTACCCCCAATTAATTGAAAAGAGCTAATTCATAGCTCTTTTTCTGAACACTTAGCCCTTTTTCTGAACACTTCTCATAGCCCTTTTTCTGAACACTTCTCAATCTTTCTTATGAGATGTAAATAAATAGATGTTCCACTTAGCATGGTATTTGGAATATTTTCTTGAATTTTCTGAAATGGAAAATTAACTTACTAAGTAATTGAACTGCAACAATTTATCAGGTGGTAGCCATGTACCCCTAATTCAGATATATTTGAACCCAGGGTGAGAACTTTAAAAAACAAACACTGTAATTCAATGTGTTGTCTTTAATAATAAAGTTAGTACGTGGAGCACTGGAGATACAGAATCTTAAGGCTTAAATTACTTTGAAACCAACAATTAATTAACTGATTTTTATTAAGTCATATGCTGATGGTGAGTCCTTATTTTCCCCTCCATACAAGCAATAACACCAAGACTGATATGACATGTAACTCTTTTTTAATCTATCAGTGAATACATAAAATTTTTGGAAAGGTTTACTTTCCTTCCTCCCTTTTTCAGAGAAATCAGTATGTCAAACATATTGCAGTATGTGGTCTCATGATGCATGATGACATGCTTAAGAGGAAGTAATCTCAATATTTAACTGCCCTTATAAATAGTAAAAGGTAAAAATAGCAAGAGCTCCCACAAAAGATTAAGACTAAATCTGAAATTGTGATTTGGAAACAAAATCCATTGTGACCTCAAAAAAACAAAAGGTACTTGTTACAAGCCTTCTACATACTTTGCATGTTGACAACTGTTTCAGTGAAATGATAAATTAACCATGACAGATAAAAATTTGAGCTTGTCTCTCAGGTCTCCTAGGAAGAGGAGCTTTGCACTGCTTGCTTAGTCTCCTGTATATCACCATGACAACATTTCATTTTAGGTTTCCCTGTTTAGATCCATATTTAGTCTCTGATAGGAATGAGTTAGCTGTTTATTAATTTTTTATTATTTGCTCACAGAACAATCGGGACCTAACAATTAGGTAAATTTGCTTCCTGAAACTAAAGCATTTGCAGAGGTATTAGTTTTTCCCAGTTTTCTAGTTAGAGATCTCTCTTTTTCATCAGTATAAGCAAATAGAAATGGTGAATTTGGAAAGTTCACTGCTTACCTGAAAACAAAATGATAAATCACTCTTAAACTTCATATGTGGTACATCATTGCTCAGATCAGAAGGGACAAAAAAGCAGAAAGCTCTGTTTCTGGACAAAAAGTGTTCCTGGGAAAAGAGGTATTTAGGACTAAATGCTAGAGTGGGGATTCAGGTACAAAATGTAAGCCCTTAAAACAACTTTCTGCCTCTTGCTTTGCCCTGCTCAATATATTCTCTGTAAACATGAACTTCCAGTGGGAACTTTTGGGTATGCCCACAATTACACATCCTGAAAGGGCAAATAGTTGAGAGTCTGAATAACCAGCAAACACCTACATGCATCATTCTTACTCTTCACTCCAGTCTGTCTCAGCAGGGAGCCATTTACCTCACAGAAAATGAAAACAAGAGCTGGAGGCAGTCCCTTCACATGCCAGTTCCCAACATGTGCAGCCAGGGCAAGGGGGCTTCTGCTTTCTCCCCTATTTGGTCCTGGAATTGAAACCCTGAGCTTCCCATCTTATGAAAGAAAGTTTAGGGCAAGAGCTGTGACAGAAAAGCTACCCTACGTTAGGCATTCAGCTTTAGAGAACTGTGGTCTGGGCAGTTGAGCCCCATCTGGGCAGCAGTCCCCATCTCTGGCAGTTTAGCTCCGATTTCCTCCTGTGTTCCTCTTACTTTGTGACTGCCAGTGGAGAAAACCTATGATCACTGTTTTTATGCAGACAGCTGACCATTTCTAGATGCCTAACTTTCCTCAGATGTTATGCATAGGAATAATTTAACTGACCTAAGGGCAGTAGAGCATTTTAAGTATAGCAGTACCAATGCTGTTTCCTCTTCTGGTCCATTCCTACAAATTTGTCCAAAAATAATCAGAAGTAGAGAGCAACAAGAACCCAGGAGATCTAACTTTCATTCTCTTCCTCCAGCTGTTGATCAAATTTATTTCTATCATTTTTACAATAATAGAGTTATTTTCTCTTCTGTGTGAACAAAAAAGATCTACTTGTTACAATCTGAAGCTGATTTTGTTGCTTAGTGATGATAGCTGTCATCGATCATCTGTAGCAGTTACAGGTCAGTCTTCAACCAGATAGAGGAACCTTCTAGAAATTAATATTGAGAGTGGTACTGGCAGCAGCTAAACACAAATTTATTAATGACAAACTACATACTGCAGATGATGTAAGGGATGGATCATACACTACAATTCTATTTTGTCACAGGCTTTTAATTCAAGAATACAAGCCCATACATAATAAATAAAAATATAATGCATTAAGAAGAAATAATGTTCTGCTACAATATTGTGTCTTCTAAACTATGACTTTCATGCTGGATCAAATCCCTTGTGGTCTCATTTAATTGTACATTTAGGTGGTAACACAGATTATTATTTAATTTTGTGGCTATTTCTATGGAAATTCTTGTCTGTGTGTCTGCAAATAAAATACCAATGCAAAAATAATCTCAAATTCTATGCTGTCCTAAGTTTTAAGGTTGCTTTTTTTTTCAGTTTTTCTTATTTTAAAAAATAAATAACATATTTACGGCTTTCATGGATAACCATCAGACCTGTGAGCAGGTAATACACTTTATGCATTTTTTTCAAAGTATCTTCTTTTATTTCTCAGTGTTGTCTACTTTTCTGTCCTGTGCCTCTTATATCTTGGGTCTGTTTTCTTCTGTCATAGGGGATATATGGGGCTCTTTGACCCTAACATATATAACTGAGGGATAGTTATAACAACTTTTAAAGAGTTTTACTAAAATATATTGTTTAGAAGAAGAGTTACTCTATTTTAATTTGCCCATGAGAATGTATGTTTGAAATTAAAGCAAGTTATTTTTTTTCCATAGGAAATGCTTCTTGGGGAAATATTTAAGTAGTTATACCTTAAACTCTTTACCTATGAATACATAAACATTGTATTAATATTTCCAAATATTGGAAGCCAAACTATGAATAGTAGGAAATTCTGAATATTCTTCATCCAGTTATTAATGGAAATAGAATTGCTGAGAAGTACCTTAAATTACTGTCATTCACATAGTAATGTAAATTTGTTTTATAATATCAGGACTTGGATAATGTAAGTTTTTGATTTCATGAGCATTTTCAATGACTAGACACGACTTCACAGAGCAATAGTCAAGAGCGACAATTAAAAGAGAAAAGAAACAACAGTTATCATCTAAAGTCCATGAAGAAACCACAGGTGTTATAGTTCCCTTTGCCATAATGCTTCATGATGTTTTAGAAATTTCTGAATTGGCACTCATCATGTGAGATATGAGAGCAAGGAGTTTCATATTACAATTTCTGTTAATTGTTCTTAATTAACTGAACATTTCAGCAAAACTCTTAAGTCTCAGTCGAAGCAAAACTTTTGTAAAACACAGATCCATTTGGTTTGCTAAGACCACACATATGTATATCTTCCAGCATATAAGGCATTCAGCTTTTGGTCTGCACTGTAGGATAAGCTCTATGAGTTCCTCTCTAGGTTTTAGAATTGAAAGTGAAATTTGATTTGATTTGATTTGATTTGATTTGATGTGAATTGATTCCCTTCTCCCCCACCATTAAAGAAGCCATCATAGGCCATTAAAGAAGCCTTCAGGTTGTCTTATTCTGAGCAGTGCAAAGATTCAGTACATGACAGAGAAACAAAGGTGCATAACACGGGGCTTCCTGCCTTCTTTCCCCAAGCCTAACCACTAATGACTGTTCTTTTTACACTCAATCTCATCTAAAATCAGTAAATTAGTTGTGTACTAAAGAATGTTTCTGTCTGTTTGACAGAAATTCTTCATAAAACTCTTTTCTTCATCAGTAAGGTTTTGATGAAAAGATTAGTCAGATTACTTAGCATGTGCCTAAATCCAGCTCTCCTCTAAAGAGGTGTCAAACAAGTTGGTTTGTTAAACAGATTTCTTTTTAAAACAGCTTTTGTTCCACTTTTATCATAGTTCTTTTTATATAATGTCTATGTAAGTACATTTCTAACCCTGATTGACAAGGAAGAAAATATTTTAAAATAAATTAACACAAATTGTTCTTATAAACCATTCAGAGCTAAATTATTCATTAATGCTATCCTTAGGAAGAAATGTAAACAGTATGTTTTATGATCTTACATCCTTGGAACTTGGTACTCCATTTTCCCCCACATTTTGGCACCTCCCAGTGCTTCTTACATTCATTTCTTTCAGCAAATCTAAAAGAAGTAATTGTGTGGGATGTCTGATTTCAGTAGCACAATAAGCAAATAGAATCTTTCCTAATCAGGAAGGTTTTAAGTCATATAAAATTTATTTGGGGAAGCTAACTAGAGATTAATTCAAATCTGCATAATTATGACTTTTTTTTATTTCAATTTGAAGTATAAACTGCCTTTAAAATGCAGTGTTCTGTATTTAAATCTAGTAAACGGCAGTAGTACTGCAGCATCTACATTTTCTTCAATCTTGTCTTCTCTTGAGCTAACATACTCAAGACTGTAATTATTCTTCTGCTGGGAACAGGTATTTTGTACTTCTCAGAAAGAATAAAACTGTCATCACTAAGAATATATATTCTATTATTACAAGTTATTTTCTTAAGTCTAGTAACACTAAGATGTCCAACAGAACTACAGCTTGGATATGCTGTCTGTTGTACAAATGAATAGGTCAACAAGATCCCCAACTTGTATTGGCACTCATACATACATATACGGAGTATATATCAATCTAATGAATAAAGTGAGATAACTGTGTCCCAATAGTTCTGACAGATAAAACGAAGCTACTGCATTGAAAAAATAAAAATTAAAATTAAAAACTATAACCAAACTTACCCACCTTAAGTCAACTCTGCAGGCATTTACAGGCTTATATGGCCTATGCTGGCAGAAAGTATCAGCTTTGTGCTTAGAGATGATTTCATGATCAAGCTAATGAACACGCCAAATCTGCTTCTACTGGTATCAGAAGTGTTATTATTTCAATGATATCTATTAGTGGTTATTCACAACAGTATTTGTAAAACCATCTTTATTCCTTAAATACAGGTTTATTTTTCTCTTTGAAACAAATGAAAAAAAAAAATCAAAAAGTAGAGAATAGATAATATAGATAATATAGATAATATAGATATATATATACACACATACTGTGTATGCATATGCTGTGTAAAGATGTGGTTCAATATGCTATATTTCTATGAAAGCTATCTCTCTAAAAAGATATATTGCTTTATAGCCATGCTGTATTCAGAAAAAGAGGGAAAAAAAATCATACTTCTTCTTTTTTTAACTATGAGTATGGGTTTCTGTCTTCCCAATCTAATCTCTCTCTTCTTTTAACTGATGATGTCTAAAATGAGATTCAGATGAATATTCCTTTTCTAGCTGGCCTCCTCCTTCCTTTATGAGTAAGACAACTCTTTATAAAGAAAACTACATCTGATGAGACATTGGTCTTGCATTGATTATCAGTATCTGTTTTTTTCCATTCTCTCAGGCATCATCATAGGAAATAACAGTGAAGAATTTTAGTAAGCGTTATCTTTACCTGCTTCCTTTCCAAATTATACCCATTACCTTTATGTTTAACTTTATAATTGAAGTCTATGAACATATATCAAGACAAACTAAGAACTGAATGTAAAAAAGCCTGTAAAATTGTCCAAGAAAACCAGAGAATGGAAATGAGGCTAAGACACAAAGTTGCAGAGATTTATGTGTGGGATAACCTGAAGCTCTGTGAATAGTCCTGTTGACTTCAGAAGGATTACTTATATTCTGTGAAGTTATGCAATCTGCGTAAGTGATTGCAAAATTGAAACCTTAGATAGACTGTAATTTGATTTTGAAAAAGCCTCAGAAAATGAATACGCAGCTATAAATCACATGTCCTTGAAGAGTTATAAATCACTATATATATGTATATATATGTATATATATGTTTGAAACATAATTATTTTTCTAGGTAGCTCAACTGTATACGGACTAATGAATAGAATAAGACTAATTTTAAATTATCACAGATCATTAAATGTTAGGTTTCTGAAGCATGTTGTATAAGTCATGAGGTATGAATCTTTGAAAGCACTCTTTTATTTACTTTCTTGTTACAACTCCAGCTAAGATAAATGAATTACCTGCTTTACACAGAGAAAGGAAGTTTATCAAAAATTAAAGCCAGGTAAAATCAAAGATATATCCTACAAATACACCTAATGATTAGGATAGCATCACTATAAAATGAGTACATTTACCATCACATCATACTGAATATTTAGAAAGGGCATGTACTTTGTTTTAATTAGCATTTTCTTTCATTGGGTTGCTGGGCCAAAACCTCCTGATAAGGGGGAAAAAAAAAATTTTGTAGCCATTGGTCAAACTGCTTGTAACAAATCTTGTTTTAAATCGAAGCTATTTACTCAGAAACCAATCTACTACTGCAGCAGTAATCAATGTGTTTTTCCTTGGAGTAGAACTGTTCCTGTGCTACTGGAGGACTATTGTTAATTGCCTGTAACTAGATGATTGCTGTGCTTTTGAATGTAGCTACTTGGCACTTGCTCATTTGTTGTGTTTAACAGAATGCCTGTCTCCCTAAGGGTTAGACAAGTAATTTTCCTCTACTACTTTCTACAGTCAGCCTCAGCTCCTTAAGGAGGGCAATAGGTTTTAAAAGGTTTACAGTTTTTGTCTCTCCCCTCTGATGTAGAATTGTGCTGAAATTGAATCTTTTTAGTGTGCAGCCACTACAGGAAACTTGAGTTTCAGCAGGAAAAACAGATCACACTTCAAAGGGAGTGCAATGCCTGCTGTAGCAATCGTGTTCAAACTGCAGTGCAAAAGGCAGAATAAAGCAGCACAAAACAATCATGTTTCTGCAAAGGCTGCTTTACACTCTATCCTTGCTATTACACTTTACTACATCCTTGCTGTCACACACATCACCAGCCTCACAAGACACCTTTCAGGAGTAACCTTTCCCAGGTAGGAGTCAGAGTCCTCCTCTCCACCTCACAAGGGGAAAACCAGACTGCTGCTGACTCCTTCAGTTTGGCCTAACACAGGGTGACGCTCTTCATAAAATTCCTGAGGCAGCTCAAAGCTAGATAGTGTCCCTGTACAGCATACTTTAGTAACCTGCAGTTGTAGTAGCTTGAGGCCTGAAAGCAAACTGTTTAATGTGGCACTGTGCCCAGGCTAATCTGTCCTGCCCTTCACGGCACTGTACAGACACAGCTGCACTAGTTTCTGTTCTTTGGGGACTATCTAAGGCTTTTGCACAGTGGTGTGTAAGGATGGCTAATTACTGTATCTCTCTGACTCAAGAGCCTTATAAACTTCACCTGAGACAGAGAGCGCGTATGCACTGATACATAGCTCAGCATGGAGGAAAACACAAACTTGCTATGTTAGAAGGAAAGAACAAATAACTTACCATGGAAACAATTCTGTTTAAGAATCATTTTCCCCTTGTATATGTGAGTATATATATATATGATTATACATGAACATGATGGGTGAGGCAACATCAGAAAAAAAGGCAATTTCTAGTACTTTCCAGGGTGACTTAGAGAATTTTGATTCTTGCTCTGCTTGCCTAGTAGGTTTAGGACAGTTTCATGTATATTCAGATAGATTTTTTTTTAAAGAAAAAGTACAAGCATAGACTTGAATAATTTTATGGGGAAAACAGAACCTAAGAGGGACTCTTTGATAGCAAAAATGATGCAGTGCATTAGTCTGATTTCCTGCACAATGATAGAGAACAGGTAACTAACTACCTGCAGTTATTTTTTCCATTTAATCTCAAAATCATTAATTTAGGAAAAACTTTTGTTTTCCAGCTGTATTTCCATCAGTTTTAATGAGTCACAGCAGCAGGCACATAGAGTATTTTGTACCTAGCAACCCAACATATTAAAAACTGTTCTTCTAGTTCCTATTAAACAGCTGCATCACCTGCAGTACAAAATGATATACAGGCTATAGTAAACCAGTGCAGAATAATTTCCATTTCCATTCATATTGTGAAATACTGAATTACTTGTATGCAAACATTATTATTTTTTTGGTTATTTTTATTAACATTCCCTTCTCTGGACCAGAAGACAACTGAAAGTCTGAAATAACCATGCCAGTCTTGAAAATATCTAACACAAAGGAGTTTCCAGCACAGTTTTGGAAAGAATGACACAGAATATAAATGCCTTTTTATTTTACTTTATTGCAGTTTTAGTGCCTTCTAGAGAGCAATGAAATCATCTTACAGTTGCCTCAAAATAATAAAAAAATGTGTGATTCTCGGTAGACATAGTCAAAATAAATGGAATTGTCACTTTCTCCTATAACCTTTTATTTTTTTAATTGAATTGTATTGTGCTGGAGTGTCACGTCTGCATAACCACAAAAGCCAAAAAAGCAGGCTGCATGTACACTGCTTCACTCAGACAGAAGCTGCACACTGGAAGAGTATGGTGTGAAAGGAACATGAACAAAGCTTTCTCCAACACAGACATTATGAAACAAAACTGCATAACTTAGTTTTCCAAGATTTGATTTCTTGGCATTCCTCAGAACCGAGTGATATTGAAAAAATATAGATGGTCTTAGGATATGCCATTTGTTACTTATTTCAAGTTTCAACATTTCTAGCAACAATCCCACTGTCCTTGTTTAACATTGCTAGTTTCAAGTTGATTAGCAAAGGAAAACTAGCCACAAAATGGATGCCACATAGCTGCGTGAGTTTTCTTGAGTGTGCAATGGTTAAGACAAGGGGGTTGAAGGCCCATGATGACATATTATTCATTCACTGATAAGTGACCCCACTGATGAGATTGCTGTTATTAGCTGTGGCTACATTTGACTGGAGTCCCCATCCTCAAAAGGGAACTACATAGCATGATCTCAGTCTGCCATGTGAATCTCCAGTGGCAGAGGGCAGAAGGCACAAAAGAGGAGGGATCCTGGTCTGAATGGGGACAGATTGGGTTGGTTTGCAATGGCTAACCATAAAGCAAACCCTGTTTGGAGAAAGAGGAGGGAAAAAAAAGAATTGCAAATCATTGGGAAACTGTGTCAAATATATTTACATGTAACCAAGATGTGAGGCTCTGGGATTCCTTGGATAATTTGTCTTCACATCCCTCAAGTTATTTTTTCTTTGCTTTTTGTTTGTTTGTTTGATTGTTTGTTTGTTTTAGGAAGAAAAAAAAATCCCTAGTTTATTTGTAGGCACTAGACTAAAACTCATCCAAAACCAGATCTTCTTCTTATTTCTGTGTGGATTAAGGGAGGAAATGTTTTAATTATCATCCACCAAAAAGAAAAAATAACCTCTGTTTTCATTGGAATGTCAACATTTATGTGTGTAAAACAAAATGTGATATATCCACAGAGAGAGAGAAGGAAGAGGGTTATCAGATCTGTCTTTTACATATATGCACAAACACATACCAGCAACAGCTCTTTTTTCAAATGAGCAATCCAGACACTGTACCAGAGGAAAAAGTATGTTATTAAAGGAAAAATATTCCTATTAACTTGTTATTTTTTCAAGGGTACTTTAACTAATTAAAAATAAATAAATAAATAACCCTCATTATTTTATTTTACTGTTTAACACAAGTAAGGTTTACTGCTAATCTTTCTCTGTTTTGGAATGTGTTTGTTATTGTATTTTGTAATTCTTTGCAGAGCTGATGTATACAGTTGAGCTTGCTGGTGGGCTTGGTGCTATTCTGCTGCTGCTTGTTTGTTTAGTGACTATCTACAAGTGTTACAAGATAGAGATTATGCTCTTCTACAGGAATCATTTTGGAGCCGAAGAACTAGATGGAGGTAAGGCAGCTTTTCAGTATGCTTGTCAGTATGCAGTGTGTGCCTGTCTTTTATTCTCTTTACTAAGTCCCAAGTTCCCCCTCCCCCTTTTTTTTTTTTTTTAATTTTCTTTGCAAAACCCCAGGCGCTTCCTCCCTGCAGCCCGCCGCGGGGCATCCCCCTCACCCCCCGGGGGGTTTTTTTTTTTTTTTTTTTTTTTTTTCTTTTTTTTCCCTTTTTCCTTTCTTTCGTTTTTCCTTTTCTATTTTTTTTTCTTTTTCTTTTTCTTTTTTTTTTTTTTTTTTTTTTTGTAGAAGTTTGCAGCAAAACAAAACCCACGGCCAACACCGGCCGGGGGGCAGGGGTCGTTTCAGTTTAAGATGTGTTAACAACTACAGTTTTTATTTCTCACTGCATTAGGCGCAGACTTTAATACACTTTCCTCATGCAGCACATTAGCAGTAGTGACTGCTTAGCTGATGTACGTGCTACCCTCTGATCTCCAGGCAACACCCATGTCTTCTGGATTCATACTCCCAACACCAAATGAAAACTACCAGCACCTATGCATAAAAGACAGACTGCCTTTCTGACAGTGCCAAAAGGCAGTTTCACTTTTCCATAAGAAAGGAAGCATCTTCCCTGCTTGTGTTCCCCAAATAGGTAGAGGTTGGAGTGAATTTCAATTTACTCCTTGTTTAAACTGATCAGTCTCAGTAAACTGTGCTGAGTGTTTGGGAATGCAAATAGCAGTCTATTTTCTTGACTTCACTTGCTTCATCACTGAGAGAGCAGCTAATGGTCATTGAAGTTGTTCTGTGATTCAAGGACAGCCAGCTTAAACAAAAACTAGTCTGCAATGTACGCATGGCTTGTGTGAAACAAATACATGTATTTTGTTTTCTTCAGTTTTTAAGCAATGAGGAAAAATGTCTTTTCTGCCTCTAGTCCTACTAATCAAAACTACTATTGGACAGCAAATTGGGTTGAGCTGCAGGCTCTGATTAATTGGTTTTGGTTTATTGGGTTAGAGTTCCTGATGTTTTGTGCTATCACTATGTCTTTGGTGACAGAACCTTCCTTTTTTACTGAAATACTGCTGAAAGTTATTTTACAGTTCAAGGTAATAGCCTGTGGACAGAAGCTGCTGTGTGACATATTATAGTAAATACGTACTGATAAACAAGCACTGGCCAAATCTGTAACTGATAACGGAGAAGAGCAGCAGCAAAATTAGAGGTCTTTGTGTAAAGGAAAGAATTACATATTAAGATCACTAGGGAATGACCCACTTCTGCCTCCGATCTAAAAAAATAGGGTCTAAAATAGAAAATTCTCAGAACAACAGTGAGCCTAAGTACACAAAATTTTGTATCCTTCTACCAGATTTACAAAAAGGATGCATATTAATACAGCAGCTCAGTGGGGGAAAAAAATCTGGTTACTTATTTTACAAAGGAGGAAACTGAGGCCCAGTAGGACCATGATTCATGAAGGATTTTGGCAGACACCATTATTTTTCAGGAGCTGAGATCTTTCCTATACCAAAAAGTAACCCCCCAGTTTAAAGGAGTTTAGTTTACTTGCATGTGTGAATTTAATAATAATCATGTTATATGATGAAAAAAATAAGTGATTTAATTAATAATTGTTTAAATAGGTGCAATTTAATGTTTTCTCTCTCATTTTCAGGAATTCTTACTTTTACAGTCATTGTTTATTGTTATCTCAAATCTCTCAAATTAATTTGCAAACTTACTCTAGCAAGTGTTACACACTTGTCTCTCTGTTCTCCCATCTCTAACATCAGTGACCTGGGAACAAAAACATCTTTATCACCCCTTTTAAACAATAAAAAATGAATCCCTCAAGGATAGTATTCTGGGATTCAAAAGGAGGAAAAATAATGTCCATACAGTGTTTTTGTTTTGTTTTGTTTTGTTTTGTTTTGTTTTTCTGAGCACGTTTCATTATTTAATAAGATAAAATATGGATTCTCCTTAGATGATCAATGCAAACACTCATAGGTTGGGTGCTTGGTTGTGTTAATACACCAAGAAAAATAACACTTGCAGATTCTCTGAAAATAATACTATAGCTTCTACTGTATTCAATATACTAGCAACATGGATAAAACCTGTTGTGCCAATGGATTTACTGCAGCTGGACTTTTACTCCGTCTCTCTTATTTAAGCTCTTGCAGAGACAGGAAGACAAAATGCCCCCAGAGAAGACCTGGCTACAGTTTGTGTGGAAATAAATTGCAGATCTACATTCAGGTTCTTTCCTTTGGCTTTGCCTGTTACTGACAGGCTCAAAATGATGAATTCTAAAATCTTCTAACTTAACCTCCTGTAGTGCAACAGCAAAACACCCATGTTCTATTCATAATTTACATTATGTTCTGGCATACTTCAGGATAGAATGTAGATAAGCAAACATCAGAATACCGTAAGTTCTTTTTTGTGTGTTTGTTCACTATATTGTATCCAAAGAGGATTCAAAATGCTTTAAAAGTGAAGTCCAATTAAATTTTTCAGTTGAAAATCTATTTTAAAATGCAATGCTTCATTTCTTCTGTGATCAGAGAACAAGCCCTTCAGGATGTCAAATCTCATCACAATTTCTTCTTCCTTTCCAAACCTTAGACAATAGTTTTTCCTCATACACATTTCTGTGTAGACATAGGTAAATTGTGAGAAATATTTGAAAATGGAGTATTTAACCCTTACAGCTAACATAACATAATTTATTGCTTTCTCTAGGGGTAATGCAGTGTTCACAGATGCTGATTTCTCATTTCTCTAACTTGTAGCTTTGAATTTCACATCTTCTCTCTCATCCCAGGGTATCTATTTTCCTGCTTTTTTATCTCTCTAGCAAACACTTCATCTCAGCTTTGCCTTTATTGTCTCATGGGAATGTACACTGAAGCCTCCCCTTCCCACATTTTCTTTCCTTTCCTACTAAATTAGAACATAATCAAATCAACACAGAATACTGGAGTTTGGTTATTAAACTTCACCTCAAACATCTGACAGATCTCCCTGGGAGCTGGAACAGAGGAGCAAAGAAACTTCTCTGACCCATGGCAAAACATTAGCTTTGTCACCTGCAGCTGTTTGGCATGACCTTGCTTCTCAGGGAGATAGTTCACACAAACCAGTTAGATGGTCAAAAGCTCCCAAGCCTGTTTTAGTGGAGAATTTCAATTCAAGATCTGCGTACAAACAGAATGAAGATAGTAGCTTCAAACAAACATCCACTATTATTCTGAAAACAAAAAGCAAAAACAAAAAAATCAGAAATCACCTCACTGAGATTTTCTGAGGGCTGATCATTGTTAAATACCAGGCAACCATTTTAGGTTGAAGACTCTACCTTTGAAAGTTAATTTTAAAAAACTTTGTCCATAAATTGCACTTTAACTAACACATTATTAATGGAAATGATTTTAAGAAGTGGTGATTTCTTATGTTTTGCTGTACATGGGGCTCTAACATGAGAGTTTTATAACACATTTATCCTCTGAGACGTTTTAGCTGTTACTGTTTCTGTATTTTTATTTTCCAAGGATCTTCTCTGTCACTTTTTCCAGTTTTTAAATTAACTTAATTGATAAACTAACTATTGCATTTAACTGACAAAGAAGAGTAAAAATGCAAGAAAACATTTACAAGTACCTGAAATCAAGACACATGCTGACTTCTTTCTTGATTGCACTCTGGGATCTTAAATCCTTTTTGTATCAGGAGATTAACACTGTATGGAAATCCATTATTTGCCTATACAAAACATGAAATCCAGGCCCCCTAAAATCTATGGAAATATTACTAGGTTTTTACCCAGGACAACCTTCTACTGTGTGGGACAGCCTCTGCTCATCAAATCATGTAAAGTTCAGTCCCCAAACAGGACAGCCATGGTGGACAGACAGTAAGTGTGGAGAAGGGAGTCAGACCAGCAGCACCCTTGATAATGCTGCCTTGAAGTGAACAAGACTCTCCAATTCACAACAGCTATTTTCAACCTCTGCTTGCTGTATCAAAACATGAGAATTCCCAGTGGATGTTCTGATACCTGTATGTTAGCTTTAAAATATATTAAGAATAAATCCAAAAGGATACAGATGATAGGTTGAAAACTACTTCATGTGGTCAGATGGGCAAAATTACTCAAAATCATGAATTTACTTGTATTTATATTCCAGATTCCAATTTCAGAGAAAAAAGCACGTGGCATGGTAATCAGTAGAAACCACCTACAGGCACCAGTCCTTGCCATTTCTTGGGTGCATTAGTAACTGTTTAAATTGATTAAAGTTTTATTCTGAATAAATTAATAAGCAAAGGATGAGTACTATCATAAGAAAGAAGAAAGTCTGCTGTAAGAGGCTGGCATTAAAATAGATAAGAATACATGCATTTAGAAATTAAAAAGAAGACTGAACAAATGTGCTGTGAATGAAGTTCTCCATTAAACTTTCATAAATATTTCTTGTCACAGCTAGGCTGACTGGAAGCCAAGTTTCAAGCTGAAGAACAACAAAACAAACAAACAAACAAAAACATTTAAATTGTAGGCAGCTGACCACTTGGCAACTATAAAGTAAGAGCTTTGTTTGGCAGCTGATATGACAACCTTCAAAATGACCCTCCATAAATTTAGATCCCATCAACTGTTGGACAGGAGCTCTCCATGGTATCTTTCATCTTATTCTTAACCTTCCTTGCAAAGGAAACATGGGAGAATAGAGGGATGAAGGTCTCAGCCTCTGAACATGACAGGGTTGGCACAAGGGAACCAGTTACTCTGGTTTCACTTTCAGTTTTCAACCTCACGCCCCCCTCCCCAACCCCCAACCCCATCCCCTCCCCCCACCCCCACCGCAATTTGCCATTTCTGGAATAAAACAAAGCACTCCTAAAATGATTAAAATGTGTCACCGCTGAACTCTCTAAATGGAAATGTTTCTTGGTCTTCATATATAATACCTGTAGTAGTTGTTTCTGGGCTGTCTGGGTTTCACTTTCTTAAGAGATGAATTTTATTATTTACTGAGAGGAAGCCAATCAATACTCAGATTACGAGACTGACAAAACAATTTGTGTGTTAAAGTCCCTGTTGCAAGTGGGACTCCTAACATAATCATGATTTTCATCCTTACCGTTATTTAGCAGCAAGAGACTTGCAGGTTTCACAGACAGACCTATGGGATTGCCCAAATAATACTTTATTAACTGCACAAGTCAAGACCAGGTAAGACATATTTCTCTGTGGTTTCCTGGATTTCATCACAGTAAACATCTTACACAGCAGAGAAAGACAATGCTTCGAGATTCTTAACACTTCAGTGTGACTTGGCTGCTAACTTTCCAGTATAGCTTTTATCAGTGGCTTAGGCACCTCCCAAAGTACTTCTGTTAATGATTATGCTATGCAGGTACACCTAGCCTGAAATTAATGCTGAAGTTAGTGACTTTGCAATTACAGAATCTTCCCTGGGGACCCATGGAATAAGTTTGCAATAGCAATCTCACCATGGTGTATGCATTCTTATTGGCTATTGGCAAATTGTGGCAATAAGAAATCCTACTCTATGAATATCAATTTGAAATTCTATTAAAGACACCTTTAGAAAAAAAAAATGCAGCTTTCATTTTTCCAAATATTACTGGTTACAAAACAGGGATTTTCATCTTATTTAATTATAATTTTATTGTTGCTGAATTGCTTATGCTAACTCTTTTTGTTTATTTATTTACCTCAGAAAAGCAATTCAAACAATAAAATCTCAATTTATGTCTCTACTGAGTATGGGTTTTTCTAGTTTCCTTGAAACTTACTAATTCAAAGAAAAGATCCTGCTTTTTTCTCTCTCCCTATTTTATAGCATATAAAGCATAATAATAATAAACTACAAAAAAAAAAAAAAAAAAAAAAAAAAAAAAAAAAAAAAAACAGTATTATCACCAAGAACTTCCTTACATTTCAAACTAAAAGGCTGCTATAGATTAGAGTCCAAAAATAAAGCAGAAAGAAAACAGATTTTACCGTCTGAAGACAGGTATCTCATGTTCCTCAGCCAGCAGCTTTATCAAATAGCTCTAAGCTTTGAAGTTTGTTTGTTTGTTTGTTTGTGTTTGTTTGTTTTGTTTTTTTTTTTTGTTGTTTTTTTTTGTTTTTTGTTTGTTTTTTTTTTTAGTCACAGGCCAGACTTCCAAGGTAGGCAAGATGAATGCAGCACGTTTGCACGTGATTTCAAGAATTCTAGATTGAAAGCCTGTTTCCAAGCTGCTTCCCCCTTGAGTTTTGTTTATACCTACAATGACATCCTTAAATTTTTGATTTTGCTCAAATCAAGGCTGTCTCAGCTCCAGTTTTCAAAATAGCCTAACGATTAATTATAAGGACTGTCATTACAGATTAAGAGAACTAAAGAACATGCATAAACTTGAGTATGTATTTTGTGTAAATTACTATCTCTTTTATTGAATTAGGACCGTAACAAGCAGTTATGGTCCTAACTACCTATAGTAGTTATAACTACTTGACACTTTGTTAATTTAAGAAATTTCTTTGGTACAGAAAAAATATATTTTTTCATTTTCAGAGTTTATATGACACTTTATTATTTATTTTCTCATTTTTTAAATAAGAGATAGGCTTTCATAGATAACTAATATGTTATGTTCTGACCGCTTGCTAGGTAGTTAACATTCATTCTTTCATACCTTATTACTAATAATGTTTTTCTCAGTTTTGTGTCAGACCAGAAAATAAATCATACCAACCAAGTATGAATTACCTTCTATCATCATATTTTAATTTTCATTAGTGTTAAAATTCTCAGATTAGTATAAGTACTGTTTGCATTTCAAAAGCAACTTTTGAGATTAATGCTGCACCAATTTTTAATATTAAAAGTAGAATTGCTTCAACAGTAGTATTTAATTATTTAATTTAAACTTCCTTACTAATGAGAATGACTAAGAAATATTAAAGAAGTCCTTTTCATTTAATTACAAATATAAAATCAGAAAAGCAAGAGGAAAAAAATGCCACTAATAATAAATTATTCAGTTTAAATAAGTAATAATCAATCTCATATATATATATTTAAGAAATTTTAGTTGAAATTTGAGAAAAACAAGCAAAATATGGCTTACAGATAGTTTTATTTTTTAATATTTGAAATCATATCAATGTATTATTTTTTATCTTCCTGGAATCATTCAAGGAATGTCAGATGCAGCATTGATAAATTGTCATTTTCATAAAGTTTTGGTTTTTTTTTGTTTTTTTTTTTTTGTTTATGAAAACCACTAAAATTTTGTGTTTCTTTTATTATTTTATGTTCCTTAGGCTCAGTATGACTTAACAAATTGATAGGAAGGGAAAGAAAATAAAATCACACACACACACACAAAAAAAAAAAAAAAAAAAAAAGCCCCAAATACATAGGGCCAAGATGCCCTATGCCTTAGTAGTATTATAAATGTGCCTGCTACAGATAAAGGACATCTTTATTTTTCTTGTTCTATAGTGTGCTGAGAATACTCATGAACCTTTTTAGAACTGATTAGACTTCTGTAACCTTTTTCCAAGTGTTGTGTTTACAAAACCTCTCTCCAATGCACCAATGCCCACTTCAGATAAGGATCTGCACTATCATTAGGTATACTACATTTAATAGGTACTTCACCATGGGAATGCTAGTGTTAGCAGGTTTTTATTTTTATTATCAATAAAAGGTACTCAACATTAAAAAAAAATAAAAATAAAAAGGTAGGTGAGCTTCATAACCAACAGTAATTCGTGTGAGGAAAAGCAAAAGCATTTTGAAAAACTTTTAATGATTTGGGGTTTTTAATCAGCTAAGAATTAGGATTATATTTTTCATTATTCTGAGGGTAACAAACGGTATTGCAGTGTGAATATTAAATGTTTTAAATAATGAAACTTGTACAGATTATGTAATGCCTTGTGTTATAATTTTGAAGAAACTACACTCTCCATGAAATTTTGAAAGCTCACCAATTTGCAACTCTTGCTGAACACAGGATATTTTCAAGGAGGAAAGCCTTCTCCATCAGCCTCCTGCCATTTCTCTGCAGGACTGGGAGAATCCATTCTATCGTTTCTAAGAACCCCACCTAAAACTCTTTGATAAATCAGTACATTGCTCCCAAACTCAAACAATGAGTATGCTGACACATGCTCTGGAAAAGGAGGGGATTCTGCCATCCAGCTCCCATTGATTTATAAAGGGAAGATCTGGGAAAGTCAGAAGAGTCTACTACTATTCCTCATCACAGAGCAGTCCACACATGGTCAGCTCCCTTCAGAGTGCTGGGTATATCTGAATTCACTCCTAATCACTCTGGAAGATTTCAGGGCACGCAGAGTCATTAGCTGACCCTGGTTTCTAGATTTACAATTTCATTAAAATGTTTCAGATCTAGCAACACTATGAAAAATCACATTGTAGATTTCCTTTGATTTTGATCTATTAGTCTGTCTTGTGCTAAAACGTATTATGTGAGATGAAAATCAGACTTTGTCATCTGTTTGAACATAGCTGATAAGCAAAAAAAAAAAAAAAAAAGCACTAGGGAGATACTTTTCTATTTTTAATTTTTCATCCACATATAGTGTTCTTCTGTCCCCTATTAGCAGAAATAGCTGCAATGTTTAAGGTTTAGTAAAACCTCAAAGGCCCAAACTTGTGGCTCCTTGGAGTGTAAAATGCAAATCATTAGAAAACATGTACATGTATAATAAATTTAAGTTAAATCTGTCTGCTTGTCCCTGTAGAAGAGGAACTTTTATCTATCTTTCTGTAGGCACCAGTTTACCATTTTTTCATGTATAACTGTTAAAAAAGCATGCATACAGATAAGTACTCAGATATCTGACAGCGATTTATTTGCCCAAAGATCCCATTTTCATGTGACAAAGTAGATGCATATGGAGCCTGAGTTTTATTTTATGCTAACATTGAGCCTTTAAATGACTGGTTTTGAACACACCCTTGGAATAACAAGCAGGGCTTACAGCTTCATCCCCTAAAAGTTTTTATCACTTCTGCAGGGATAACGTTGAAGAAAGTTACAGGAAATGTGATCATTTCTATGTTTGGATGATTGCTGAAAGAATGGAGAGTGTAAAAGAATTCATGTTTCATTGATGTGTCAGGTGTTTTGGATAAAATCCTGGTCAATGAACTAAATAATGTTTTTATATGTTCTTAATGGAGCTCGTAAATTCACCTTAAATGTTTACCTCTAAGAGAGAGGCAAACAACTTTCTCTGACCTGTGGTTGAGTTTAGCTCCAAGAACATTATTCAATGGCCTTACTTTCAACTCCATACAACAGTTAAAATGCTATGGTGAACTTTGTACTTCCTGGTCTGTTTTGACCAGAGCCTTATAGTACCTGTGGTTATGGGTTGACTGAAACAGTTGTGGACTGAATGTATCATACCTGGAGCACAGATCATGCTCAACCCCATTGTGCTACGCTAATCCAGAGCTTCCACATGCTCTCATGGTTGTTTACAATACACAACTGATTTTATTTTTTATTTTTATATTTTATTTATTTTATTAAATCTTGATGAATTTTGCTGTGCAAGATATGCTTTATGTTTCGTTTCAATCTTTTTGGTTAATGGATACAACAAAGCTTAACAGAAATAAAGGCTGTTGAACTGAAGGGCTCCATCCTACTTGTATACCTGATAGGCAGCAGAAAACAGCTATAATCGCATAACTGGAGAGGATCATTTGTCCATTCACAAGAAATGAAAAGAGGAATCAAACCTCTTCCCATCTACAGCAAAATTGCCATTGTGTGATATTGTATATCATACTCAGATGTGTTCACTGAATTAAAGGACAGCTATTACATAAAACAGCTCTGCAAAGTACCTGGAGGTAATGCAAGAAGAACCTATACTGATATGTTTCTGTAAATGTGTATAATGTGTATATATATATATATATATGGGAAAGTCACTATATATGTGTATATATATATATATATATATATATATATATATATATACACATATATATATATATATATATATATACACACATATATAGTGACTTTCCCATATATATATATATATATATATGGGAAATATATATATATATATATATATATATATATATATATATATATATATTCCCATATATATATATATATATATATATATATATATTCCCATATATATATATATATATATATATATTTCCTGAAATTGTTAAGGAAAGAAATGTGCTTTCAAGTACAAAAGTATATGTAGAAAATTGCTCAAAGTCTCCATGAGACAGGAAAAGGTTTCAGATTAAATGATCAAAATCCTGCATTTGGTAATTAGCAGTTATTTTTCTTCCTAAGTGTGGGAGGAAACAATTAGTGAGTAACTATATTCCAGTTTATTGCTAAAGCACAGGAGCCTGACAGAAACAAATCTTTGAAATGCCATAATAAAACAAATCTTTGATGCGCCATACATAAAGTCAAAGTACAGTGGCAGTCAATCACATTTTCATTCAGAGGATGCTTGGACTGAAGACTTAATTGTTTGCTGATGAGGGGAAATGAGGAAATTCTCATTGTAAAAATAATTTTTTGATGCCACTAAAACTTTCTTTGTTTTGCTTTTCTTTTCTTTGCCTCTTCGCCTTTGTTTTCTAGAACTGAATATTTGTTCCAGTCAGTATATGAACTGATTGTGTACTCAAATCTAGGAACATTTAGTTATCACTATATCACATAAGAGTAATAATATCAACTCTTTTGTGATTTGATTGTGATTAGGAGCAGATCAGGATTTTTCTGATTAGGTTTGTTGTTTTTGTTGTTTATTTTGTTTTTGGTTTTGTTATTTTGTTGTTGTTTGGTTGTTGGTTTTGCTTTTTTTTTTGATTTTTTTTTTGTTGTTGTTGTTTGTTTTGTTATTTTTTGTTCTTTTGGAAAAGGAAGATATGCTGCGACCAAACATTTTCATGTGATAAATATCTGTTCCAGTGAACAATCAAGAAAACACAAAGCTCTGATAGATTTCCTGCATGTTTTCTCAGAGTCTGAGGGCTCCTAGATACATTACTGAAATGAAGGTCTACATGGGAAAGAACCCAAGAGCAAAAGTTTTACAGAACCTCCTGCTTCCTTGTGATGTGGCCAAAAGACTGGCAAGATGTGAGCCCCAGCTGCCAGACTTTCACTCTGCCACAAGATCCACATGGCTGCAGACCCACATCACTCCTTCTCAGTTCATTGACACAGGAAAGAAAAAGGGAGGGGAGGGGAAACGAAGAAATTAAGATCAGAAATATTCTTTGATATGTAGGCATTAGTCCCAGTCATTAAAATTAGAAGTAGGTGGAGCCTTTTAACTGAGTAGAAACACAGTCTAAGAGGTCACCTACTCTGTGTTTAAAAACTTCCCTGGAGATAGGAGATTTTGATAATTTTAAGAGTCCTCAATTTTTTCATTACAACGGGAAAATAATAAATAATGATATTGATATTTGACATCACAGATATGATAGCTTCTGACAGCTCCACAGCTATCTGCATGTTGTAGTCCATAAAATGTTTCAAAGTGTTGAAGTGTTGGCAATGTAACCTCCTGGACCCCCTCAAAAAAAAAAAAAAAAAAAAAAAGGTGTAAGGTATGCTCTGTATTCCAGGCACCTCACTTTTTGAGAACTGTCTGCTCATGCCAGTATGTCATCCCATTAGGTAGCAGGATTATCAAACATAATTTTTCTGTAAACTGAATTTTCCACTTTTCATCAGAGTTAAAAATAACTGACAGATGGGGAGTATAATAGCTCAGCGAAACCACTGTGTGAATGCAGCTAACAGTTTCCCAAACTGGATTCACATCTAGCTGTACTGGAGTTTGAATAAATTCATGATTGCCTGAAACCATCTGTGTACACATACTCTAGATCCTGGTCACTCATAGCTTTTGACACAAATGCTATTAAAACTAGGGAACTAGTGTAGAAAGAAATGTTCCCTGCAATCATGGATAATGCACTTGTAGTAAGTGGGAATGCTGGATCCTCCATGGTATAAAAATATTTCAAATAAAGACATTAATGTGATATTTACATATACAAGAAAATTGTGGCGTAGCGTGAATAATTTTCCTTCCAATTAAGAATGTACAAACCATCTTAACAGACAATGTCCTGAAGCCTTTAAGAGTTTGAACACTGCATTATTTCTTATGATTCATCCCTTTGAGAAATGATACATTCTCATCTTTATTCAAAGATTTCCAGTGAACCAATGCTGCTCTAAAACATGTAATATGTTTATGACCATTACTAATGAGATAAAAGAAAATGGCATTACACATCATCATTTTGTCAGTTGTAGTGATTACCTCATATATTTCCTGACCTTTCTATGTGTTAACATGATTGTTGAGTTAAAACTATTCTAATGCAGTACTGGAATCTGCTCTGTAATCTCCCTGTAGTTCATATTTGATCTATATGGTGTTCTTTCAAGGCATTGTCAGAGGCATTAGGTTCTTGTTTATCATGAAGGATCATGGTTTCACAAGTACTGAAATAATGGAAAAACAAAACCAAAGAAGGTATTTCTTCTCTTTCATTTCTGTTGTTGTTTTGTGGTATTGATTTTATTTTATTTTATTTTATTTTATTTTATTTTATTTTATTTTATTTTATTTTATTTTATTTTATTTTATTTTATTTTATTTTATTTATTTTATTTTATTTTATTTATTTATTGTGAACATAGCAATCCAATAGATAATTTAACATAAAATGAGTGTAAGAGAGAAAATGAATCACACACTTATTATATCAGATTTGAAAGTTTGAAAGAAGTTTGACTATCTTAATTTTGTCATCTGCAAATATTTATGAAAACAGTATGAATTGCTCCTTGAAAGAAGGAGTGGACCATCCAAGATTAGCACCTGTTCTTTAACTTTACTTTGCACCCCTCCTGTATTCAACAGGTTTTTCCAAATAGGGCAACCAGAGTACAAAAAGGTATAAAATCACGAAAGGACTAACTGAGTAAATAACTGAAGTCAACAGTGAATGAATATAATATTTCTTATGACACAGAGTAGAGTATTCAATCAGGTATCTTTTACAAGCAATTGATATTCTCGATAGCCTGTGCATAATGTTGTCAAAAGAGTTAGAAGGATGTTAACATTTCATTACTCTTGCCATTGATTTTTTTCTGCTTTCTTCACAACAAAAGTCAAAACATGACCTCTTATTCCACTGAGTTAGTTCCAGAGCACTTGGCATTATTGACCTCCTAATGAAAATTAATGATGGCTCTTTTGATTCAGTCTTTCAAGTAGGCACACCAAGCACATTTAAGAAACTGGCAAATTTATTCCTCTTACTAAAATGAAATAACATGCTGTTAAATACTAAAATGTACATTAATGTAGCATTTAATTTACATATTTAAGCACACTGAATTCAATAGTTTTGAACTGCATTTTCAGGATCTGATGTTACATAGATCTAAGCTTGCCAATAATCTCAGACCTGAAAAGCCAATGAGTGTTATGACTAAATCTACGCATATTCTTAAAACATTTTGAGCCTTAAATTTGTAGTGAAAATTTGGCAAGAACAATTTTTTTTATGATGCATCAGAGACAATACTTTATGAGCTTACCTGTTTACATGCCTTTCTTTTCCATTTTAAAGCTTGAAAATAATTTGTATTCTTTTCAGTGACTTTTTTCTTCTGTGCTCACAAGCTGCCACCACACAGCCGAGTGAATTTCCTTCATACAGTGCCTTACACAATTAAGCACACAGTGACTTCAATGTATGGGTATGGATTCTTCTTTGCATCCATGTAGTCATAGGATCATAGAATATCCCGAGCTGGAAGGGAGCCATAAGGATCATCAAGTCCAACTCCTGGCACCATAAATATGTAAATAAGGATTAACTCCACTGGGTGAAATATGAAAGGTGAATGGTTTCATAACTGGAGATTGAGTGAAAGCTTGCTATTTTATCTAAACAATTTGCTATTCCTGGGCAATTCTGCCAGGAACAATTCCTCAGCAATTATCTAGGAACAGTGAAAAATCTTATTTTCTTCCTCTATTTCTTTAGACAATAAAGACTATGATGCATATCTATCCTATACCAAAGTGGATCCTGACCAGTGGAATCAAGAAACTGGAGAAGAAGAAAGATTTGCTCTTGAGATCTTACCAGATATGCTTGAAAAGCATTATGGATACAAGCTGTTCATACCAGACAGGGATTTAATTCCCACAGGAAGTAAGACATGTCTTTATGCTTGTGTATTTCCTAAATAGCAAACGAAGTGATTCTATATATGATTTTAGTATCATTTCTATGCTTACTCCTTCAGAATGTCATCTTTCCTCCATCATCCTCGGGAATAATGAAGATAAACCACCAAACATGTTTAATGTGCATTTCCCAGATAAGAGGATTATATTTTAATAATTGTATTATACTTGTTGGAGGTGAGACAGTGCAGAAAGGACATGCATATGTAATGGAAATGAATTTTATTAATAATATTTCACAGATTCTTGGAGAGCCTGCACAGCTAGGGATAAGAAAATAAGTCTTTATTTTCTGTTTCTGAGTGTTTTCCTGGAAAGATATCCATGACTTTAATTCAAAAGTAAATAAATATATAAATAAATATTGATATGCAGGTATTCCAGAAATTAAGACAGGAAGAAAAAAAAAAAAAATGTGTGTACTGAGGCAAGGTTTGAGTAATGATACCAGAAGATACAGCAGAGCAAAGAAGTGAGTTCTGGTAGTGCCCACTGAAGATAAATGTGTAGTGGAGGCACTGGAGTATTCTTGGAGATTGAAAATGAGAATAGATTCCAATTGATTTAAGTATATCTTTTTCCTATATCTTTCATAATTGTATCATTTGAGTATCATTTGAATTTGAGACTGAGTCAACAAAGCACATAGTTTCTGTTCTGTTTCCTACCTGGGTGACTTCTCCTTTTTAAAGAATAAAATGGTGATGAATGCACTTCTTCCAGTTAAGATATAGGTTCAAAATGACAGTTCATGCACATACCCTACCAAACCATAGCACAAAGGAGGATAATTGTTTCACTGAATCACAGAATAGCTAAGGTTGGAAAGGATTTCTGGAGGTCATCTGGTCCAACCCCTGTTCAAACAGGGTCACCCAAACCAGGTTGTCCTGGCAAGCAAACCTGACCTGTCTGAAGGTGATGTTTTTGCAGAGTTCAGTGAATTCTTCTGGGAGCAGGGAGTTTACATCTGTTTTTTCTCCGCGGTCTAGGGGAATGGAGTATTTTCTTGGCTTGATTGTTGAGCAATTGTCTTATTTTGTAGCCTACATTGAAGACGTGGCAAGATGTGTAGACCAAAGCAAACGATTGATTATCGTCATGACTCCGAATTATGTTGTAAGAAGAGGCTGGAGCATCTTTGAACTGGAAACAAGGCTTCGAAACATGTTAGTCACTGGTGAAATCAAAGTGATACTGATCGAATGCAGTGAACTGCGAGGAGTTATGAACTACCAGGAAGTTGAGGCCCTGAAACATACGATCAAGCTCCTCACTGTCATTAAATGGCATGGACCAAAATGCAACAAGTTAAATTCCAAATTCTGGAAACGTTTACAGTATGAAATGCCTTTTAAGAGGACTGAACCCATCACACATGAGCAGGTTTTAGATGTCAGTGAGCAGGGGCCCTTTGGGGAACTGCAGACAGTCTCCGCAATTTCAATGGCTGCTGCCACCTCCACTGCTCTTGCCACTGCCCATCCAGATCTGCGCTCCACCTTTCACAATACATATCACTCACAGATGCGCCAGAAACACTATTATAGAAGCTATGAATATGATGTACCTCCTACTGGCACCCTGCCGCTTACCTCAATAGGTAACCAGCATACCTACTGCAACATCCCTATGACACTTATAAACGGGCAGCGGCCACAGACAAAAACTAACAGGGAGCAGAATCCGGAAGAGGCTCACACAAACAGTGCGATACTGCCCCTCTTGCCACGGGAGACCAGTATATCAAGTGTCATTTGGTGACAGAAATACAAGGGGCTATCCACCCCCTTGAGTAGGAGCTGAGTCTGCAGTCTGGTGCCTGGAACTACATCCTCGACTGCTGCTGTTAAACATGCATTACAATCGATAACATACGAGGAAAAACAGGGTCTTGTACATATGTTTTTTGCAATTTCTTTGTAGCATTGGTCTTCCTGTTTTACCCATGTCTCTTTCCATTTACATTTTCAACTTTGTTTTATATGTCATTGGAATTTGTATATTTACATTTTTTTAAATGAAGAGACTGCTGTATAGATAGGAAACTTTTTTGCTTCATTAGTATAGGTTTAGATTTTTTTTTGTTTGTTTTTAACCTCTCTTGGGAATGCTTGGACAAAGCTCTGTTGGTTTCAGAATCGCCATCCATTTTGTTGGCCTGTCTAGCCTGATTCCTGAATGCCATGCCTGCTGCAGTTCACCTGTTTTGGAGAATATTTGTTCTTAGAAGGACCCCATCCTTCACTGAGAGCTCCGGTTTCATTTCTCCTCTCGTAACATGCACTGCTTCTTCCCTGCCCTTATTATGGTCTCATTTGGGGTACTGCAGTCTGATCATCTAACATGTAACTTGGTAGAAACCTGTCAAACAAGAGAATATACCCAATCTGTATCAGTTGCTTCACAGTAGTCACTACAGAGTGTGTAGAATATAGAGATGGTTTGATTTTTGTTTTCTTGTTTGTTTGCTTTTTGTTGTTGTTATTGTTGTTTTTGTTTTGTTTTAAGAATGAGTTAATTGTACCCCTTTTATAAATATAAAAGCAAACCTTATTTTTAACACTTCCTGGAAAAGTATTAATATGGCTGTGGATTTTATTTTTAAGCATTTGACATTTTCTTTTCCCCTTTCCAAAATCCTGCAAATAAGATCATTTGCAGCCTTCAGGCAAGTAAGACAAATGAGAAAATAGTCACTGAAGTGCAGTGAGTCCTTCTGATATTTACAATGATGATTTCCAAACCAAAGGGGAATAAAAAGGCAGTATCATGTTTGTCACTTTGTTTTAAAGTGTTATTTTCTGAAAAAGTAAGAGCAAAACATTATTTTGCTGTTGATTGCAGAGTCCCCTTGTATCTTAATGTTTTTAAAATGTATTTGCTTTAAAATGGTATATTCTAGATTAAGAAATATTCTTTCATTTGGTTTTAGCTTGTAACAATAAGTAAAACAATTACAACATGATTTCAGTTAAGTACTCAGGCAAAAAAAAAAAAAAAAAAAAAAAAAACAACTGGCAAATATCATTGTTTTCAGAATAAACTTTATTTATACAAAATTATTTAAATCAGACCTGGAAGTATTAAAACACTTTATTCACTTTAATGATTAAATAAATTAGTTTTATTTTTAATGTATGATTCTATCTTTGAGGAGTTGCAAATAATGTGTGTACCATGGCTTCAAGAGAAGAAACAAGCCACTATGTTTACATCTGGACATTTTTAAGACAAATGAAATAAGCATCTTACTTATATTTATGTTTTAAATAATGGAAAAGTCCTTTCTGGTTTGAAAAGCAGCATGGAGCACTGTCATAGTTATATGAGTTATTTAGGCCAAGCTCTCTGGTAGTCTCTGCTAAAAGAAACAGAGGAGCTGGGGCAGAGTACAGTCATGGGTTTGATTGACTCTGGCAGAATTGTAACTGGCATCCTCACAGACAGATCTTATAGTCTATTTCTGCAATTAATTAGCTTTAGGTATTTTATGGTATCTGACTGATACTGGCCAATATAATGGATTTGTGGTGGTTGTTCATCCTAATCATCTGAAGGAGAAAAGCACAGCTTTTTTTATTTTGGTCTTTCTTAATGAGAAGTGATGGGTAGAGAGCAGGTAAACTGCAGTTTGGGGGATGTTTGTGGAAGTAATCCAGAACTGACAGTGTGGGAGGAAGAAGATATGATCCTGTTGCGAAAGTCAAGAAATCTCAGTATCTGCATAACAAGCTGATAGGGCTTTGGGATGTGTGCTGCTTTTGTTTGCTATAAAATGTTCATTTCTCTGACAATTTGCTTAAGTCCTTTTCTACAATCTGTTCTTTATGTTGGTATCTCCCACTGGACATGTGCCAAATGTCCCCAGAATGAAAACAAAGCTGCCAGTCCTGTTAAAAATTTAAGACAGCTTTGCACATTTGGTTATTTTCATAATGTAAAAAAGCTAATATTTGCTCTTATGGACATCTGACAGACATCGATGACACTTTTCTTCATTCAGCTTAATGCCAAATACCCCAGTACCCTCTAAAGCAGTGCATTACTTTTTTTTTTTTTTTTTTTTCTTTTTCTCTGCCTTTTACATGTCCTGGAATGTGGAATAAATGTAGAATGTAACTATCTGACCAGAGTCACATTTAGGCAGCATTAGGTAGGTGTTTCCTTAGCCACATGGAGAGTACTTTTCTGTTCTATTTTATGTAGATTTAAGCACTTTTAATAGCATGATTCAGGGACTGATGGATACCATTTGATATTCATACTACTTTAAAAAAAAAAAAAAATCTTATAATATTTTGTCATAATATTAAACAAAAACCAACCAAACAAACAAAACAAAATAAAATAAAACAAAATAAATGAAAGAGCTATCTATGGCTTTAGAGACATTCCTCCTTAGAATTACTCCTCTGTGAATAGCTTTGTGTGAGAAACAGTGAAGGAAATTCTTGTGTGTTCACATGCTCTATGTTTGACAAAAAATTGTGTTGGAACACAAAATAAAATGAGGGGAAAAGAAACAACAACTCATTGCCCTAGTGCTTAGGCTCCATTTTTTATTGGTAAAGATGTTCCAGTTTTGGCAATGCAGCCTGAAGTGTGCATGCAATAGCCACATGTAAGGTTTAGCCATAAACAAATAGCACTTTATTTTTAAAACTGCACAGTGTGATGGTTGGAAAAACTTACTCTGCCTGGTCAATAACTTCGGGTCTGCATGTGGATTCTATGCACGTGTTACCCAAGTGTGGTGCTTTGTCTTTATAAGGCTCTTTCTGATCAGGGTAATCCTTGATGTAAAACTAAAGGACTGTATTATACAACCTACGGAGAATCAGTGTATAGGTCCTCCTAGCAGTATATGTAGCTGGACATTAATGGAGTTCTGTGTGGAAGGCTGATAATTATTCTGAAGGCAAAGTGCATTGCTGGGTCTGATTCTGTTCACAGTTGCAGAAATATGACTTGAGAATAAATCTAATAAAGCTGAATGAGTCTAAGATGGATTTGTGTGAGAGAAGGAAATTGGAAAAGAAAAGAGAAAAGGATTTCATATTTTCTGGCTGTGACAAACTAAAATCTTGGCCACAAGAAAAGCAGCAGCAAAATATCTTCTGAATTTTAGTAGGGACCCAGTCCTCACCTGGCAGCCAACATCAAACATTTCAAATGTGACCTGGTTCAGAGCTAAGTACAGTTAGCCTTATATGAAAACTAAGATACTTCTATTACTGCACAGCTGAGAAAATCACATGTGTGTTTAATAATGGGTGATAATCACCTTCAAAATAATTAGAAAGCCTGTTATACCTGCCTGATTAAAATTTTCAAAGTTTTAAACAGGCTTCTTTCATTCTTAAATTTAAAAAAAAAAAAAAAAAAAAAAAAAAAGCAAGCTTAAGGAAACTTTAATTAAAATCCAAAAGGGAAAAAAATAGTTTGGTAAAGTACACTAAAAAAAAAATAGAATAAAGGCCAATGGAGAATAAAGGTCATAACACTCACCTGTGTTTTTACTCTTTTTTTTTTTTTTTCCTGTCATGCAATGCTTCGTACTCTGGCTGACCTACGTAAAGAAACTGGCTTTTCTGGGGCCCATCCAGAGAGATCAGAAACACAAATATATCCCATTGTCTAATATACTTCTGAATTTTGTACTTGCCAGTAGTCTAGCACAGAGAGTTACTGGTGCATCTGCTATTGTCATGATATAGAGGATGGCAGAAATCTGTTAGTGCTAAACAACAACAACAAAAAATTATCTCTGTAATAGGCTTAGTTTATTATCCCTAGTAGCTATATCCCTTCACACATGCCTTGTATCTTATTTGCCATCACTAGAACACTTTTTTTTCTAGCCCATTTCTTATATGAGCAAGAGATTAATTTGGCTGTAATCAGAACAATGTAAGCAGTTTCACAGCGATGATTCAGCTTGTATAATAACTACTTTTATTTTCTATCAATTGCAGCTCTTCACCTCCTAAATAATCCACTGACTGAAGGTTGGAGAATGGACATTTGAGACATTGTCTGTCATTTAAGATTCATTAGAGGAGGTTGTTCACTTGCTTTAGCAGCAATACCTAGTTGTCACTTATGATGTCATTTTGCTGGGCTATTTCCCATCAACTCTGGCTACAGCCTCAAAGAAGATGTGCTGGCAGCATCACTTTCCTCCAATTGGCCTTTGATTGATGGTCCAGAACTTGGAGCTGTTGCCCTGGGAAGTAAATCTGATAGAAATGTTTCTGCTATCAAGAGTTTTCCTACACTTTTTTTTTTGTTTGTTTAAATTCTGTTTGGGATCTTTGCTCTGCATTAATAAGATCTGTCAAGAGTCTGCTTAGTTATCTAGTGGTCAGAACAGAAATTACAAAGGCAGGCCTGACACATTGTTTGAAAAATATTTAAATTTTGCAGCTAATCAGATTATTAATAAACTCATTGAGACTTAGAGTTGATGAAAAAAAAAAAAAAGTTTCTCTTTTGTTATTACAACCAGACTCATTCCAAGAGGATTTGTACATGAAAAAGCCAATACCCCAAATAATGTAATTTCAGAAGCATTCAGTAGTGAATATAAATATTTTTATTTTCTAGGATCTAAATGGTATATTAAATAGGCAATCTTTATCTAGTACTGAGTTTGCAGAGAGTACATATACCTCTGCAGTGCCACTAGCATTACATAAACAATTAGAAGTGAAATATGAGAGCTAAGAACTTGATGGAGATATTCTTGATTTTTACTTTTTTTATTCGGACATATCTCTTACCAGTCAAAGCATGACAGAAGGAACACAAAAATTACTCCAGAAATAAAATCAATGTGTTTTTAACCTTCTTTTTCTCCCTTTTCTTGAATTTTAGATGTCTCTCTGCCTTCCTTCCTATCATCCAGGAAAAAAAAAAAAAAAAAGAATACATACCAAACCCATGGTCCCCTGCACAATTTCAGGTGGGTAGGGCAGTTCGACCTGACATGAGAGGCTGAACAGCTCTGCAGACCTAGAGTACCCACACAGGGAGAGGGAGAGCACAGGGTCCTTTGTCTGTCATGCTTAGTTACCCCTATGTCAGGCAGGTGTAGAAGAAACTACAGTCCCAACACATTGCCATTCTTCCCCTGCAATAGAGAAGGTGTCAGTAGACCTTAAGGACAGCAACAGCAAATGTGAGTGACATCAGCAGGGCTAAATCCAGGCCCCTTATGGCAAAACAGCAATAAGAAGAAACAGCTGGCAGCATTACCAATTTGTTCAGTGTGCAAAGTGAAAACCAGCACTGAGCCTAGAAAGAGGTTAATTTAGCTGGTTAGGGTGCAGTCACTAAATGACAATTTGAGGAAACTGCTGTATGGATCAGATAGCACCACAGTGGGATCCCATCCCATCCCATCCCATCCCATCCCATCCCATCCCATCCCATCCCATCCCATCCCATCCCATCCCATCCCATCCCATCCCATCCCATTCCACCCCATCCCATCCCAATTTGTCATGCAGGCTGTGTTAAAAGCACGAGCACACAAAGCTTGGCTGGGATACATGTGAAAAGTCTTTGCAGAGATGGGGAAGTAAATGTCTTTTCTCCTGTGAAGAAATTTGCAAGAGCAAAGACTTGATTTAAATACATAAATATATATATATATTTGTTCTAATTTCACACAACGTTTTTTACATCTTTGTATGGTGTTCATGTGAAGAAATGTCCCAATACTTTCCTGAACTTCTTGTGAAGTGAAAAAAAGTTTTAAAAGGTCATTTATGGGCTTACAATATCCTCAACCATGCATCTGCAGTAAGCTCCAGGTTATGAACACACATCCATAAATAAACAGATAAACAAAAAAATACAATTTTAAAAACAAAGCAAAGTAAAATAGTAACGTAATTGCTAATATCTATTTCAACCAACTTTTAAGGGCTTCTTTTTTCAAAACAGGATGTTTTCTTTTGGAGTTTTGTAGGAAGTTATGTGAGAGACAGTTTTAAATTTTCTTTTCATTGTTTGCATGACAGGTAAATCACAGGAAGATTATAGTTTTGGTTGGTTGGTTGTTGTCGGTTTTTTTGTTTGTTTCTTTTTTTTTTTTTTTTAGAAAGTCACATTATTCACTGTAATTTTAACACACAAATAGTAATGAATTTACAGACTTAGAAGAAATTGTTTGCCAGAGTTAATACTCTCTGGTGAACAGCACACTACAACTCTAATTAAGTTCTTAGGGACATTTCAGTAGACAATTTAAGCAATTCATATTATATGTGCAACTTCAGCATCACATTAGAGGGATGTACATTTGTTTTCTTAAAACCCAGGTAACTTCAAACGGGACAATTACATAAATACAAAGCAGAGGAAAACAGCCACACATCTGTCTCTTCATCTATCTTAGCAAAATTGCTCAGTGACATCAGGCTTTCTTTGAGATCACTAACCTATGGCTGCCTTTGCAAAACACATGAATCTTTGCAAAAATGCAGACATCTGGGGCAATGTTGCTGCAATAAGCACACACAGATACCCACACACTTTATACTTTGCTATACCTACACCTAGCTATTTTAACTTGTAATAATTTAATCATAGAACAATACAACAAAATAAACTAAGTAGCCTTTCCAGAAAAAAATCAGTGAAGTCCCAAACAGATGAATTTGTTCAAAGGACCGTATCCTCCACATGCTGCAAGATGAAAAAGTTTGTAACCAGGCCATTGCTAGGTTGCACTGTAACAGTCAGGTAGCTGGAGGTGACAGAGTGTGAGAAGTGTAGTGAAGATGTTTCCTGGTCATGTCATAATGGTACATGACTAACAACCAACTACTCCTGATGTCTCAGGAGATTACAAACCTCCTTTGCATACAGAACACTAGATACACAAATTTCCCAGGTGCTTCCTTCCCTTCTTGGGTGCTATCTGAAGCCATTTGTATAATCTTGCTGGAGGTAGGAAAAGATCCAAATGACAGTATCTACCTACACTGCCAGAATTCCTGTCATGGTCTATAACAATTAGGTCATTCAGTTCATCTCCAATTTTCTCTTCTGGTTTCTCAATTTACCATTTCATTCTTCATCTCACAAACAAAAGAGATTATGAATAGCATTCAGTGCCACATAGGAAATATCATTACCACATATATATATGTATTTACTGTTAGATATTTTTGCAGAGAGCTAAACAGCAGCACATGAAATGACACTTGCCAACTTGATCTTTATGTAACATTGAAGAAAAATTTCTTGTTCTTTCATCTTGGACATGTTACTTTCTGTGCTTCTTTCAAAATCATGGTAAAGAACAATCTAGAGTATAACAGTTTGGGGACAGACTGAGGAACATGACTATTATCTTCAAAGTTGTTTTAATTCTTTATTGCTCTCCATCCTGTCTTTGTTTTGTTTTGTTTTGTTTTGTTTTGTTATCCATAAGGGAACAGACAGCAGGACTGAGATACCTTTGCACTACATTGGATTACTGTTATCATAGGCACCTTAAAAAGAATGGGGTTCAGCTCTAGAGAACTGGAGCACAGTAGTCATGAACTGGGCTGAAAATATCCTACCTCGTCTTCTCTCACCAGTTCAAAGTGTTGCTGAATTTCCTCTGCTCGCACCTCACTTGGTTCTCCACCACACAGACACTCCTGTAAGGAGGTTTCAAAAGCGAAAATGGTGCTTTCAGGTGCTTCTTTCCAAAATGCTTGGTCTCAGACACAGTGAGTCTGCTGTTATATATACTCACAGAGAGATCCATTTTCTGTGAAAAAAAAAAAAAAAAAAAGTTTCCTTAATAGTTAGTCCTTCTGATTGCCATCTGCTGGCTTGCTAAGGCTCTCCAAAAACTCAAAGAATAAGACAAAATCAGTTATTTCAAAGTTAAGGTGAATCAATAGAAACTTATAGTATTATCACTGATGGTTTTGAATAGCCAACTAGAAAACACATATTTGACTCTTTTTCCAATTCTTTCTACTGTACTTTGCTCTAGATGATCTCCCTTTATAATGTATTCTAAATGTCTTGTAAAGATTTGATCTAAGCTTTTTACTATTAGTAAGCAAGCACAGAAATAGTTTAATACAGCGTCTTGGTTTCATCATGATTTACAGACTCATTGTTTTTATCTTATCCTTGTCCAAAAGCTTTTAATGTTAAAACAGAAAGCTACCCAGAGTTAGGTAGTGGTGTAACAATGAACAGTTAGTAAGTTGAGGACGCTAAACCACAAAGTATTTATCTTAGGTCACATAACAAAGGGAAACTAAATTATCCTCCGAACTTTATATCTAAAATATGCTGATGTCACTTACACCAGTTCAGAGTCACATAAGAATTTTACAAATAAAGCATGGTATTAAATCTGTGTTATTAGCTACTACTGTCATGTGACTATTTATAATGAAATAAACAAAAATACCATCTCATAGGTAAATATTTTATTAACGTATAGAAAATAATTGCACTTTCTTCAGAAGATAAGATAGAAAAAAAGAAAGGAAAAGGAAAGAGAAAGAGAGAAAGAGAGAAAGAGAGAAAGAGAGAAAGAGAGAAAGAGAGAAAGAGAGAAAGAAAGAGAGAAAGAAAGAGAGAAAGAGAGAAAGAGAGAAAGAAAGAGAGAAAGAAAGAGAGAAAGAAAGAGAGAAAGAAAGAGAGAAAGAAAGAGAGAAAGAGAGAAAGAGAGAAAGAGAGAAAGAGAGAAAGAGAGAAAGAAAGAAAGAGAGAAAGAAAGAAAGAAAGAAAGAAAGAAAGAAAGAAAGAAAGAAAGAAAGAAAGAAAGAAAGAAAGAAAGAAAGAAAGAAAGAAAGAAAGAAAGAAAGAAAGAAAGAAAGAAAGAGGAAGGAAGGAAGGAAGGAAGGAAGGAAGGAAGGAAGGAAGGAAGGAAGGAAGGAAGGAAGGAAGGAAGGAAGGAGGGAAGGAAGGAAGGAAGAAAAGAACGAACACCTCTACAGGAAAGAACAAGTGCCTAGTTGTAATAGTAGAGGAAGAAATTTCTTCACTTTCACTTTTACAAGACAGCTACAAATGCAATAAAAGCAAGGAAATAAAAATCTCTGTATAAATTCTTGATTCTATAAACTGCAGCATCTTTTTACTGGTAGAAATTTGTCTAGAAGGTTTAGTCTCTTTAATTTCATTCAGCTCAGGAGAAGTTGGCTGTGCATAAGCACCATGCACAACACAACTCAAGTAGCAACAGACTCTTCTTGAGAGTACACTATCCAAAGCTAATAGCTGGATAAGCATCTCAATCTTCCGAAAGATCTCAGTTGACCTTCAATGATCCTGGGAACAGCAGATACAGTGCTCTGTAGTTCCTGCTGAATACATGCAGGTACATTACAGGTATAAACCTGTCAACTATAAAATGTTTTGCATTGATGCAATGAAATAAGCAAGTGCCATCCAGAGCTCTGAGATCTTTCTTAATTTGCTTTATGGGTGGCAGAAGTCAAAACCAATTCTGTTCAAGTCAGAAGAATCAATACCTTGTCAAATTAGTGTGAAGAAGAGCAGAATCAGGCCCAGAGTTTGCTAACATGGATTTCTGGTTATTCTATAACTTAATTGAAAGTTCAGAATCATTGACTTTTCCAAATGTCCATTATTATTGCCATATAAACCATAGATTAACATATGCATACCTGTCAAGGCTTTTTTTAAGGTTGCCGATATGACTAAAAATTAAAAAACATGACTTTTACTTTATGTACTTTGTGCAGAATCACTGAAGTTAAAATAGAAACACTAAAGTTATGTAGAGATACATCAAACTGTATTTATGCATATTGTATATTAAGATATTTTACCTAAAGAGATTAACATATTTATTTAAAAAAAAAATAATAGATGGCTCATAGCTAAGAGCTATTGTCTTTTTTGTAGTAATACTATACACATTGCTGAGAAGCAAGAGAAACTTGATCAAAGTGTTGTCTAGTTTCAGCATATGTTACTTTAAAAAGAACCACATTTTATCTTACCCTAAACCTTCAGAAAATTCGCCAAGCCTGGTATATAAAACTGAATAGCTTATTTATAACAAGTATAACACATTAAAAGTTTTTGTATTTTCATCCATTTTTATCCTTACAGAAGAAATATATCATTCACTATATATGAATGCTGCACACTTTAGCAATAGAAATATAGTTTTTTGTAACTTTGATTGCACTTGCCTTAACTTTTCCACACATAAATACGGACACCAATAACATACAGAAGGGAAAAAAAGAGGATTAAGTGAATTAAAATCCACAAAATTAGGCAAGTTTGGTACCAGATATATATTTTTCATTAATGAATAATAACACATGAGCATATTCACCAGAACCCTTGTAAAGAGTATATGAGCACATGATGCTATAGGTTTGTTAAAGCACAAGGTGTACTTTGTCTAGATTAAAAACAAAGCAAACAAACAAACAAACAAAAAGAAAACAATAAAACTTTTGGTGTGACTTTGCTTTAGGTTTTTTAAAAAAAGTTGGATGTTTAAAAAGATCTTTATTACTTGCATATGAATATTTTTGTATAATAATATATGAAGAAGGTTTTAAAAGAAGCAAAAAAAAAAAAAAAAAAAAAAAAAAAAAAAACAAAACCTACTTGATTTATGGTGTGCAACTTTTAGAGAAAAATAAACAGGGTATGTGTTTAGTTTGTAAAAAAAAAATGTTCTTTCAAGATTACTCTTTCACTGGTTAAATGCAAGGTTATGACAACTTGAAACACTTTTTTTTTTGTGACTGAAAGAAAAAAATAAAGCAATGTGAATAAGTTGCGTACACAATTTTTTTATTTTTTTTTTAAAGAAATTGTTGCTGATAGCAATATTAGCACAATATAGAAGACTTGGAAGGTTCCAGTTCAGTGATTTGACTTGCAAGACATACTTGGCCAGAGCATATGCATGGAATAAATTTGTTCAGCTCCACTGGATAGAATGGAGCTGCTCCAGCTTACATCAGCTGAGAACCTGACATTAAAGGAATACATTTAATGGCTTAAGTCCCTCCATTAATATTTTCTTTTGTGGTGTTTTCCTCTTGTTCTTCTGTTTTGTTTCTTGTTTATGGTTCATGTATTCTACGTGTATCCTTCTTTTCTTAAAAACATGAAAGGTTATAGATTCGCTCATAGTAAAGCAAGTAGTATAGTCACAACTCTTGGCGGGGGAGATACTCTGTGTGTGTGTGCACGCGTGTGCATGTGCATGTGCAGTTTACTACTGCATTCATTTGTACACCTCTTCAGCTCCACAGGAACCACATGGTACCTGGAGAGTAGAGCAACATGACAGTGAATAGTTTTTTTAGCTTTTTGCATGGTGTGCATGAGCAGAGTGAAAGAATACGTATGATAACAGAACTGTAGTGGAGCAGAAGTAGCTCAGATCACAGCAATGTTATTGTACAAACAAAAGCTAATGATAAAATGTCCAAGAAGGCATTATTGAATTTGATTAATGTTTTTCCTGTTTAATTGTGTTGAATATATCATTTTCCTTCATCAGAAAAAATCCCATCCTTGATTTTCTGGACAGACTATAAGCTCAGTTGTTCTTCTCTCACCTGCAGTGGCATAAATCAGGCATATCATTATCTGGTGTAATGGGTTTATATCCATCACATAAACTGGAATCACTGTCTTTTTGGCTTTTCTATGAAGATCCTCACCTCCTCATCTCTTTGAAAGATATAAGAAACACTGAACTTGTTTCACTCTTTCATTATTTTGTTTCACTTCAGATTTCAAGGGAATTACTCCAGATTTGAAACTCATTGACACAAGAATTTGAAGCATTTCAATAAGAGATAGGCACCAGGTCAAGGCAGTTCTTACAAAGGCTGGTCATATGCCATTCCTAGAGCTTAAGTCTGCAAGAGAGCTAGCCTTCCTCATGCTCCAGAGGCCCAGGCCAAAGACCAGCCAATGTACTTTTAGTTCATGAGTATCTAGTTCATTTTAGTTCATGAGACTTTAAGACATTACAATTGGATCAGTTTACCTTCAGCAACACACAAATACATTTTTAATACAACCACTGTATTTTGCAGCTGGAGTCTGAAGCCTGGAGTCAAGCTGACCTGTATTACAAAATATTGTTTCTACGGTCACCTTTTTGAACTCTGAAGCTGTCTCTTGCATCTACTTCTCATAAAATTTTAATCTTTGCCATGCAAAATATCAGTAAGACCATCTGATTAAATAATCATGGTTTCACTAATATCAACATGATTCATTGGCCTGATATGGTGGCAAGAAATATATTTAGCATTCTGTTTGACATGGTATGAATTATACTTGCTCAACTGTCCGCATGTCATATGCACAGAACTATGGGATCCACTGTAAATTCAAAAATATTTATGTATATTTAGTTACTTTTTTTTTTTTAAAAAAAAAAAAGCTATTAAATTGACATTAATAAAAAAAAAAATCAATAACAAAGGGTTCTATTCTTTACTACATTACTCAGCATTCTTTGCACTTTAAATTACATTAATTTCTGGTATTCCTTCCCAAAATCATGCATGTTTAAACAAGATGAGAAGCCACATAATGCTGCATTCTTCAAGAGAGACAACTGCAGGAAAAAGTAAGTATATACGAGATTGCTTAGAAAGCGCTCAAGTCCTGGTTACAAAAAAAAAAAAAAAAAAAAAAAAAAAAAAAATTAAAAAAAAAAAAGATAAGAAGGAGAAAACAACAATAACAACAACAACAACAACAAAAAGCTTGCTTGAAGACTCCTAACCTGCACCATGCAGAGTGGTAATCTGATCTGAGACCATACATTTCGTGATTGCTGTTTCCTGACAGAAACACAGAATCAGTCCCATTTCCTTTTCTTCTGCTATGGGCTCTCACACAGTCCTCCCCTTCAGCATGCTGTCACTCAAATTCTAGCAATGAAGCTCCTGAGAGGCAGAAATTCTCTCTGCTTTTTCAAGTCTTCTGGACTACCACATTATTATTATAATTAATTTAATTCATTTGCTGATATATGGTGTGCCTGTTGGGCTCTTTAATGAAAACATTGATTAGTTGATAAATTTTCCTTCTTCTTTTCTGAGTATTTATTTCCTTTTTGTGTTTATCCCTCAAAAAAGTTTATTAATTATTATTATTATTGTTATTGTTATTATTGTCATCATCATCATCATCATTATTATTTTCCATGGATATTTAGAATTGGTCATTAATGAAGACATTAAAGTAATTGTATAAAGATTAAAAAATAGACTCAAAAAATTAGAGATCTTTAAACTGCCTTACTTTCCATCTACATTCACTAAAAATTGATATACATGCCACAAAATAAAACAACTATTCTTCTAAGTCATGAATACTGATGGAAATTAGCCAGTTTACATGTATTATGTTCTCTGTACTTTACTGAGGAACATGTACTGAGTAAGGTAATGCTAGGACAGATTCTCTGTCCTTTATGGTTTCTTTATGTCACTCTCATTTCTGTTTTGAGAAATTAGGTGTTGACTATCATCAGAATGTATAATTGGCTATGGTGGAGACAGTTGTCAAAAGCAACATAGCCCAGATATGTGATCTGGGAATATACCATGGCTTCTCTGACAACAATGTTGAATATGCTTTCAGGAACAACCACAAGATGTATTTCTCCAGCAAGTGTCATCCTGCACCCCATAGTAGCATCATATGTACTAGACTAACTGGAAAGAATACAAAATCACTAAAAGAAGGAATTTGCCATGAAAGAAAATGCAAGGAAAGGAGCTATTGTTCCTTAGATGTTTCATATCTCATCCCACATGATAAATTCCTTTTTGACTGTACCTTGCCTTGCTTGGTCCCAGTTTCTGGTCCCAGACAGATGAGAGGAACATAGCTAAGTCACACTATCCGATTTGCTTTGTTCAGTACTAGCTAAACTTTCTCTACAGTCTCTATTGCAATAGGTGACTTGCCTATCAATGCATCATGTTATTTTGCAGTCTTCTGGGGAGATAGCTCTTGCTTTTGATATCCTACTTGTTTTAACACTTCTAAGAGGACATTCTCATTATGGAAAATTAGTGGGAAAGTTAAAGATTCTATGTTTATTTGGGTATACGAACATGAGGATGTGGTAGTATAAAAGCAGAAAGAAGTCTGAAATTGTAAGTAACTGTGAAAAGCTGAATTTCTTTTTTAACGATTGAGGTCACTGAATGTACAACTCTAAGCAGAGAGTTAACTGGTAATTCATGTCATCAAGACTGGCGGGGGGGTGAACAAAGCAACAACAACAAAAAACTTTGATTATAGCTAAATTAAATACAATAAAAATAATAAAAATATAAAAACTTATAAAATTATTTATATAACTTAAATTTGTATTTGCTAAAATAAAATAAATATTTATATGCAATCATCTTGTAAAGGAACTGTTTCAAGCTATTAAACGCATTATGCTTTTTTTGGGGGGGGGGAACTAAATAATTAGCATTTAAAAACTGATTAAATAAATATTTATATAACAGATTAGAAGTGGTTTCAAGGACTTATTACAGGCTCTCTTTGTTGTAAGTAGGATGGAATGACTGATTTAATCTCCTGGGTAAATAATGCATTTTATAACTTTTAATTAAAAATAGGAGAATTAGAAAGTATTTAAAACAAATATTTAAATACTGTGAAGGACTTGATTCAAAAGTGACAAAAGCCATCAGATTTAAAAACCAGAAAACTATTTCATCTTTGACTTCTTTTTTTCTTGCTAAAATAAATGCCATTTGCTAGATGTTCCCTTCAGAACTTGTCCTGTGGGACTGAGAAATGAAGTCTGGCCTTCAAACTTACATGGACCAGTTTATAAAAAAAATTGTAGCCTGATGATGAATTAACTTTAAATAGATGGTTTGTAAGATTTGCATTTTAATATGCTTTATAAAACAGAAGAATCTGGAACATACATGATAATGTTATGGAGCTTTATTTTAATGTAAGCTTTTTCTTGAAAGGTTTTAGTCACAGATCATGAGTTTATGCTATTGTTCATCTACATATGATCTATATATATTCTTGATAATAAAGTATCTACTCAGAAACATCATAAAAGAACTTCTTATTCCTCCCAACATCTATGTTACTTAACAGTAGAAAAGAGAGAGTTTCACCCTCTTCCCAGAGCTATAAATGATTTTACAGTGGGTATGAAATAATTTTTCCACCCTTTGTTAAATTAGAAATCTATTTCTGGGGAAGTATGTTATTTGTTGAGATCCTTGGTGGCTTAAGATACTTTGCAAGTCTTGGGCACTGTAGAAAATATTTTATGAAGTTGTAGAGTAGAAGTGTAAATCTCCTCTATTAGGTATAAAAAGGACAACAAGTTTTACTGACATCTGGATTGAATAGATCTATTTTATTTGCATTTACTAGAAAACTAGAAATCTTACCAGGACCAAGTTGCTCAATGCATTGATGATAGAGTCATGCTATTCAACTTCCTTTTTATATGTCTCCATGACTTTCAGTAGTCTCTTCTAAAAAATATTCCAGAATCCTGCATACTTCTAAAGTAACTCAGTTGTTACTTTTTCCCTATTTCTTAAGCATAGATAATACAAATCCAATTCTTTAGCAAAGAGGTACAGTTATCAACTTGACAAATGTATTAACAGTTCTTACTAATCAACACAGATTTTATGTGCAGTTCTTTAGTCTTCCAGGATGGAAATCTCCAAATTTATTTTTTCTTCACTCTTGGATTTAGTAATTCTATTTACCTACTGTCTTTTCTGTTATCTTTTGGGATAGTCAGCTAGTCACCTTCATTAGTCACATCAAAAAAAAAAAAAAAAAAAAAAAAAAAAAAGCTTAGATTTACATTTAGATTTATTTCAATGTTGTCTTTAACCTTCACTGCATCCTTACTGTGTAGCATAAGCAGGAGCAGAGGTAGACTGTCTTTTCTTTTTTCTTTTCTTTTTCTTTTTCTTTTTCTTTTTCTTTTTCTTTTTCTTTTTCTTTTTCTTTTTCTTTTTTGGTTTGTTTGTTTATATACCTATTATGGTATATACCTGTTATATTACCTGTTACAGTCCACCTGCAAGTCCACCTGCAAGTTATAATTAAAATTGAATTTTACCACTTTAGACTTTACCCGACCAGAAAGATTTCTAAGTTAATTTTACAAGTATGTCTTTTTTTTTTTTTTTCCAATTCCTTAAAGAGATTTTAAGATTTTTTTTTTTAAATTATTATTATTTTTGAGAAAGAGATTTGAGAAAGAGTCTATTGCTTTTCCCAATACTTTTTCCATATACATTTTCACAAGTTTTCGTCACATTGTTCACATTGAAAGTAGCAAATTAAACAGTGACTGAGTGTATCCTTCGGCCCTGGGGCCAACAGGTGCATCGATACTATTAAATTCTTTTGGCATCCAATAGAATTGCTTAATCCAATTTGTCTATTAGGAACAGCCATGCAAACTTGCTCAGGCACCAACTGCAAGAACCCTTGGAGGCCCAGAGCAAAATCATGCCAAAGACCCTTCTAACAATGTGAGAGTGAAATAATAGAACACCACAGGCAATGTTTAATTAAGTAGTGCAGATGAGTCACTACTCATCTCCCCATCTCTTCCTTCAAGTTCACTGAAAATGAGGACAAAAAGTTGTTAAATCTCTCAATCTTATGAATCTTATGAATCCGCGAGTATTTCTTAAATCTTAAAAATTCAGAAAAATATTTTTGGATAATTTTACCATCCTTTTTAGAAAACAATGTCTTGTTTCTTGTCTAATCCTTGTGATTTAAAATAAATAAATAAATAAATAAATAAAGTAAAATAAAATTTGAAAACACTAAATAGTAAGTTTTAGAAACTAAAATATTTTCTTATTTAATAGAAAATGTCTTGCAAATTTGACAAGAGGGTCCTGAATTTCAGTTTTGAACACTTGGAGCTGTAGACTGCTTGTGACTACAGATCTCATACAACTTCAACTTTGCTAAACAGCAACTAAACAGTGCAAACAGTCTTGTAAGACGAGATTTCATATGATTTTAGGCAGTCAAGCTGCATGTGTATTTAGGGTCAGGGCCATGGTATGGCCTGTCCACAGATAGATGACAAGGAATATGGACAACCTAGAAACCTTTGGCATTCTACTTGTTTGTATGAACTGAAATCTTACCATATTAATATTTTAACATATTTTGATCTGAAGGAAAAAAATGTTATAGTACATTAAAAAGTATATAGGAAGTAGCTGCCAATATATTTCAGTTTAGTAGTGCAATTCTATTGATAGGTGTTGTTGTTATTGTTGTTGTTTAATTTATTTACAAATGGAGAAATTAAAAAATCACTCACTACTTACACACAAAAGTTATCATAAATGACATTCTGAGCTCTAATTGTTATTTTCTCTTCATTTTCATATCAGTGAACTTGACTAAGGTCTAAGAAATAAGAAAGGAATTTATTGTACATTTTCATTCCAACCACTGACCTGATTTCACTGTAATCTTCTGCTATGTCCAGAGGAAACTGACCAGGACATTAATCATAACATATTCTTCTCAAGGTTTGCATCATGATCTGATGTGAAATATCAGACAGACGGGTTAATCCTTAATTGAAAGTACACAACAGCAGCAAATTTGGAAACGTGCCTTTCATGGATTTGAAAGAACAGGTAACAAAAAAGAAAGTCAGAAAATAAAGCATGAGATTTATTGTGTGACATCTAAAAAATGATACTCAGCTAAATCACAGAGTGAAACAAAGGCTTATTATTAGTACCAGAATATGAGAAAAGGAGATTTTATAGGTCAGCTAAGCTGGAAACCATTCATACATCTTGCACTTTGTCTTTGAAATAACTGCCAGTGTGTTTTTTGTTGTTCTATCCAACAAGCTTTTTTTGAGAAATGATTTATCCTTCCTGCCAGCCACTGTATAAAAATACCATGTTTCTCCAGTCACACTATTTGATTCTGTTTAAAAGAATTTGAGTATTTTAAGAAAGTTCTTGATCTGGATTAACACACACACACACACACACACACAAAAAAAAAAAGAAATCTGAACAATATAACTACCACTTTGTTGTTATGCTTTTTTCCCTGACGTATTCCTCTGTAGTGTAGCTATTAAGATGCTATTTCATGTAACTGTTATCAGCACAGTAGCTTTCAGGACAAGTTTTGAGGCTAGACCACTCAAAGTATTTGCTTGCAATTATAATTGGATTTGCTGGATTGCTGAATAATTCTCTTATTTCACATATCTCTACCCATGCTTCTACAGAGACTGTCCCCCACCCCAAGCTACTCCTGCATAATCTTGAATTTTCTTTACATGTTCATTAGTATGATCTGAAATGAGAGCATCTGATCATTTGGAAGTTTTCCTGTTTCTTTTGTAAATTGTAATCATGCATATTTACAGAGCAAAATTAAGTCAATTTATAGATGTTCAGTGAATATATCATCAGAATTATGTTGAAAGATTATTATTGTTCTCTAGAAAACACTAGGTCTGCCTATTCTGGTTATTTAGGTTTAATGTTGACCAAATAATCACAGCCAAAGAAATATCAATTAAGTAAAATAATGTTAAATGAATTTTAACTCCTTATCACTTTACTTACAAAATCTGTGCATGGGTCATTCTTCTTTGTTTTGGTTTGCTAAGTGTCTTTCAGTTATCTAATTTCCTACTTAGTTTTATTTCATACCCACTATTTAGAAGTAATTTGTGTGTTCTTTGTAGTTATGTTTATTGTCTTTCCTCACAGAAGGAAGCATGTTTCTTGTTATTAAGTGTACTACTGACATGCAAATGACCACAGTATTCCAATGGAATCAAGAAATCTAAAGTGAATGTACCTAACATGTCCCTGCCACCTGCCACTTTATTAAAATAAATAAAAAGAGGATAAGAAGAAGGCAACACAGAGAGGATTATGGATGAAGTGTCAGGCATTATTTTAAATCTTATCTTCTGCCAACTTAAATAAAATTCTTGAAATGTACTGGGGCAGAGAACAGGCAGGTGGCTCTGAGAAATATTTAAATTAAAAACGTTTCTTTTTTCCTATGAAGCTGTCTCACTGCTGACACATACTCAGAGTAATATCTGTTAAATGTGGTAACAAATATAAGATTTTATCACTTCTGCTGTTCAGAGCTATCTATGACTGACTGTAAGTGGAGGCTTCTCCACAAAAATAACTAATGAAATGCTGCTGGAACTCCAAGGCAATCTGAGGCAATGACCCAATTTACTCATGTCCTCGGGTCACCCAGGTGCCACACCTGACATAAAATGAAGGCAACATGACTATACCACTATAACCGAGGGAATGGGAAAATCAGCAAGGTTGCAAACATGTATATAAGGTTATATTTTGACCTGGAGAACTTTTGCTACAAAGAACGAACAAGGAGGTAGGAGAAGATTGATTTTGATACCTCATGTTGGATTGAGAAAGAAAAACAAAAGTACAAAATTTTTTGCATGCTCTGTCCATCATTGGATCTTTGAGTGCCAGGTTCACTGCCACCTGTCAAAACACAGGCGTACAGCATGTCCTCATGGAGGAATTTTAGACTGTTCAAGAGAAGTTAGTTGCAGAGTGCAAACTGCCAACAGACTGCTCATCTTTAAGGTACTGTTACCTAGTGACATTCATAGCCCTTCCCAAGGGTTTATGCTCTTTGTACTGTGCAGGGAGAAAACCTAGTATTTAAGAAGATGAATCATAGAAAATAGCACACATAGTAATGAACATCTAAGCCAGAGGATACAAAACAATGAGAACAAAAACATATAATAAAGTGTACTTTTAGATATTTCCCTGCAGGCTAGCATAGGTTATCTGTCCCCAACAGAAATGCAGCCCCTGAATTAAGCATCTATGAACACTCCCTCTCAGACTGGTACAAAGTCTGTGAAGTCTTCACACTGATCCTGCTTCTGCCTGGGGCAAGGGGACTGATTTAATCATTATCAGGTACGGATTTTTGAGTCAGGAACTTAAATCCCTTCCATCAAAGCTGTTCCACTTCACATACAGTAAATAAATACTCAATAGGCCAAAGAGAGTGTAGGAAAAATGACTTTGTGACCTATGGATATTGTTTACGAAGAGCATATGTCAATATGTTTATGAATACGCATACCTTTTCCATATAATACCCTATTCCAGTTGCACTTTCCATAATGTTTGCAGGTTTACTTTCTCCAGCCAATTAATTATTATTTTTTCCCAAGTAAAGTTGAACAAGCAAAAACACTGTATCCCAGAATATATCATAACCTACAGTTAGAGCCACTTTGTGTTAACTTAGGGTTCAAATCTCTCACCTTTGCTTCAGCCACATAGGGAAACTGATCCATATCATCTACAGTTTTGCTAACAGAATTTCATAAATATTTGCAGAGTCAATCAGATGTTAAGGAGCTGTATTTTAGCTTAAGATTCTTTAAAGGACTGTTAGTAAGTAAGTGCCCAGCAGATTTTATGTTCTATGGATTTTTGGCCACCAGATCTGCAAACTGCTCTGAAATATAATTTCACAGGCAAGTGAAGTGTGAAGACTGTTGTGTTATTCTTCCAGTGCTGTACTTTGTTTAGCCATGTGAATTTATCAGTGATAAAGATTTCTTTTTTTCCATTTAATTTACTATTTCTTTGTTTTTGTTTTTGTTTTTGTTTTTGTTTTGGATGATTTTTTCCCAATGCTCTTTGTTTTGTTTGCTTTTTATTTCATAGGAAAATATAGACTTTTCCAAAACATGTAAATTGCTAATAGTAATAGCCAATTTTAGCTCCACAAGACAAGATAGCATATACTGCTGGGGTTTTGTTTTGTTTGTTGTTATTTGTTTATTTATTTATTTGTGTTCCATTTTGCTTCTATTTGAAACTTAAGAAGCCTAGATACAATTTCTTCAATGATTTGACATGAGATTACTGCTGTTTTCAGCAGTCCCTCCTGACTTCATTGTAAATCCATGTGATGTGTCTGAATGGGACAAACTGTAAGATTAATATCTAAGAAGAGGTGCTTAAGCATGGAAAGATTTCAGTGTGAAGTGAGGATCATGAAAATCCCTAAGTGAGATTTTTTACCTCTTAACAAGTATCTCTGAGAATTAGTCTCAAACAGAAGTGATTTCTTACTGATGTAATTAAAGGTTTCTTTCTCCCTGAAGTCCCTGTACTTTGCTCATAGTACTTTATTGTGCTGTCCTCTTTAATTTATTTACTGTATAGAAGAAGTAGAGGGCTTTTATAAATTCCTAGCAAATTCATTAATTTACTAATTTTACAGTTGAGAAAAATGTTGTAATTGTTCAAGCATTAAAAGAAAAACTGTGTTGGGACTACCTATCTTTAAAAATGTTTTATGTGCATTAATAAAAAACTTTTCCCTGTTCTCCCCTTGGAAGGCATATGCTTTGACGTATGTGCTTTTTGTCTTTAATGTCTCAGAATCTTGTTAGCTCTTTTCTTTGGACAGAATTCAGGGGAGATGGTTGAAATATTTTTTTCCCTTTCCTGAATTTCCTGAAAGATTAAAGGGCAAAAATACGTCTACTAGGAACAAAGAATTTATAACTATCAGGAATTATCATACAAACAAAGACAAGAACTGATATATTAAAGTAGGTGAAGACGGGTACATAACAATTTATAACTCAGTGTGAGTCAGATACATATTTTAATGTGCTTTTCATTGTTATTAGGTTCAGATACAAGGGAAGATACAACAATCTTAATTTATTAAAGCTAATCACAACAGATGGCATAGACATTAAAAAGGCAATGGTATGGACTATAAGCATAGGTTTCTGATTTAGTAATTGTCTTCAGAAAGAAAAATATATATATATATATATATTATTTACCTTCCTTAGCCTCTTGTTTTATTGAATAGTACTGTACTGAAATTAATGATAACTGATTCCACAAACAGAACTGAAAATCAAGTAAAGTTTACATTCAGACTTAAGTTTCTCATGTTAGGTTTTGCATATCTTTTATGAACAGCCTTGAAAACATACTCTGCCTAAATTCTGTACTATCAAGCAAACTAGGGCCTGACAGCTACGTAGCAAGAGTAAGGCACAATAATTTCAGCCATGTATACACCAAGTTCAACATCCTTCAGCTGGAGCTTTCTAGTACCCACTGGGTGCAGAGTACATGCCATAACTTACAAATAAGATTTGTGTTTATTTATTTATTTATTTATTTTATTATTTTTTTTGTAGCACAGATTTTAAAAGTTCACAAAAAGAAAGATAAAATCCAAAAGAATAATAGAACAGACATTGATCTAAGCAAATGCAGCAGATCGACCTAAAGCATAGTAAACATGAAATGTTTACAATATAGATGATGTACATGTAAACAATGTAAACATGAAACATTATATATAGCCAACTAATTTATTGATCGATGAAGTCAGCAGCAAAATTTCTTCTGAAACATATGTGTACATATATTTCAATGACTATTTTTTCTAGCCTTCATGGTGCACAATCTGTGTCAGTATCTACATTCCCACTGTATCTGATGGTTCTTACTCCATCTGTAATGAATACAAACACACATTCTAGGAGCACACTTAACATTGGATTCTTCCAATAATGACGGACACAGTGAAATTTCACAGGAGACTATACATTTTGAAGGTAATTTAGAAGAGACTATTGTGAGAATTGTGTTAGTTCTTTTTTTCAGATTTATGATTTTTTATATGACATTGATCTGCTCCCCCCTCCCTAGTTCATACCTACTAATATAATATGCTTGTCAGTAAGAAAAAAATCTATTTTGGTAACAGAGAGAGAGTAATTCTCAAACTACTATAAAGTATAATCCAACTCTTCATGTCCATAAGCAGTATAAACACAATCATAAGTTCCTTCTGTGTTCACATGAATGAACAACACATTGCAGTTCTGAAGCATCTTTAATTCTATGTTTCAAAATAATTTGGCAGCAATTGCCAAATTATAGTTTATATGTGACCTAAGTAATAATCAGTACTCCCTGTTAGCTGAACAGCAAATTTCTTGTTTTTAAAGTTTACTTAAAATATATCTTAAAATGTAAATATGTAATTACTTTCATTAATTTAATAATTTGATTATTTGCTTAATTTAATATTCAAAGATTATTAGTTTAACTGTAAATGCATAAAATAACTTTAAGAATTGCAGTTTTTATAGCTACTTAAAACCCATATTAACCTAAAATTCCATAATATTAAATTACCCTAGACATATAGCCTTATCACTTTCTATCAGAATTGATATCTCTTTGCAATAACAACAAGGAACCTCACTTGAGCAATACAGAAAGTGGAATGAACCCAGATTGTCCTTCATATAACTAACATAGCATATCTCTAAAGTAGTTAACTTAAGTGCCAAGCTTATTTGATATCTATTTTGTGTATGTATTCCTTTAAAAAAACAACAGCCTAAACTTTGACATTTGCATATGCTTTATATCCAGAGAGAGGCACCACAGTAAGCATGCCTATTGCTTTTAGTCACCATAATATTCTAGACATGACCCGTACTAGAAAATGTGATATACATTCACTAGAGCATAATGGCACAACTTTGATGAGAACCTAAATTCAGAAATGCAATGAACATCATGATAGACTATTACCATAAACCATGTCACCATCTAGATTAAAATGCTATAGTCTTAATTTGGGAGAAATACAAGGAGAGTTATGAGCAGCCTGGTTACAGGCCACAGCAGAAACACTCAAAGACTTCAGAATGAAAAGTTGTCCTTACTACAATGTTATACAAAGTGTCAAGTTTCTGAAATATCTGCTCTTTATCTGCTTGATTCGATACATTTTTAATGATCTGTTTGTAAATTTCTGAGAGTTTTAACAGAGTAGCTCTTTCCCTGCTTGTCAAATATTTGATGTCCCTATTGTGCTATTTATAATGATAAAAACAATACCAAATACAAAACAGTGAGTCTAATTTGGCACCTTGCTGCATATGCAGCTGTACAAGGATATAATCCCATGGACTAATTTTTTGTTGTTGTTTTTGGGTCTTGCCTACTGTTTCTACATATAGCATTGCTAGCAGATTAGGTGAAATGGAATAACATGGAGTCTGAGATGGAGCAATTTCTCTAGTGTTTGACAGGGTGAGTATTGTTATCTTCATGGTCATATTTTGGGAAACCTGTGAATTACCTTGCAGGCAGAGTATCTACAAGTTTTACCATATTTCTGTATAACTTCAAAAATACTCTTGGGCCACATTCTACAGCAACATATGCTGGTACCTCTCTGGGAATATCTCCATCATATTGTGTTCCTTGGGATGTTTTCCAGCATGTATTTAAAATGGATTTTCCTGTTGTCCTGTGGAACCCCCCAAATGTCCTTTCAGTGATGTCATCCAATAGAGATCTTCATAGTCTTTCATAGAAATACCATGATATTTGTTGCAGCAATGTCTGGTCAGTCAGCAGTTGGAACTCAGATGAATTTATGCTGCATGCCAAGACTGAATGTTCTGAACTGACAGATCTTTTGGGGTGAACATTCCCAACAACAGCGGACGTATACTAGTATCTCTTTTCTTAGCCTCTTTGTAAAACAGTCTATAGATATGTAGATGGCAGAGTACCCCATCTGGGAGGTGGCTTCCAAAGCAATTGGACATTTATGATTCATAAAATGCATGGACTTTACAAAGAATATGTAAAATATCTAAATTAAACAAGTGATACTGAAAACAAATCCTGGTACCACATCACCAATCTTTTTTTCTTTTTTTTTTTTTTCCTAACAAGAAGCTGACTTGCCAAATTCCAAGGGTCCACTACTTGTAAAGTGATGTTGATATCTTTATTAATGAGAAAGCAAATGAAAAATCTTTTAATTTTGATGTTTGATTATGTTTCCTCAGAAAGTATTTTTCCAAAGTTTAAATCTAAAACACCAAAACGTACAGGTTTATTAGTTCTTGAAAACAGTGAATAGTGTTCAGAAGCTCACTATCCACAATGGCAGCTCACATTTTTCTTCTGTGTTAGAGACAAAAATTGGCTGGTTTGTATATTTTTCTGGACATCCTGTAGCACATATAGTTGGCTTTTATTGTCTTACCATTTTAAAATTAAAAAGAGCATGCTCCTGGCTGATATTTACAATGACAGTCTAGAGTCAGTATGTTATCATCTTAGATTTATTTTGATATCTAAAGAAGATCATAGTAAAGCTCAAGTGAACACAATAGGTTATAGAAGAGAAAAGAGAAATTGACATGGGAGGAGAAGCAGGTATGATTTAATAGCTATAAAAATAATATTATTTGCCTCTTTATTGGAGAGTATGGACTGTTCATCATGTCTTCAAAACACAGAAAAATAGAATACACAAAAATCCAGGGGGAGGTGTGGAGGGGACTGTAATAAAACCCACAATTTTATCTACAATTTTAACAAGCAACAATGCTAATATTTCAAATTCCATGATGGGCTATGTCTGGCTACATGACTTGTGAGTCACATGAAATCCTTTAAAATAAATGTACTTGAGGACTGTGAATTGCATTAGCCCAAGCTGCACATTTTAAGTAACTTTCCAGTGGCTTCTGTGAGATTCTGTTACATTTTGATAAAAAACAAGTTTGTGCTCTGGCTGACACAAATTTCCTTCTCATAGTTTTTGTTGCTTATTGCAATACTTTTAAAATACTCTCTAATTTTAAATGATGTATATGTAGTGATTGAAGAAGCATTACCTTCTGATTTTTACTCTCTAAACAGTTTGTAGTTTTATGAAACTGAAACTTGACTTACTCACAAATTAGATTTCTCCTTTTACTCTTCATTTTATCCAAGCCATTAGTTCTCAGAATTAAACATCTATAGCTATCACAAATAGTAAACAATTGCTTCTGTGTATTGATTACATCATAATATGTTACTATTAACTAAATGAGAGCATTTAAATTCATATCCCCAGTGTAATTATTAGGTGGCCTGCTGAACGGTAACATTTCAAAATCTGTTTGTGTGTTCAGGTCTAGCTGGTTGATCACAGGTGTCTTAACTGTTAAGAAAATGCAGTGGCAGTATATTAAATACAAGTTTCTTGCTAAACACAGCTACAGTTTTCATGCTGAGAAAATGTTTTGTTTTTCTGGGGTATAACAAAGTATCATTAGTATCATAGAATCATATAGTCATGATTTAGGTTGGAAAAGACCTTCAAGATCATCAAGTCCAACTACCAGTTCTATCCTGACCTGTAAAACCCCATCATTAAATCATGTCCCTTAGTGCCATGTCCACATGTCTCTTAAATACCTCAGGGGATGATGACTCCACCACTTCCCTGGGTATCCTGTTCCAATACCTGACCACCCTGTCCGTGCAGAAATTCTTCACTAAACCTTCCCTGGTGTGCAAACTGCAGCACTTTTCTTGTCCCTGTTTGCCAGTCTTATTCAAAGTGTTCCTGGTTGGTAGCTCTTCCTAAGGCTTCATTTTGTACAACTGCGGTTGTTACCCAAACCTTGCCAGCTGCTCTCACAAAAGCTGTTGGCTTCCGGTGGAGCTCTCCCACCAGGCTTTCCCTAGCTAAGAACTTCCCTCCTCTCTCTCTCTCTCTTCCCCTTTGCACACCACCTACCACCTCCTCCTCCCCCCACCAATTCACTAGTTCATTGCTGAACTGTCCAGCTCTAGAGTGGTATATCTCACTGTGTCAATGCTGACGTTGGCCTCACTTAACCCTGGGACATTCAGGAAAACATGAATATAGAACAAACCTTCCTTAGCACTTGGATGAGGAGAAGCATTTGGAAATTCAATTAATTTTTTAATTTAAAACAGTGATTTTTTCATTGACATCTTCCATTGTTTGTATTTATTGGTTAACTTATTTATTAATTCATTTTCTCATATTTTATTTTTTTCCTCAGGTCAGATGTCACATACCCAATTCAAATGACATTCTGCTTTTTATATCACACATTTCTTCAGTTGCTACCAGTTTAATGATTTCACCAAAGTTTTGAAATAAATAAATAAATGGTGTTTACTTCTCAACAATTCACAAAGGAACTACGTTTCTGTGGGTGCCTGACAGTTTTGTCCCAGACTGTCATGTTACCATTAGTCCTTTTCCTGTTGATATCCTCTTTGGATTTCCTAACTCTCTGCATCACCAATTTGTTCAATAAAAAGATGACTATAAACTACAGCTGTTTACATAACAAGGACTGTATTTCCAGGTCTGGATGCATTTGGCATCATGCCCTGCAATTAGAAGTGTTAATCTATGTCTCAAAATCTCCCATGATAATCCCAGTGAGCAAAATTTAAAAAGAAGATTAAGGGAATTTGATGTTTATAGGTAAACAGGAAGAGAATCTATTTGTTTCATCTCACTTGCCAGCTGGTGACAGTGAGAGGTAAATTGACTCTTATGTCTCCAAAATTGAAAGTGGGTGAAAATAATGTGGGTTTTTTTATTCTCATTAGTACTTTCCTAAGGCCTATTTTCATTGAGTGTCTGCATTAGTGTTTTACTTGGATCAGAAATACTCTTTCAAAGTGTTCCTCCAGTGTTCTCTATTTATTATGCTCTGGTTCACATCAGAGAGGTGTCTCAGAGCACTCAATTTGAACTCCCTTTTGATACAACTGAACTGAAATATACTTTCCAAGAGCTCACTTAATCTGCCCCAAATGCAAGTGGAAGGTCAGTCCATGGAACCAGGTGAGAGCTAGCCAAAGGCCCACCTGAATGTACGTTCTGTGGGACATGTAGTGCTCAGCACCAGCTGTTTTGTTCCCCAGATCAGCTTGCATTGATATACTGACTGGGGAACATTGTGGTAATCTCTCTTTTGCCTTCTTTGTACTTACAAAAAAAGCTTTTGGTGTTTTTTAGAAATGCAAATGAAATCACCTGCTTTAGCACAAATTTTGGAAAACACCAATGCCAATCATTCTGCACTAATATAAATAAAATTAAATGCAAATGTGTGTTCACAGATTTAGTGAGACTGCACATTGTTCTAATATCTGTTGGAACTGGAATTTTTGAAAGATCAGGATTATAGCTGATATACACACCTGTTATTTTTCACTTAAGTGAACAAAATTAGAAAAATTCATTTGGGGAAGAGCCATTATTACCACTTCTACAGATTGCACTACACCAGTTAAGATTGTTTTACAACCAATTTTTTTTTTAGAAAAACATTTCATGTTTGGTAATATGAGTAGGTTTACCATACAGCAGTAAGAACCTGCTGACATCAACTAAATGGGTACAGTCTTATGGAACCATTTTTGATGCAGAAGTTATAAAAATGTCAGACAAAATGGTTTTATAAACAGAGCTGCCCCCAACAGCCCTTATATCATAGTCTCAAAAGCACTTTTATGCTTGTATCCTTGTAAGACAATACTACTAATAATAAAATACTACTAATAATAAAATACCACTAATAATGGTAGAGAGGCATGAAGTGTGATACAGAAGATTTGGTTGGTACTCCATATTAAAGGTTAAAAAAAAAAAAAATCTCCTGTTGCTTGGATTTTTTTTTTTTTTTTGGGGGGGGGGGGGGGAGGGGAGTGGTTGGAAACTATCCAAATGTCTGAGACAAGCTTAAGTCCTCTTTGAGTTTGCTGTCATGCTAATACTGAAGTAATTGTAACTGAAACACTGTGGTTCAATTGCAACAAACAAGTAATTTCAGGTGAAAGCATACACACTGTCTTCCCTATTCTCTTATTAGTTTAAGTTTGGGAAGCTAAAGTGTATCCAGAGAGTAATTCATCTAAACCTAAGGCAAAAGCTAATGGAGGAAGAGTTAATCCCATTCTGAGGATGCCTATCTCTCTCTTTTAGCTGAAAGGAGAGCATAACTTTTAATATATGCTGAATTGTTAGATGACCACAGCTCTTAGGCCTGGAGAAAAGAAGGTTCCAGGAAGACCTACCTAATAGCTACATTCCAGTATTTAAAAGGGACCTACAAGAAAGTTGGAGAGGAACTTATACAAGGGCATGTAGTAATAGAACAAGGGCCAATGGTTTTCAACTGAAAGAGGGTAGATTTAAATTAAATTTAATTTAAATTAATAAGGAAGAAAATCTTCATGATGACAGTGGTGACAGTGGCAGGAACTACAATGAAGGTGGTGGAATATTTGCCTAGAGAAGCTGTGGATGCCCCCATCCCTGGAAGTGTTCAAGGCCAGATTGGTTGGGGCTTTGAGCAACCTGGTTCAGTGGAAGGTAATCTCTGCCTATGGTGTGGGGGTAGAACTAGATGAATTGAAGAGTCCTTCTAATCCAAACCATTCTGTGCCCCACAATTCACTAAGAAAATTCCAGTTCTCAGTGTCTACTTAAAATGGTTTCATCACAATGGAAAAATTGTCTTACAAATATTTCTGTCAGTGCTATCTTCTTTTTTTCCAGTCCTATTTTTTTCTTCTCTTTTTCATTTATTAGTGATACATTTATATGATATCCCTACATTGACTTGAGGTGGGCATTGGTCAGATTTCTGTGCTTAGTTCAGTACTGTTAACAATTAACCACTGTTTTTTCCTCCCACCGTGGTCCCTGTCATTTATTGCTAAAATGAGACCAAACCTCATTAATTGCTGGTGCTGTTTCATAGTCAGACTGAGACACTTGTAAATGTTAACTTCCACAGAGATCATTTATACACAGATGAGATCAGACTCTCAGAAGACACAGGGTGTTCTGGACCACTAGCAGGACATTAGGTAGCAGTGTTTTTTACAGTACTGTAATCCTCAGTGTATCAGATGGCCTAGATTTCACTACTAATTTCCTTGAAATACTGTACATACTAGTAATAGAATGAAGAGGAAGGCAAATTGAATGTAACTACTGCTGCCTTTGGCACCATACTAAATCTCATTTTCCATCTGGGATGTTCAATATGAGTTAATCCAGTGCTTTATCTGTCATTCACTGTGGATAAGAATTAATGTTTTCTGAGCTAGTTCTGGGTCAAATGTACATCATCAGAAGTGAAAGCATCATCACAGAAGTGAAGGCAAAGGATCCTTAGAGGTCACCCTTGTGATTTTTTTTCTAGTTTTGAAGTAGGGTTTCAGCTAATCAGAGTATTTAAAAGGCATATGCTTTCCCAAAATTTATTTCTGAGTGCCAATGATTTATTTTGATGGAGAGAATTAACAAGTGGTTCATTTTAAAACAATTTACCTTTAAAAATATATATATTTAAAGCCATTTTCAAGTATTTCAGACCTTTTTCCTTTTTACAGGACTCAACAGACTAATTCAGATCCTTCAAGTTCAGTAGAGATACATACTGAATACTTATGCCAATGCAAAATAACATTTCTACAATGTTAGCAATATTTGTTTTATTTATAAAAAGTAAATTTTCCTTTTGAAACAGAGATCGAGAGTAATATTTTATTAGTATACCTGTAATGGATTTTTGAATATCATTTATTTCTCTTGTTGTATTTACTTTCACACAGCAACCCATTAGGAAAGAAGTACTCTTGAAATCCATATGTATAGAAGACGACTCTAAGTATTACACTTTTGTTATTTAGTAAAGAAGTTATACTGCTCTATTATTATTCAAAAAAATAATAATAATAATCTAGTAATCTATTATTCTTAAATAATTTGTGAGTTGTCAGCCTTTGCAATATGCAGGGTTTTTTTCTTCCCTGAGTTCTTCTCCAGAACTCACCAGAAGTTTAAGCTTAACAACAGAAAAATATTTCTGAGCAATCTCTGCTACAGCTGAAATAATAAGTTCTGATGTGCCTCAGGTGCAGAACCAGCCTGTGCCAGCCAGAGCTGTCCAATGCTCTGAATTTCAGAAGACATATTAGCTACCATTCAGTGCTGTTCCTGAGTGGGATAAATGTATTTTTCTATCTTATATTGGAGCTAGGCAACATTCCCAGCATTAAACCAAAGGGGTTTAAGGGTAATCTGAACTTTATAAACTGTAATAGACTAGAATAATGTTTATGCCACCAGGGTATAGGCATTATCATAATTCTTTCATCATATGGACTATCCTTGCCCTATTATTATTTTTTAAAAGGCAGGTACATCTACATTGTTATTCTATCAAGTATCCCACAAACCAAAGATAATTACATCCAGAATTAAAAACAAGCTTGTCTTTTCAGTTTGTTTCTTCTCCAGCCTTCTGGCTTCAGTTCTTCGGTCCTTGACACAGCAATTTCTAATTACAAACTTGACACAGTAGAGCAGCAATTCTTATTAGTCCTTACACTAATTATGAGCTATTTAAGATATCATCCTAGTCCTGGTAATACTGTAAATTCAGTCAATAAACTCAGCCCTACTCTTTCAAATGCCTGACCTAGCACAACTACTACCACACAAATGCAGTGACCTTCCATGGTCACAACACTAACCAAATGACACTGTTGATACTGAATTTTGTCTTAGCTCTGTAGTCCTGGCAGGACCAGTCAGTGAACTACCATGGTCAGACTTGATGTTAATTCTAAAGCAAATTCAGGTGTTAGTATGAAAACATAGTGCTATAATGACCTTGATTAAGCCAAGCAGTAATCATGAATCCATTGTTCACCTTTGTTCAGTACTTTCCAGTCATACTCTTTAGCTGCAGTTATCAGGATCTTAAGACAACATTTGTGTTCTATCTGGTGCTAACTTATCCTCATACAGTCAAGCAATTAAGGTAACTTCAGGTTAAATTCAGACCGTTCTCCTAATGGCTGACATTAACTCTGGCTCAGATGTAGCCCTGTCTTCAGCAAAGTCAACCAACAACCTTTCCTATGACAAAAAATCACTACTCATCTCCCTCCATAGATTTTCACTATTACTTAACCCAGTAAATCTGGCAAAATAACACAATACAACATTTATTCTTCTCTCTAGTACTGAATCCTAATGTCAAAACTTCATTTAATTTAATAGTTTACTAGTTCCATCTAACCCAGACCTAATCACAAAATATTTCTATAAGGACCAGCTCTGTATACTGTATAGAATTCATACGTAATGTTAATTCTTCTACCTCAGCTGCGCTAAACCATGACTACAAGCCTAAACATAGCTTTAGCACAGCAAAACCCTCACCACTCACAGTTCCAGAACCAATTATAAACTGTTTGCTTTTCACAGCTGAACCTGGTCCAGGACCTAGGCTTGATCTTCAGCCTCTGCTATCCTTAGTTCTAATTATGAGTTAAAAACAAACAAAAAACAAAAACTCACCCTATCCTTCATGATAAAAGCCAGCCTTTCTTCCCCTTTCTGGGACAATCCCCAAACACCCCAGGACTAACCTAACTCTGGGGTTGTTCATCTTAGTTAGACAAGAAGCGTTTGCAAGCAGAAGCATGGGATTGTTACAGACCTGACTCCAGCCATGATGAGAAACACGGTAATTCATCCTCCTCTCAAATTCAATGTAAGCTATTTGCCTGTGTCAGCAACAAACTTTATCGATCTTAGTAGGACCAAAAAATACAGCTGGCTGTGCTGTTCTAAATTTTATGGCAGCTCCAACACTGTTAGCAGGTATCTTCTGCCAGCTCCTGGCTTGAAAAAAAAAAAAAAAAACCAACTGTTCAGCCATTTTCAGAGAAGTCAGTCATGGTACTAACGTGGGTGACTTAATGTTAACTCATGAGCTTGTGACACATTTTGTTGTATACTGCCATGGATAGATTAAGACTAGAGTTAGGGGCCAGGAGAGCAATAAGGCACTGGGAGTTTTATTGAGCAGTTCTGTAAGGCTGGGCAGGAGTTTTTCACAGGTGAATGCTTTAAGACACTGTTAGGGATTGATGGGTAGTGGCACTGTAATTTCATTAGGGTTAAGACTGGAAGTAACAGGATTTAAAGAACTAAGTATTTCTATATCATGGCAGACCCACAGAGTCAGGATGTAATTCTTTATTTTCTGAAGATCAGTAATGACTTAATTCTCAAGCAAAGGTTTTAAAATATGATAGTCTCTGAGATTGAGAAAACAGTTTCTCTGGGAGTAAATTTGCTGCTGGACCTGAGAGATTTCAAATCTGATCTGAGGAGTGGCTGAAGGAACTGGGGTTGTTTAGTCTGGAGAAGAGGAGGCTCGGGGGAGACCTTATTGCTCTCTGCAACTACCTGAATGGAAGGTGTGGGGAGCAGGGGTTGGCCTCTTCTTGCAGATAACTAGTGATAGCACTAGAGGGAATGGACTCAAGTTGCACCAGAGAGGTTCAGGTTGGGGTTCAGGTTGGAAATTAAGAGATATGTTTTCTCAGAAAAAGTAGTCAGGCATCAGAATGGGTTGCCAGTGAGGGGGTGGCATCACTGTCCCTGGAAGTGTTTAAGGAAAGATTGGACCTGGTGCATAGGGTCATGGTTTAGTGGGTGATGTTGGTAGTAGGGGGACGGTTGCACCAGGTGATTTTTGGAAGTCTTTTCCAACCTTTATGAAATAGATTTCTGGACTTAGGTGTTTAGAGACAATAGGACTGAAGCTAAGATTAGACCTGGATACAATTTTAAGGCATGGGACAGCATGGGTTAGCCATACAGCTTTGTCAAAAGATTATGAAAGATTGAGAGATAAGAATTAAAGTGAAGGAATTGTAGTCATTTTAGGGACTATCCAGGATATATGGGCACTGACATTTAACCCACTGTTAGTAGTAGGGATGGGGTAAGTATATATATAGAATGGCATTGCATTTGAAGATCTCTTTGCTTCTGAGTGCAGTATGACCTTATGTTGATTGGTTATGGAAAGAAGAGTGATAGCTTACTAGTTGTCCTTCAACAAATCTGTGTTTCCTTGTTTAAAGGCTAGATTTCAAATAAGAGTTAAAATTAGTGTCAAAAGAGTCAGTTCAGCAAATCTGCAGAGATAGAATAAACAGCAGTCATAGCAAGATCAAAGGTATCTTGGCTAGTTTTGTGACTAGTAAGTGTCCTTTGGCCATGACATTTAACTATGGTTAGGTTTGGGGTAGGGGTCCAGCACAGAATAACAAGTAATAGAATTTCAGTTTTATTGTTAGACTCCATAAGACTTCCCAAGCCTAAAATAAGGAACAAGAACCTCTTTAAATTAGTGCTGCATTGTTAAAGGGCTGTGAGGTGTTGTTTGGCATTCAGTAGTGGTCATGCTGGAGCTCAGACTGTGGGGCAGAAAGGGTGAAAGGATCAAAGTAACCCCTGGACTAAAAGGACCAGCAGGTAGCAAGAGTTTCTGCTTTGTTCTGGCATATATGGGACACATTGTGACCTTGCCTGTTTTCACTACATGCTTAACCTGCTTGCCAAAACAAGAAGGAAGAACATTCATATATGTGAAAGACAATTACTGGTTTAACATGTGCAGTGGTTTCTGGGCTACAATTAGATGAGGTTTATATTTTTGGAGGGTTTATGTTAAATGTTTGGAGGTGTTATGCTAAATACTGTAGTTAGGTTTATAGTTTGAATACAGACAAAAGAACAATAATTGATAAACTTTATTATGCAAGGCTGAAGAGAAGTCCCTGGCTGAGAGGAATAAGTAGCTTATTGTTGTCTCTGGACCAGAAACAGACTACTGTCATCAAAGCATATGAGCTGGAATTTTAGAGAATAATGACTAAAGAAATAAGTTAACTGCCTAAATTATCTTATATTCTCATGGCTAAGATGATGAAAACTACAGAAAATCTTAAAGCATCTCTAGTATTTTCTGAGCAATGAATGTGGCTCAGCTTCAGTTTTGAGGTAGAGGACAGGAAAGACTGAACAGCGAGGATAACTGCTGTGGCCAGACAAAAGCTTATATTTAGTAAAAAGAAATATAATGATCTCGGATTTAAATGCAGAGAGGAAAGACCTTTATCCTTTTGATAAAAGCCAAGTAGGAGGCTTTCAAGATTAGGCTGAGCTACACTGGTGTGGCTTGCAATTTGAAGGGTAGTTGTGAGCCATAAAGCATTCCTGGGGTACAGATAAGTGAAGGATCGTATTTGGCATCCAAAATTGGCTTACAGTTCAGGAACTACCCTCCTAAATCTGTAAGGATAGAAGTGTGGGCATTAACAGGGGCTAAAATCATGGCCCATGTTTCTGATTTACATTGGTGTATCTGGACTATGATTTTGGAGCACCATAGATTAAGTCTCAGGCAGAAATCAGCAGTTGATCAGGTACATTAATTTCCAGATCCTCTAAAAATGATTAAACTAGGACATCAACAGGAGCAAATAACAGGGACATGGCAGTACCTCATGGGAGACTGTTGGCTAATTATTGGCTTATGATTCTATGATTCTAATTACATTTAGATGTAATGCATCACATTTAGATGTAATGTGTTTTGCATGAGGCTCAGGTCAAATGCAAGAGAACTCAGTCTCCTGTTGGGAAGTTCAAGAACATAAGGGCTGGCATGAAGTTTTTTGTTGGAAACTGCAAGCAGGTGTGGCACAGTTCTAACAGAATGTAGAGGGATCGATCAAGTTTCTCGATGTTCACATTAAATTCAGAATTAAATTCAGCAGAACCTAAAGTGTGAGGTTTCTTTCCAATGTACCACAGGACAAGAATAAGGGTTTGTGAAAGTATATATTACAGTTAATTAAGGGATGATAATGGTAACTTAGCTTTAGCGTGTATTAAAGTTAGGTTTGGAGCCAGAAGTACCTACATGAATACCATACTGAATTATAATACTAGAATGAGCGTTAGTGTCAACCAGAGCCATTTGAGGGGTAGTTTGGGCAGTTTAGTAGTTTATTATGCCAGTCAATTCAGCAATAGAAATTCATCTTGGGAGAGCAGGGACTAATGACATAGGTTCGTTTCAGGTCATGACAGGGAGAGAACTACTGTTAAGTTGAATACTGCATTGCTATTCCCAGGGTAATCACTTCACTGTAAGAGTGGGTGTGTTTCTGTGTGTGTATGTGTAAATATATATACATATATATATATACTTGCACATATGTCTGCATACACATTGTTTAGTCTTGAGTTAGGAGTGAAATCATGTTAGGTTTCAAGAATAGTTTCAAAATGAAGGAGACAAATAACTGAGTACCTGTAATTCCTTAAATTCCTAAATAAAATAAAATAAAATAAAATAAAGTGTTTTTTAGATTGGCTATGTTATTAATTATGGAACTAGGACTCAAGCCAGAAGCTTTCACAAAACTTGGACTTGTTGCTGTGTTCTGAAAGGTCTGCATATCTCAGACACAAAGAGAATATGTATGCTTTGAAAGCCAAAAAGAGGTCACCTGGCTCTGAAGTTAACTTCTCAGGTCTAGGTCTATAGTGGCCAACCAGAAACATGTATGCAGCTGAAGATACTGTAAAATATAATGCCACCTTTAACCATAGCCAGAGACTTTTGTTCACTGCAGAACAGAACAGCACAATTCAACAAACTAGTGAATGCAACTGGCAGCTTCCATCCTACACTGAACGTTGCATATGCTCCTGAAACTGTTTTCTTTCCTTAATAACACAATCACAGAATTGTAGGGCTTGGAAGGGACCTCAAGAGATCATCAGGTCCAATCCCCCTGCCAACTCAGGTTCCTTAGAGCAAGTTGGACAGAGTTAACACAAATTAATACAGATCTAATGCAAACATTGCGTTTGACCTTAGCTTAAAGCAGTGATAGCCTATAAAACTGTAGCTCTGGGGGACACTTATCTTGAGCAGTATATTCATGGATCCCCATGTCAGTGTCTGAGCCCTCCAGTGTGCTTCTCTACTTAGACAGCACCAGCTCACAGGAGAGATGGGAGCAGAATACAAAGCCCTTGCTACAGAGGCAACCCTAACTAAAAGCATTGTGGAAACTGCATCACATCTTATTTCCTTTTAGTCTACATAAGTCATCCAAGTGGAAATGGATAGAAAGATTTCAATTTGTACGGTAGTACATTCATTGCCTTCTTTCTTTTTTCCCCTCTTTAACAAGTATTAGATGAATATATTCAGAAAAGAGGAGTGTTTAGGTTAATTATTTCACTAACTCATCAGTTTCTCTTTCCAAGATATAAAATATGATGCAGAGTAAAAGACGAGCTTTAAAATAATTAGTCCAGGGCTTTTCCTTTTTTTTTTTTTTTTTTTTTTTTTTACAAAAAATGGGTCAGATAGAAACAAGTAATTAGTTCATTCGTTACATTGTTCTTTCTTGTTAACACATAAAAACAATTACGAAGCATGAAGACATTTTTAGGATAATTATTACACTGATTTCATTTTTCTTGTTCTTTGTATTTAAAAAGAGCATGACATATAAGTTGCTAGAAAAATCAGTTCTAAATGAATTCCATTCTGGTAAATGAGGTCAGACTAATGGTCTTCATGATTGAAGTTTTCTGAAGTAGTGCCAGTTGGCAAATTAGACTTATCTCCCCTACAGAAAAAAAAAAAAAATGTGTTTTGTTTTGTTTTTTTCTTTTAATGTAAATTCAAATCCTTCATTTACTATCAGTTATTTGGAAATGTCACCATGATTTCCTATAAGAATTCAAATACCTTTTTACCTCATTGATCTGTCAGTTCAGTCTAGTGCTCTGGCTCTCAGCAGCCACTGCCCCACTACACTGATGGTGTCCCAAGCTATAAGCATGAGGGAGACATCATTCAGGGAAGGAAATGGCCACATGAAGCACCCAAATCATACCTCTGGTAAGTCTACACTGAAAATCACAGAATTTTTGTCTTTTATTTTTAGGTACACTTTGCTTTTCTGGAAAGCAGACAAAAGCTTTCTGTGAATTGTTCTGTGTTCTTATAGCTCTCATAAGTGGGCTCCTATGAGTGGGCTAAATCCCAGAGGAAGCATACAAGAACAGAAGTGTATTCCAGAGTACCTGGAGTCTGAGTGACAGACACTGGTAAATGGGACTTTGCTGATAAATTTCTGTTTAGTCCTGGTGCATTAACTATTTCAGTTTTGTAGGCTTGTAATCTTCTGAGGAAAAATATTCTCAGAGCTGTTGATCTGACCTAGAGTTTGTTTCATTTGTGTCCCAATGTGGTGTATCATTTAGTTATGAAAAAAAAAAAAAATACAGCCATAAGAATGTAACATTGTTTTTCTTAAACACAGATGACACCAATTTTCTTCTTATTATCATGATTATTTAAATAGAAATAAAAAATAAAAATAGAAATGAAATAGAAATGAAAATGAAAATTAAAATATGGTCTATTTAATCTGATGAAATAAATTTAACAAGGAAGAATCTCTCCAAATAGGAAACATAATTATTTAGCCTCAAAGCTAGCGTAAAAAATATATTAGTGTAAGTGAATTTGAAACAAAAATATCCATAGGATTACAAAAATTTTATGGTAAAAGCTTTTAAAGTGAATTAGTATTATTGACTTCGACACTTCCTTTGAAACTATCTTGCAGTCCAATAAATATATTTGTGTAAAAAAAAAAAAAAATCCTAATTTCTGACTAAAAACCCACTTCCATTAAAGTCAGTGCATAAACTTCCATAGGCCATAAAGAGAAAAGACTATTATTATTTTTTGACTAAGACACACACATGACCACAGGCAGGCAGAGGATCCCTGCTTGTGCAAACAGTGACATGGTGATGTGATTGCCTAAATTTGACATTCCTCTACCCATCTCTTGGAGGTCTTTTCCAACCTTAATGATTCTATGATCTTCACCTCTCTACCCACCTCAAAAGGTAGGCAGCTCCATATATAAAACTGGACCCACACAAACCCAAAACCTCAAACCAGCTTCAAGATGAAGAACCAGTCTTCATCCCAGGTGCATACTTTTTAGAATCTCTTTTAGCAGCCTTGGACAGCTGCTAGTTCCTTGGCTCCTTGTGGCAAGAGTCTCAAGGTATAGCCATGTAATTCAGGGCTATGCTTCCTAAAATATCAACAACCTAAATCCCTTGTGCGAACTCCTTTTTGTTTGTTCATTTTTTTATTTTTGTGTTGTGTCTATTAAGAACTGAAGTTAAGAAATTATTTGGTTTAGTATTTTGGACATAAAATTAAGGAGAAGAAATATTTACAGTACTGTAAATCATATTTTGTGTCATAATTTTGGAACTGTTAAACAAAGTTCATTGCCTTTACCATTTGGTTTGTAACTGTGAAGTGTTAATCAGAAAGGCAGTGCAACTCTGGAAGACTTTTTGTCATGTATAAGCACTTATATCATTAAATGTAGACTTTAATTCTATTTAAGTAAAAGACATTTTGGTAGCAGTTCCCATATATAGTTCAAAAAGAGTCCATCCTCCTCTTTAGTACTTTATGGCATAAGAAAGCTTTTCATGGATAAATTTATCAGCTGAATTTCTGAATTCTACTGTGGAAAAGAACAGGCTTATAACAAAATATTTCTGATCTCAGGGTTAGCTCCTGCTTCTACATTTATCATTAGAAATACAATTTTCCTTTATAAATTTAAAATAAAATATTTTTTTGTTGATACATAATATCAACTGACTATACAGATGAATAAAATTGAACAAATGCTACGAAGAAATAGACATAATTGGATAGTTTAATTAGTTGAATGGGTTAATCTAGAAGAAATTAGAAAAATAAAGACACGACGAAAAAAATTTGTGACTATCTGTCCCCTGATTTGATACTTCTCTAACATACATGATCTCCCTCCCATGTATCATGGGAGGCATGAAATGTTGATAACAAACCCTAATTGGCTTTAAGTTTAGAGAACAGACAAGACATTGGCCTGTGGCTACATGATCAGCAGGGTTACTTGCAGACAAGTAACAGGGACAATCTAGTTCAGAAGTAATAAAGAGATCTTTAGCTCCTGGAAGGGAACAGAACCACTGTGCCTGTCTCACCAAGACAGCTAAGTCTTCTGTGCCATCTCCCTTCCCTGCGGTGGGTGACAGCAAGGTAGTTACACAACTTAGTAATATGAATAAAAGTATGTATATATGTATGAGCATACACTGCTTTTATTTCTTTCAAAATCCTTGCTCTCTGAGTTCTTCAAGAAGAAGAGGAAGAGAAGGAAGAGGAAGAGGAGGAAGAGGGAGAAGAAGGGGAAGAAGAAGGGGGAGAAGGAGGAGAAGAAAGAGAAGGAGGAGGAGAAGAAGAAAGGTTCTCAATCTTTATGACATTTTAGACAAAAAGAGATATTTACACTTTCATTGACATTACACTTTACACTTTCCTGAACATTACACCTTCCTGAACAGTAAAATATTTTCTCAAGACCTATTTTTGCAGAGTAAAGGAAAAGTGATAGAAAAATCTGTCAGAAACATCAAGAAAGAGGAAACAAACAAGCAAACAAACAAACAAGTAAAGACAACCTAATGACTTAGAAAGTCATGGAGAAAATGAAAGCCCTGGGTTTCTTCTAGTGTTCCTGCCAACATCTACACAGGTGGAAGCCTCTCTATATGTCCAAAAATGTTCAGTTCATGAAATCTTTAATGTAAACAAAAAATTCACAGTGTATTCCAAAGAGTTACACAATGGCTTTTGAAACTATGACATCAAGGTAGGTACTTTAATGCTTCTTCAGACAATAAAAATCAAAAATAGAGGGAACTGTTATATTTAATACCTACTTCCTGAGATTTGAATGAATAAAAGTAAATTAAAATGACTGTTCATTTTAGTTCTTAAAAAAAAAAAAAAAAAAAAAAAGAGTCAGAAGAAGAATTATTTTCCATGCATACATTATGCGCATCAAGGAAAATTCTGTTCTGTGTCTAACTCTGATGTTGTAAAAGTGTAAAGAATGAAAGAATATTGATCTATTGTTTCGATCAGTAATTAATGTTTTCCTAGCACCAATGATATTTTCCTTTCTGTCATCCTGCTTTAATTTACAGAACAGAAAAAGAAGTAATTAGGGGGAGAGAAATATAATATATATATATTAAGATTGGAATTCTTTATTTATGAAGGACTGTAATGGTCAAGCCTGTTTAATGTGCTTGTGAAAAAAATATTATGTGACAGATATATATAAGGCAAATACAATATAAAATATAAATATAAATATATATTGAATATAATATATACATTAATTAATTATATATATTAATATATATAAATATATATTGAATATATAATGAATATTTTAAATATAAAATAGCAGATATTGAAAATGAACATTACATGAAACAGAGTGAGTGGTGATAGAAATGGCAAGTTATTAAGAAATAATTAAATATTCTGTTTAGAGTTTCTGTCTTCATAGCATAAAATGCAATCATTAGGAGACAAAGCTAAAAAAAAAAAAAAATGATGTACAAGAAACTTTGAGCTTTATGTGGATAATAATAACATCCATACTGTGTCAGTGAGGAAAAAGTATCAAGTCTTAACCTCTCATCCTTCATGACATAAACTAAAGAGGAAAATCATGCACAGTAATTTCTGTTGCTAAGGAGAATTAAGCAATTAAGCCAACTGAATCCCAAAACAGAAAATAGTCTAGGTCTGCACAAATATTACTTCAAGGAGAGAAGAGGCTTAGGAAGGTGATTCAGCTCAGGTGAAGGGCAACCACTTTGGGAGTGGTGAAGGAGCACTGATTTTTATTCCCTCTGGACACCTGAGCAGCTTCTGGACATACAGTGTGGTACTGGAACACACTTTTCAGCTCCCTTTCACAAAATAAATAAATAAATAAATAATAAAAGTCTTTTTGGAGCATTCCATGGTGAGCCCTTAATGTAAACAGGAGCATGAGGAGTGTAGGTAATTGGGAGGTTCACTTCAGAAGCGATCTCAGCTGAAACGTTGATGTACATTTAACTAGGAATAGAAGGAGCTTCATTCAAATGTTGTTGACCCTTACTAATACCATAAAATCCTGGGAGACATTTTAAGTCTGAAAGTTCCAGCTTCTTTTCCCCGTTATAAGAAATCGCTTCAGGGTGGAAATTTCCTTCCTGTCATTCCTCTTTCTTGCTCGTATAATCTGAATTCATCCCTGAAGACTACAAAAGGTATTATGTCCTCAAGTGCATTATGTGCATAGCAAGATTCTGCTGTGATGCACAGAAAAAGAAAGGACTCAATGTAAGGGCCAGAACAGCCAGTAAGCACTCATTGTTTTGCTTCAGCAGGCAAAAAGAACAAAGCAAGCAGTGTATTCTGCTTGTGTATTTCTGACCCTCACCAAAATTATTATTGACCACACTGAAGCATATATGAGCTATCTTAAAAAGAAGGATTTGGATTTCCCGCTATGGATAAAGCACCCGCTCTGACGTTTTTACAGGAATTAACAAATCTCAGAGCAGTTTCCTGCTAGACTTAATGAATAGCTGTCAGCACAACTGGCACTAATTGATGTGCTTTTGGGTACCCTGGAGAGGAAAGCGCCAAGTGGATAGTAATCTCACACTTCTTTGATTTATAAATCTTCAGAGTCAGACTGACATTTCATTTCTAGGGCAGTACATTGACATTTGTACTTTTGTTTCTGTGCTGTTCCTTATGCTGTGCACATTCAGAGACCATAATGGCTCCATGACAACAATTAGACATTTTCATGAACACCCTATGGAAAGATTTTAACAAAGATGATAGTGTGGACAGGACAGAAACGGAAAATGCTTAAAGTTAAATAATAATAACAATAATCTAAATTACGTGTGACACTTACAACCTGGACATTATCAATTATCTGACTATTGTGCTACTTTAAATAAATCTTGAGATCATGAATTCTGCCCTGAAAAAATCAGGTCTCACGAGGTCCCTGTCTTGTAAAGCTTTACCATGGTCAGAAATACCTTGAGAGTGAGATTTAAGTGCAAACTACTTGTATGACATTTTTCATAGGAATAATTTATGTTAAGGCCTCTGCCCAAATTTCCTGTGTGTATATGCCTTTTGAACATTAGCATCATTATTCTGCCCGAAACAGGTAACCATAGCGGGAATACATAAATTGTAGATGAGACATTAGATCATTCTGTGTAACTTTATTACTTTGCTTAGGTTAAAATGTTAATGACAATGTTCTTGAATTTGAAAGAAAGTGACCCAAATGAACACTTAGACTCTGTTCACAGAGTTGATGCCAAAGGCCGCAGTATCCTCAGACATTCTCTCGGCTAGTCCAGCATGAGTTTCCAAGTAGCAGAAAGTGATTCATTTTTAGTATTGTAATGGGCTCTTCATTTACTCTTATGGATTTTGGCCAAAGTCTGTAAGTAACAAATTAAAGAATACATATAGTTGTATCAGTAACAGTAGAGTTATCTATATATTACTATATGCTTCCTGTTTATTATCTGACTATTGGGACAAAATGCAATCTTTAAAAATATGCAAACTTGAAAAGAAATCAAACTGTCCTATTAAAATTTATCCCTTTGAAGAAGAAAAGTTAAATGCAAGTGAAATATGTGAATATAGTTGAATCAAAAGAAAATGAAATGTAATTATCTTAAACAAGGGTTTTGTGGTGGCTGGATTAATCAGTTGTCATATTAACACCTGTTAATAAGCCTTACGGAGTCTTCTCACCTAAGAGAGAAGTTACAGAAGGTTGGTGAAACCAAATGTTAAAAGAATAGCATTGTATTTCATGGCAGAAATCAGACAGGATTAAAAAGCACTAGAACTAATCACATGAATGAGGGTGTGTGAATTTATGTATTTATTGCTTGCAGGAAGTCCAGGGGAAAACGAGGTAGAGTCTAAGTGTATACTTTAAAAGATATATTAACATTTTATATATATATACACACATATATATACATGTACATAATATATACATATAATATGGAAAAGAAAAAAAAAAAAAAAAAAACAAAAAACATTTTAAGGGGATGTAAGAGTTGGTCAACATTCTCTAGTGTTGCTCATCTGCAAAGGCACCCTACCAGTGATTTCCTAGCAACAGCCATGCCCAATAAGGCATTAATTACCTGCAATTCTGTACAATTCATCAGATTAGATGAAGTAATACTTGAAGAAGATGCTCTGGAGAATCAAATCCACTGTCTTTTGTTTCTTTGTATAAGTAACACTGGCCTTGTTTCATAACTAGCTATTTATTGTCATGGAGCCACAACCCAGAGGACAGGCAAAGGTGGCATCTTACTTCTCTGCCTTCAGCCTGCCCTGGGTACCACCTGGGCTCGCCCCACTCCTTTTTTAGCAGCCATGGAAAGTACACCCTTTTTCAAAGACAGGGTGCCTTCAGGAGATTAAAGTTGGTGAAATTCAAGGCTCTTCTATAGCCAAATTTTCACTGGGTCATGTTTCATTTTCATTCCTGCATAATGCATGAAATGGCATACAGGAAAGCAAGATATAACAAAAGCAGAAGCTATAAATAAACATGAAAACTTACCCACATATTTTCTTAAAGAAAATCAGATAATGGAATCAGCCTCTCTGACAGAAAATGGATTCTTGTCTTTTCAAGCACTAGTCATGAATATTTTCACAACAATACTCCAAATGTTTTAGTACCTACAGATACCATGTTTGGAGTACTAAAGAGATATTCTTGCTCAGAGAAATTTAGAGGAGAGAAAAATCAGTTCTCTGAATGCTACTACCAACTGCAACATTATCTGATGAAAAACAAATGGCTTAAAGATTTCAATTCTCTTTTAAATTTTATCCAGTTCCAAGTGGATCAGGCCCTATCAATTCATCAGTTAATTTCTTGCATTCTGCTTGCATGAAGCAATGAAGTCAAAAGCCTTTTTAGTCATAATGAGCATTGAATTAGGTTCCCTATTCAGTTTATATGTTTTGGCAGCATACATTGATATTTGGATTTAAATATTTCTACAAACATTCTTAACTGTTCTACTTAATTTATGACATGTATATATACACATCTAACAAAAAATATTCCGCCCCATGATTTTAGAGAATTTTGGCCTGATGATGACTCTTTAATTGCAGCAGCAGTAAAATTCTAAGTCATTAAGGTTTATTTGAGCTGAGCAGATCCTGAGTTACGTAGAATAATGGTTCATTAATGAAAAGCTTTCTAGGAGAGAAGCTGTCTCTAAAGCATAATGAGCTTTCCAAATGAACTTGGAATAGTTAGAATCACCTTTGATCTTGTTTAGTGTACTAAAATGAGGATTGACTATATCAAGTCTGCAAGCTAAATCCATGGCAAAAGAAATTGAATAAAATGGATTATTTCCTGTGTGAGGTCATTTGATAGATTTAGTTCTAAATGCTCTCTCTCAGAAATTGTAGATCCTGAAAGCTGGAGAACAGACAAGAAGAAAGATGTGAATAAGTTTGGCTTGTTAAACCTATCAGCAGCTGAGACAAAGTTAGGAGAGGAACAATGCCTCTGAGACAAAGTTAGGAGAGGAACAATGAGGCAAGCAAGGTAGTTGTTAATGTTTTAAAGAGGCTGCAGTTTGGTTTAACTGCAGTTAAAAGGCCAAAAACAGCAATCATGTTACACAAAATTCCAGCTCTGCTCTCCCAGGGTTGTTGGGCACTCATAGAATGAACATTTGTTTTTAGGAATTTTCTTTCATGTAGTCAAAAAACATTTTAGATGAAGAGATGAAGTTTTTGACCAGTTACGTATGTATATATGTGACGTAGGTTGCTCTTCTAGTTCCCTGTTTTTGGTTTTGTTTTGTGTTTTTTTGGTTTTTTGTTTGTTTGTTTTAAGTCACTTTCTCATGTACACTGGAAAGCATTTTACATTTACTTTAGAAGACTTTTTCTTTTACCAAATTACTTTGCAAGTGGTTTGATGTGCCTGATTATTTTTTGGTGAAATCATATATTTTTTTGTTGTTCTTTCATTATGCCTTACATCTGGTGATTGAACAAGTCTGAAATGTTGAAAACTAGCTGCTGTTTTACCATGCAGCAACTGTATAATTAAAAAGTCCAAATATATATAGTCTCTAACATGCATTGAGTGGGGAGTGGGGTGGGGAAGGGGAGGGAAATTTTATGTAAATGTTCTGTCAACATATGTGCTTACAGACATTTAGTCTGAAAGCGCTATACTGAAAATTTTAGTAGATTCAATAATTCAGAATTGATCTTAAATTTTATTTCATTACAACATTCTCTAGAAATTCTGGATGTTTAAATTCAAACTCAATAAAAATGATCATTTTCAAGAAGGCAATATAATTCAGGGCTACAGAGGGCAAAAAAAAATATGGCGAGGGGTCTAGAGGGCAAGACATATGAAGAGCAGCTGATGTCCCTTTGTTTGTTCAGCCCAGAGCAGAGCAGGCTGAGGGGAGGCCGCATGGTGGCCTGCAGCTCCCTCACGAGGGGAGCGGAGGGGCAGGCGCTGAGCTCTGCTCTCTGGGGACAGCGACAGCACCCAAGGGAATGGCATGGAGCTGGGACAGGGGAGGGTCCAGCTGCATGTTAGGAAAAGGTTCTGCACCCGGAGGGTGATTGAGCACCAGGATAGGCTCCCCAGGGCAGTGGTCATGGCACCGAGCCTGACAAGAGTTCAAGAAATCTTTTGGGAAACACCCTCAGATAGATCGTCTGATTTTTAGCTGGCACTGTGTGGACCCATGAGTTGGACTTGATGACCCTTGTGGGACTTAAGGGGACTTATAAAAAAGACGGAGAGTGATTCTTTGCTCAAACAGATAACCACAGAACAAAGGGGAATGCTTATAAACTAAAAGAGGGGAGATTTAGGTTAGAGATTAGGAGGAAATTCTTCACTCGGAGAGTGGTGAGGCACAGGAACAGGTTGCTAAGAGAGGCTGTGGATGCCCTATCCCTAGAGGAGTTCAAGACCAGGTGTTAGAAGAGGCCCTGAGAAACCTGATCTAGCGGGTGGCCTCCCTGTCTATGGCAGGGGGGTTGGAACTGGATGATCTTTGAGGTTGCTTCCAACCCAAATTATTACATGATTCTATGACTGTGGGTGCCTACCAACTCAGGATATTCCGTGATCTTACAGTTCCTTGATTCTGGCAGTTTCTGAGTTGCTGTTAAAATGAAATGCTAATAGTATAATACAAACCATTTTCATTTAAAACTAAGATTTCTTCTTCCTTTTTTTTTTCTTTAAAAACAAAACAATTAAAAACATAGTTATTTGAAGGGAAAATATACATCTAGGAATAAAAAAAAAAAAAAAAATAGGTTTATGCTTTTTATTTTAAAATAAGCATAATTTTCCACACATACAAATCATCTATTCCTAACCATCACAGAACACATAAGAAGTCTCCTGACCCTCAGAGCAGTGTCTATCTTGCACTTTTCTTTTGATTCAGCCATACATTTCCATAGTTCTGTGTTTAGTCACCATTTCATCAGCGATACTGATCACTTGTTTGTTAGTTATTTCAAGACACCTCCACATTTTTATTCCAATATCATCCTTCTCATCACCATGGGAACCACTGCCTTTTCATTCTTTAAGAATATTATGTTTTAGAAAAGCTCTCATCCTTGTAATGGATGAGAACAACTTTTCTCTGTTTTCTTAACTTACAGACAACATTACTACTTGTGGTGATTTTTCCTCACTGTTGGTAATGTCTACACTGCAGTCAAAGGCACTGTCACACCTCCTAGAAGTACAGTCACAGCAGCCAATTGAATGTTCATTACGGCTTTAGCACTGGAAAAAGGTGAGGCTGCAGCAGCAGCAAAGGGTGTTGTAGGGCTTACAAAAAACAACCATTAAGTCTTAGCAGCTGGAGCAGCTGTTATTGCCACCCAAAGATGCAAGTTTTAGAGCTACTTTGGGTATGCCTACACAATTTGCAGCTACTCTAGTAGATGCAGATGTTATCTTGCCTTTTTTTTTCTTTTTTCTTTTTTTTTTTTTTTTTGATAAATACTAGGAAAATACTAGTTTGCATTGATAAATACTAAGGAAACAAGGGAAGGAAGAGAGTGGAATCATCTGAATATTAAAAATAAAAGGAACATTTGAAGGGAGACAAATGCTATTTTTAACACTGAACAGAAATTTTAAATTACCCTGAAGGAGAAATAAAAGAAAGACAAAAGTATTCCCAGAACAAGTTGTTCAGAACAAAATATTAAACCCGGTTTTGGTGAAAATCTGAAGTTCTAGTAGAATGTTCTTCTGTTTAACAAAGAATTGCCTTTCCTTTAGAAGTCTAGAACTTTTTATGTAAAACTGAAATTCAGAAAATTTTCAGTTGTTTAGCCCAGTTCCATGCATCCATTAAATTAAGGGAGATTGCTGAGCTGTGCATGTGCTTTCTGCTCTGCAGCCTGGGCCCCTCAGCAGGCTGGGTTTCCCTCTCCTTCACACATGGTGGTAATAGGACCCCAGGGCTGGCAACAATTTGAAGGACATTGCTCTAAGGAAACTGCAGTGGATTTTGGAAAAGATAGATTAATACCTCACTGCCCCCTTGAGGGACACATTTTCTTTCAAGTACATGAGCTACAGCTTTCAGAAGACATTATAATATCATTCCATGGCAAAATGCACTTTGTGGATTTGTTCAGTGTATTTTTGTTTGTTTGTTTTTACCAAAGCTGTGTGGTTCCTCTGACACATGGGTGAAGGAGATGAAGGGGGAAAGAACCATCTCCTGATCAGCACAGTTTGTCACTCTGGTTTCTGGTGACCTCTCCTTCCTCTTTAACCTGGTGGCACATGGAGCTGCCATTTCTGTGCCCAGGCAACGAAGGGAACAATGAGTTTTTTCTCCAAATCTCAGGTGGCTGAAATGTTCCTCCAGGCACCTGGTTTATATGTTTGTCCAGGCATACAGTGAATTACAGATTTGGTTTCTGACCAAACCCCCCAGGCACTACAATAATGTAAACAATAGCAATTCATCACATTTCAGTTTTATACAACCAGCCCTCAGCAGTAATTGAAATTCCCATAGTGTTTCTACAAATCTTCTCATGTCAAAGGGTTTCAGTTTCTTTTTTCCATGGAGGTAAGTCTTAATATGATGATTTTGCTTAATCTCTCCTCTTCAGTTTTACATGGTGTTTTTGTGCCTTTCCTATTCTATCAGACACACTTCTAGTTCTGTAACTTTAGAAATAGGGACCCAAGGCAGACATTTAGGTGGGATATTTCCTATTGTTTTTTTTAATAGACCAACAGTTTGTGGCCTTAGTGCCCATGTCAAAATAAAATCCCCAAACCCAATTTCATGTTTCAGAGCATCTTTGCTGATCAAAAATCAAAATTACTTTCCTCTCCTGATTCTCTTTTTGTGTCTCAATGCCCGCACATTCAGAGCTGTTTGAATCTATGATTCATCAGATACTACTCATGAGTTTCTGAATAGGTACATTACAGGAAATTTTTAAGGAAAGTAAGGTGCCATGATATGAAAGATACACTACTGTCAGGGATTATGAAGATCTAGAGAAAAAAAATGGCTGGCAAGATTCAGCAGGGCAAGAAGATAAAGTTGGATATTTTCTACTACACATTATATTGCTACATATGTAGTAACATGGGTGGGTCAGAGAGGGAAACAGACACGAAGACAGCATGAGTTCCAGGTGGGGCACTGCTCTCAAGGATAGTGATGTTCCTAAGCTTTTTTCTACATCTTGTACTGTAGTTCAGTATTGATAACTGGAAAGCAATAATTGGATCGATGCCAATACATTTGGTGGAGTCTAAATAGGCTAAACTCTTAGCTTGAATGTAAAGGACCATTTTATATTCAAAACAATTCTCAGTCCAGCTGTGATTATGGTGGTAAAAATGTGCATCCACATGTAAATCTGCAAGCATAGAAATCATAAAACTACAAAATCTTCCTGTAAAATTGTACAGCAACACATTAAATACCGTATTAGATTGTCCAAAGTAATTACAACATTATAGAAATCAAGACAGTTCAGTGACAAACAATAAGCATTATTATAAGCACACTAAAAGGTCATAAAAAGATTTTAAAAATTAAGACAGTTTACTGCATATAAATGAACTGCACAAGGTAAAAATGCATATGGTTAGTAAGTAAATAATTTGGGGATCTTTTCTTCATTCCAGTTTACAAAATCACATAGTGTTAGATTTTAAACTGATGTAAAATATGTAAAATTTGTAAAATCTGTAAAATTTGTGTGGTGATTTAAGTTAAGTGGTACAGACTGGTCATCATTTTTCCATTAACTATTTCTGAGCTGGAAAATAACAATTCAAACCTGAAAATTTTACTAATTGTGGTAAATTTCCCTTTATAACACAAAGATTTTGTCTTTTTTTTTTTTTTTTTAGAAATAAAGCAATTGAAGAATAAAGTTTCAACATTATTTAATTCAGACTTTTAAAATTCATTGTTCCCTGATTTGTAATATTTGTATTTTTTCCTCATTATTTTATTTTCCTTTTATTTTGAAAAGATGAAGAATTGAAAGAATTGGAGTACTAAGTTTTAAGACATAACAGAGAGAGAAAAAAAAAAAAAAAAAGAAAAAAAAAAAAGCACTTTTAGCTGTGGTTTGATCCAAAATGATCCACCATGCATTTTAGAAAACCAAGATTTTTTAATACAAATTTACACTTATATTGGAAAGTATTACTAGAAAATATTTAACATACTTTTGGTGACCCAGAGGGATCCCAGTGCTAAAGGATCATTATGTGATAACATCAGCCCTATTCTTGCAGTAGAATTTATATCATAACTCTTTTGGATTATGAAAAAAAAAAATAAAAAATCTCATGAGTAGATCACTCAGGTTTTACAAGACTAGTACAAAGTAGCTGTGCCAGTTCATCATCATACAAACTTACTGTGAGACCTGTAGGTGCTCACAGAGATGTAACATATTTTTCCCTTCAAGTGGACTGTGTCACACTTTATGATGATTTACAGTATCTGATGCTTCACAGTTTCCCTTCTTTCCATCTGACTGCATTGAACTCTAGGAAATTTTGAAAATGTAGATTAATATTCTTCATGACTGAAAGTTTTAAAAGTACGACAGAATATTAAAAGACAATATGCTGAGCATACTAAAACAGAGTCTGATCTGCAGCCTGTAGCATCAGTGAGACCAGGGCTAAAGCACATCCTATATTTACTAGTCTACTTCCTTTTCCCATCTATCAGTTCACCTCATAAAATATCTGTCTGTATGCGTGCATTGTTACAGAATATGCAAGACCACCCACTCGCACCAGCACTGCACTGAGCTGTGACTCAGTCTGTCTGGTATGGAGGAAGCTCCCCAGATGGTGACACTGACACAGGAAAGTCAGAGGGCTGTTTCCCATAAGGGCACTGAAACAAGCCCAGGCTTTCTGTACAACACTGAAGGGCTGGAAGGCCACTGTAAGGGCACTTGGGAATGATGCAGAAAAAGAATGGAGAAGACAAGCTGAGGCTGTGGCAGAGAGGTGTGATGGATTTTGAGAAGAGGGCAGGACAGTGGGTGTACAGTGGTCATTTTTGGATCCCTCACTACAAGAAGAACATCAAGACCCTGGAACATGTCCAAAGAAGGGCTAGGAAGCCGGTGAAGGGCCTGGAACACAAGTCCTGTGAGGAACGGATGAGGGAACTAGGGTTGTTTAGTCTGGAGAAGAGGAGGCTCAGGGGAGACCTTACTGGTCTCTACAGCTACCTGAAAGGAAGGTTTGGGGAGATGGGGTTCAAACTCTTCTTGCAGGTAACTTGATAAGGATAGAGGGAATTGCCTCAAGCTGCACCAAGGGAGGTTCAGGTTGGAAATTAGGAGACATTTCTTCTCAGAAAGAGTGGTCAGGCATTGGAATGGGTTGCCAGTGGGGTGGTGGCATCACCATCCCTGGAGGTGTTTAAAGAAAGATTGGACCTGGTGCATAGGGACATGGTTTAGTGGGTGATATTGGTGGTAGGGGTTGGACCAGATGATCTTTTAGGTCTTTTCCAAACTTAGTGATTTTTTGATATGGCACTGTTAGGGAGTGACAGAGCTCAGGGCACCCAGCCAGCTTCACAGGGAAAATCATGCTGCTCCTAGTGTGTTCTGAAAAGGATTATGGGTTTCTGGGACAGAAGCAGGGTTAAACATGGGACCAATGCTCTGTGGCAAAAGGAGCATTTCCACTCCCACCAGAGCATGTTAACTAGGAGGATATCTGGGGAGCAGAAACACAGTTGGAAGCTAAGTGGGAAAATCCCTAACAGTCATAAAAAAGCAAGTGATAGATATGCAACTTGAAGTATAAAATATCAAAACTTTTGTATATAGGTTTCAGAATGACTAAACATTAGGGAATAAAAATGTTATTTTAGACTTCAATAGTCATTAGATGCAAGCAAATTTAGAAATATCAAATCAAAGACAGAATCTGATTTATTTTTTTTCATTTTCCCCAAAACATATTTTTCAAAGTTACCTCGTCTTGACTTTTATATGTGCTGAATTTTCATCCACAGGCTAAGAACACAGAGAGCATTTAAAGACTGTATTACTACATTTTCTTTACTAAAACTTCTTTAATTAATATACTTTGGTGCTAATTCCATCATAATTTCTCCATTAGATTTTTCATGGCATCTCATCAAAGAAGAGTTGGAAAAGACTATTCAGTCCAACAATCCATTCCCTGATCTGTGCAGACTTCTTCCTTACCTTGCAATCTTTTCCAGTGGTTTTCTGACTATGTCTGGAATAGTTTGAGCATTGGGGACTTTCACAGTTCTGCTGGGAGAAACAGGTTTTTGCATTTAAGGAGCTTGTTTTTAATAGCTACTGAATCTGCAGGACGGGAGAATTTCTTTTGGATTTATCATTTAAATTCCTGTGCTATTGTAGACAATATATTCTGCTGTGTACCACGGTCTTATATTTGCAGATTCTATTAACATGTCTGGCAGTTTTATGGAGGATGAATTGAGCTGCAGTCTCTTTCATGAAACAAGACACAAATCACACCTCAGTTCAAGTAGTATACTTCTTCATAAATGTTTAATTCACAAGCACAAATAAAAGGGTAAAAGAAAGCTTTTATTTCCTGATGTATGGTGATGCATGCCTGCACAGTTGTTGCTCATTGCAGTTAAACTTTCCCTTAGGCAAGCAAAGGTCAGGAAAACCTCCCAAACTTTAGCAGGCAACTTTCCCAGACATAAACACTTACTTCTTGGATTCAATTTTAAAAGTCATTTTGTAGACCGCAGAAATGTTTTCCCTCTGCAAAATGATCTTGCTTCACAATTATGGGAGGTGTTGTTTGAACTGAAATTACTTTTTCTTGTAACAAATTCTGTTCACTAACAATCCTTTTTGATTCAATCCCATAAATGCTTTTAAATCCTGTCTCTGAAAAGTTTTGCCCTCTTCTATACCATTATTTAAATGAACTCTGACACTTACAAGTACAAATCAGAGACTTAGCTGCATTACAGAAGAGTTGGTGGAACAAAATGCCTATTACATATACCAAGCTCAGTAAGATGCTCTCCTTGAATTGGCAAATTTCCCTGTTCCTTGCTTCACACGATCAGACAAATATCTCTGTTTCTGTTATATATTTAATCTGTCTCACTGATCATAAAGGGGGTTTGCTTTTGTCATTACAGATCACAGAATCACAGAATTTCTAGGTTGGAAGAGACCTCAAGATCATTGAGTCTAACCTCTGACCTAACACTAACAAGTCCTTCACTAAACCATATCCCTAAGCTCTACATCTAAATGTCTTTTAAAGACCTCCAGGGATGGTGACTCCACCACTTCCCCGGGCAGCCCATTCCAACACCTAACAACCCTTTCGGTAAAGAAGTTCTTCCTAATATCCAACCTAAAACTCCCCTGGCACAACTTTAGACCATTTCCTCTCGTCCTGTCACCAGTCATGTGGGAGAACAGAACAACCCCCACCTTGCTACAGCCTCCTTTAAGGTACCTGTAGAGAGCGATAAGGTCGCCCCTGAGCCTCTTCTTCTCCAGACTGAACAAGCCCAGCTCCCTCAGCCGCTCCTTGTAAGACTTGTTCTCCAGACCCCTCACCAGCTTCGTCACCCTTCTCTGGACTCACTCAAGCATCTCAATGTCCTTCTTGTAGCGAGGGGCCCAAAACTGAACACAGTACTCGAGGTGCAGCCTCACCAGAGCCGAGTACAGGGGGACAATCACTTCCCTAGCCCTGCTGGCCACACTGCTTCTTATACAAGCCAGGATGCTGTTGGCCTTCTTGGCCACCTGAGCACACTGCTGGCTCATATTCAGCCAACTATCAACCATAAAAAAAAAAAAGATGACAGGGAGTGTGTGAGTATGTGTGTATGTTAGCATGTAAATATATATATGCACGTACTTGTAAGTGTACATATAGATGTGTGTGAATTTATACATATACAACATATATATTTGCAGTAATCGTAATTATGACCACCATACACATCTGTATACCAACGCAGATTACATTGGAAATCCCCTGTCAGGGCATTCTTGTTTACATTCAAGCAGACATAGAAGTTAACATCCAGCAAGATTCATAACCCATGAGAAAAAAAAATATATATATTTTTTTTTATTATTTTATATATATATATATATATATATGCAATGGTGAGCAGGGCTTACTAGCTCCAGTACAGCACTATTTTCATGACTGCTGCATTTCCACTTCCAAAACTAGTTTTTTTTTGGAGCATATAGCATAGCATGTGGGCTCTGCATCAAGATGAGAGCAGACCCAGGACTTTGTATGAGGTAGCCCCATACCAGGATGTGTATCATCCCCCATCTCTCTTTATGTAATCCAGGTACTAAATATAGCCCAAAGCAAAAATAAAAAAAAAAATAAATAAATAAAATGGAGGATAGGAAAGGATAGGAAAGAGATAGAACATTTGTCTGTTAGGTTTATGTGAAATAATTGGCTAGAAAGGGAGAAAGAAAAAGTGAGAATGATGCTCTATTCACTTTTTCCTTCAGGCAGGGGAGTAGCAAAGGGGAATGTTTTGGAATAAGAAATCTTTCCTGATGAACAGCAAAGGCACATCTCCTTGTATTCAAACAAGCCTTTAGATTGATCACATGGTGAGAATAACAAATTATATTGCAGAGGAGAAAAAATATTGTTTATTTCAATGTCCAAAGTCATTTCTGTTTCCCCAAACACTGTGAGAAATATCCGACGCTGTAGGATTGATTTTTCAGTATGATTTGTCTTGCATTGAACTGGTATGTTATTGCAGATAGCACTTAAAACACAGCATACACAGTGCACACAGCTTCATGTTATGCACAGGTCCTTTCGTTATTTATTTATTTATTTTATCACATAATTAAAGACAGTCATTTGTAATCATTTTGTGAAGTTAAAAGCTGCTGCACCTGAACAAAATTGTTCTGAACACAATTATAATTGTTACTCTCAGCCTTCATTTGTCACTATTTGTCATCAGTATCTGTATGTTCATAGAATAAGAGTGTCCCAAATGGACTTCCCTGGGAACAATGTATCAAGGCCATTGGTCCTGCCACCATCATTCCCCATTCCCCACCTGACATCTGAGATTTTGGCAGGGGGTTTTCTCTACTCTATTCCTGTTTCCTAAACCTTTCCCCCCAGAACCACAGGTACATTGGGACCAAGTGTACTGTAGGGAGGAAGAGACTGAACATGTAACCATAACCATCAATTGTGACTAATAGACCTGCAATGCACAGCAAGGGGTGATGAGAGATAACTTTGATCCTCATCCCATTGATCTCATGATGGAAATAGATGTTACTAGGACTTGATTAGGGAGAAGATGACAGGAGTTGGAAGACCCTCATTATTACAATTCTTGTGGCCATAACTGCCTGAGGAGGCCTGTATGAAGAGAGGAGTGTTTTCATAACACCAGATGGAAACTGCTTTTCAAGAAGGTATGTCAGTGTCATGAACAGAGGAAATATAATTAGAAAAAGAAATAAGTATTTACTTACCTGGAGATATTGGAACTGAAGAAATAACACCGTCTAGGATGCAGAACTGAAGCAGGTTATAGCAGCTAAAGTGACAACCTGGGGACTGGCATCAGGGCTTTAGCAAAAACTGAGGCTGAGGACAGACTGTGACTGGTAGAAAGAACTAGTTATATTGTCAGCTTTTGGCTTCCTGACTTCCCTTAAAGACGTCTATACATTAGTGACTAAAGTTGTTGAACTGAAGTACACCATAGTCACAAATTGCTTTGTGACTATGTCTATATTGCTTTGCTTTTCACTCCATTAACAAGGAAACATGGCTGCTCTTGACATGCAGTTGTGGTTGTTATTCTATTGTTGACCTGAAGACGACTGGTAGGACTGTAAAAAAAAAAAAAAAAAAAAAAAAGTATTCTTCTTTAACGCAACTGATACCAGTAAACACAAAACACAAACAGCATTGGAGAAGCTGAAATAAAGCTTTTAATTAAACTAGGCAGACTAGCTAGAAGGGTATGTTTGTTCTTTTGGTATTTTATATAAAAAAGATCTCCAAAATGCAAAGTGAGAATTGGTGCAGAACTGAAAAAATGACAAACTACAACTGCTCCCGTAAGAGCTTTGAACTATTAAAGGTCTCTGTCCCTCTTAACCTACCTGTAGAAAGATTAAGGGAAGCAGAGTGTCTTCTGGACTGATTGATCATAGTACTAAGAACCTGCCACTGACATCAACTTTTTGCTCCTGTGTATGTCTGCCTGTTTTGAGTGTTAGACCACATTGGATATACTACAGAACCTCAGACTTCTCAGAAGTACAGCCCCTTCTAGGCTGATCTCTGGGTTCACTGGAGATCAGCTTCCCCAGGGCATGTGAGAATTCTCTACAGTTATTCATTGTGGGTGTAACTGCTCATCTCTCTACCCTGTGGGAATTATCCCAGAGGCAGCAATTCAGGACACTACACAGCACCTTTGATATATCTTTATTTAAATATTTAGAGTTAGTAATGATAGCAATATCTACTCTTCTTGGTATAAGTGGTTATTAGACTGATAGAAAAATATTGCTTTTTCTAACATTTTTGCAGCTCTTTGTATTTTTTCATGATGCCCCAAAATGTCATAATCCTCCATTTCACAACATTGTGCTAGGCTGACAAAACACCACAGCTGAAATTAAGACTGTGTCTATCATTAACATGCTGGTCCTTAGAGCATGCAGATTAAAGCTGTTTGTTTGCTTTTCAGATAATGTGACAGGAACTGCTTCATTAGTCACCCTTTAAATAATAAAGAGAATAATTTTTTAGTTTGTTTGCTTTTCAGTGAGGAAAAATTACTTGCTCATTAGTTATTGTTTGTGCATTTACTGTCATATAATGTGGATCAATTTCTAGGAAATTAGTCTGTATTTCAATCTACAAAAGAAAAAATTGGCATATGAAAAGTACAGGAAGTCAATTCCATAAAGGTGACAACGTGATTTATCTTTAATGCATCTTTTTTTTTCTAGCAACCTTGGGGCCACTCAAAAGCCAAATGTTGGGTTTTCAGCTTAGAGAGATCATCTGTGTGCATATTATTCAATCATTTTAAGCAGCATTGGAGCTGTTTTCCTTTCTTCATTAACAATAACTTGACATCAGGAGGGAGTTCTTCACAGAGAGGGTGGTTGCACACTGGAACAGGCTCCCCAGGGAAGTGGTCACTGCACCGAGCCTGTCTGAATTTAAGAAGAGATTGGACTGTGCACTTAGTCACATGGTCTGAACTTTTGGGTAGACCTGTGCGGTGTCAAGAGTTGGACTTGATGATCCTTAAGGGTCCCTTCCAACTCAGGATATTCTATGATTCTATGATTCTATATATATTAGGTCCAATCTATGCTCAAACCTTGCATTACCCTACATTGATTGCAACATGAAAGAAGCTAGGAATACAGTTCTACAATTCCAGTGTAAATGCAGTTATACCTGTGCACCAGTACTTTCTACTGACATAACTTGCCCACTTATATAAGCAACTTCTTGCACTGCTAAGAGATATGACAACGTTGAACTTCACATGTAGTAAAGCCTTAGGATACGAAATTATGAACAAAGCCAGCTAGAAAGTGAATTTAAAAAGTCATATCATTTGCAATTATTCACTGGTAAATGTAAATTCATGTTAAGTTTCTTGCCTTTGAGAAAAAAATAGCATTTGCTACCACAAATGAACAGTGGGAGAGGACTCTGCCCAGTGCAACTACTATAGATTAATTGCTTACCTGTAAAATCATACCCTATAGCATGTTTTGCACATGCCTGTACGCTACAGCTTCTTTCTTATGTTAATGTAATAAAATTAAAAGGAAGAAGGAAATCTCTAGCTAGACTTTCCAGTGTCTGAATTGCCTGTTACCATATCAAGCCCATACTTATAAATCAAGGCATATTGAAAAAATATATATATTTTGATGTCTGTAGTCTACAGTCTGATCCCAAATAAAATATCTTTCAGAAGCAGCGTTAATGGGTATTCAGTTTTATCCAAAAACTTAACAAAGGGATTTGGCATGCAGAGATATGCAGGGAGATTCTCTGTTCTCGACAATTTTGCTCTTTCAAAAAGGTGATTGAGACAATTCTTTTGGTAAGAAAGCAACAGTTTATTTATATTTTCTTAAACTTTCATCAGGTTTCCTGTTATGTCTTCATATACACAAGAATTTGTTACCACACAACAATCATAATTAAAGAGTAATTAGCACATTTTTTTCTATTCCTGTTGAGCTGGTTGGGTCTAGCAAAAAAAGATATAATGAAAGTAATCACGTCTGTATTTTAGAGATCTAAAATACAGAGAGATCTGCTGACAGCAGAAATTGCCAGTATGACAACACTGCCAAGATGCTGTGAGCTGGAACCAAGCTATGGGGCAAAACCATGGTCTGGGTAATTCCTCTCCTGGCTCCTGATTTTCTCTCAGTGGTTTCCACCAAGCCAGGCTCTTTCCAACACCTGCAGGGCTGTCCTCTGGTGTACTGGCAACTTTTTGTTTTCTGTTCTTTAACTTTTCTCTGAAGTGAGAGAAAGAGCATTTCCTGGAAACCAGTAAGAACAATAATGTAAAGGTCATAGCTTGGAAACCAGATCATTTATTTAAAATTTTATATTTGAAAGGAGAAAAAAAAAAAATATATATATATATATACATATATATATATATATATACATATATATATATATATATATATATATATATAGTGTTATGTTATTTAGAGAGGGAAAGATAAAGAAAGTTCTTAAAGGAAAGCCAAAACATGGCTTTCCTTTACAAGACATATCTCATTTTTGGACATGCCTTAGAGTCATAGTAAACGATTTCACTAATGTTTACTTAGATCATAATGAGTAAAGTAATATAACATAAGATGACACTTTTTTGTGTGTAGGCTTTTATCAGAAGTGTTCATTGGGTTCAGATGGGATATGATTACATTTTTTGATTTATGTTTTAATTTTTCTTTCTTCTTATTATTTTTTAATTTTTCTTTTATTTATTTATTTTTTTTAAATTTTCCTGGTATACAGGGAAAATGTCTCTATTACAATATAGAGTTTTAAAGGTTTTCAGCATAAAAATGATGACTTCATTGACCATCTTCAGTCATTTCCAACTTTATATTTGTCACATTACATAAAGTCTGATTACTTACAGAGCAGGGTCCTTCCCAATTTTATTTGGTATAACAGGGCTTAGACTGCAACTGGAAATATAGGAAACATTTTTAAAAACTCAGAATGCTGTCTAACATGTAGAAACATTACTTTTTTTTTTTTTTCCCCTTCTCCTTCTTTTATACAGTTAGAGTGACAATTATTTCAGTGAGTTAAGATTTTTTTTTGGAAAGCTGGCAACTGTTTTTCATATTACACGCATAGAAAAATGCAAATGGATATTTTAAGGTCTAAAAAAGTATAGGATATCTCCAAGCACTTCTATTCTGGAAATAGCTGCTCTGAGTTTAATTTAATTATGCTACTCAATTAGACAATCTGAGACAAAAGTGTGGATGGCACCAGTCAGTAAAAAGGGGATGTTAGAAAAGGAAGAGATGATAAGGTCATCAGTTCCTGTGGGATGGAAAGAAAAATTAGTAATTATCACCTGTGGAATGGTGAATTATTAGGAGATGGCTTGGGGAAAACTGCAGTGTGCCTCAAACCAATATCTCAATTGACTCTATGACTTTTAGTGTCTTTGGAGGTCATTAGATTTTGAAAGCTGTATTTTATGAATTCCTGCTACAACAGTGACATCAGCAGTTCCACACAAAATTTTATACAGTCATCCAGTCAAAGAACTTATATTTACATAATTCAGTTTTATATCCAGTATAAAACTGATGGTAATATAGAAACCAGAGGCTTTCATTATTATTATTATCATTATTGATGCTACTACTACTGCTACTATTATTGTGTAGATCATAGGTCAACAATAAGGAGAGAAAGGTCTTTCAGTATTATGCAGGCATATATTTGATTGGAACCTTCACTAAAGTATTTGAAACCAGTGAAAGTGATAGAAATGCTCTCAGAATTTATTAAACAAAAGATGTCTTGCAATTATGAATTTAAACCCATGGTTACAGTTGTTCACAAGAGCTCTCACTCTAGCTAAATAACACTGTTTAGAAATTATAAAATAAAAGGGTCTGAAAACTCTAAGTAACCTCCTGCTCTCCTCTGAAGTGCAGGTAAAACAGTATTCATTTTTTCAAGTAGCAAACTGAGGCAGAAGGAGTTACTAAAACTTATGATTCCACGGAGCAGCTGACTATTTCTACACTTTCTGCTTTAAGGGATCTTCTACAGAAAGGATTTCAGACCACTTTCATATCTGTACAGCACTGCAAATTATGAAAGGGACCAGAGCCTAAAGCACCGATAACATACAAGATCTTTGTTACATGAGATTCCAGTTACCCAAACGCAGCAAAAAGTGTCTCTCAGAAAACCATCCTGAAGAAAGGCAAAAGCTATGTTGCAACATTCCCATATAACTGCTTTTGGTTCCTATCATGAGACAGCAGTCCAAACAGGAATAATGGCAGCTGGAAACCAATGAGAAGCATTGGAAACCCAGCAAAAATGAGCCACTAAGGTTGATTTTTAGCCAGAAGTTAGATTAAAATATATTGAAGACACTGGGAGTTACATGAAAGTGTTCAATTTCACCATGACAGTGAACTTTCTCAGGTTCAACCTTACTTTGTTTTCCTCATTTTATCAATTCACTCAATTCCCAGAAAGTCATAAGGATAAAAACAAAATTAGAAAATGTGTAGTTTTGTAGGTTAGCTAGGGAATAAGGTAAAACATGAGAATGTAGTAGTCTAAAATGTTTTGAAGCTGAGGACTTCAGAAGTTAATTACAACAACATTTAGGTGATGTTTGGCAAGATAAACCACCCACTAGTGATCTGGTTGTACTAGGTCTAGCTGGGATGGAGTTAAATTTCCCTGCAGCAGCTCATACAGTGCTGTGCTCTGCACGTGTAACTAGAACAGCACTGGTATCACACCAGTGTTCTGTCTGCAGCTGAGCAATACTGACACCACATCAGGACTTCTCTAACTCCCTCCCTCCCCCCCCCCCCCCCAAAGCCATCATCAGTCTTGGGGTGGGCAAGAAGTGAGGAAGTAACACACCAGGGCAGCTAACCTAAACCAGCCAAAGGGATATTCCATGTCACACAATGTCACATTCAGCAATAAAAGTTGGAGAAAGGAAGAAGAGGGGAGGGATGGGCTCTCATTGTGAAAATGTCTGTCCTCCTGAATGGCTACGTGTGTTGGGGCCCTGCTTCAAGAATGTGGTCAAGCATTGCCTGTTGGTGGGAAATAGAGAGCAATTTCTTTCCTCCTCACTTCCACACAGCCTTTGCTTGTTTTTTTGTTGTTTGTTTGTTTGTTTGTTTGTTGTTGTTGTTTTTTCCCCTCTCTCCCTTTCTGCTTTAGTCAAATTATTTAATTAATAATAATTTTCCCTTAATTATTTTTTCCTTTATTTAATTTATCCTTATCTCAACATGTGAGTTGTTTCTTTCCTTTTCTTCTTCCCCTTCTGAGAAAGGGGAGTGAGAGAGTGGTTGTGGTGGAGTTAATTTGCCTAGCAAGGTAAAAGCTCTTTCACAGATTTTGCTAAAACTTCATGTTTTGCTGGAGGTTAACTTACTTTTTTTTTTTCACATAAATCTTCTGCTTTGTTTGTCACCACTGGCAACTCTCTCATCTCCTGTAGTCATCAGTGTCACAAAGTTGATGTTTTTTAACTTCTCCCTTCTTTTCTGTTCCCCTCAGTATTTCTATTAAATTCTGCAGCTCTTTCTTATGTATCTGAAAAATCTAGTCATTTTGCTTTGTTCCTAAGAGCAAAACATGTGTTCCCACAATGTTTTGCTTCTTTATTTTTCTGCAGCAGAAAATTAATTGTTGCCATTAAACCTGGCTCATACTCATTCCTGTCATTTGATCCAAACTCTTCTTTGTCCCCTCTGTCTCCTTCTGCAACTTAGACCCCACTGCCTTCTGCTCTTCTGCCTTTTCAGTTGATATCTATTGCCTTCCTCCCCTCCCAAGGCAATCCTGCAGGTCTTCTCAGATGATTGGTTTCATGTCTAGCTATAACTCTCATTACTTCTTTGGATCTATCACATTTGGGTGTGATATTTATGAAGGAAATAACATATATAAAAAGAGGAAAAAGAAGAAAACTAAGATTATGGAGAAGCAAAATCAGTGGAAAGGAGAAGCCTGAAGTTTCATATATGTATAAGAACACACACATATAAAATATTTTAATAACGCATATCTGGTTTAGAAAAATTTTCATCTGCAAAATGTTGAATTAATTACTATTTTTAGGAACATATTTATCTTTTCTTTATCTTCACGAAAAAGGTGTATTTTTCTATTTTTCCCCATTCCCTTCAAATTCAGTGGAAAATTATTGCTTATGTCACACATGAAGGAACAGACACTTGTATTTCTGCTTCTCCTCTGGGATTTTTTTTTTAATTGATTGTTTACTTTTTTTTTTTTTTTTGTCTGTGTCTCTGTAATCTTTGTTCCCTTATCAGATTTTTATCTCCTTTGTTTAGCGTGTTTCAATACATCATTTGCCCTGCTCTGTTATGTTCATCCATTTCCCCTTTATTATTGTTAAACATTGTATCAGTATTATTTGCTTGAATCTCTCCTGTCTCACTTCTCCTCATATTCATTCATTTTCCCTTCTTCTATTACAGAAGATATTTGGATTCCTGGCCACAAGCAGGAAAAAAATAATTTTCTGGAGGTTTTGGGGTGAATAGAGTCAGACACAAAAGGAATCTTCAGGCATATTAATAAGTCTATTTTTGCCTCTAAACTGTGCTTGTGAATTATTTTTAAACTATTTTTCTAAAAATACAGACCTGTGTGGAACTCGGTGATGCCAGGAATAAGCATCATTTGAATGCAAACCATCTCTGGAAAAAGAAAAAATTGCTGGGGAGAAAATAAGTACAGTTCTAGCAGTTTTGAGTGATACTGTTTTGTGTGGTCACTAAACATTTGGTTGATTGGTTTTGTTTTCTTTATGAAGTCTGATCTTACATTTTTGTTGTAGAAACATTATTACTGTGTGCTAGTAGTGTAAATTAAAACTGAACATCACATTTCCCACATAACAAAATAAGATAAAACCACTTTCAGCAATTCCCAAATAAAATGCCATCACCTGTACTGAGATATGCACAGCCAAAGGAGTTTTTCTTGTTTTGCCTCTCACATTTTGAGGGCATATATAATGTGAACCTGACTTTAAACAACTGGAAGCAATGCTCAACAACTGTACCAAAGGGCAAGATCAAGCCCTTGGGAATTATCTCATATATTTCATACTGCTGTTCATAAAGTCACAGGTACTTAAATAGGATAACTGTGTGCAGTGGTTTCAATAGACACTAAAAATTCCTAGCATTTACTAAGAAATACACATTTTAAAGAGCTCTTTTAAAACTTGACATACAACATGGTGGTTGTTTTACATTTTCTTATGTCTAAAAACATCTGGACTTTTTCTGGACTAGCAGTTCTACTTCTTTCTTTCTTTCTCTCTCTTTCTCTCTCTTTCTTCTCTTTCTTCTGAGATTATCTCAAAGCCTGGGGTGGGGGAGAAGTGAGCAAGGTGACCTCCGTGCTCCTTCCAGCCCTCTCCAGGTTTCTCTAGCCCTGTGGTCCATGATCCTATTTGACAGGAGGCCATGAATATGGGTAAGAACCACTGAAGTGGAAACGGTTCCTTCCCAAAAGGCATTTGTGAACAGTTTCAAGACAGCTTGAAACAGACTCCAAACTAAGAGTATGCAAATTAGCCCAATTAAGCAGTGTAGGTAAGGGGCTATGGCCTGACTCAGTCAGTGGGGTCTGGAAATGTGGCTGGCTCACCTCCCACCAGCAGAGCTGAGTCCTGACTGTTGGCACTGAACTATAGGAATATAACTATGCTTATCAAGTTCAATAGCTGCCTGAATTGGGGACAATAATTTATAATGTTCAATATAAGAAGAGTTTGTGGTCATGACTGTAGTAAGATGAATGATGGGGGCATCTGTTAAACACTAGTTCCAGTGACAGGACAAACTGGAATAGTCCATTTGTCTACATTTTCTGCAAGAAACAAGTGGAGAAAAATAAAGCAGCAAAAACACATATTCTGATCCACAGATTTTTTTTCCTATTTGAAGAGCTTCTTTTCTCTTGAGAGTCATGAAGCATGCATAACCAGTTTAGTTAAAAGCTAAATTAAATTTCTTATGCAAGTACTGAATAAAAATTCCATGCTTACCCAGGCACTACCAGAAAAATGAAATTGGATGAACAAAAATAAGAATTTTAAGGTATAATAATTTTCAGCTTCAGTATTCAAAATACGGTGATCTCAAATTTTAGTAAATTAGTGTAAATCAAACCAATGATGTTTTAATTCTGAAAAATAGTTCCCATGTTATTTTTAACTGCAACAGGTTTAATTCATAGCTCAAGTGGACTTTAAATTCTTTTTCTGCACTTGCAATATAAATAATGATTGACACCTTACTTAGTGTTAACTTTTTATGGTTTTGTTTGCTTGCTTGTTTTTTACATTAGGGTGAGTTTGCCTCTTTTGAGCCTTCTTACAGTTGAGTAAATTCTCTAATGACAATAGGGAGTGTTGAAAGGGAAACATCAAAATATAATGTAAGATAAGACGTGGGTTGTGCTTAGCCTATCTTAATTCAGCAGATTCACAATGTGCAGAGAATTGTAAAGGACTCACAAGTCCTGACTGTGGACTGTAATATCCTATTCTTATCTGCATTTCATCCTTTCAGTTATTTGCATATGGGTAACAAAAAATTTACCATTTCTCTGCAACTGCTCCTACCCAGCCCGTACCAGACAGTGCGGAGCAAATATGCAGAGTTAGACTGCAAAGGTACTTGGAAATCTACATGAAGTGCGAGGCCATACGGTACTGAGAGATCTGCATGGCCTAGCATAAACTGCACACCAAGTCCCTGTACTACTGACATAAGTACCATATGCTTATGAGATACCTCTTGGCTCACATATAGCTTGCTTTCTCAATAACTAACCAATGACTATACATTTGCAAAACGAGATGCATCACAAGGCATAGGGTCAGAGATGCTGAAAAACAGGAGATGGCCCACAGAAGTCAGTCTTTCAGGTATTAATAGTCTCAGTATTCTTTTGCTTTAAATGCATACCCAAAATCAGTGGCAACTTCTATGGTCCCTTCCAGGAAGATGTCAGCTTTGTAATTTAGCTAATCAAAGTTACAATAGCGATAGATTAGCATCATATTACCTATCTTGATCTGGTGCACCCAGAACTACATTGCCTGTGCAGAACTGGAATTTTTCCCCTGTTCTCTCTTGCCTTAGACTTTTTTTTTTTTTTTTTTAACTATTTAGATCTTTTAGATCTAAAATTCCTTTTTAGATCTTTCTATACATATATATTATTCATAATGTCAGCTACTCCAACTGCAGTTGAAGACGGCAGACAGCAAGATGCAGTAGAAGTATTGGAAGAAGTCCTGTATCTACTTGTGAGTGGGACATTCCCTGCTTGGAAGAAGGAACTCATGTATTTCTCCCGTGTGCAGACCAAAGGAGTAAAAGAGTCCAACCTTTGCAGTTGCTTTTGTGGCCAGCAAAGGACCAAAGCAGTAAACACCTGTCATTTAGTATCCAAGCCATGCCAGCTACTATCTAGCATAGCTGAAATCCAGAGGTACAAGGAAGACTACTCTAATACCTTCCCACTCCTTTTACATTGAGAGGAAACAGGGAAGTTCAAAGGCAGATGTCTGTTTCTTACACTACTCTGTGCTTGTTTGGCTTTCCAAAAGCTACTGAACTTGTTTAAAAGCATGGTGTCATGGTCTCTAAAGCCTATTTGCATTTTTGCTTTCTTTTGGCATCTCAAAGAAATATAAAGAAGCATGAAGCATGAATATTCCAAAATATCTATCAGGTAATTTCTTTAAAAGTAGAGGTGAAAAGTATAACTTCTGTTGATGGCATGCTGCAGCCAGAACACTTACAGTACTTAAAGTGTTCAATTCATTTCATTTGCTACAGAATTGCAGATCATATAACAACAGAGGCTAAGTAGATACGGCTGGAAATTAGTGTCATTTATCTATAAATGGCAGGATAATGCTACACTTGATGTCTATATTTCGATACATTGTGATACACCACATCCTTTTCTCATTTCTTTAACCTGGTGTATCATCCTGATTGGAGTGCTAAAAGTGGTTTTGGAAAGAGAAGTGCTATTTAGGAATATAGACGTGTATGTAAAATGATGGTGGCAGTAATGTGATCTCCTTATTCATTTCCTGTGGACACTTATAATATTATGTCCAAACAGTTTTTATTTCATTTCACCCATTTTTTCCTTATCCTTTAAAGAGCCCTTCTTTTTCTCTTCTACCGAGAACAACACCCTAGCAGCACAACTTGTATCAAAAGCAACTTCCCTCCCATTTTTCGGTTTAATGCCCTTTGATTTAATAAATCGGTTTGGGGTTCCTTTATCTGCTTTATGCCCTTCTATAATGAGCTAATTAAAGACATATGAGGTCTCTTTATTATGACATATGGGGCCTGTTCTTTATGTATTACTTGTTTCTTCTTTGAGCCAGATCTTTCTTTCCTCCCGCAGTCTTCTCTTACTGGACTGTAGTTGTTTTAGTTTGGTTGGTTTTGGTTTTGTTTGTTTGTTTATCTGTTTGAATTGGGGCACAGAGAGTTAGTTCTCACTATGCAAATGGTATGCTGGTGGGTAGCCTTCATCTCAAGCTTTAGGTTGAAGAGAGGTTCCAAAATTTGTAAAGTTCCACATTTCAACCCGCAGTCAAGACCGAGCCAGGATCTCCATCTGGGCCTTTCATTTTTTCTGTATTCTTTCTTGCTCTGGATGTATTAGAATAGCTCATGAGGCTCAGCTCTCCTAAGGTTGTTTGAAAATTATGTTAAAATCTGCCTAAGCAATATGCTTTTCCCTGACAAATTTTTAAACGCCTGAAGTTAACAATAGATGATATTAAATTAGTGTTTTTCATCTCCAGATAAAAAAAACACTTTTCCCTAGCCATTTTCATTAGCCATGTGTGCTTCATAAGAAGGATAAAGTTATAGGGGAGAGAAAGAGCTCTGGAGATTAGGTGATAGTAGGAGAAATGAAAATGATGGCAAGGGAGAACTAGGTCTTTAAATCAACTGAATAGGTAAGTGAGGGAAGAAGGGTAATAAAATGGAATAAATATCCACAATTAACACTTAATTTAGGAAAGGCTCATACTTGGGTTGGTAGCAGAGCCCTGGCAATTCCCAGCAGTGGAAGAAACGCTGGAAGAAGCACATACCTCACAGATGGACTACATGGAAAGAGAAACCCTCAAACCCACCATGTGACCATGCAGCTCACACTCCATCAGTACACATTAATTTTACCTGGATTATATTTACCTGGATTATTTCAAATTTTGATTGTACAGTATTTGGTACAACTCACATCACAGATCATAACTACTACTGGAATGTACTTGCTTAATTACAAATTTAGGTCTCAGTAGTGCTTGACTCCTAAAATGTTAAGAGGGCTATAGGAATTGTAGCTTGTAGGGAACCAAATCCATACAAGAATCATCATCATAGAGTGACTGTATGATTTTTTTCCTATTGCCTTGAGAATAAATTACATGTACTCTTTGTCAACAGGAAAGTATATATTGCAAGAACTATGTTTTTTAAGTGTGGATAATTCAATGAAATTCTATATAATTCTTGCACAATCAGTCAAGAGGAATAAAATTTGTAACTATACAGGGGAAATATGTTACACAATGCCACAGATAACAAATATTCTTTGAAAGTAATATTTACTTATATAAAATGTCATTTTACTTCTTTATTGCATTTAATTTAATTTTGCATTAAGTTTTAGAGCCACAATTGATGAACTGCTTACTAATGTGCTAGTTAACATCCCACACTTATTAATGAGTCAAACTGAAGACTAAGCAGAGAGTTTCAGAAGAAAGGGGATAAGAAGAAGAAGAAGAAAACAATAACAATAACACAAAACAGCAATTCCACGGATAATATCTCTTTGTAAAGGCAAGTGGTCAGTGAGCTTTTGTGATTGTGTTATATTTTGTCCATTTGATTGTATGGTAATTATTGTGAGCAGAAGCAGAGCTATACTGGTCAACACACAGCTATGTAGATGCAGTGGTTTCCAAAGTAATATCTCTTGGAACATGCAACTTTCCTTCCACATACACAGTGTCACTAAGACACTAACATACACTAAGACACTGTGTATATTAGGAAATTGGTAGCTATCTATTCTCTTCTTGAATAACCATTCTTCTAGGAGTAGGGGAACAGTAAATTTGTTAGCTGCTTTTCCCTCTACCTCCGCTTGAAAGCAAGAGGTACCACAATCAAACTTCCAAGTTGTTTCTTTCACCATAGCAACTTGTTAGAATTATTTGAAAACAAGCAATAGTCTCCAAAACAATGTCTAGTTAAGTTTTAACTTATACACTAGTCACTAGTCTTTTTTTTTTTTTTCTTACCAACAGGGAGGCCAACAGGTGTTTTTACCCATGCAAAGTGTTAGTGTGTGATGATTAAACTAATCAGACTATCATTGATTTCTTGTAGTATGACTACATTAAATCATTTTCTGTTCTCTGTTTTCACCATTTTAGTTGTAGCTGAAACTGTCATTGATTGCAACTACCCTAGAAACATCTTCTCTATTCACTCTTGAGACAGCTACATAGATTTGTGTGTTCTGAATCCCTAGTGTATTTAATACCTTCTCTTCACCCCTGGAGAAGAAACCTTTTTGCCCCTCTAGCCTGAGTATTATAGCATCATTATATTTGTTGGTTCAATAGCAAGAATCACATCATATCAATGGTTCTGAGATAGAAAATAGGAAAGGATGAATAACAATAGACCTTTACATCTGCTAATGCTGGTTTCCCGGGTTACCTTAATCACATGTTATTATGTATGGAGTGCCAGCATGGTAGTCAGGGGAGAACTGACTAAAACCAGTAATCTCATTGTGGATAGAAATGTTTTTAAAACAGTTCTTCACTCACAAACCAAAAACAAGAGGTCTTCAAATCTCATCAATAGAAAAGTGGTAGTAAAAATGACATTGCAGGACACTATATTTATTCTTCCACCATGATTTCCATATTGCCTTTTCTTATTTCACAAGTCTAAACAGATGAATAAACTGTTTTCTTGTATAAGGCAGTACAAGAAAGTCTCTATGATAATTTCATAACAATTTTTGCTATTTTTAAGTGGTAAAAGAGTTTAAAAGGGCATATAAAGTTGACAAAAATTTGAAAGTAGTGTAAAATTAATTATGGTATTTACTAAGTACAGATAATGCAGAGTAGTGGAAATGTAGAAAGAAAAACAGTTTATAATCTAATGTTTTATATGCTCCTTTTGTTGACTGTGGTGCTATTACTTAGCTAAGATTGAGAGGCCGGTGTGTGAGGAAGAGGTAGCAAAGGTTCCCAGGAGGATGCCTGGGGCGAGGAGGTCAACTCCGCGCCTCAGGACTGCCTCCACCAAGAAAGACAGGAGGGTTATTGTTGTTGGTGACTCGATTCTTAGGGGAACAGAGGGCCCTATTTGTCAGCCTGACCCTACCCATAGGGAAGTCTGCTGTCTCCCTGGGGCCAGGGTCAGGGACGTTGCCAGGAAGCTTCCTAACCTGGTACGCCCCTCTGACTATTACCCCCTTTTGATAGTCCAGGCGGGCAGTGATAACATCGAAGAGAGAAGCCTCAAGGCTATCAAAAGGGACTTTAGGGGACTGGGTCGGTTAGTGGATGGAGCGGGAGTGCAGGTGGTGTTTTCGTCCATCCCTATGGTGGCAGGGAGGGGTTCAGAGAGGACACGGAAAGCCCACCTGTTAAACACGTGGCTCCGGGACTGGTGCCAACGCAGAAATCTTGGGTTTTTTGATCATGGGGCACTTTACTCAGCACCTGGCCTGATGGCCGCAGACGGGTCCCTATCTTTTAGGGGAAAAAGGATCCTGGGCCAGGAGCTGGCAGGGCTCATTGAGAGGGCTTTAAACTAGGTAGGAAGGGGGATGGGGATGAGGCTAGGATTGTTGGGGCTGTGCTAGGGGGAACAATGGCAAGGCCGGAGGATAAGGCAATGGCCCAGCTGAAGTGCATCTACACCAATGCACGCAGCATGGGTAACAAACAGGAGGAGCTGGAAGCCATCGTGCGGCAGGCAGGCTACGACTTAGTTGCCATCACGGAGACGTGGTGGGACCAGTCTCATGACTGGAGTGCTGCAATGCCTGGCTATAAGCTCTATAGAAGGGACAGGCAGCATAGAAGGGGTGGTGGTGTGGCTCTCTAGATTAGAGAGTCTTTCGAGGTTTTAGAACTCGAGGTTGGGAATGACAAGGTCGAGTCCCTTTGGGTTAGGATCGGCAGGGACAACAAGGCTAGTGTCCTGGTCGGGGTCTGCTATAGACCGCTGAACCAGGATGAGGAGACGGATGAGGAATTCTACAGGCAGCTGACAGAGGTTGCAAAATCGTCAGCTCTTGTACTTGTGGGGGACTTCAACTTCCCTGACATATCCTGGAAGCACAACACAGCCCTGAGAAAGCAGTCAAGGAGGTTTCTGGAGAGCGTGGAAGATAGCTTCCTGATGCAGCTGGTTAGTGAACCTACCAGGGGTGGTGCCCCGCTAGACCTTCTCTTCACAAACAGAGAAGGACTGGTGGAGGACGTGATTGTCGGGAGCTGTCTTGGGCAGAGTGACCACAAAATGGTGGAGTTCACTATTCTTGGCGAGGCCAGGAAGGGGACCAGTAAAACCGCTGTATTGGACTTTCGGAGGGCTGACTTTGAGCTGCTCAGGACACTGGTTGGTGGAGTCCCTTGGGAGGCGGTTCTGAAGGGCAGAGGAGTCCAGGAAGGCTGGGCGCTCTTCAAGAGGGAAGTCTTAATGGTGCAGGAACGGTCTGTCCCCACGTGCCCAAAGATGAGCTGGCGGGGAAGAAGACCGGCCTGGCTCAACAGAGAATTGTGGCTTGATCTTAGGAGGAAAAAGAGGGTTTATAAGCTTTGGAAAAGTGGGCAGGCCACTAAGGAGGACTTTAAAGAAGTAGCGAGGCTGTGCAGGGACAAAATTAGGAAGGCCAAAGCTCATCTGGAGCTCAATCTGGCTACTGCCGTTAAAGGTAACAAAAAACGTTTCTATAAATACATCAACACAAAAAGGAGGACTAAGGAGAATCTCCATCCTTTACTGGATGCGGGGGGAAACTTAGTTACAAGAGATGAGGAAAAGGCGGAGGTGCTCAATGCCTTCTTTGCCTCAGTCTTTAGCGGCAATACCGGATGTTCTCTGGATACTCAGTACCCTGAGCTGGTGGAAGGGGATGGGGAGCAGGATGTGGCCCTCACTATCCACGAAGAACTGGTTGGTGACCTGGTATGGCACTTGGATGTGCACAAGTCGATGGGGCCAGATGGAATCCACCCAAGGGTACTGAGTGAACTCGCAGAGGAGCTGGCCAAGCCACTATCCATCATTTATCAGCAGTCCTGGCGATCGGGGGAGGTCCCAATCGACTGGCGGCTAGCAAACGTGACGCCCATCTACAAGAAGGGCCGGAGGGCAGACCCGGGAAACTACAGGCCTGTCAGTTTGACCTCAGTGCCAGGAAAGCTCATGGAGCAGATCCTCCTGAGAGTCATCATGCAGCACTTGTAGGAGAAGCAGGCGATCAGGCCCAGTCAGCATGGGTTTATGAAAGGCAGGTCATGCCTGACGAACCTGATCTCCTTCTATGACAAAGTGACGCGCTGGGTGGACGAGGGAAGGGCTGTGGATGTGGTCTACCTTGACTTCAGTAAGGCTTTTGACACCGTCTCCCACAGCATTCTCCTCAAGAAACTGGCTGCTCTTGGCTTGGACTGGCGCATGCTTCGTTGGGTTAGAAACTGGCTGGATAGTCGGGCTCAAAGAGTCGTGGTGAATGGAGCCAAGTCCAGTTGGAGGCCAGTCACTAGTGGCGTCCCCCAGGGCTCGGTGCTGGGGCCGGTCCTCTTTAATATCTTCATCGATGATCTGGACGAGGGCATCGAGTGCACCCTCAGTAAGTTTGCAGATAACACCAAGTTAGGTGCGTGTGTCGATCTGCTTGAGGGTAGGAAAGCTCTGCAGGAGGATCTGGATGGGCTGCACTGATGGGCTGAGGTCAACTGCATTAAGTTCAACAAGGCCAAGTGCAGGGTCCTGCACCTGGGGCGCAATAACCCCAAGCAGAGCTACAGGCTGGGAGAGGAATGGTTGGAGAGCTGCCAGGCAGAGAAGGACCTGGGAGTGATGGTGGATAGTCGGCTGAATATGAGCCAGCAGTGCGCTCAGGTGGCCAAGAAGGCCAACGGCATCCTGGCTTGTATCAGGAACAGTGTGACCAGCAGGGCTAGGGAGGTGATTGTCCCCCTGTACTCAGCTCTGGTGAGACCGCACCTCGAGTACTGTGTTCAGTTTTGGGCCCCTCACTACAAGAAGGACATCGAGGTGCTTGAGCGAGTCCAGAGAAGGTCAACGAAGCTGGTGAGGGGCCTGGAGAACAAGTCCTACGAGGAGCGGCTGAGGGAGCTGGGCTTGTTCAGCCTGGAGAAGAGGAGGCTCAGGGGCGACCTTATCGCTCTCTATGGGTACCTCATGGGAGGCTGTAGCGAGGTGGGGGTTGGCCTGTTCTCCCACGTGCCTGGTGACAGGACGAGGGGGAATGGGCTTAAGTTGAGCCAGGGGAGTTTTAGGTTAGATGTTAGGAAGAACTTCTTCACTGAAAGGGTTGTGAGGCACTGGAACAGGCTGCCCGGGGAAGTGGTGGAGTCACCATCCCTGGAAGTCTTCAAAAGACGTTTAGATGTAGAGCTTAGGGAAATGGTTTAGTGGGGACTGTTAGCGTTAGGTCAGAGGTTGGACTCGATGATCTTGAGGTCTCTTCCAACCTAGAAAATTCTGTGATTCTGTGATTCTAAATCCACATTTAGTTCTCACATTCAACAAACTACAATACTCTTCTAGTTATGCTTATAAACATTATGTCTGACATCGTGCAAAACACCCATGTATTACCCGTTAAAATCCTCCTACTAAAAAAAAAAAAAACAGTCTGAATTAGTAACATGGGCAAGAAACCTCCAACTGGATTCTGCAGAACCTTCAAGGATGCTATGGCAGTGTTGTGTCAGCTGGGATGGAGACCTCACCAGGTTTTCTTTTTTCTTAGGTTAATGCATTTAATTAAGCACATCAAAGTATGGAACCTGACTTTGCTGCACCCTCACCTAGGGACAGCTGAGCTAGTTGTCATAGTGTATCTTCAGAAATATACAACTTAGAGAAATCCAAAAGAGTACTCTGTATCTTATGGCTGGATTGTTTCTTGTACACAAGATAAATTAATATAGTCTGACTACACTAAAACACGTACATAACTTCTTACTGCTTGTTGAGCTTTGCAAGTGGTTTCTGTATCTTCTTGTGTTATGCTAGACATTATGTAATGGCCTTTCTTCATGGTCTTAAAATCAATGACATATTACAATCACTGTTTGGGAGAAATAACTAACTCCAAGAAGCTGATTCTGTTCTCACATATTATTGTATCTCTGATGATATGTAAACATATCAGTTTATATATTATTTTACCCAAACAGCAATTCTGATGTTTCGTTATATATATATAAAAGCATCCAGTACACATCAGTGTCAGTTTAGGTTACTTTTGGAGACAAAACCCTTTTCCTGACCCTTATTTCTATAATACTGTATTTTCAAACCTATTTACTGAAATGTTTGCTTATGACATAAAATGTTAACATAGCTGTTCTGCAAAATGATGGCTTTAAAATCCAGTCCAAAATGCAGAAATAATGTAGCTCCAGGTAACCACTTTCTTTCTGATTCTGAAGAATCATTTCAGTGAGCGACAGCTCTATTGATTCTGTCACCATCTCAAAAAGTTCCCAGAACACTATGACTAAGAAGAGCATAAAACCTCCAGCAATCAAAAAGCACTGAGGAAGGTCCTGAAGAGCTCTTCTTTCAAAAAACTAGTCCTCTGTGAGATTCAGACCAGGATACAGGGACCAAAGTTGCCTGGTTTTAGTTCCAGACAATGACAATTTATGGAAGACAGAGGCATATACCTAGATTATTGTTAAAAAAAAAAAAAAAAAAAAAAAAAAAAAAAAAAAAATCACCCTATTCTCTAAAGATCTTATTTTAAGCATATAAATTATGGGGTTCTTACTGGTACAAAAAATCATGGATGGTTGTCCACCCACGCACAGATATAATCACCGATGTTGGTGAGGGGGACCACTATTTTACTTACCCTATTTGTGAAGATTTTGCATAAGTACCTGTGTTCTGACTTTAAAATCTCCTGCAGGTTAGAAGGGCTTATCTTGTGTGTTAAGATGTAATGTGGAGTGAGGCACCGAACCAGGCCATGAGAGAGAGCACCAGCAATTCCTGTGAGCAAGAAGGGGCAGGAATAGCAGTGACCAGACAAGCGGGAGGGAATATATACAGTTATGTGAGCTCTGAAAAGGGATCAGGGAGGATACTCAGAGAATCCAACAGGAATATGTTCTGAACAGGAGGAGAAAGAAAACTGGAAGGAGGGAGAGATCGAGGGTATTTGGGCATATGCCCATCTTCACCTACTCCTAGCACACAAGTTTTTCAAATAGGAACAGTGTGGAGCAACCACATGTACCTCTCCATTAACCCTGTGCAGTCATGGCACTGTCTTGTCTTCCAGGCAGTATTGCCCCTACAGAAGGTTACATCTCTACTAATGAGCAGTAGCAGCCCAAGTGTGGTCTCAAGACTTCGTTATTTCCCCTCAGTGGTGATGTTTGGCCCAGTTAACCCACTGATAATATGTGAGGAGAACTCTGGTTGTGACCCCTGCTTTATGTATTTGTGGCACACTCATTTGCTGTGAGAATGGGTCTCAGCACTGCACAGTCTCTGATAAGACTTTGAGGCAATGACACGTGATGGATACCGGGTGGATCAGATATCTCTGACTCCCTCCTAAAAGGGTCTAATGTAACCAGCTCCGAAGGGCATAATTTCCCTGGTAGCCCAAGCAAACATGAGTTTTCCTGACCAGACAGTTCAGACACAAGATATTTATGACTAACATGCACGTAACTCAGAGGTATCTCCCAGGAAATCCCACAATTCAACTTAAAAAAAAAAAAAAAAAAAGGGGGGGATTAGTGTTTTCCTGAGGCAGAAATATTGAAATAACCTACCAGTGAGAGAGACCCTAATTTCACCTTAAAGGGTCTTTCTGAAACCCAGTTTCAGAGTTTTATCAAAACTTTCCCCCATAGCTATAAAGAAAGACATCAAGTTATCAAGTTTGATTCATCTTCACATTAAGCTATGCTAGTATAATTGCATTTATTCCAGTGGATTTACATAAATGCAAATTAGACCAACTCTATCTTGCATTCAAGTAATGAGATTTTTCAAGTTCTAGAAGACATCATCTCTACCTCTTTAATGAGTTAATTCTCTTCTCTTACTAATTTAGCTATAAGAACTAGGAATACAGCAAGGTGAAATGTGATGTTATCATTTAGAGTGTTATGTTTCATTTTTCTACCTATTTTTATAGTTTCTTTGATTTGTGTTAAGTGTCAGAAAATGTAAAATAAACCTCAAGTGAGTTTTACTGTCTTTCACATACAAATGACAAAGACTAGCTTTTTTTTTCTGTGTTTTTGCTATAAATACAGATTCCTCTCAACAAAGACCCATTTTCACTCAAAAGGTTTTTGTGAATCTCAACAAACCACTGTAATGATTCCATTTGCAATGAAACCTAAGAAACATGCACTTTTCACATAATTTGGAGTATAACTGGGTATGTTTTGTTCAGCTCTACTGCAAGCCAAGCAAGTAAACAACAGAAGGACTTCGCTGTAGTGCCTATGAGATAGTCTTAGCCCCAGAACCCTTCAGAGATGTTTTGCTGGATCCATTTTTGTTTCCTCTTTGTTAGTAACACAGTGAACAAAACAGCCTTTTCATAAGACCCATTAATCTGACTTCTGCAGGTACAAAAAAGTATACTGGGAAGATTTGAGATAAATCTGGAGAATTTCATCCTATATACGATCTGCAAGTTCAGAAATCCTGCTCAGAATCAGCTTTCCTCTTTTTTTCCCAGGGAGTTAGGTCCATGAGCCTGGGGCTCACTTCAGTTGCTGGCATGTGTTGGCAGTAATAACACCTTCTTCCATGTTGTGTCCTGAAAAAAAAAAGAAACCCAACATCTCTTCTGTTTCTCTTCCAATCTTTTAAGTCATGTTAAACACTTAACAGTAAGTGTGTGTATTTAAGGTGATTATAACATGATTTTTCAACAGCCTTTCCACAAACCACTGCTAGAAGAGCTCAAGCCTTCCTGTTCTACAGCTGAATTAAAAAAAAAAAAAAAAAAAAAAAAAAAAAAGACAGAAAACCTTATGAACAAAGTTTGCAGTTACAGAATAATCACACTTAATGTGACAGAGGAACAGAGGATAAAGCAAATCACATTGGGTTCTAGGAAAAATTCATAAGCCGTGGACAGTATTGCAAAATATGACCAGGTATTTTATTTACTTTAAGTGTTGCCTTTTCCTGAAATATCAGTCAGTCATTGGAAGAGCTTGAAGCAGCATTCATCTGATCGTGTTCAACATTCTGCTCTGAAAACTAAGCTGTCAGCCAGCTTTAATTGCATCCTACTTTGGATAAATTCCAGTGGCAAGGTCTAAAGATGACAGTAGCAGTATTTAGAAAAAGACACATAAGAGCAAATGTTTGCAAGGCACATGACTCCTCTTATTCATAGGCATTGTTAGTGGGGCAACATCATTAAACTGCTTATCACAGTCAAAAATGTTGTTCTCTGCAAGCAGATGGTCAGCAATTGCATAATTTTATTTAGGTTTTGATTTACATATTGGTCTGAAAAGATTTTAGCTTATTTATTTTACATTAAAATGAAGACAGTTTGGTAGCTGCATTCTCCTACAGATATGCAGAATTAGCTTACTAGAACATGCTTTAGAAATGCATGTTTTTCTTTGAACATATTTTAATTTGCATTTGTAGCAAGAGGTTTCAGTCCTCCTTTGCCCAGCACCATCACCCTGTTATAGGAGATTAAATATGCTGTCATAGCACTGACTTTAAGGAGCATTTCTGAACCAAGTTTACTGTCAGTGCACCAATTGGTCATGATGGCCCTGACCAGCCTCACCAGTGGCCTCTTCTCACATCTCCTTTCCTTGGTCCTGGCCTGATCTGTCACTGCCAGCCCTGTTCCCAGTCCCACACATCAGCTGACACTATCTCAACTGCCGGGGCCCCAGCCACCATCCCCAGCACAGCTGTGTTTTCTGCCTTTGGACACCATGAAATGAGGCCACTCAGGAGGCCCCTGCCCCACTACCCTGCTGCCCTGCTGTCTTTGTACTGCCCATGCCAACCATGCTGCACCCTGACTTTCCCTTAAACATGGAAATTTCTAACAATTAAAATTTTCCATGAGAAAAGTCACCCCTGCCTCCCCACACTGCCACAAATACACAAATACATGATGTCCTGAAGTAGTCCCTAGTGGGAATATCAGGAAATATTGCTCCACAGAAGCCTGGAGAAAGCTTTCTTATTTAAAAAAAAAAAAAAAAAACAAACAAAAAAAAAGGCCTTCCTGGTCTTTACCTGATAATACTGAAACTGAGAAGCATATCTGCAATTCAAATGTTAGGTTATGATGGCCAGCTGTCCTGTCTGACATGAAGATCTCTTTTTTTCAGTCAAGTGTACTCTTGTTTTGATGAGCAACACATTAGATGCCATTTGTCTTGCATTGTCACTTTAAGCTACATATTTTTAAATTGTCCATTTCACAATGCAGATGTGAGGTGTTCCTGATTACCACGAAGAAGGTTGCTGAACAATCTTATTTTAATGTTAGAAAAAAAATGAGCTGGCAATTATCTTGATTATCTTGGTATGGTACCAAAATCTACAGATTTAAAAAGCAGGATGAATGTGTTTTATGCTTGTATTCAGACTGGAAGTGTTATAATGAAGGTTTTGCTTTGTTTCATTTGCTCTTACTTCTGCAGATCTTTGTAAGTGGTTTTGAGGGAGTGGGCCTTACTCAGACTCCTGGTTTTATATGTCTGTTTATTTTCACTTTTTCAGTACAACTCAGATAAACCCTAATGTGATAATTTACTGACATCTTAATTGCTGAACTTCTCTTTCGTTCGTTTTAGACTTAACTGAAATAGAACATGGAGCATATTTTTTTATTTTTAATAGGGCAGTCACTTGGACATAAGACAGCATAAATATACTCAGCAGTCACCATATAATTAACTTTATTCTGAAATACTGTGATGGATTTGAACAGAGTCTGGTATTTTATTTGATTTTAGTTCCCTTCAAGAAAAGAAAAAATAACAGCAGTTGATACACCCTGGAGGGTAGATGAACTCAGGAGAGAAATGGTTCTACATGCTACAGAGTAGGGCAGGACAATAAGATTCTCAGCAAGTGGCAAACAAAACAGGTCTCAAGGTCAAATTTCTCTAGGCACCAAAGGAAGCTTATGCATGTAGACCCTTTTGAAAGTCAGAAAGGCAATGAACTGACTAGAAGTTTCTAGTAAGACTAGAAGCAAGGACAAAATGGATAGGGGTAGAAATGTATAAAATATCTTTACTGTTTTTTCTTTTCTTTTCTCTCAATTTTTCTTTTCTTTTCTTTTCTTTTCTTTTCTTTTCTTTTCTTTTCTTTTCTTTTCTTTTCTTTTCTTTTCTTTTCTTTTCTTTTCTTTTCTTTTCTTTTCTTTTCTTTTCTTCTTTTCTTTTTCTTTCTCTCAATTTCTTTTCTTTTCTTTTCTTTTCTTTTCTTTTCTTTTCTTTTCTTTTCTTTTCTTTTCTTTTCTTTTCTTTTCTTTTCTTTTCTTTTCTTTCTGTTCAGAAAGCTAATCATTTCAGTTTTAGCATAATTATATCACAGAATCACAGAATCATCTAGGTTGGAGGAGACCTCCAAAATCATCGAGTCCAACCTCTGACCTAACCCTAACAAGTCCTCCACTAAACCATATCCCTAAGCTCTACATCTAAATGTCTTTTAAAGACCTCCAGGGATGGTGACTCCACCACTTCCCTGGGCAGCCCATTCCAACACCTAACAACCCTTTCGGTAAAGAAGTTCTTCCTAATATCCAACCTAAAACTCCCCTGGCACAACTTTAGACCATTTCCTCTCGTCCTGTCACCAGGCACATGGGAGAATAAACCAACCCCCACCTCGCTACAGCCTCCTTTAAGGTACTTGTAGAGTGTGATAAAGTAGCCCCTAAGCCTCCCCTTCTTCAGGCTGAACAATCCCAGCTCCCTCAGCTGCTCCTTATAAGACTTGTTCTCCAGACCCCTCACCAGCTTCGTCACCCTTCTCTGGACTCGCTCGAGTACCTCCATGTCCTTCTTGTAGCGAGGGGCCCAAAACTGAACACAGTACTCGAGGTGCGGCCTCACCAGAGCTGAGTACAGGGGGACAATCACTTCCCTAGCCCTGCTGGCCACACTGTTTCTTATACAAGCCAGGATGCTGTTGGCCTTCTTGGCCACCTGAGCACACTGCTGGCTCATATTCAGCCGACTATCAACCAATACTCCCAGGTCTTTCTCTGCCAGGCAGCTTTCTAACCACTCACCTCCCAGCCTGTAGCGCTGTTTGGGGTTGTTGTGCCCCAGGTGTAGGACCCTGCACTTGGCCTTGTTGAACTGCATACAGTTGGCCTCAGCCCATCAGTCCAGCCTATCCAGAGCCTCCTGCAGAGCCTTCCTACCCTTGAGCAGATTGACACACGCATCTAACTTGTTATCTGCGAACTTACTGAGAGTGCTCTTGATCCCCTCATCTGGATCATCAATAAAGATATTAAAGAGGACTGGCCCCAGTACCGAGCCCTGGGGGACGCCACTAGTGACCGGCCTCCAACTGGATTTGACTCCATTCACCACGACTCTTTGAGCCTGGCTACCCAGCCAGTTTCTAACCCAGCAAAGCGTATTCCAGTCCAAGCCAAGAGCAACCAGTTTCTTGAGGAGAATGTTGTGGGGAATGGTGTCAAAGGCCTTACCGAATTCAAGGTAGACCACATCCACAGCCCTTCCCTCATACACCCAGCGCATCACTTTGTCATAGATCAGGATCGTCAAGGAGGACCCACCTTTCATAAACCCATGCTGTCTGGACCTGATTGCCTGCTTGCCCTGCAAGTGCCACATGATGACACTCAAGATAATCTGCTCCATGAGCTTCCCTGGCACTGAGGTCAAACTAACAGGCCTGTAGTTTCCCAGGCCTACCTTCCAGCCCTTCTTGTAGATGGACATCACGTTTGCTACCTGCTAGTCGACTGGGACCTCCCCTGATAGCCAGGACTGCTGATAAATGATGAAAAGCAGATTGGCCAGGTATTCTGCCAGTTATCTCAGCACCCTCGGGTGGATCTCATCCAACGCCATTGACTTGCATACATCTAAGTGCTGTAGCAGGTCACCAACCATTTCCTCATGGATCGTGGGGGCCACAATCTGTTCTCTATCCCCTTCCACCAGCTCAGGGTACTGACTATCTAGAGAACAACTGGTCTTGCTGCTAAAGACTGAGGCAAAGAAGGCATTGAGCACCTCAGCCTTTTCCTCATCTATCATCACTAGGTTTTCCTCCACATCCAGTAAAGGATGGAGATTCTCCTTAGTCCTCCTTTTCGTGTTAATGTATTTATTTGAACATAAGCTCATTTAAGTTTATGAACATAAGTTAAGTATATGAACATAAGTTCATTTAGTTTAAGATACTTTATATGAACATGGGAAAGGTATTTGCATGGGATAGGTATACACAGACTCAACTCAGAACACTGTCACACTTAAGATCCTAGCATACAATAAAGAAAATATTTGTGTCTTTTCAGATGAGTGATGAAAAATCTCGAACTAGTACTATGTAAACATGCTAACTCTGTGTGCTACAAAAAGCTTGGGAAGATTTGGGTTATGAAATATACTGTACTCCTAGATGTTTCTTCAGTTCATGTCTAGATTTCTGCAACCTGTTTACCTACCTAGGTTCTACACTCCTGGGATAGAAGTATATATTAGAAATTTTTACTTTTCAGACTCACAGAATCACACAGAAACACAAAATGGCTGAGTTTGAAAGGGACATCTGGAGATCATGTAGTCTAACGCCCTGAACAAGAAAGGTTACCTAGAGCTCATTGCACATGATCATGTTCTATGCAGGTTTTGAATATCTCAGAGACTCCACAGCCTCTCTGGGAAACCTGTGATCCTCACAATAACAAAATTTTTCCTCGTATTCAAATACACCTCATTTTGTTTCAGTTTGTGCCCATTTCTTCTCATCCTGTCACTGTCAACCTATATTGCCATACTTCTTTGAACAAGAAGAGTGGAGTTTTGTGGCTTGTCTCACAAAGATTCACACCATTTGCTCAGAGATAGTAAGGTTAACTCTCCTAAGGAAAAATTACTATAAAGATTGTGCTGGTATGCCTCCCCTGTCTGATGTCAGACTGTAAATGAATAGACTGAGCGATAATCCTGTCATTCATATCCCTCATGAAATGTAGCCACCAAATCTAACCACCATGAAATCTAGAAATACCTGTGCTTGACATGGATTTAATACTTGTAATCAGCTTTGTTGTCAAGCAGAAGTAACTTCAGACTGAATTATAACAAGGGAACTACTTCTCAGTCCCCTCTCTGGCATGATGTCTTGCTGGTTTCCACCTCCAAGACACCCATTTGTAGGGTAAAAATTGGTTTGAATCTCATACTGTTAAAAAAAAAAAAAGGAAATAGTCCTAGTCCTTAGGAATCTCAGCATAGAATCACTGTAGTGTATGTCCATTTGAGGTCTGTCCTTAAACATTTTGAGCAGGGTGTTTGGATTAAATGTCCAGCAAAAGTCCCTTTCAACCTGAAAGTAGTCTGTGATTCTGTTAAGCATGAACTAGTATCGCTGGCATTTGGTCAGGGCTGAGCTTCATGACACTGTGTGTGCATCAGGCATCAGCAATGGAATTCCTACCATTCCCTAGCTGACTCGTCAGTCACTACCATTTACAGCATTTCTCTCATCTCCCTTCCAAAAATACTTCTGAGTCCACTGACTTTCTGAGGAACCTCACAGACTGGCTTATTTTTAATTCGTTTAGTGTCAGTTTGACATTGGGTCAACAAAACTGAAAGCCTGAGTAATAGCTGTCATTGGGATCAAAGCTTGTTTGTTCAGTTTTATGAATAGTTCCTCTTGTGCAACTGCAGTTGATCTTCCTGAACAGCACAGGCCTGCAAAGCTGTTGAATATGAGCCAGAGGAATTTCTGATAAATGATTTCTTTCAAAACTTTCAAAGTATTTCTTTTTTAATGTGAAAACAGACCTGAAAGTCTCAAGGCACAAGGTTGTCTAGGGATCTAGGTGAGATCTGAGCCATCAGAATGTTCCCAATTCACTTATAATTACAACAGTATAAGACAATGGAAAGTATTTCCACTGCTCCATGAGCCAAAGCTGTCTATTAGGTATGTGCACAGAGGCAGTATAGATGTAGCCACTGGTGAATACCTTGTTGACAAGTTTGAGGAGCACAGTGTTGTGACTGAGAAGCACAGTCTACTACTACCTGCTACCACCTGTTGAGACTTTCTCCTTACATTGTCTACAACTAGTTCAGCCCAGTCAAGGTAATTGCTGTTACAGATGATGATGCTAAAGAAACCTGGGGAGATAGCAATTGTAAAATCTCTTACATTTCCCACATTTAGAAACAAACAGGAGTATGGGTGATAGCAGACCTTCACTGTTTCCTTTAACAAATATCCCACCATTTCCTTGGCCTGGAGGCTCTGCAGTACACAATAGAGTAGTTTATTTCATAACAAAAATTTCTGGCTGAATTCACATTTTTAGGAGAAAGGCCATGTCATCTTAGATGTATTTGACAAAACTTCCAACTTTTGAGTCTTCTTGATACACCCACTCAGGCAACAATGCTGCTCTGCACCTGCTTCAACAGCTGGTGAGTTGACTGCTGACAAAACCTTACATGCAATAGCCCATTTCAAATAACAGTGTGGGCTCTGTCACTGTGACTGTCACTATTCCCAGGTGGAAGCATTGACAGAAATTATACTAGTCTATTACCTCTGTAACCCAATATAACATACCAGTTTCCATCTTGCCCTAGGACATGTCTTTCAGCTGTTGTAAGATGCACAGAGAGATATGGTCTGTCTGAAAGTTGTAGCAAGGTAGGACATAACCTCATAAAGCCCATCCTTGTGTTATGTCAAACCTTTCACACAAACAGATCAGTTATGGTCTGGGTTTCTAACCTCTCATTGATGAAACCATTGCAGGGAGGTTGCTAGCTGTTGGTTGAGCAATATACATAGACCGTATGGGTTTGAGCCAACTTCTGAGTCTTTCCCATCAAAGCAGTTGCAAGGAAGCATGTCAGCTTGTACTCCTTTCCCAAACCCCACAACTCCATTACCTGATCTAAACACGGTCCTTCTGCAGCTTCTGTTTGGTGCTGTCTGTTCATCCAGTCCTCCAACAGCCAGGACTGCCCTAGTATTTCCATGCTCATAAAAAGTATGTGCTAGAACAGAGGACTGCTATGGCTTTAATTAATATTAAAAAAAAAAAAAAAAAAAAAAAAAAAAAAAAAAAAAAGGACTATTATCTCTACATCCCAGAGACAAAGAGATAAAAAACATTTTAACTTAAATGATGTTTTTTCCATCATGGGATAGGTGTCCAAGCTTTTTTGATTTTTTTCAACAGCCTTGTTGTGGCTTTATCTTTTTTAAATGGATTGAAGATAGTTTTCATGATATCCACAAAGGCAGAAGATTATAATATTTTGGCTTGTGAAGTTGCAGGAGAGTTTGATTTTTTTCTAATTACAAGATTTATAAGTAGGGATAATAAAAGATTTCATAAAACTATGATTAATAACTTCCAAATGGAGCTTGAATTTCTGAAACAACATTCAAATAAAATCAATTCCTCTTACATGAATACTTCAGAACTAATTAAAAAAATTGCTTCTTGCTGAAAAGCTAAAGATCTTATGAAATGCATTAATGAGTTTAACAATAATGTCCTTAAGTGCATAGAAGTAAACCTTGCTTCTGAGTCTCCCAATGTTTAAAATAAAAAGGTAAATGTTGAAAACAAATATAAGGATAATACCAATGCAGATAAAAGATGAAGAGATATATTCAAATGTCTGAATATAAAATGTGTACCTTGTAAAAACATGAAAGTACAAGTTGAATTTTCATTGACAGAACTAAGTACTGCATAAGTGAAAAGACTGTTTTCACCTATAAATTCTTTATGTAGAGATAAAAAGATCCATTTTAGCATTGGAATTACTAATATTGCTATAATAAACCAATATTTTTCAAGATGTTTTATACCAAATATGTTATTCTACTTTTTCTAAATCTTAGAAGATTTTAAGTAGAGATACACTGTTTAAAGGAACACAAGAACTGAAGAGGCTCAGGCTTCTTGTTCTAAAGCTGCAGAATATTTAGGCAACTAGAACATTCAGTAAGCAATTCATTAATGCTGACTATAAAATTAGAGTGAAGTGCTTTCCAAAGTGTACCACCTTGTGCCACTGCTCATATTGTTTCCAACACTTACACCTTTATGTATAGATATGTAAACATTAACAAAGCAAATATATGTTTGAAATATTAACTCTATTCAGTGTATTTCATCAAGTTTGGATGGGGAAGAAATTAAAATGTAGAAAATTGAACATTTAGGAAGTCTTGGCATGAACCAGCTTTTGACAGTATTTATGTTCAGCAGAAGATAAGTTATCTAATGCCAAATATTTAGAATTTTCAAATGTTTTTTTTTTTATTTATTTTATTTTATTTATTTTTTCAGTTTTTGCTTACAAATGATTTGGAACAATCAAAAGGTAAGCACACTTCATTTTTGAATCCACATATTTCCTCGTGTCTTTTTTTCTGGTCCAGGAATATTTTTAAATCTAAGTCTTACTTATTTTTTGCAAAACAACAAACAGTCCTGCATATTAGTCCTCCATAGTCTAGCCATGAAAACCTCCTTTGTTGAGCTACTTTATGTTTTTAGAATGATCATTATGTGGCTCATTAGATTCTCTTTAAAAAGAAAACCACGAATATGAGATCACTATAAATATCTTGGCATATTAAATTATATGTCTAACTGTAAGATAACAAAATGCATACATAATACACAAGCTGTCAAGATACTCTTTTTACTGTTGTTGCACTGACTTTAATTTTAAGTATGCTGAATAGCATCTATATTAACAAGTATCTATGAAAGCCAAGTGATGGTTACATCACTATTCAATAAATGTGAAACACCCCAAATTAGTAGGAATGTATTTTTTCTCGAAAAAATAAAAATAAAAATAAAAATAAAAATAAAAATAAAAATAAAAATAAAAATAAAAATAAAAATAAAAATAAATAAGAATAAAAAGGCTTAGAAAACAGTTAAGCACTTAGCAATAACTTTATGGAAGATAAATATTTTAGTGTGCATTTCCTCTTCAGCTAAGAAGTTCAATATGATGTAGTTAGCAGACCTTTCACATACTAAGGAAATGCTGAAATTAGGCTACGTCTTTGGGACCTGATGTTGTGGGGATTCAAACAGGAGATAGTTCTTATGACTGATAGAGGCAAGTGGTGTTTAATTTTCATCTGAAGGAGATGTAAATAATGGGAACATTATGTAATAATGTAAATACAGGGAACTCTGAACCCAGGAAGCTTATAACATTTACAGATCTACCATGTTAAAGTCCACTCACCCTGGTATTCACCCCTGCCTACATCTGAGGTGTACTACAGCAGAGAGCAACCAAAAGTGAACTGTAGCCACCAGAGCAATTCACATGAAATGTTGCAAGCCTTCCTCTGTCCTGGTATCTAGTCAGAGGCACAAAGTAGGGAAGACCTAGAATAATTATTTTGGCAAGCTTTTGTCTTTCTAAGGGCCCTTTATTCCTCTTTCCTTTATGACTACTATCTGGGCGTGTTGTATGATCAAAAGCAATCACAAGACCCCCAGGAAAAAGTTAAAGACAGAGAATAAGGTGCTGCTGCCAGAGGAGAGGTTTGTCAAGCCTGTAAATGGTTTTTGAGTTACTCTTGGGAAAGAGATTTATGTAGGAAAAGAAAAGAATGAACCAGATGAAGTCAGCAACAAAATCCACTCTACAATGCAGTTTCTTTGCCTTAAATATCCACCAGCATCTATGCCTTCAACACTTTTCTCTTATTTCTGTGTGGTATTTATGATTGTTAGTCTGCCGAGGTCATTCTGTTACCATAAGAAACAATTGTGAAAGGAAGGATAAGAGGAAAACTATCAGACAGTTTCACAGAATATTATCCTGTTCCACAGTGAATGAGGCCTCATGGTCTTGAGAAATTCAGAGCTATCAATATCAGTTCTGGATTCCTATCTGCAAAAAATGAGGGCGCAGCACAGCTGAAGCAAGTAGTCTTGCACCACAGTAAGTAACAGAGCTGAGTCAAGGATGGTGACAGGGCCCACCAAAGGCTGCTCTCATGTTGCAATGCATACAGGAATTAGTTTGATCCAGGATTTCTTAAAAACACTTCAGGAATCAACACGATTGATCATAAACTGGTCAGACAAATAGAAATGCATTGTGAAGGAAAACATAAAGCAACATGAAAGCAACTTTCAGTAGCTCTGAGTATTCTGCTCACTGAAGAGGAGGCTCAAGGGAGACCTTATTGCTCCTTACAACTACCTGAAAGGAAGGTGTGGAGAGATGGGGGTCAGCCTCTTCTCACAGGTTAACTAGCGATAGGACTAGCGCAAATGGCTTCAAGTTGCACCAGGAGAGGTTTAGGTTAGAAATTAGGAGACATTTCTTTTCAGAAAGAGTAGTCAGGCATTGGAACAAGTTGCCCAGGGAAGTGGTGGCATCACCGTCCCTGGGGGTGTTCAAGGAAAGGCTGGACGTGGTGCTTAGGGACAGCCAGTGGGTGATCTTGGTAGTAGGGGGATGGTTGGACCAGATGATCTTGGAGGTTTCTTCAAACCCTAATGACTCTATGATTCTATCTCATACTTCCTGCCTAAAATATAGTAACAATGCAGAAATTACAGTCATTGAACTCAGAGCAGAGATTTGGATTTGTCACAGAATAGTAAATACATTTCAGCCATGTCTGTAACATTGTTTATCCATTTTAAAGTGCTGTGAACTTTGAAATCACACATAAGGATAAAATTCTACCAAAACCATATCCATTAACACAAACAGCAATGACATCTCTAAAGCTTTTGCATCTTTTAAGCAGTACTGTTTATCACACACATACATTTAAACAATTATTTTTCAACCATACATAGTTAAGGGATAATGAAACAAGAGTCATCTTTATAAGGTAACAATCCAGTTGCAGATCCTAAGTGCATCATCTGCAAGAACACAGCTCATTTACCATCAGTATCATACTTAGACAAATATGAAATGGAATTATTTCTACCTTTCTTTGCTTCTCCTACTGTGCTTGGTACTTCTTCATGCTGAGTTCAGATGCAGAGCTGAGAAACTCAGAAAATATCCAAGGCTCAAGGAGTACTAAATGTGTCAACTTGTGACCAAGAGGGATGACATTGCTAATGCTTAATATTTTCTAAATTGAAGATGGAGAAAGAGTTCCACATATGTAGTCACTGAATAGCAAAGAGAGGGAGAAAAGAAATGATTAAATTTGGGAAGACTAACAACAAGCTGAAAAATGAAGGAAATCTGGGAACTGAAATTGAGGAACTGAGCACAGCTGGTCACCAGAACAGGTTGCCTCAAAAAATGACTGCAAAACAAGCCATAGTGCACCTAAAGAGTTGTACAGAAGGACAGAGAATCCTTTCTCATTTTCTAAGGAAAACCATTTTTTTTAATTGCTATGAAACATTGCAATTGATAGGCTAGATTAAGTAATAGCAAGCCGAGCTGTAATTAGAATCTCTTGATGGTTCTCTTTGGAGTCAGTAAATATTTAGTTTAACTGATGAGTAGAGGTTTTTCAGGTGCTTCAGAAGATCTGCCTGGGGGAAGAAAAAAAAAAAAAAAAACAGCCTCTGTTATCGCCTGACATTTCCCGCTTCTCTGCTTCCCACATGTCCAGCTGACAGTCCCAGAAACATCTTCTCATCCAGACCTGGGCCTTTCAATTAGAAAAGGGTGCCATATTTCTGCTTTCAGGACTTTCTGGCAGCATGGGTTCAGAATAAATTGCATTCTATTAGTCACCTGTGAGTACTTACAGTGGCAACACTTGCAGGTATCCATGAAATTTAGAATAAAAATTCAGGTTCAGTGACAGTTATTCCATAGCAATGACAGAAAGTCTGTATCTTCATCCCTGTAAGTGCAAAGAGATAACATCTTAAAATAAAGAGAGGATATCACTAATTTCTATTAAGTGGGAAAAATATTTTGTTACTATTATAACATGGATGGAGTAATTATTTCTTCAGTTGGGCAGAAAATGAATAAATGATTTCAAAATTTATCTCCAAAGTGATTACTATGTTTGTCATTAGTTTGATCAGCATAAATAGTTCAGAGTCAAAGACAGAAGGTAAGCTCAGTAGCTTCAAGAGATAAGAAAGGATGTCACAGGCTGGTGTCTGCAGTACCTCAGAATTCAGCCAAGGTTTCTGCAAGGTGAATATAGATTCCTTAAGAAGCAAAGCCACTGATGGAGATCCTAAAATCTCAAACAGAGACTGCCAGAAGTGCCAACTGGGTGCATACCTCCTTTCTGTGTCTCCAAATTGCCCTTTGACATTTCATTATTTTCTATCTTTTGTTATTTGTTCTTTCCACAACCTCAATCCCTGATTTTCTTTTGGTAGTGAGCCTACTATAGTTTTCTGTATGAGTTACTCTTTGCTGTCTACAGTGGGCTTTTGCTTTAGAAAATAATGCATCTGTTGCCCCAGTAAAAGTTACATAATTCTCCATTTAGCCATACAGTTTTGCTCTCTCTTTTAAGTTTTCCAGCTCATCTGTATGCACACCATCTGTGCCTGTACTACAATGTTCTTACATGGCCTCCAGGATTAGTTAGTGGTTTTAAAGTTTTATTACTTTGCCCTTCAGTCTCATGTTAATCATTTTGCTTACTGTTTTAAAAATCTGCCCTTTCAAATCTTGCTGCTAGCATGTCAACCACAGAAAAATACCTCCCAGTATGATATCAAACCACATTGTATGGTGATGGCAGGTAATCAATGGAAATACTGTAACAACAAGAACCCAACCCATTCATTATATTCAGTAGAACAGAAATTTATTAATTGCAAAAGAACAGGATATCTTGCCAAGAGTGCAGGGTAAGAGACATATAAGTAAATATAAACAAAGAAATGCTTTTAAAATGATCTTAGTCGCTTTTTCTAATTTAATGATTGAGAGATCTCAGACTGTGCCTGCAGCTAATATATATGATGGCAGTTGCAAATTCATTCACACTCCTGTTAAAGCATCTCAGTCTCTAATAATGTATACTGTGAATCCTATGAACTAACCATCAAATTTAAATTCTGCCCAGTTCATCTATGGAAATTTTGAGACTGAAAACAAGTGCAAACTGATCATAAGGATCATAAGGCTCATAAGGGCTGAACAATATATTTCCTCCAAAATAGAAATATTTTGCTGCAAAGCTAGGTCACTTTCAAACTGTAAGAGGAATGAAGGTTTTCTGATTAAGGCACTGAGCAGTGAGATGAAAGCGTAAATCCAAGCTCTGCCAGAGGTTGCATGTATATCCCTGGGCAAGTCACATCACCTTTCCGTGATGCATTTCTGTACCTATGAAAAGTGAGTCATAATTTTTTTCTTCCTCAAGCATTTTTGAGAGTGAAAGCTCTTTCATAGCTGGACGCTTTCCAACTATATGCTTGTAGGGGATCTAATGCGACAGCTTTTTATCAAACTGAGACTTCCAGATGTTACCAGATCATTAAGGCTTCCACTTAATGTGGTAGGAAAAGAAAAACTGTAAATGATCATATTGTGTTTTTTTTTTTTTCTCCTGTAATATGAACTAGGAAAAATGAACACTGAAAACAATCAGTTTATATATTTGCCATGATAGTGTTGCAAATGAGAGCACAATCTTGGCTATCATTCTGAAAGAATATAATAAGATTTTATTTAGTATTGTTTTCAAGTTTGTGGAACATGAAAAAGAAGACAAAAATTCATTCCGAGACCAATGAACACTTTAGCATTTATTGTGGAAATATCAATAAACTTTGCAAACATTCAGATATTTGAGTGAGGTTACAGAGGAGGACTTCCTTATCAAGCTATTCTCAGTAATTAAGTGACTTTGTAATGTGTTATTTCATATTAAATACAGCTAAGTTTATTATGTTCTGTAAAATCATCTTCATTGTTTTCATTTAAAAGACATACAACTAAGTTCTCTCCATATGCATTTATGTAAATGGAAGTAGTTATTATTTATATAAAAGGTATAAATGGAAGTAGTTGTTATTTATATAAAAGGTATTTGCTAGCCCAAAGCCTTCATTAAGGATTATTTTAAACTCATAGTTACTTATCAAAACTACAGTAGTTGATTAAAAGGTAAATAAACATGCATCAAAATTTGGAAGAAGCCAGATCCAATGTGGTTTTACTAATAACACTGAGAAGACAGCATCATCTGAAATTTTTGTATATCCAAACACCAATTATGTCCAGTTTGTACCTCAAAATAGGTTGAATTTTGGAAAAATTGTGGCAGGATCAATAACGATATATTAATTTTAAAATAGTTACAAAATATATACTTTTTTTCCTTCTGCTTAATAAGCTTGAAATGCATATGTACCAATGCCATAGAAAATACATTAAAACAATAAAACACCGTTAAATATGTTGTCATACCACATATCACAATGACAGAAATAATTAAAAGAAATCATTTAAGAAGTTTTGAGAACAATATCCAACAAGGTTTCTTTGATTTCTGTTTTCTTAATCCAGAAATTATTATCGGTCCTCTCATGTAAATGTTTTTATGTTAACTATGAATATAAAAAATATTCAAAATTAAAATTTATGAACTAGTTATCCAAATGAGTTAATTTAACAGAGAGGAGATTACGTATTGGTTCAGTATTGTCATTATTTCTTGCTGAAACATACACCATGTTCACATCCTCACCACCATGGATTTTTCCTTCAGTCTCTTCCATGATGTATGCTACGTCAGACTTGCATGTAGGATTTTGTTCTAACCATACCTTCCCTTTCAGCAGCCCTAGAGAAACCTGACTTCAGTGTGGATTAAAATTCCTGTTATGCTATTGACTGAATATTAGAATTCTTGTTGCACTTTTTAAGTTTTTCTCTTTAAAAAAAAAAAAAAAAAAAAAAAAAAAAAAAAAAGTGGGAACACTTGCACTGATTATCAGGCAAATGGAAGGTTCTTGGGTCATTATTGTGATCTAAATTTCTGAGTCATGTCAGGATGTTTTCCAATGGGCATGTTGAAAACTAGTTTTTTAATGGCATGCATGCAAGAAGAATCAGACTGATGGTTCTAGATAGAATGACCTGTTCTTGAAAGTAAATCTGGATCTGGTCAGGTGTGAAACACAGCAGTTAACGTGGAATAGCAGTCTGTATAGCTCAGCTCTGCACTGCAAGCACCTCTCCACAGATTCCAAATAACAGCAATCCATTTGCTGAGCTCTGTCAGAATTACAGTTGCTCTCAAATGGACAATAATATTTGTTGATTTTTTATTTCTCACAACTGTGTTTTCTGAAATGACTGCAAGCTGCCAGCATGATACACTGCCATTAAATTAGATGAAATGGTCTCTCTGCTTTTCTGAAGGACCTGAATCTGAGAAAAATTCAGTCTGGTCTTCCACCCATGCATTCTCATCCTGTTTCCCTCATCCACACAACATATGCTTCAGGTCAGGCCAGCTCCAGTGAGCAGCCAAACAGGCCTATGTCTCCTGAATGAATTACTTCAGCAGGAGTGAAATGGTTAGTGCGCTGTAATGTCATGCACAGAACTTGCAAATAGATAGTCTGGATTTCAATTAAAGAATCACACATTGTCACATACTGTTGGCACCTTCCAAGGGCTGGTCAGTGTAACTAATGCAGTATTAAGTGGTCCTGATATTAAAGCTACAATTTATTTTCTAATGAGGTCATACAAACTCTTTGAGCTGCAAGACTGATCATGTAATTGCACTGCTCTGTAAGAGGTGGCTTTTAAATAATGTTATTTAAGGTATGGTCCTCTGAAGGAAAGACAATGACAGAGTTTCCATCTGCATTATTTTTCTCTTCCTCTCTTTCTCTCTCTCCCTCAAACATAAACACACACACCAAAACACAATTCCATTAAAAATATTTTTATCAAAACATTTTATTTCTATCAAAATACAAGTTCGTTTAACTCAGTCTAGCTTTATTATATTTCTCACTGTTTTTGTTTCTTTACAATACAAAACACAATCCTTCTGATCAAAGCTATACAGTGAAGTATTCTGTATCCAACTAATTTGTCAGTACAAAAAAAAAAAAAAAAAAAGTTTGGTGTAAAGTTGTGATTCATTCTTTCTATCATTCTTGTTCTTGGAATTCAAAAAAAAAAAAAAAAAAAAAAGTTAAAAAAGTCCCTTATACATTCTTCACTGTGAAGAGAAGAGCTCAACACCAAATGTCTTCCTTCTGAGCATTGTTTCATGTCTTAATTTATAAACTCTTCAGTGAAGAGAATGTCCTGATGTTAACATCCAGCACTACTACAAAAGAGCACCTAAATTGTTGTCGCTTTTCTGATCAAACGTTCTGAAGTACACACTGGAATATATCAAACTGCTCAAGAAACACTTAAGAATCACCTGGTTTCTGGAGCCTTTCTTCACTGCTGTAGGTCTCTTCTAGACTGCTAAAGATCAAAAATCTTGCTGGCTAGAGTTCTGGTGTAGTTCTAAAGCACAACTATCAGTTTTGAAACAAAAACCTAATTTATGAAATTCCCTGCCTGAGAACAAAATAAGGTTATATATAATAAGATTATCAAGGCTTTACATTTATATAACATTTATTTTTTGAATCAAGACTTCTCTGACATATGACTCTTTTTCAAGTTGAAGCTGCATGAAAGACAATCTTGACATGAGTGCTGCTTCCTCAGTGCCGTAGGTGTAGTTATATCTACTGCCATCAGCTGATTTTTGTCACCTGTGAATTTGCTCACTTCCTGTTAAATGTCATCTACAGCCTTCTCAATTCAGAAGTTTCTGTTCTTTCCATGACTACTTGTGTAACACAGAATAATTACAATTCCAGGAACATCCATGAGATTAAATTAGTTTCTAAATGATTCTGTGATGACACCAGCAAAATATATATATATATATCAAATGATATATTTTCTTTTAAGAAGGTTGATTATTCAGACTACTTATTACATTCATTAGCATAAGTTAATTATGCTGCCACAGAACATGGTAATTCAGTATTCATAAAACCAACTAATTAGGTAAGCAATACCCTGATAAACCTTCAAAACACTTTCTTAAAATGGATGCAGAAAATTAGATTCCATATTCACTTTTCCATTATTTAACAGGTTTTATTTTATCTGTATACAGTGGTTTTCCTAACTATAAGAAGAAATTATTAAATTAGAGGAAATGTAAAGAATGGTAGCAAAAAACAATTAGTTTAGTAGACATGATCACTGAAGGGACAGGAAAAGGATTTAACATGCACAGCTGAGAGAAAAATGACAAGGAACGGTTACAATAACTATGTTTAAATGTATCAGAACAAATACAAAAGATGGGGAGGAATTACTTAAAGTAATTAAGAGTTATATAATAATGAATAATTGGCTGAAACTTGAAGAAGGAAAATTAATTTAGGTTAGATGTAAAGAATAAAAATGCTGAAAACAAGGACAATTACACAATGGCAAAATTTGCCAAGAGGTGCAACTTGGGAACCTTTACTAGTAATACTCCAGAGTAGACTAGATAAAATATGTACAGGTTTAATATGGAGAGCAAATCCTGCCCTAGTTTAGAGTGATAAACTAGATAAATGTAAATACTTGTATCCTTTCCTAAGCTATTATTTCAGTGTAAAAAAAAAAAAAAAAAAAAAAAAAATACAAATGTACACAGCTACACAGCTTAGTAGCTTATATGAGCTCTGATTTAGCAAGTTTTGGAAGATGATTCCTAAATCTGAATTCCTCCCAGAAAACCTTAGTAGGGAAATGAAGACTGATAAAGTTAAGCATGGAAACCTGACAGGGAATGCCAGAGAGAAATTAGAAAAAAACAAAATTCAAATACTCAAATACATATTTCAGAGCCATATGCTCCAATTATATTCACTACCTTAATCATCCTGGAGACACGGCTTCATGCACAGACACCTGTTCTGGTGTTTGAGAGCACATACTGCAACGTTTGTAGATCCCATTATACAAGCTTCCAGAACAACAACACAGCAGCTTCAAAAGTGTAACAAAGCCCTGAGCAACACTTCCAAATATGCAATAATTATTGAATGTGTACATAGCTAAGGCAAGTTGGAATTCTATCTAACTTTTTTTTTTTTTTTTTTAGCCAAAAGCACCCTGGCACTGAATGTATTAAGTGCTTTTCAGGGGTGTAAAATATAATGTAGCTCCATTATGAGCCTACAATAATTCATGATCAGTTCTATCCCTTATCTTAATCTGTGATCTAATTTGGGATCTCATTTTCTTCCACCCTTATCCCATCTCCCCCTATATTACCCTCCAAATAAAATACACTCACAGAATACCAGGATAGAAATAGAAGTCTATAAATCTTTCAGAAGCATTTATAGAGCTGCTCTGCACTGTGGCATGTATTCAACTGACAGCTGCTGCATGCCTTTGTGTTCTCATTCATTAGACATTGCTGTCTGGAATAACACTGGCATAGTAGAGTTCTTCAGATCCTAATTATCCTTCTGCTCTTTCACTTGCTCAACTTTGTAGGTATATTAGAAACAATGTCCAAGGTATTGCTTTGGTTAACTCACAAAATATCAAAAGTTCTCTAGAGCCTCCTCACAACTTACAAAACAAATCTGAGCAGAAGGCTGGGGAGTGCCAGTTTGTTTACAGAAGGAATTAATAATAGGCATTCAGAGACACAGCTATAGTAAGAGAAACAATGGCCCCTTTCTGACCCTCAATATTTGAAGAATTTCAGGAATTTTCTAAAAGGAGAAAAAGGAGAAGGGCCAACTATGCATCATAAAAAGGCTGTGGTTCTAAAACAATGTGAATTTGGAGAGGGAAATAGCTTTGTTAGCTTAACAGAATTGATTTGCCAATTATGCCACAGGTTTCAACAGTATCAACAAAACTGTTACAGTTGTGAGAAGACCATCTTCATACAAACTGTAATGTTTTGCCTTCATTTAAATACCAAGAGGTTATTTGGACTTTCTTGGTCACTATGCCATTCCTGGTAGTGATTGAGAAATAGAAGTCATCCAAAATATGTCATTTTCACAAGGATTGGAGATGTCTGTGTTAGACATTAATAGCTGGTACACTGCATTTTTAATTTCTCTAATTACGCATCTAAAAGTTCTTCTTAGACAAAATGTCAGTTTCTGATACTAAAATAAGTCAGAATTTCTCAAGTAATTATTTATTTATTAAAACAACCACTAGACTTGCCATCTGATTTTTATATCTGCAGGTTTAGTCAGGATCTTAGCAGCAATATACAGTGTTTATCATTAAATATCTAACATTTATGTTTTCAGTCTTAAAGAGTTGTGGTTTTTTGTAGCAACATAAGAGTTGTTGCTTTTTACTGTATAGTGAAGGGCACTACTTTCTTCATTGTATATCTTCTGGACCTGCTGTTCTTGAGACTGTATCTATATCCTTGAGGAAAACAACATACAGACAACATGGGAGGGGGGAAGGGGATGGGTCTCCATGGGCCACAGCCTTCTCCAGGTCACATCCACCTGCTCCATGTGGGCTCCTCTATGGGCTGCAGCATGGAGATCTGCTCCATGTGGGACCCATGGACTGCAGGGGGACAGCCTGCTCCACCACGAGCCTCTCCACAGGCCTCAGGGGAACTGCTGCTCCATGCCTGGAGCACCTCCTGCCCTCCTTCTGCACTGACCTTGGGGGCTGCAGGGCTTGTTCTCACTCCTCGTTCTCCCAGCTGCTGTTGCACAGCAGTTTTTTTTTTTTTTTTCCCATTCTTAAATCTGCTCTCATGGAGGCACAAACAACTCACAGCAAACTCACTGGCTCAGCTCTGGTCAGTGGTGGGTCCCCTTGGAACCAGCTGGAGCTGGCCCTTATGGGGCAGCTGCTGGATTGTTCTCACTGAGGCCACCCCTTCAGCCCCCTGCTACCCAAGCCTTGTCACATAAACTCTATACAGGTTCACCAGTACATTACGCAAAGATTAAAGGTGACGTTTGTTATAGTCTTTAAAGTAAAAATACACCCTGACTCTTCTCTCAAACTAAATTTTATTTTAGCAGAAAAGTTTCTGAGTTGTGGAGAGGAAGGATGACACTCAGCCACACTTTGCAAGTCAGCCATTCCTAAGACATATGAGGTTAACTCTGTTACTCATACTTTTTCTTGAAAGAAAATTTAAAGAAGAAAGCTAGTTAATATTCAAGGATAACCTCCTCCAAGCTCAAAAGCAATGCATCCCACCAAAGTCAGGAAAAAAAAGGCTATGAGGCTGCTTGGATGACAAAAGATATCCTGGCCAAACTCAAGCAGAAAAAGGAGGCCTACAGAGGGTGAAAGCAAGGACAGATAGCCTGGGAGGGATACAGAGACATTGTCCAAGCAGCCAGGGATCAGGTAAGGAAAGCCAAAGCCCTTTTAGAATTAAATATGGCCAGGGACATCAAGGTCAACAAGAAAGGCTTCTGTAGCTACATCATTGATAAAGGGAAGAATAAGGGAATTGTGGGCCCACTCTAGAAGGAAATGGAAGACCTGCTTACCAGGGATATGGAAAAGGTTGAGGTATGCAATGACTTTTTTGCCTCAGTCTTCACTGATAAATGTTCTAATCCACATAGCCCAAGTCACAGAAGCCAAAAGCAAGGACTGTGAGCATGAACCCACTGCAGGAGAACAGGTTCAAGACCACCTAAGGAACCTGAAGGTGCATAAGTCCATGGGACTCAATGAGATGCATCCACAGGTCCAGAGGAAAGTGGCAGACAAAATTGCTAAGCCACTTTACATAATATTTGAGAAGTTATGGCAGTATAGTGAAGTTCCCACTGACTGGAAGAAGGGAAGTATAACCCTCATTTTTACAAAGGGAAAACGGGAAGACCTGGGGAGCTATAGGCCAGTCAGTCTCACCTCAGTTCCCAGCAAGATAATGGAGCAGATCATCCTGGAAACTCTGCTAAGGTACATGGAAAACAAAGAGGTTATTGGTGACATTCAACATGGCTTCACTAAGGGCAGATCGGGTCTGACAAATCTGGTGTCCTTCTACAATGAGGTTACAGCACCAATAGATAGGGGGAGAGCAACTGACTTTATCTACCTGGATTTGTGCAAAACATTTGACACTTTTCCACATGACAACTTTGCCTCTAAATTGGAAGGACATGGATTTGATAGGTGGATCACTTGATGGGTAAGGGACTGGAGACCTGGGGACTTTAGCCTGGAGAAGAGAAGACTCTGTGGGGACCTTACACCAGCCTTACAGTATCTAAAGGGAGTCTACAAGAAAGCAGGATAGGGACTCTTTATCAGGCTGCAGTGATAGGACAAGGAGTAATGGCTTTCAACTAACTAGGGGCTTTGAGCAACCTGGTCTGGAGGAAAGTGTCCCTGCCCATGGCAGGGGGATTGGTACTAGATGATCCTTATAAGTCCCTTCCAACCTAAATCATTCTATGATTCTATGATTCTGTACACACACTTAGATACATGCATTCCTAGACTAATTTTATACAAGAGGAAGTACTGGAACACTAACTGTAGATACCTATTTCTCACAGTCTAAATCTAACCTAGATGTACTTTTTATCTCACTTGACAAAAACATTAGCATTTTTCCATGTTTCAGTACTTACAGATTACAGTGTCACTTCATTTCTCCATGCAGGCTAGAAGGCAAAGGCCAGAAGCAAAATAAAAGCCAAGACTCTCATTTAATACAGTAGATAAGATGCACAGATTCGCAGCAGCCCACATCACTTTACTCCCTCATCTGTGACTTAACAGAACTGGCAGCAAGGAGCTGACACACATTAGCTGGAGAAGTGTTTGTCTAATATACAGTTAACTGCTTGCAGCTGAGTGACAGAATAAGAGACACACTGAACAGATCAAACCATTTAGTCTATATCAGTCCCATAAAGACATCTGTATTGTCTTTTTTATCCATAGAAAGAGTAGGGCCCAAAGAGGGAGAACAGATAGACCACAGAAAGACCAACGTGTCGATCAGAGCAATATGACTAATACACATATATATGATGCTAGTGTATGTATATATGATGTTGTAGTACGTATATATGATGTAGTACGTATGTAGTACGTATGTAGTATGTATATATGATCCTGTATATATGATGCTAGTTTTACTGCATGAGAAGCAAAATACTTTTGTTAGGTAAAATATTGAGACATACATGCCCAACATGTGATGGGCAAGATAGCCAACAACTGAACACATGTCAGGCTTAAATTGAAATAATCAAGCGTGTCTCTATAAGCAAGCTAGATCTTTGCATGCAAGTGTCTGGTTCAGTTTTAGAAGCTGGCTTGTTTGATGACTGGAATAACCTTCCTACTCAACACATTTCCTCCAGTAAAATAATGCTGAGTGATGTATTACTGAGTAAAACTTTGTGGATGAGCATGACTGAACAACCATGATCTATATGGTATGTAATGCATACACATGCATTATCATAAGGCTCAGCTCTACAGAATGATAGACCCATAGATTTGTAGAGCAGCTTGGATTGGAAGGGACCTTAAAGATCGTCTAGTTCCAACTCCCCTGCCATGGGCAGGGACACATCCCACCAGACCAGGTTGCCCAAAGCCCCATCCAACCTGGCTTTGAACACTTCCACAGATGGGGCAGCCACAGCTTCTCTGGGCAAACTGTTCCAGTGCCTCACCACCCCCTGAGTGAAGAATTTCCTCCAAATATCTCATCTTAATCTCCCCTCTTTTAGTTTAAAACCATTCTCCCTTGTCTTATAATTATCTGTCCAAGTAAAAAGTCACTCTCCGTCTTTTCTATAAGCCACCTTTAAGTATTGAAAAGCTGCAATGAGGTCTCCCCAGAGTCTTCTCTTTTTTAAGTTGAACACTGCTCAGTTTTTCTTCATAATAAAGGTGCTTCAGCCCTCTGATCATCCTTTTGGCCTTCCTTTGCACCTGCTCTAACAGATCCACATCTTTCTTGTTCTGAGGGAGCATATTTTCTGGTTTAATTCTCTCACAAAGGAACACAGTTCATGTGATGAGTCAGTTCTGTGAACATATATATATATATATATATATATATATATAAAAGTGGGTGGGAATTGTCACAAGATTCATCTCAAAGGCACACTCCATATTCAAAACTGAACTCCAGTGAGAAACACCCAATAGTAGTTTGAGATGTCTATGCTGGTAACAGCAGCCACCGAGATACTCCAGAAATTTCTCAGCACTATTCTAGTATACTCTTTCAAGACATTCTGGCAAAACATTAGCATATTTTTGTTCTGTTTATTTGCACGGTGGTGACAACAAGAGAGTCAAGTAAAAGTCCATACCCTATTGTTCATGGCCTTGTGCAAAGTAATTCAATACATTAATTCAGTATAATATGTGTATATACACCTGTTTGGATTAAAGACCCATGTAGCAATGTACTTGTAACTGGATTCATCTCAGCATACTTAACTTAATGCAAAACGAGATGTCTAGTCTTGGTGAACACTCTAGTCTTTCTAGAGCAGTGGAGAGGAAAAAATATAGTGGAGAGGAAAAGATTCACTACCAGAAATCTGTTTAGTCCATGCTCAAATGCATATTTAAGACAGGCATATTGATTCACGTTCCAGAAATGCATCTTCGTCTCATCAAACAAATAAGCAAAAGATCTGATAGGTGAAACAGATCCAGTCCTGGAAGCATAATACCATGGTAGTATTAATTGGAGCTTTCCTAAGGTAGCTGTGGAATTTCTACTAAGAACTGACTTTACTCATTTAACTAGAGGCTGCCTGATTTTATTTTTATTTTTTAAACAATTTAATCAAAAGGAAATCTTTGAACATTATGAAGTTCTAGGATCCATATACATCATCATCTATGCACATATGATCTTAACTAGGTAAGTTTTCAAAACTCCTACATTTCAACTTTTTTGTTTCTAGAAATATGTGGTGTTTCAGTTCAGCGAAAGCTGGTTATCATTATTAAAAAGTATTGCTCTATTGTTGACTGCCACATGGTTGGATTTACCACTGCAGAGGTTTAACATTGTACCAGATCCCAAAAATATATTGACCATACTAAAATGTCTAGGTGATTTGTTCTTACCATAGAAATGGAAAATACTTTTTTTAAATGTAATGTACTAATTCTTCTTTCTTCTACCAACATACTAAATCCTGTTGGATTTATATCAACTGAGGTGGCTTCTCCTAAAACACACTGTTTCTGCAGTGAAAATAGCTTATCTTCAGAATGTTAATACATGCATTAGTTGTAGATTATGTTAGCATTCCACCCCATGCCTTTGCCAAACCCTCTGGCCAAAAACACTGAGACATTAAAGGTCATTTGGGCTGATGATTACTTTTGTCAGCTGAGTAGTTTCTTTCACTTGGCTAATTAATCATGCTCTGTATATTTCTCAGTCTAAGACTGTCTCAGAAAAACATTACATGTCATTATTTGTACTGGTATTGTTAAAGGTACAGCAAAGTAAATAATTTGCACACAATACAGAAATGCAACTATAAATGACTATCAAAATATCAGAAGTGTAATTGACTGAACAGACTATAGAATTATGTGTTGTTTTTTTATTGTAACTCAGATATTACTGATTGTGCCATACACAATGACAGGTAGATGAATACAGAAATCAGGTGGGCTACACCCTACAGCCTTATCAGATTTTAATTTGATTTGTAATAATTTTGCAAAATTGCTCTCTTAGGTGGTATTCTACACAGTTGGCTTTGATACTGTAATTTAATGCAGGAAAGCAAGATTCTTTGAAAGAGGGAAGACTGAAAAACATAAGACGCTGAGGACATAACTAAATGCAGAATATCTAAAATTGTGACAGTATTTTGAAGACATCCATAGTCTTGTGGGAAAAACATATATTTTCATTTTTATGCAGATTTTATGTAGGCATACTTCAAAAGGCCCATTTCCACTTGCAAATTATCTATTATTTATTTTGAAGTAGGATTCAATCTAAGCTTAGCCTAGTATTCTTCTGCTACTGTGAGTGCAAAAAGTGGTGGTCATATATATATATACATGTACATATATATACATGTATGTAAATGTAAATAAATACAAAAATGGTTCCCGTTAAAGACTTTAAGGTTGGATCTATAGACTGAAAAGGAGCATAAAGGAACTAGGAACTGACATATAACTATGGTTATCAAGCTGGTATTTTAACGATTTTTTTCTTTCCTTTCCTTTTCCAGTGGGGAAGTAGGAGCTTTTATTTTAAAAGAATAGCATAAGCTGTAGAGAGAAGAATTTTTATAATTTGGGAATATATATATATATATAATATTTGCAGGAGCTCCAAGACCTGAATTTCCTATGCTTCTTTCCAGTTCTTTATCTGCAGAGCTATCCTCTGTTCCAAGGAACATCTCAAGTAAATAGCTTTAGTGGTCTGTTTAGAAATATGTCTTCCATATCCAAAGAAAATATTAAAGATAGTTAACATATCATCATTTAATTAGCAAACACAAAGGAAGCAGGAACTTCTACTGTTAAAATTGTACAGTGTTTCCTATAAGAAGTCTCTTTTCCAGGTACTTGTAATGTTCTTTCTAAATATGTTCTGTTCTCAGCTATGGAAAGAACATTATTTTGCAAATGTTAAAAAGTATGAAAATTTGAAATGCTGTGGTTACAGAGTGATTTGATGTTTGGCAATATCTGGCGTGGCTTTTAGGAGCTTTCTGAACATATGCTGACATCCAGACCAACATAAACTTTTGAAAGTTTTTTGAAGGCTGTTCAGCTGAAAATAGTTTTGTCCCTTTGCAACCTATGTGATGACGAGACAATGCACTCATTGTCTCCACAGAAAGATGACAAGGTTTCAGCAAAGTGTTATGAGGATTTAAGGACATCTTTCCAGGTGTGCTGGGGGAAAGCTTGGGTAATGAAACTACATGTGGAAAACATATCTTCTTTTCTCTCTTTCATATTTTATGAGTCACTAAAAAACATGTATTTTCTTGCCCTAAAACTTCTCTTGCCTTAGAAATATCAAAGCAGAGTCAAACGTGGTACATTCTAACATAGGAAGGAGGGAGCAGTCCAGTGCTGCACGTAGGACTGTATGGGAAGACCATTGTGGCAGAGGTAATGCAAGCACTCCTTGTAGAAGGATGCTGAAGCATCTCAGAAGGGTAAGGGATGAGGAGAGGTGCTAAAGAAACATCAGAGGCCATCAGGGCTTCTTGCTGAAAGGGTATGGAGGTCAGGTGAGAAAGTGTCAGTCTGGGGAATAAAGGTTGAAAAGGGAAAAGAAGACACAGGAGGAAGACCTAATCCACAGCAGTGAGGGAAGAGGGGGCAGAAGGAGGTGTTTGGGGGGGCAGGAGCTGCAGCTGGGGCTGGAAAGGCTGGGGAGAGATGAGAGAGACCAAAAGAGGACACCACCAATGAGGAGAGGACATGACCAGGGCAGGAAAATTTTGAAGAAGCAGGGGAGAGGTGATTATACTAGAGAAAAACAAGCAGAGGAATACATGCGCAGCGGAACATATGCCCAGAGCTCAGAACAGAAAGCAGGGCTCCAGTTTTAGCATTTCTCTGCTATCAGCTTGTAACTGTGAAACCCACTACAACACATCTTGCCCCTAGCTGAGTGTTGCTCCACCGAGGAGCAGATAACTTTTCTATATCCAACATTCTGTCAGCTTACAGTGCTTGTGTCCCTGGCACAAGGAACACAAAGAAAAGAGATACAGACTGCAATAGCCAGATGATATTTTTTTCTTGATTTGTTCTTTTTATAAAATGCCAATTTCAAGTCAAGTAAAATAAATAAATAAATAAAAATAAATCCAAACAATTATTGTTAATACTGAGGGATATAAGTATTGGGTACCCTGTATGATTTTAGCTTGCCTACTGTTTGTTCTGAATGTTGCAGACATGGTTATCTTTATTTACATGTTGCAGCGAATTTATTTTTTTCCACAGGAAACAAGTCTCACCAACAGCAAAGGAAGACCAGAGTTTTTTAGCTGACCCTGTAACTAATATATCCTATAGATGTATGTATGTATATATTTAGGTATGTTATCCATAGCCATCTGCACTGTATTATTTCTGTGCTTGACAGTTACTATGTTCACATCTTCACAGTGGTGGCTGAAATGCAAGGGAACCAAACCTCATTCTAACTAAAGCTCTGGACTTTAACATAGAAATATTCAAATAAAAATAAATAAAGAAAGAAATAATTTTCTCTATGTCATTTGGCAGCCTTTGACTTGAAAATTTTGAAAACCTATTTCTGTCTAGTGTATAATACGTTCACAGCAGTTGCAAAGATATAAATACAGAATCAATCTGAATTTGTGCACGGTGCATTTCTGCATGGTGCTGGAGCCAAGTCTGGGCTGCTTTGCCACAGGGACAAAAGAAGCAGGAGGAAGAGGCAGAGCCCTGAGGGCAGTCTCAGAAGAGAGATGGAAGGAAAACGTCTCCTTTTCTGGAAGCCCCAGATTTGAATTTATCCTGGAGAACTGTATTTGGTACTCCTGCTGTGACCAGAGGTAAAGCAGGAGGGATGGAAAGAACTGCTAATTCTTTGTGGCCACATTTACTGTCTTACGTCCTTGAGACTTTCTCAGGAGTCAGCCTGTCTGCAGGATTTTGACCAAAGCAGTGCAGTCAGTGGGACATTGCAGTTTTTCCTTCTCTTAGCCATCTGGCCCACTCCACTGCCTGTTTTCTGTATGCTTAAAGCCAACCCCAGATATGTAATTGAGAAAACAATATACATATCTCTGTACAAATTGAGAAAACAATACACAAATCTCTGTACATGTTGTAATTTATACAGCAGTCCTGTCACTTTTCTTTCTGTATTAAAACCTACTCATTTGAAATGGTAATTATCACTTACCTTTGTGAGTGCATCTGTAATTTAATCTTTTCTCTTCCTTATAATATCAGCAATGATACAATAGTTGTTCCCAATACCTCAGTCCAATTGTTCCCCTTAAAAAACAATAGTGATTGTCAATCAGCTGTGGTTGTCTGAATTGCTTAGCATTCAGCCCTGCTAAATATTTCCATTTTGCTTCTTGCTTAAAAAGGTCAGTTTGCAACATCATATCAATTGGATTGTTGTTTTTCTGTTTTTAAATAATCCACTTAAAAGACACTTTGCTCAGAGACAAACACTGTTCAAAACCACAGGGGTGGTTTGGGAAAAAAAAAAAAAAAAAAAAAAAAAAAAAAAAGCTGTCAGAGGTACAAAGAAAACTGTTCATCTATAGTATATAAAGACATGAAATGGAAAAGTCAAGAGAGAGTGGTAAGGGAGGGTCAAGGAAACTTCAGAGGAGTCACATTAGAATGTGCCAGAGGGAAGTGAGGTGGACAGGGGAGACTAGGACAGCTCTTCAAAGTGGAATGTGTAGAATGTCTTCGTATGTCTAACAGACATATTTTCTTTCGGTTTACTATTTTCCTGTTATACACATGAGGCACTCTCTTTTTCCAAGAGTGCCTCGTGCACAGAATATTAATTCTTTTTTCTTACAGAGGTAACACATTTAGTACAGTGAATTCAGTAGAGATGATAGAACAAAGAAGGATCATCTAAAACTCCTTTTAGAATATCTGAGTTTAAGTCAGCAAGATTCACAGTTGGCGTAGATAACAAAATAACACTTCTAACTTTCTGGTGAATTTATACCAAGAAAATTCAAACAGGAACATTAAAGAAAATGGTAAATTTGTTTGTTCATGGTAAGGAGCAGGGAGAGGGTAAATGGCAGACACCATTAAGCAACACAAAGAGAAAGGAAATTAAGGAGGGAGAAGAAAATGCATAGCAGGAATGTGAGGAGAAAAGGCACAGGATGGAAATAGTCAGCCACTTCTCAGGATACCTTAGATTCAGTAAGTGTATAATACCCTAGAGTAATGCTCCTTTCAGCTATTTTCTGCTAGCTAAATTCAATGGTGGTATAGCTAGCTAGGATCTAGACAAAGCAAGCATTACAGTGTCTGTGTTCAAAGGGAAACATGCCTCCCATTTTGCCAGTTAACATACAATTTACTGGACTAGAAAGAAATGTGAGGAATCAGGAGTTTGGGGTTCCACTTCACCTTCCAGGCACCTGAGACAGAAGCAGTGATGGATTTGCCCAAGCTTTGCAAACTCATAGTGAAAAGCAGCATGGTGAAGTGGTTTCAGCCTTCATTCTGAGCACTGTATATACGGGCCACAAAAAGAGCAGGCATCTTTCTCGTTACATGTCTTCGTAAAATGGAGACAGTCGCTGCCTTAAGCAATCAGAATTCCTTAAATATGATGATTCATACCAACAAACCCTTGAGATATGGATGTGCTACAGTAATCTCCTGCTGGTATTGAGCCTAGTGCATATTCACCTAAGGCAGTCAGATTTTGCAGTCTTCTCTGCGCAGCATTAGTAGCCGTACTCATAGTGACAAGCTTCAGTCCTGTTTTTTAAGCCATGCTCAAGATAGGTGACCTGCAGAGCTGTCTGTAGAGCTGAGTGTATGCCTAGTGCAAATTGAATGCTGCAAGGTTTTACCAGCAAGTCTCTAAAGAGTTCTGGCTAAACATGTAAGAACATGGTTTTTGAAAGGCTTTATAAGCTGGTCAAATCAGTGTAAATAATCAAGCAGAAGTAATGGCCACCTTTATGTCCTCAAGATTAGTCTCCTGAGAGAATTGAAATCCATTGCCTAAAAAACAGAGAGAGTAGGGCTTTTTGAAGGAAGAACTGTAGATATGCTGTAACTTAAACTATTTCTTCATCTCACTATATTCTTGTACACATTACAAAATGTTGACTGCAAGCATTACTGCTACCCCTACTTATGATAAATAAAAAAAGAGCGCAAAACAAACGACAGCAGTGTGCTGCTTCCCTTGCCACCATCTTTTGTTAAACTTTACCCAGTGCTGTTTACTGAGATGTTACACCCCAGAGAATAAGGAAAGAAAACTACTCCTTGTCCAATTTACTGTATACTTGCTAGCTTCATATCTCCAGTGAAAGCCTGATCAAACATGAGCTGCTGCTTAAAGTAGGACACATTTGTTTACCTGTCTTTCTTTTGGGGTGTGTATAAATCTATTCCTTCATTAGTTCCTCTATTTTCTCATCAATTGAAAAATAATTCAAACCTCTGCAAGACTTGTAACCTTTTGAAGTGTGCTCCTGCAAGTCTTTTTTTCTCTCAGAAACAAAGGATTTCCACACTAAATTGGACAGACAGAAAGGTCTTTAGTCCATTGAACCAGAAAGAGCCATTTTATAAAAACAATATGAGCAGTCTGATGCAAAAGGTAAGTGAAACGTGGCCCAGACCTATCTTTAAAGGTTTAACAGGATTTTCATTTCTAATATCACATTGAAGGAGAGCTCATTTTTCTGTTTGTGGCTCAGGATGCGCAAAGTAAACATGTCCCTAGGAGAAAAAAAATAATGTCTTTAGTACAAAGCATGTCATGACTCACTTGAAAGAGTAATAGTGAGAGAGCAGTGCCATCTGCAGGATATGTTCCTGCATCCCTGAACATGGCAAGTCATCATGGTCATGTCCTCCAGGCACAGGCATGTATACCTAAAATAGTGTCTCTAAGCAGTCTGCAGTATGTATCTGAGTATCTGTTGCAGATGCTTAGAATACCCTCTACGTTTTCCATCATTTCTGTCTATTAGCACTTTCTAACATGCCCACAATCTAAGAGTTTCTCTGGAGGAAAAGCATTTTTCTTCACATTTCTGAATTAGAATCTCTGATGGCAGCACACAGCTAGAATCTTCCATGGTGAAAGGAAAGCAATTATTTCCACAACACGTATAATAATAATCACTGAAAAGAAAAAGAAAAAAAAAAAATTAAGTGGTGACAGTGTTAAATCAGTAACATTGATCTATGGTTTCCTCCCAGGAGAAAAATATATATTTATATTTATATATCCTTGGCAGGCACCAAAGTAATGATTATGAAGAATATTGAATATTTAAATAAACCAAAAGCAAGAACTGGTTTGTAGAACATACTGCCAGAGGTTACAGTGAAGGTGGTATTATGTGTATTCAGAAAGGATTTAGACCACTGCAGATATAACAGCATTTGATCCCTAGCTGCTATTAAAAAGGGTACTCTGGATGTAATTTTTTTCCAGTAAATCCCTAAATTTCTGAACTCCTTTGCAAGATGTTGTGCACTTTTTCTTGTGCACAAGACCCTTCCCTTGACGTCTGCATTTGCTGCTAGTGAGGGCATGATAACCAAGTGCATTGGACATTCTTCTGACTCAGTGAATCCATTACACACAAATCCAGAAAAAAATAAAATAAAATAAAATAAAATAAAATAAAATAAATAAAATAAAATAAAATAAAATAAAATAAAATAAAATAAAATAAAATAAAATAAAATAAAATAAAATAAAATAAAATAAAATAAAAATGTATATACTTACTGGAACCGTTCCTAATATTTTATTACAACCTCCAATGCAGAGGAATAGCAATAACAATAATAACAGCCAATAGAGGTTTAGTAAGCCATAATTCATGTTAGACAATATAATAGGTTATGCATGGAACTTACTTTCTCCAAGTGGAGTAACAACCATTTTATCTTGCTATATCTTGGTAGTTGTTTCCCTTTCAAAAAAAAAAAAAAAAAAAAAAAAAGGCTTGGAGGCTAGCAAAACTGCTGTAACAGAAAATGTCAGAACATAAGCAGAGAAATAATATAATATAATAAATAATAAAAGGAACACCATACATTAATGAGTGTATTCTCTCTATTTGGGGTGAACCCAAGTAGTTTGCTACATTTAGCCCAATTATTTAAGGCTTTGTGGCTTTGGTAATTGACTTTATCAGTGACTAGAGAAATGTAGACCCTCTCATCAAAAGTTGTTAGGGAACATTCATGTGTTTCTTTCAGCAGTAAAAGGAAATTCTTAGTGTCTTTCATGGAATATATCAGCACAGCTAAGTGACTTTATATTTAACTCTTATTCAGTTCAGGATTGGTCCTTATCCTGAGTAGACAGTGGTTTGCTGTCCACCACCAGTGATTTCTACGTTCTTTTGCTTCTTACCATCACATTGTATTTTGGCCTTTGGAACAGCAGCAGACCTGAAGTGCATAGTGAGCATCAGATAAGCTGCATGAGACTCACACTGTCCCAGTCTGAAGCTATTTTTTTTTTCTGTCTTCAAAGAAATGAAAGACCTGAGAGCTTCCATCCAAAATGTGTTCATTTAAAGGCTATCACACTCCCTCTGGAGAGCTCATACAACTTCCCATCTTCTCAGATATAATCAGAGGAGGCTTCCAATGTAGTTCTCCTAATCAAAAGAATGCAAATTTTACTGCCCTATCTCAGTTTGACATCAACAGTACTGATTACTACTTTAGGACAAGTGTTATGCTAAGCTTCTTCTTCCATGGTAGAAATATTTTATAGTTTTACACTGTTTGTACACTATTTTACTATTTATATATTTTTATAATATTTTTATAATATTTTACTATTTATATAGTTTTACACTGTTTACCCTATTTCCATTACTCATTATCATCATCACTGATAATGTTCACATTTGTATCAACATTATCACTAGATCACACAGTAGTAGTACTGAATGACCATTTTTATTGCTGACAAGTGCAAACAGTATATCTACCCTTTTCTCACTATTTTGTCCCTGCTAGGAACAAATTCAAATTTAATGCACATTATGATTTCTATTAAGACCTATAAGCATCTGATCTGGAAGTGGTGATCAATAAAGATGATACGCTACATAGCATATGGACTTACTACACATTTCTCAGTGAGTGTTTATGATCATTTAAAAATATATTCAGACCATTCCTCTATTGCCTTCTGCTATGCTTAAGTTTGTTCATATATCCTCTAGCTACTATGAATAGACTAGACTAGACTAGGCTAATTCTTCCCTTGTTCTAGGAGGAGTTCCCTGTTCAGCCAAGCCAGTCTTCTGCTATGATGACCATAGCAACTGTTCTGGATGTGAATGCAAACTGAAGCCAACTAAAGCATGTAACCCAGTAAGTTATTCATAAACCAAATTGTACTGGGTCATTGCATTGTATGGGCTGCTGCAGGGAAAGTTAACATTCCAGCCAGACCCAGTACACAAATAAATACTAAAAACTTTGTATAGGGCCCAGAAGTAGGTGATAGATAACCCAGACTAATTAAAAAGTCAAAGCTTGGTGTTTTGTTTCAGTATTAGACCCTTCCCTGTTCACAGGTTCTCCCTATTTCACATCCTTAATTTCATTAGGAGTAGTTCATACTATGAAAAGTTAAACCCCTAATATTAGAACTGCCAGTAAATAAGTAGTGTGAACTTAACATTTTATTGATGAGTCAGGATTGTGTTTCAGTGCACTACAAGAATGAAAGCTATAAACAGGAGTTGTGAATGGATGTTCCATTATCTGCAGTCTGACAAATACACTAGCCACTTTCAAATAGGATAAAATCTACTTTATAGAAGATGTTTTGCTTATCTAGTTATCTCATCCATTCCAGGGTACACAGTCTCACTGAAAATATTCTTTGGAAATATGTAATCCACAGACTCAAATTTTAAAGTAATATTATTAAAATAAGTGAAGTGTCCTGCTAACTAGTCCACCTAAAAATGTGTGTGCTCTGAGAAGTCAAATTTCAGAGCAGTGAATTTCAGAGCAGGCCATTGAATTTAAGCTAAATTTAAACAAAATGCATGCTTTTTTTTGTTGATGGTAGTGTTTCTGTGTTTTTTTGTTGTTTTTGTGTGTGTGTGTGTTTTTCCCTTTAACAACAAAAAATAAATAAATAAAACAGACAAGAAACTGTACACTGAAGAACAAGAACATAATCTCAAGATGAGTTTATGAAAACACTGATTTTCTGCTCATTTTGTTCTAGTCATTCTGGTCTGTCTTTCCATTTATTGGTCCTTTTATGTTGTTGTTGAATCAAATTAAATGTAATACTATTTTGGTTTATGTAAAATTTGTGTGAGTAAACCATGAGATTACAAGCTATAAGGGAAAAGAAGATTCATGGGGAAAAAATAAAAAATAGAAACATAGAAAATATTCAGAGTTTACATTCCTTTTGCCACAATTTTCCAATAAGCTAAAATTGGTCAAAATTAGTCTACCCATAAGTATTTAATTTCTATGCTCTCTATCAGACTAGAAGTAGTATTGAATCTGCCTCAAAAAAAAAAAAAAAAAAAAAATTTAAAAAAAATTTAAAAATGTAGACGTTGATTCTGCCTCTTTTGAGCTTTTGCAGCTCCAGGTGTCATTTAGGGAAGATGGATTGAAAGAAAACCTGAGTGCACAGCAGCTGTCTACAATCAAAAAAAAAAAAAAAAAAATTCTTGCACAACTTTCTTCTGAATCTTTCTGAGAACAAGTGGAAGAGTGGGGAAAGAGTTTGAGAAGTATCACACCGAGTGCTGCAGGACAATTTAAGCTCTTTTGAGGCCTGATTTCTGTCCTGAAATAATTGCTTGGTGCTGTAATTTAGTCAGGTGCTTTGTCAGAGCAAGGAACAGAATCCAAAATCCATGAATTTTACAGATTTTAAATCTTTTATGCTGCCAGATCCCATATGGCTTTTCTTAATAAACTATTTAGAAAAAAGTAATTCTATATTGTCATAAACCTTTATTTTTAGTTTTTCCATCACTTGTCTTAACCAGTATGTTTATCTGTATCATTTCTCATGGACTGCCTCTCTAGGTATATAATGTATTCTGATCACATAACGTCTGTTCATCTACAATGCTGTTGAGTCAGTTGCAGTCATATTTGAACATTTAATAGTTTAACCTTGATATAAATGGCAGTTGAATCTTTTTTCACCACACCCAAATATGTTCCTGACTAGTCATCAATTTTTACTTTTATTCCCCTGTCATTATTATAATTCCATTTTTACAGCAGAAAACCTCCCTCTTTAAAATGTTCATTATCCAGAAATAAATGACACCACCATCATGCTTAATATATACTAGTTTTGAGTGGGTGTTTGTGAGTGCGTGGGTGAGTGAATGCATGTTCTTTCTGAAATTTTATCTCAAAGTTAAACTGGAAACCTGTGGTTCGGTTTCAGGAAGGAAGGTAGCTGTATTCCTAAATAAAATAGGGAGAATAAAAGCTGGCCCTGCTGAAGAAAAAATAACATATATATTCACCTTCTTGCACTGGAAATGGGAAGATATGAAGGACTGAACAAACAACTATTTTTATTTTACACGCCATACTGTGCATTCTGTTTTGTACCAGAGGTGGTGTTATTTGTCAGTAACGACTTATACCTAGGATGAACTAGGTGTCAATTTTAAGAACACCTAGTACAAACTACCAGGAACAACAACTGGTATGAACATTTTTAGGAACACATCCAGAATCACATGCTCTCTTCTCATATAGATGCAGTGGTGTCCCCTGTACCCAGTCCTGTGCTAACATAGCTCAGGAAAGGAGGCTATTTCAAAAGCAGTTTTTAGGTGCAACCCGAGCAAAGGTAATACTTCCCTTGAAAGCTGAAACCTCTTAGCGGTTAAATGAAACAGTTTCATCAGCTGATTATGGTTCATAGGCTAGAAACTGGGCCACTCTTTAAGGAAAGCAGTGTGAACCCTTGCCAGCCATTGAGAGGTTTTGAATGCACTAAGGGGATATACATAAGAATTTGACTGAAGACAAAAATAAAAATGCACAGGGTTGTAAAGATAGCAGTTTCCCTACTTATTATTACCCTTAATATGTCATATCTTCATTGTTATATTACATATTCTTACACAGATATCTTTCTGGATAGCTCAGTAGGCTGCAGCTTATATCTTTTTCAGTCTACAATAAATTTGCATTACTGATATCTTTTTTTTTTCCTTTTTAGTTACTGTATCCAAAAGATTTACCAATGAATCTTGTAAGTCTCCATAATAAGTCAGTTGGCAAATAGAAACCTTGTTATTATAACAACACATACAGTGCAGGCTGCTTATGAGTTTCTCCAGAAGGTTAAATATTTGACAATAACTTTCCAAAGTATAGTGTCTCTATGAAACGTAAAATCCAGAGGTTCTACAGTTGACAAAAGAAGGGAATTCATTAAATTTATGGAGTAATAAGTGATGAAAAACCTTTATACACTGCAGTCTATAAAAATAATATCATCATAATTAGCCAATTGCCATAGGAACATAAGTTCAAAGTTTGGATGGTGGAAGAAATGTTTTCCTTACAATTTTGTCCTTATGGGAAAAAAATATAAACTTTTTATGACAATAGTTAGTTTTATTTAGTTTCCTTGTTCATCACAATATTTCTTCAAATATGCTACCAAATTTTTAGACTCATCTGTGTAGAACCTCAGGATCATGGTTATAATTGATGAAACTAGGTTTTTAAGTTACTTAATTAATGTATATGTATATATATAATTTTAACCATATTATTTTAATTAGAGCAGAGTAAATTATTTTGCTAAGTTTTAAAGTCTTCTGTGATTCTTGCAGAAATGACAGGAAATCTAATTTTATGACATATTTGAGTAAATACATAAGTATATTTTATGGTCTATTTTATATTAAGTATTTTTATGGTATATTTGAACATATTGTGAAGTAGGAAAGGACTTAGATTCTGTATTTGAACAAAAGTTTCATATATTAAAGGAAAAGATTTACTGTGCTACTAAATTTTAAGTACAAAAAAGTTTTTTAAAATAGCCTAGTTTTTATTACCACACAATCATAATAGCATCTAGAAGCAAAGAGACATAATTATCTCAGTTCTTTCAATTTGTCAAAGTTAGATTGTTTCTGCTCTACTAACAGTTCTTTTAATAGTTTTCCCTGCAGGTACCACTGAACGTTTCAGTATGGCTTTGTATTCTGAGAGGGATTTTCCCAGCATGCTTTTCTCATTGGTACCTTTTAAATCTGGCAGTCAGCAAGGTGTTTGCCCTATGTGATTGCTGTAGGTTTGCTTCTCTTCCTTTTAAATGGTAAGCTATTTTTAAGTTTCTATTACATTTTGACATTTTACTTCACTGCTCTGAAGTGGTTGCTTACTGCATTGTGAAAATGCTCCTGCTATGTGCAAATTCTGTTTTCTTTATTTTTCTTTTTCTTTTTTAGTCCATATCTGTGGATGTTGTTTACCTAGATTTTAGTAAAGCATTTGACGGTGTTTCCCAGAGTATTCTCCTGGAGAAACTGCTCATTATTCAGACAGGTGCACAGCTCACCATGTGAGAATCAAGAACTGACTGGATGACTGGCCTCAAGGAGTCACGGTGAATGGTCTTCAGTCCAGTTGGTGGCTGGTCCCCAGGGCTGGTCCCCAGGGCTCAGTATTGGGGCCAGTTTTGTTTCACAGTCTTATCAGTTATCTGGATATGAGGATTGAGTGCACCCTCAGTAAGTTCATAGATGATGCCAAGGTAAGCAGGACTCCTGATCTGCTTGAGGATAGGAAGGTTCTGCAGAGGGACTTGGATAGGCTGGATCCATGGGTCAAGTCCAAACTCTTAACATTCAACAAGGGTAAATGCCAGCTGCTACACTTGGGTCATAACAACTTCATGCATTGGTATACACTTGGGGAAGAGTGGCTGGAAAGTTGCCCAGCAGAAAAGGACCTGGTGGTATTGGTCAAAAGTTGGCTGAACATGAGCCAGCCATGTGCACAGGTGGCCAAGAAGGCCAGCAGCATCAGAAATAGTGTGGCCAGCAGGACTAGAGATGGGGTTGTCACTTTGTATGTGGCACTGGTGAGACCACACCTCAAATATTGAATTCAGTTTTGGGCCTCTCACTACAAGAAGCATATTGAGTTGCTTGAGTGTGTGCAGAGAAGAGCAACCAAGCCGGTGAATGGACTAGAAAACAAAGTGTTATGAGATGCAACTGAGGGAATTGGAATAGTTTATTCTGGAAAAGAGGAGGATGAGGGAAGACCTCATGGCTCTCTACAACTACCTGAAAGGAGGTTGCAGCAAGGAGGATGTTGATCTCTTTTCTCAGGTGACAAGAGATGGGCTATGAGGCAATGCCTTCCAGTTGCACCAGGGGAATTTTAGTTGAATTTTAGACATTAGGAAGAATTTCTTCACAGAGTGTGTGGTTAAGCACTGCAAGAGGCTGCTCAGGGACATGGTGGTGTCCACATCCCTGGAGGTATTTAGAAGACATGTGTCTGTGGCACTAAAGAACATAGATTAGGGATGGGACTTGATAGCTCAGGTTTGATGGTTGCAATTGAAGGTCTTTTCCTACCTAGATGGTTCTATGATTACCTAAATAAAAATTACAGACTTAGAGATGGAAACAATAATGTCTCAGGGGCAGCTCAGGTATCCTAACAAAATGTTAAGGACAGAAAAAAATTATAATAATTTTCAGAAACCCTTTTTTAGAAAGTTCAGAAAAAATGATGACAGTGATCAATCAAATGGAAAGAAAAAAAAAAAAAAAAAAAAAGCTCTCGAATATTATAGTATATATGAAATAATGTCCTTAAGTCTTAAGACCAGAAAGTCAAAGAGATGTTCTATATCCTTCTGAGCATACAGAACCCATTTACTTTTGCTAGAATACATATCTGCAAAGTTATCATTTGCACAAGCTATGGCCACTTATTAGTCTCCAGTAAATTTCATGTTTCATGTATACTTGTTTGTTTGCTTCTTTGTTATCTCAGAATTGTATTTACACAGGACCTTCACGTACAGTTGTAAGCTGTTACCACATATTCTCTCACATCTTGCCTCACGTTTTGATAGGTAAGCAGCATTCTGTTGACTCTTTCACCTGCTCAAGTTTCAAACTACTGCCTAAGGTACAAAAACTCCTTTATACTATTTTAGCATCTGCTATGCTGTAGCAGAAGAGAAGCTTCCCAAAAGCAGTGATCTGCCACCTCCTAAATGCAATTTTATTTTCTTTACCACAAAGGCAGCAAAGATCATTGTACATTCTCAGTAGGCTACAGATAGCTTACAAGAAAGCTAGGGTTTTGAAAGAGTCTTAGTGGCATGTTAGTGTCTGCAATCTGGCAAGAGAGCACAACAATGGAATTTAGATCTGAGTCTTGAGAGTGTAATATCTCACAAGCAGGAAGACTTTGATAATGATAATAAATGTATTGCCTTAGACAACTGAGGCATAGATTTCAAAGAAATCCTTGAACCACTTCCTCTAGCCCCTTCCTACACGTGCACACTTATGCTCATCTCCTCAGCAGCTTCTCTGCAGAGAGGTATCATTTAATAGATCCTTACTGGAATTACTTTGTGAAATTGTGTTATAAAGCCCTGTTATTCTGTTGTTTAGGTAAACTTAAATAGCTGTTCAGAGTCAGCTCATTTCTTCATTTTTGTGGGACACAGCTTTGTGTGCAAGGTAGCTCCTTATCCAGAGGAAGACATGAATCGAATTTTCAGATGTGGCTGTACAAAATGCATGGCTTCCATTTCCCAAAGTGGGAGACAAGTCTTCATGTGCTCACTACAGCTGAAAACAGAGATCTCAGACTTGAAAGAGAGATAGTGGACAGGATCCAGAGCATCCTCAGCAATTAGAAGAGGCATGCAGGTACTCTAAGGACCAGGCTGCAGATGCACCTGTCTGCGTGACTAGACCTTCTGGTCACAGTCCAGCAGTATGCATCCAGGACTGCAAAGGCCAGAACGAGACACTCAGATATTTTACTATTCCTGTTAGTTACTTTTGATATGGTATTGGAGTCCAAAAGGAAGTTAGAAATAAAAATAATTACAAAATCACTATATAAATGTTAATATATGCAAACACAAAGCTTTATTTAAATTCATATTTATATAGCTATATTTATATAAATGTATTATGTTTGTGTATTTATGAAAATAAATATACAAATATAAATGCTCAATCTTGAAATAACTGATTGAAATTCCATAGCTATGTTTTCCACCTGATAAAAACAATACTCTGTAGGAAATTCAGTTAACAAACTGTATTTGAGGTTGCCCTGTATTAGAAGTAGCCATTGCAGAATTGTTTCACGTCAAGTCTGATCTTTTGGGCAATTTATGATAAGATACAAAATTCAAATTTAAGTGCACAGGAAGTTCCACACCAACATGCAAAAGAACTTCTTCACCGTGAGGGTAAGGGAGCATTGGAACAGGCTGCCCACGGAGGTTGTGGAGTCTCCTTCTCTGGAGATATTCAAGGCCCGTCTGGATGCCTACCTGGGCAGCCTGCTCTAAGGAACCTTCTTAGGCAGGGGGGTTGGACCCGATGATCTTTCAAGGTCCCTTCCAACCCCTTCAATCCTGTGATTCGGTGATTTGTAGTTCAAACAACCTGTAGTTCAGGTATGCAGATTGATTCACCATAACTTTCTTGCCTTTTGTGTTTCATGTTTGTGTTAACATTATTGGAATAAAAGGGAATTATTCAAGAAGATATTTTCTTATAAAATTCAGACACCTTATTCTTTTAAAATTAATAACATGTCTTATTTCAAAAAATGGAAAATATATCCTAAAAACAAGCACACAAAAACATGCACAGAGCCCCCCAACAAAAAAAAAAAAAAAAAAAAAAAAAAAACAACTCTAAAAAAGCTCTAGTTTTTATATAGAGAGAGGGTTTTTTTGTTTGTTTTTGTTTTCCTGAGGCAGACAGTGATGCATACCACCTAATATTTCGACTGCAAAGGAAAAGGCAGACTTCCATGAAATTTAGTGTTCCAGTGAAGTAAGAGAAAGAACAGTCATGAAATATTGCATGGGAAAACAAAAATAAAGTTAAACTCCCTTGTGACAAATTATCCTGCCTGAGGAGAAGCCATGTTCTTATTGGTTTAATCCCTGTCAGCAAAATACCACAGATTTCTTCTAAGGGTAGTGATTGTTTAACAAGATGTTCCTCATCTCCTCTGCATCTTTTGATGGCAGCAGCATACCCTCTTTCACTTCCAGGAATATGTCTAATATTCTAGAAGTATACACAATACAAGAAACTGTTGTTTTTGTGCATAACTACTAGAATAGAGCAATCCTCAAAATGATTTTTTTAGTATTATTTCTCCTAGGAGATTTAGCATCAGTGCTCCACTTTCCCTTGGTCTGGGAGCCTATATGACCTTCAGCACACTGTCTAGGAGAGCATCAATGTGACTCAGTCACCCAGCCAACCTGAGGTGACCTGCAGGTGCCCACTGGCCCAGCTCATACCCCTGCAACAGAGGTTCCTAGGGATACCTGCCCTGTAACTCCCACAAGTGGTAGTGCTCAATTACTGCCAGCTGTGTACTCTCCCCTCCCTTCTCCAAGAAATCCCAGTTTTCCAGGTTGCAAACCCTATTTATGTATATTCATTAAAATGAATATTTTAATCATTAGCTAATGTAATCATAGCTAACTGTTATCTGCTTTTTTTTCTTATGGAAACCATTTCTTATGGCAACCATAGTGAAACGTCATCTCACTATGTAGACTTTCTGATTTCATTTCCCTATAGAAATGCCTATAGGTTTGTTAGTATAGTATTAAAATCAGACGTGGAAGTGAGAAATATTCTCTCCAATCAATGACCACATTAATTTATTTTTTTTTCCCCAAAAAAAAGTTTTAGGAAAGCATTCACCTAACCAATTATGGCTGGGAATGGCTGACAAGACGCTGGAAGGAGAAAAAGAAGGCTCCAGGACTGCAGCAAAATCTGCTTGCTAGTTTAGTTTCATCTAAAGGGAATACAGCTTGTGTTCTTCAAGGTCTGTCCACAGTGTGAGAGCCAAGTGAGCCAGGTCATTGGAAAAGGAAATTACTAGATAATTCACTTGCAGTGTACACTTTCAATCCAAATGATATTGATAATGTTGACTACTTATATGCTATGTGAAGGTACAGGATGACTTAAAGTTTTATTTTTAAAAATAAGCACAGAATGAAATTAAGTGTTCTTTTGAAAATAGGACTACACATCTAGCACAACCATATTTAGGGAAATCAGAGCTTTTAGGTGCAGAGCAAAATTACATGTTTCTTGTAATATCGTTTGAAAAACTGCAGGTATTACATACTGGTCTGAGTATGGAGGGGGCAGGGGGCATTCCTTGGTTAGAGTAAGTCTATGTATATGAATTCCACATAGTTGCTTTATTTGTCCTTTAGGCCTAGGAAAATCAAGAGCTTGTGAAATATTTATACCATCTGTCTATGTGTTCTCTAACTCAAATCAAGCTCTTTTGGTTCACAAATTTACCATCTTTCCCATCATTACCTCCCATCTTTGAAAAAATAAAATAAAATCACAACATAACCTAGGACAGGGAGTCAAGTTTTTGGTTTGTTTGTTTTTTTTTTTTCCATTGTGGATTTTTAAATTAGTTAATTAGAATAAAAGAAAACAATGTACCCACATAATCACAAAAGTTACAATGCCATAGTCATTATCTTCTTGTATTTAATTTTGAAGGGAATAAATTTTGCACAGGTTACAATGCTGAAGGGGAAAAGAATATTTGCATGTAACAACAACTTTTATTTCTGCTGTGAAGTAATATACCTTAAACAGCAGTAAACATTCTAATGAAATAGCAGCTGGAGCAGTAGAGCATAAAATTAATATGCATCAAATGACAAAAAGGAGATGATCAGTTGATAGGCTGTTCCATAAAGTTTGCATGCATAATTCAAATGATGTTCAGCAATTCATGGATCTCGCAGTTATAGCCCTCTTTTATTGCCAAGTCACAAAGTATATTTGCTAAGGTAATAATACAACTTTTTTTTTTTTTTTTCATGGCAAAGTTTAAACAATTCAGATATCAAGTATTTGATTTGCCCACCAGTGCTTTACAAATGGGGGGCAGGGAAGGAAGGAATGAGTATAGCAAGGTCTTCACTAAATTCAAAGACAATAGACCAACTTTTCACACTTTTTTTTTTTTTTCAATGTAACTCAATATAACTTCAGTTCCCGGAGAGAAATATATAATAAAATTGAGAAGTGTTTCAGATTTCAGGTTGATTACTTGAACATTAGTGTCACATAAATGCTTGCAATTTAAGGTGTGAAAAACAATAGCATACAGATTTTCTACAAAGAAAGCACTGAAAAGAGTTTAGATATAGAGTGGGTTGTATACGGCTATAGAAAGAGTTTGTACTTAGTAATAGAGTCTGATGTATTCTGCTGTTTGCATTTGACATACAAGTAGGAACAAAATGTTCCTATCTGGAACATATAAAACATACAAGATCTTAAGCCTTCTGGTCTTTCCAACCTAAGAATTAGAATACAGGTGCAAAGTGATTTGGGTCCTTCGTTCTTCAAGGAGAACAGTCCGCAATGAAAATGGCATGGAAATATAATAGTGACAAAGATACCAAGAACCCAATATGTTCCTGTTATACATGTGAGGGTATGCATGGATTCTTAAAAGAGGGGCATGTATATACCAATAGAAGATGCAAACAGCAAGTTATTACACAGCCATACAGTTCTCTGCTAGCTGGTGTAAAGAGAACACTGAAATTAGATATTTGGCAAATTTCAATTTTACTGACAAATTTTTGTATAAGTCAACTGGGTAATTAAATGGAGAATAACTCGGTCAGTTGGACCATGAAGGGACAGTACAGAGATGGTTATTATTATTTAAGTATTAATACATCGTTGGAAACTTTATCAACACAAGTTTTAAACTAAATAATTTAATTTTCTGTGGGGCTTTGAGGAGTCTCTTCCAAAAGCAGAAAGCTTGAGAGAGGCCAAGGAAAGGTAATTTACTGGCTGACTGGAGAATCATTAACCAGGAAAGAATATCATATGGGAAATACATTCCAAATATGTCCAAACATTTCACTTGCCATTAGTGAAAGAGAAATCTAATAAGAAAGCTGTAAGAATATGAAAATTCTGTTTTACAAAGAAATCCAAAATTGGCTTTGTTTTGAAATGGAATGAAACACAGCATTTTTTTGACATAATCTGCAAGAGAGCTCAGTGAGGGGGGAGGGGAAAAATTCTGTCTCAGTCAAACCTGTTTCTTGCAGGTTCATATTGATGCCAATCAAAGGTATGAGATGAATTTTGAGACAATATTTGACAAGCAATTAAAAAAAAAAAAAAAAAAAAAAAAAAGTTCTTTCCAAATAAAATTGCTGTGAAATGCACAGTCCTTGGAACTTTAATACTGATAGAAGTACACGTTCTCAGAGGATTTAGCTATTCTGACTGAGGAGCTCCATCTTAAGAAAGGTACCTACTAAGGCCTAGATACTAGGAAAAAATGACAGTATCAAATGAATCACAATTCTGTGCTACACGTGAATGCTGAAGATTTCATGCAGTTGGATTGTTGAATGGGCCCCCTAGACACTTTTTATTTTGTGTAGCCCTGAAAAATACAGTATATTTTTGAATCTATTCTCCCTCTCTAGCTAGAGGCAGAGTGTGATTTACATAGCTATAAGTAAGTCATGAGTAATAAAATGTATTAAACTCATGCAGAATTCTTTTTTTGGACACTTTTAGTCACTTGGGATGAAATCCTATCCATGTTGAATTTGCTGGGAAGCTGGATCATAATTTTTAACTAGTCATGATTTCAACTGTTAGTGTCTATTTAAGCACTGCAAACTTGCATTTAGCCTTCTTAGTCATTCAGATTCTGCCCTACTGACTAGAAAAGAATGATTTAATATTGTGAGGATAAAAGTGGAGAGCCCAAAGTGTTATATATTTTTTCTTTCATGATGTGCTCTCATTTTCTTGTGATTTTATCCCTTTGTCCTTTCCTATTTGATTTTCTTGCTAAGAATCCATTGTAATAAAGTGCCATGTTCAATGGAGTTGCAGTAAGCGATTTAAATAATAGCAGGTGTAGATGTGTAGGAATTTTGATTGTAATGTGCTACTGTGAAGAGCTCATGCATTTATAGTGCAGTATATTTCTGAAACCATTATGGCAATAAGCCAATCAGCATGAATGCATCAGGGACACTGCTGCAAATGTATAGAGCTGATGGAATTCATTTCAGTCACTTATTCCTGAGGTAGGATTAGAGGAAATTTTGATCAGTTCATGCATCTCCAATTTGGCCTGCAGCTTTGAGCTTTGGCTATAGCTGAGCTCTCAAGCTGAGCACAGATGGGGCTGGATAGTATCCGGGTGAGAAGCTTCCAAAAAAAAATCTGAACGTGGCAATGTGTAGGTGGAGGTAACTCACCAGGCAGTACACTTTCCTCAGGTCTGCTCTTTACATCTTTGCCTTTCACTATGGCAGCAAACACTGGCTTGCTAGATGTATTCCTTTTGAAGATAAGAGAGAAGATCTAGTTCCTCAACAGTTGAAAATTCTATTATAAGTTCTTCAGTACTGTCCTTGATATCATGTCTAGCTTCCAGCTCAAGCAATTCCATTAAATTCAGATGACTTTTTCTCATTTCATTTTCAAAATGAGCAAATTAAAACTGCTGTCAACATAAAACAACTTTGATTGCATTTTGCTGAGAATTAGTTGAAGCTATCTGTATTAGGAGAATGAGGGGTTTGTTCTGGGTATTAATCATGACAAAGTGCAAAAGCTCATTTTTTATACATTTATCTGTTGAGAAACTATAGCTTCTAGGACTGTTTGTAAAGATAATCTCTATTATCTCTTCAAATTGTCCTGAATACTGCAGTTGAATTCAAGCTTTATTTTTTGAACTACGACTTCAGTTGTGCTTGAAAACCTCAGTTACAAGTTCAAGCTGTGCTACAACTGGGAATATTTTCAGCATGTTATGTAGGTACATATAACGTGACTTACAGCTCACTCTTTTATAAAGAATTTGCAAACCCCCTAGACCTGATGGTGAACAATAATGAATATGGACCACTCTGGGACATAGTAGAAAAGACCATTTTTGGTGCTGACAAAATGTCTTACTCATTAGTTTTAAGACTACTTTGCAACCCAGGCCATGTGTCTCTCAGATCCACTTCCAACACATTTGGAGCTCAGGAAATTCTGTTAAGTTCTCCAAATAGAAAAGAAAATTTTATTGACTTCTATTACACCATGACCGTGCATGAAACCTGGAAGGTGAGTTTGGTGCTTGGAATCTATGCTGATATATCTTTGAGGATAGGTGGGGATAGGTGATGTGCCAGTGTGGTTTTGTGAAATGTTGGTCATGCTGTGGGTCAAGGTTTGCTGAAGTCATTTCTCCTGTCTAGAGAAAAATCAGGGGAGCTATACAAATATGTACTAACTGAGGGTCTCTTCTTGTCCTGAATTTTCTACCCTACTGGTATTGCTTTGAAATCACACAGTGGATCATTGAATTTTTTCTATTTCACATTATTTTCAGGTAAAAATGAGTTGTAGAAAATGTAATGGATGACTCAAGAATAACCCTGTGAAATTACATGGAGGAACATTGCTTGCATGAAGTGCTCAGGAATCAAAAGCTGCCGTTACACCCATTGACACAACATCATCACATCTCCTTAGTAACTCGCCCCCAAAACTAACAAATGCAGACAGCATGATAATTGATGTAATTTTGGTAAGGAAATTATCTATGATCCACCAAAATTTATTCAAGAAATATTGTCATCCTGTAATCTTTCAAAGAAACAGGAAAAAAATCTTTTGTGTAGTGATGATAGTGTATTCTAACAGACAGGAGACAAAGTGACCTAACATGCAAATTATATCTGTATCAGAATAGCCGTTACTATAGTATATAACTAAAACAAAAGCACACAGGATATCAAATTTGTCTCAGAAGCAGGTGTTTAGAATGGGCTGGCTCTTTTATTTACCTGCAGCTGAGCTATTTTTTTCAGTCTTACTGAATTTTTGCTCAGTGAAGTTACACAACAAACTGTAGGTGCTAGGGTATGTGATAATGGCTGGTCTGCACACCAAGGGATCTCAAAGATGTGAGGGAGGGGGGACCCCAAATAACGCCCTGACCAACCATTCCCAAGCCCACCCCAGGTACCAACAGCCCATCAAACGCCCAAAGGCAGGGAGAAAACCAAATTAAAGACTCAGAGGGAGTGACACCCTGTCAGGGGTCCTCCCAGGGTTGTTACAGCAGAACCTAAGCCCCAGTGTCTGTGTGTGAAACCCATTACCATGAGTCATTGGGTGCAGCTCTCTGGATCAACTTTTGGACTATGGGCAGTTGCTGCCTTGCCATGGGACACGTTATGGGATGCAGGGGAATTTTTGGGATTGCATAGATTTTGCTATGGGATATTTAGGGGAGGAATCAAAGGTGAGAAAAAGGGAGGGAGTTAGGCCATCTGGGTAGGGACAAGTGTGGAAAATAAAAGGAGAAGGGAATATAAGTGTACATTTACATGTAAGCAAGGGCTAGTGAATGCACTTACTTGTCTGGCCCTGCCCTGCTCTTAGAATCACAGAATCATAAGATGGTTTGTGTTGGAACAAATCTTAAAGACTATCTAATTCCGACTTCCCTGCCATTAATGGGTAGGGACACCTTCCTCTAGACCAGGTTGCTCAAAGCCCCATCCAATCTGGCCTTGAACATTTCCAGGAATAGGGAATCTACAACTTCTACAGAAAACCTGTGCCCAGCATTACCACCCTCATAGTGAAGAATTTCTTCCTTTTATCTCATCTAAGATTACCCCGTTATCTTAAAATCATTACCCCTTGTCCTAACACTACGATCGCTGACAAAGAGTACCTCCCTTGCTTTTCTGTGAGTCCCCTTTAGGTACTGGAAGGCTGCTGTAAGGTCTCCCTGGAGCCCTCTCTTCTCCAGGCTGAACAACCTGGAGAAAGATGATCAGAGAACTGGAGCACCTCTCTCAACCTGTCTTTATAGGAGAGGTGCTCCAGTTCTCTGATCATCTTTGTGTCCATCCTCTGTACTCATTCTAATAGATCCACATGCTTCTTGTGCTGGGGACCCCAGAGCTGAATGCAGGGCTTCAGATGGGGTCTCCCAAGAGCAGAATAGAGCATGTCACCTTGTTTGACATGCTAGCTACACTGATTATCATGGTCATGGTCTGGTGATGACAAGCTACTCTTGATCATCACAGTCTGCCTGCCTCCTTATTGTAGTCCATCTTCAGTTGTTTTCTGGTAAGGGGCATTTTGCTCGGGAGGGGAGAGGGAGGGGTGTATAGGAGTTTGTTGTGTCAGCTCCTGGAGTAGGGCTGCAGCCCTGGGACTGGTGTGTCCAGGTGCCATCAGCTGGGGAGCATGAGTCCAGCTGCTGGATGGATCCACCTCATACCTTTGTAAACACACTTCTGCTGAAAGAACTCTGTCCTGCTCCACCAGGGAGGGGAACCAATGAGGCCACTGGTGCTGCCTGTGCTCATGAGGGTGCTCTGAGTGTCACTATGTGATCTGTGCACCCAGCTGGCTACACATATATATGTATGCATGTGGTGTGTACATGTGCTCTCTGTGTGGGTGCCCGCTAGGCATACATTTTCAGCTTCACTAGTGGATGCATCTGGAGACTCAGAGTGGCAGTGGCCTTGCCTCTCTCGAGCTGCCAGATCCAGCAAGATATATTTTCCTCTAACAGAATGAACAGCAGTTTTAACAAGTCTGAGCAGGGATACTGATTAGTTTCCTGAATGTAGTCCTTTCCTTTGGCAGTACAGATTTATTTCACCTGTCAGAAATAATGCCTACCCCAGGAGTCCACTGGTCACTATGAGGTCCTCAATCAGTGCTGGCAACCATAATTCACATATTTTAAATTTCCCATTAAAACCACTCAAATACAACAATGCATCTTAATTCTATCCTGTCATTTAATTGTTAGATTGTGAAAAGTCAGACAGAGATAAATTACAAATGGAAGAAGGTTTTTCAATCTATGAATAATGCTTGGTGTGTCCAACTTTCAAAACTGCATGTGTAAGCAGTAATGAGGACTTGCTTAGACACAAAATTTGTGTAGCTGTGTGTGCGCAAGATGGTATTGAAAAGTGTTCTACAGGAATTATTGGGCTATACCAACATACATATGCAAATGAATGAGGGAGAAAAATGTTTAAATAAAGAAAAACAACCAAACAAATAAAAATAAGATCAAAAAAAAGAATTAGTTCAAGGAAAACAGAAAGATGTCACAGAACAAAATAACTAAAGAATGCTGAGTTCCATGAAGCACCATTTTAAGATATAGAAAATGATTAATACAGTGCAGATTACTGGAAAAATCCATACATGTTTAAAAACCTTAATTGGCTATTTCAGTCTCAAGAGAGAGGAAAAAATAAGCCTGTTATTGAAAAGCACATAAGCAAGAAAGAAAATTTTTGCTAATGTCAGCATGTATCCCAATCCCTCTTTCACAAGCATAAGGTGAATATTGATTGGTGTAATTCCCTTGACTTTTGGGCTATGTTTTGTTGTTGTTGTTGTTGTTGTTTGTGTTTGTTTGTTTGTTTGTTTTTACATTTCTGCAAGGAAGTTCTGAAACAGGATTCAGTGGTTATTTTTTTTTCTTCTCTCTTCTTTGAATACATATGAACAGTATGCATTTTCTTTCCCAGCTATAGCAATGGTATTTTGCTGCTGCCTTAGTTTTAACCAGTTTGATGTGTAGACAAGCACAGTGTTGCACGATGTCAGTGATTCTGCAGAGCATAATGTTGATGGAAATGGCAGGCTGCTGTTGGAGGTAGTGATGACATTATGGGAAGCCCAGGCCCTCTGTGAACAGTCAAGTCACGGTCTCTGGGAAAACGGAGCAGCAACATCCATGCTTCACTGAGCTCTCACGAGGGAAAGTGTTCCAAATGCCTTTTTTATGGGTTTGTGATGAAATTGAGATGGCACCATTGCATATTTCCAAGATTAGAAATGTTAACGTTTCCTTCACCACATTTGGGTGCTGCTTTTGACAGAGTATGGCATAGCAGACACAGACCTGCTGTGTTGCAGATTTTGCCAGGCTCTGTAACAGCCGTCATACGCTGATTTAATCTGCTGACTTTTTTTTTTTAATCTTATTATTTATTATTATTATTATTTTACTTCATTTTTTCTCTTCTCTAGTATAATTTCTGATGTATAAAACCCCTTGCTATTTTCAAAGTGAAAGCCATGCAATAATTGTAGTGTTTCACTTCTGATGTAAAGCATTCTTCTTTGGACATGTTGCAAATGAGATTAGCTGTTTTCCTTTCATATTCTCTGCATACTAATTCCACCAGAACTGCTACGTTATTCAAGCATATGGTTCTTTTTCTCCTTTCTTTCCTTTCCACTTTTTAAAACAGTTTAAAGAAGTAAATTAAAATCCACTGTTAAGTGAAACCTGTTTCTCTCAGAAAAAGAAAAAAAAAAAAAAAAACATAATAATGGTCATTGAGATAACAGCGCATGCTGATATTGTAATGAACTGAACTGATGTAATGCATTGCATTTCATAGACTTGAGGCAATCAGGCACTGAAAATTACTGATCCACTGAGCTTACCTACCCACACAGATAGCTTAAGAACAGTCCCTCTAAGATATTTCTAAGTGTTTTGACCAGTCTAGTTTTTAAATTTCACAAGTGTCAAGACTGCCTTGAAAAAAAAAATAAAAAGAAAAGAAAAAAAAAAATCAAAGAAATATCTCATATATGTCTGTATTTAACATCAGATACTACAACCTTGTGGTTAGAAAACTGTTCTCATTTACCAAAATGCAATTTATTTCTATGTAGAATATTTAGAAATGCAACTGGAAAATATGATTTAATGCAGGTTGTTGACTATCAGAAGGTGCCAGACTGATACAAAATAAATAAGTTTAAAATATTACATGCAAAGGATTCACTATGCTGTTTAAAAAGTTATGACAGAATAGTGTAAATGGGCTCTAGAAGAATATTATTAATAAGTACTTTTTTTTTCTGTTGTTTGAATAGCAATTCTGGGAGTTGTCATTAAGGAAAGATGTTGGCCAAATGAGTGTCTAGAAGAGGTGAGAGGTCTAGGAAAAATGAGCATCTAAAAGAATCCAGACATGTAGCTTTCCACAAAATGGTGTTTAAGATTAATAGCCTTCAACTATGCAATGGTCTTCTGTCATAAAATGTATCTGTGTGGTTGGTGAATAAATTGAGAAAACAGGGGACTGTGTTACAATACAGAAGGATCACCTTAGATTCCTGGGCAACTTTTGAATTTTAAGTGTAGTGACACAGAAATAGATTGAATGTGGGTGTATTAGACACCCCATCACTGAAACTTTTAGAGTTAGGTTAGACAAGTTCTTCTGATATGGTATATAATTCATCCTGTCAGGACAGGGGGTGGATTAAGTGATCACCTGAAATCCCTTCCAGCCATACGACTATTTAGAACAGAATATACACCTACTGCAATTTAGAACCCATTTCATCTTTACTGCTTCTCTTCATTTCTTTTTCTTGTCACCTTTACTGTTCTGTAATAAAGTAACTGGTAGAAAAAGGGTTTCTTTGCTGAATTACTCCTCCACGTTTTATGTTAAAGAAACATTGAGAGCATACCAAGTCGAAGCCTACTGGATTCTTTGAGAGCAAAACAAAACTTTAGGTACCTATTTCACACAACCAGTAATTGCTTCATTCCTATAAAGGCTCTAGGTCTGTCCCATAACTAAGGTAGCAAATAACATCCAGTGTTTTTCCCAACGTTCAGTAAAACTATTAAAATAAATAAATAAATACAGATAAACAGAACCATGAACTCTATACTGAGCAGAGTTTTCTGCCCCTTTCATGATTCATATTGAGTAAGTGCTGCCCACTGCAGTGTGCCCAAAGTTTTTTTAGTTTCCTGGCAGTGCAGCTCAATAACCTGACTGGAATCAATATACAATACTCGAGTGCTCTGTATAGCTTTGAGCACTACAGTATAAGGAAAATATTAAACTGTGAGTGTCCAAAGGAGGGCTACAAAGATGGTGAAGGGTCTGGAGAGCAAGATGTATGAGGAGTGGCTGAGGGTCCTTGGTTTGTTCAGCCCAGAGCAGAGCAGGCTGAGGGGAGGCCTCATGGTGGCCTGCAGCTCCCTCACGAGGGGAGCGGAGGGGCAGGCGCTGAGCTCTGCTCTCTGGGGACAGTGACAGGACCCGAGGGAACGGCTGGGACAGGGGATGGTCAGGCTGGGTGCTAGGGAAAGGTTCTTCACTGGTAGTCAGGTACCGGAACAGGCTCTGCAGGGAAGTGGTCACAGCACCAAGCCTGACGGAGTTCAAGAAGCATTTGGTCCGTTCTCTCAGGCACATGGTCTGATTTATTTGGGTGGTCCTCTGGGGACCCAGGAGTTGGATTCTATGATCCTTGTGGGTCCCTTCTAACTCAGGATGTTCTATGATATCACAACTCACTTTCAAAAAAGCAAACAAAACTGAAACAAAAAAAAAACAACACTGTGAAGTGGGGAGGAGGACAGAGAGAACTGAGAAAGCTAATGTCTGGCACACTGCAGGCGTACACCACAGGTTCGCAGCGCAGAGCATCTGGGCACAGGAGCCCAGAAATTTTCTCCCCTCTACTGACCAAGCAGGAGTCTTAATATATGAGCTGTTTCTGAGTGGAATTTCTAGCTTGAATAATTAGTTCCACCTGATTCCCATTAAGGGTGTTAGAGTTCAGAGGTGCAATACAGTTACCTTAATTTAAAGAGTTACTGAATATTAACTGGGCTGTGATACCTTGTCCATAGCAAATGTCAGTGAAAGGTTTCTGTTCACAATGCAAATATCACAGAAGTGACAGGAAAAAACTGTTGCAAGTCAGCTTGCAAACAGCAGCTTAAGATTTAGGACTCATTTACAAGAGCCTGCTCAGCCATCATTCTTGCCTTACTCTGCAGTTTGAGGGGTCTTTTAGACACAAATAACTCATAAAGTACAGGTCATGTATGCTTCCTTACTCGTTCGCCCTAATTTGGGAGCAGATGTTCATGCTCATATCCCCCATGCAACAGAATTTTTGTTTATTTGATAGTCAACTAAATTAAATGGAGGCTTTATACCTAAGCATTCCAGACACTAGAAAAGCAACAATGCTCCCCAACATTCTAGAGGTCATCCCTAAAAATGACCTTCCACTCCCATTCAGAAAGCCTCCTATGGCTTCCTGATAAAGATAAAATGGAAAATAAATAAATAAATAAATAAATAAATAAAAGCATCCTAGTTCCAGTACTGATCTTTTTGGTCACTTTGTCATTCAGTCCTATGTGCCTACCTCAGTGTCAAAAATACGAAAAAGATCTGTCAACTGGGAGATATCTAATCTCTTATAGAAATAAGGGTGACACCGAAGGCTCCAGGCTTCACTTTACCTAACTGTAGAGACTGATAGCTTAATGTATAATCTGTGTCTAGCCTTTTTCTATAAAGTACGAATCACTAACTCCATTCTAAAACCAGTAAACTGGGATCAAACGCCATCTGGAGGCGCTTGTGCTTCTCCATTCACTCCAGACAGAGACTAGATGCCCCCATCGACTGGATGTCAAATTTTCAGACAGCTCAGTTTAAGCAAGATGAAAGGCCCCCTGTGTGACAAAACAGTGAGTGATAATATAACATGAAAGGACAGGCTTTTTATTTTTTTTTTTTTCTGGACCTGAAGCTAGTGTCATTTTCCTTATGTAAAATCAGTAAATAACATAAGTACACACAGAAAAGCAGGTGTCTGTATGCCATGTGTGCTTGTATAAACATTTGAATGGTTATTTACCTTCATCTAGACACAGTGTGAATATCTAAAAATATCCAGGCCAATTTCACTGCTGACATAAGCAAAGAAATGACTACTGATTTATACCAACAATGTGAACGATTTGTAGATTTGCCTGCAGTGCCAGATAACAAGTTATAGCCCTGTGTCTTCACTGCGCTTGTGGATTTAAGGACATTGTTGTCAAAGTTCTTCTACAAGCCTTTAGTAGTTTTAGCTGTTGAAACCTAATTGTGTACATTTCAGACTTAAAACTCTAGACTTCCACAATATAAAACGATTATTAAGACTGCTACAACAATATGTGTGTGCAGATCTCACACTGCATCTAAGAATTTCAAAATGTATTTGCTTACACTGTTCAAGACTTTCATTCAATGAGAGGAAAACACATCGGCTTTCTGACTTTTTATTTATTTTATTATTTATTTTATTTTACTTTATTTTATTTCATTATTTCATTTCATTTCATTTCATTTTTATTTTGTTGCTGTTTATCACAATGCCCAGAAGATCCACTAGAGGAAGTTCTACCTTTAAAGAGAGATGGAAATGACTGACAGTCTAATAGATTCAAACTGGTATATGAGGCCATTTCAAAACAAGAAAATTAAAGTTGTAGAATCATTCCTTTGTGAGCAGAGTTATAGCTCACTAAGCATTACCAGCATTCTTAGGCTATCCACATCAGCAAACTGCTGGGGGAAATTATATATATATATATCTATATATATATATATATAAACTTGGAAGATTATGAATAAATGCTTTGCCTTACCTTACCTAAAAGAAACACTCATAACCATATTAAGTACAAGTGAAAGCTGGTTTCTAAATTATCCTTTCTCAAATCTCTTCAGAGAAAAGGCTATCACACAGCAGCAACCCCTGCCGAATGGTGCTTTGTGATTAGAAGCCAGTGACTGCTGGTGTTACAGCCCTGACCACAAGTGACGGGCAGCTCTGCTGAGGCAGACGGTAATGGTTTTTGGTACAGCCCTGCTTCTATCTAGCTGAGGCAGTCAGTGGGAGGACTGCATAATTAAATTGCCTGGGAGGCTGTTTTTAGTTAAAATGTCTGTAACATAGTTGAGGGCTGAAAAATGTGCTCAGAAGATTCATGCCGGGGATGACAGGGATAGGGAGCAAATAGAGAAAATACATAAACATTTTTAGAAATCATTTTTATAATTGAACTGGAAAATTACTGGTATGTTTAAGCAAGTGAGGGGAAAAAAATCCATGCATAAATAGACAGCTTCCCCTTCACACAATTTTCAAAAAAATCCAGCCAAGTATTTTGTCACTCTTTTTGGTGGAGAAACTGCAGTTGTCTTTGATCAATTGAAGCACTGATTTACATGGCCAGATTACTGTTGTCATATGTACCTTGCTGACCTGATCTCACAAGATTTACACCTTGTGAGAAAACATTTAAATAATTCCCCTCTTTCAAACACAGTTCTGTGGCAATGTCAAACCAGAGCTGCAGTGTCAGCATTGCCATGGGAAATGACCCCTCACGTGACCCTGTAGGCTTTGAGTCTTGAGTGGGTCTAGCACAGCAGCTCCCAAGCAACCTCAAGCATGCTCCTGCAGCGCTAAGTACCTGGGAGCGTAAACATCACATGTGGAGCAAGAGAAAATTGTCGGGAAGAATCCCCTTCCTTCTTTGGGAAAAAAAAAAAAAAAAAAAAAAAAAAAAAAAAAAAAAGAGAGAGAGAGAGAAAGGGAGAGAGAGAAAGAAAGAAAACTGGCCTCAGATGTCCTCAGATGCTTAATAGGAACTTAAAGTCCAAAATCCATGCATGGACCAGTCCTCCCAGGGCTGTGAGCTGTGGTGTAACATAGCCTTCTACATCAAAAGATGCCTGCCTACACAAGGTGCCCTGGTCTCAGCAGGTTAAGTATGAGGACATGATCACAGTATCACATTCAGTAATTTTGCAGATACTGTCCAGCCCTACAAACACAAGAACAGCACAGGTCTCAAGACTGAATTACTTTGAACACAAACTGCTGAAACAGCAGCAGGGATAATATTTTTCCCCTCCTGTTCATTCTTTCCAATGGATATGGAAACCTTCAAGGTTGCCTGCCTTTGCTCTGATGCTGAAGGGCAGCAGCAGTGGCGCAACTCCATTCCTGAGACCTATTCTGCCCCTACACATCCCTCTGCAGAGACCCTTTATGGTGCAGAACAGTCACTTTGGAGGATGCCAGTCATGGTGGCTCCCAGTCACACAGCTCCATGGGTGCAGAACCACCTCTGTCCTCAGTTTCAGCAGGCAGCCAGCAGGACAGGCACCAGTCACCAGGAGCTGGAAGGGTAGAAAAGGGTACCACGCTAGCCAATGTTATGCTGCTTCTATGTTCGCAGCACAGTATAGCACTCCTTATCATAAGATGGGGCTGGCTGCAAGCTTTGTCTATACCTGCTGCCAGGGACATCCAGAGAAATCTTCTCCCTTGTCTTCCCAATGAAAACTTGGGCTTTAGAGCACTGACATAGAAAGGCTTGGGCAACAGAGTAGCTTTGCTTACTTCAGCAAGCACTGTATCCTCACAGAGGAAGACTGAACAGGTTGCTCTCCACTCCTGCACAGCTGCTACTGTGCGGGTGCCAGTGCAGCTCAGGTGCCAATGGAGGAAAGAGCAAGCCATCTAGTCCCAGCAGGTTGGTGAAGATGCCTGTGTCCTCCTCGGCATCTGCTTCTCGAGTAGGTTCTTCCCTACTCTGCAATATTTTCTGGACCTGATACAGAGTACTCCCACAGGCACCCTTTTGCTCCAGATCTGGCATGTTTTGCGAATTATAATCTCTATCCATTTGCTTCCAGTCAGCTCTTGGCACATTGTTTCCACACTAAAATCATACCCTTTCTCACTCTGTTCCTGAATAACACCAATTTCTTCTCTCCCATTCCTGTGTGGATCCAAAGTCTTTATCTTGGTTTCTCCTATAAGTCTTTTTAAATTCCTTGCATAGCCATTCCTGTTCCTTTGACCTATGAGACACATTTTTGCCAGTTCTCTGCTGTGGCAAGGCAAAGAAAATCTAAATAAATTACTTTTCCCATTCAGATTTCCTATTTACTGTTCCCAGGTGCTTCCATTTGAATAGACAATAGCTAAATGACTAATAGTGCTGCTGGTCCGAGAGAAATATGACAGTACAGCAAGTTCAAGGTGGATTCATTGTGCACAGAAGCAACATTTTTCATGACAACTTGAGAAAATTGAGTGGAATGCAGAATTTGCTCAGAGAGGGATATTCCTGCATATCAACCTGGAGATGTAAGCCTGTCCTCCTGAGTCATGAAAACTTTTTTGTTTAGTGAAACAATAGATCCAAAACATCTCAAGGTGACTTGTTTAGCGGAAAATCCTTGCCTGTGCTCATGGTTCAGCTATTACAATTAACTGTTATGAGTACTGCCAAGAAGCCTCTTCTGCCACTCAGCAGGAAAGAAAATAAAACTATTTCTTGCCATTTTTAAGTGTGAACAGTGTATTATGAAATTCAGTGGTATGCAAAGTTGTTTTAACCCAAGCCTGTTTCATCTTTTTAGTTTTTACCCAGGATTCATCTGCTGCCACTAACCACTCTTTAAACATTTTATCAATATCCTTTGTGCTTTTGGGAAAAGAAGTTTCTTTGTCAAGCATCCTTGAAAGCTAACTATTGTAAATTCATATTGTAACAGATGTTTACACTGCAGAGACATTAGATCTGCTCAGAAGCTATCGTAAACTCATGGAACATTTATACATACAGAGTAAATATTCTCCATATAAATATATTTACATTTGTTATATGTGTGTGCATGCATGTAAATGTAAAAGCATTTATTTAACAGAGACTAAGCCTGTTTTTTTCTGGAGTGGTCTGAAGTCTGAACTGGTAGTGATGAGCACCTTACTTACATTTTTTTTGTTCTTTGGAATTCTGGGGATGCTTCTCAGGGCACACAATCCTACCGAGTTATGTGAGCACCAGAAGAGTGTGCAGTCATGTTTTGGAAGTTTTGAAAGTTTTCCTTCCATTAGGAAGGAAAACAACATTAGGAATGAAACATCAGGAAGGATGTTGTTTTTTGCTACTTTGTTTTTTTCTCAGCAATGGTATCCCAGTCCATGATGATGTCCTTACTGCTATGACAATGCAAACCTCAGTGATAATATTTATGGATGAACTTGTCCCCCAGGAATGTTTGGCTACCTCTACAGCTATTTCTACTTTCCATGTTTCATCTGGGTAGGTACAAGACAACAACAGTCTTCCTTGAGACCTACCTGTGCATAGGAGTTGTGATTATCCTTTGCGCAAGGTGGCAGCAAAAGAAAGCTCTTCACTTACTTCCCTCTCGTCCCTGCACACCTGCTGTTAAGAATGACTGCCTCAACTATAGTAACTGTTTTAAAAAACACCTCTTACTGACAGTGGTTAATATACATGTATATACTTACTGCTTTTACTTTGGGAACACTATCACTAACATTTCTTTCCCTGTTTATTTTTACCAATATTCCCAAGGGTTTATTTTTACCAATATTCCCAAGGGTAAAAGGGTAGCAAGCTGAACATGGAGAAAGGTAAACCACAAAACAAATTCCCCTTAAAATTCTTGATTTTAATTTTGACTTGATTCTAATTTTAAAATAAAAAGATTTATTTTTTTTCAACAAAAACACAACTGCTTTGGGAGAAAGGATCAAGTCCAAACCCAAGATTAAAAAAAAAAAAAAAGTATCAGCTTGACATTTGATTATGACATCTTCTTGCTAGCTGACAAATTCTGATGGACATACCAATGGGTACACCACATGTCAGCATAACAATTGTGTGTTTCTATAGGAATTAGTTTGAAGAATCCAGCCAGCAAAATCCTTACTAGCAAATGCCTAGATTAAAAGCAAATAAAAGTGTCTAGTGCACACCAGTAGTTCACCACCCTATTCAGCGTTTGCTTTTGGGATACTTTTGCAATTGTTTTTGTTTGCTTGTTGTTTTGGGGACTCAAGTGTGTGTGTGTGTGTGTGTTTTCCCTGAAGCCCAACATGTGTTGAATGGAATGTTTTACCACAAGTTACCCAAGCTTCATTCAAGTTTCATTAAATCTCAAAATATTCATAATATGCTTTCCCTCACATCAAATAAAACATATTTTCTTTAATACTCCTTACAGACTTCCAGTCTGTTGACTTCAAGTCAATAGAAGTAGTTCACTGACAGTAGTAAGTCTCTGATGGAGCTGGTATTTGAACTATGAGCAGAATTGTGATTACAGTATCCTATTCTAATATCGCCGAAACATGCAAAGCAAACGGCTTGCTCATTTCCCACTTCTGCATGCCAACAATGTTTAAAATGTAAACCTAGACTAGTTTTTTTTGTTGTTTTGTTTTTTTTTTTTTTGTTTGTTTGTTTGTTTGAGGGGGGGGTGGAGCAGGAATTCCTAACCTTGAAAGTACAATATAGTGTGCGATCTTTATTCGATACATGATTTTAAAAAAATTGCCAGTCGACAAGGGTTATGAACACTCTATGCAACCTTAAAGCTTATTCTGATGACTGTAATCTTATTCCAAAAGCACTGTCTTTAATAAAAAATAATTCCAGAACTTAAAGAATACTTTATTATTGAATACAAAAATACTATCTATGTAAAAACAATAAGTTAGTTTATTTACAGTACTTTACACTATTCTGCTCTAGGGCTTCCTTTGCATTGGATTTATTTTCATTATTTTACATGCCTTTATAATTTTGCACAAAGCATTTCCAAAAGCATGTCATCCATGTTCACTGCTCCAATGATGGGCCTGAAGAATAGTTCAGCAATCACATTAGCATTAATAGATCTTAACAAGGATAGAACAACATTCAGCTTGGCAAATCTGGCTTCATCACCTCTGTGAATGAGTCTGACATGTTCATTTAGAGCTTGTTGTGCTTCCTTCTGCAGTCCTTCAATATACTGTGTACACTGCAGTCCAGGTAAATCTGAAAAGAAAAATAAATTATTTTGTTTACACAGGTTTCATCTATAAAACACTCTTCTTACAGAAGAGTTAACAGCTTACAGATTATATTTATTACACAAAGAATTAAACAAATGGAATTGCTAGAGGACTTCCTGCATGCAGAATCAATGTGCCAAATTTTATAGTGTAGCTCAAAATCTTATCATGCTGGTGGTTAAGGACATTCAATACTCTTTGCTACTCAAAAGTGAACTGTGAATTTGCCAGCATTCATTTAAATGTTAAAAAGAATTAGTTGATAACAAAAACTTTCATTGAAGAATGCTGTACAAAATGCCTTTGCAGTGACAAGTATAATCTGTAAATAGCAGAGATAACAATTAAAAATAAATAAATAAATAAATAACTTGTTTAATAACTTGTTCACTTCTACAAAAGGCATTATTTAGGCTTTTATAAGGCTTCTTTTGACAACAGTTTCTAAGTAGCTCCAGATAAGAAGTGGCAACAAGTATTAACTCCAATATAAGATAGAAAGTTTCCTAGGGAACTACACTGAGGATATTGAGGGAGTGGGAGCAGAGGGATTTTGCTTTTCGGTGCAACAGTTTGAAGGCAGAAGTGCTAAATACAACTTGGTAGAGCCACAGTTAGGAAGTGCCATATCCAGCTGCCTTCCAGGTAAGTAACTGACATGGTAACCGCTTGGTAGAGCTGTTGGAAGTCGTTAGGAAGAGAAACGATGCATGAAAATAAAAAGAAAGAACAGTAACGCAACGCAAAGCCAAAGAAGCACTCCCCTGCCGTGGCACACCCGAGAGCCTGAGGTTTGCCCCGCTTTGTCCCCGCTGTGCAGGTGCCGAGCTTGTCCAGGGGGCCTCTGAGCTCCGCCGGCCGGACAGACGGACAGACGGATCCCCAGGGCGGCTCCAAGCAGGCGGGAAGCTGCGGCTGCCTCCCGCCTTGTCCCGAGCCACTGCCACTCGGTTTGTTTCAATCCCGGGACAGCGGCCGCGGCCCGACCCCTGGGGGGACTGCGCCCCGCGCCCCCCTGCTCCGCCACCTCCCCTGGGGGACCCCCGCGTGCACTCACCCGGGTTGAAGAGCACGGTGCCCTTGAGGTACGCGTACTCCTTGGTGCTGATGTCCAGGCTCCAGCATTTGGCAAGGAAGCCCTCGATGGCCTGGATGTCGCCGGCCGAGGGTGGGTGCGGCCGCCCCGGCGCCGGTCCCCGCGGCGGGGTGTGCTCGCCCTGCCGCCGGTTGGTGAGGATCCTCTGCAGCATGCTGGGCTCGGCGCTCTCCACCGTCTCGAAGTGCACCCGGTCCTGCGCCAGCCCCAGCACCAGCAGGGGCGCCCAGCAGCTGCGGACCAAGACGAGCTGCTCGTCCAGGGGCAGCTCCTGGAAGCAGGGCACGTTCTGCACGAAGCGCAGCGTCTTCACCAGCACGGCCGAGGCCGCCTTGCACGCCACCTGCGGGCTCTTCAGGGCCACCCGCCGCTGCGAGCCGCACGAACAGCCGCCGCACGCCGGCCCCCGCCTCGCCACCGGCCCCGGCCCCTGCCTCGGCCCCTGCCCCGGCGGCGGCTGCCGCCTCTCCGCCTCCGCCTGCTCCTGGCTCTTGAGGATGCTGTAGAGGATGCTGCTGTGCCGCCGGCCGCCCGCGCAGCAGCGGCAGCGCTCCACGCACGCCATGGCACCCGGGGCCGGGGCCGGGGTCGGGGTCGGGGTCGGGGCTGAGCCGCCCGGGAGGAGGCTGCTCGGGGCGGGCGGTGGTCGTGGCGGTCGCGGTCCCCGCCGCCTCCGCCCGGCGGGAGAGGCGCACTGCTCGCCCTCTGCCCGGCTGTTAACTTATTTATAGCCGGCGGCTGGGTGTGCGTGTGAGTGTGTGGTGTGTGTGTGTGTGTGTTTGTGATGTGTGTGTGCGTGCAGCCGCTGTACCCGCGGTTCAAAGGGGCAGACACTCTTTACTGGCTGGAAAAGAGAGAGAGGAGGAAAAAATCAGAAAAGGAAAAAAAAAAAAAGAAAAAAAGAAAGCCCTCCTCCTCCTCCCCCTTTCCCGAGGCGGCGATGCCTAGATGGAGCCTGCGAGGCGCCCGCCCCTGCCGTCAGGCTGCGGCGTGGCCGGAGGCGAGAGGGGACCCCGCGCGTCGCGAAATGGCGGCCGGCCCGCGGGCTGGGGCTGCGGGGGACACGGAGTAACACCAGGGCCGGAGCAAAAGGGCTTATGCCTCTGCTGCCCCTTCGGCTTGATTAACACCTTAATGCTGACGTGCAGAAGGGAGATGGACATGCCCCTGCACAGCCAAGGGTGAATGTGTGGGGTTGGGGTCCTGGTGAGGCTCTGTCAGGGTGCCCGGGTGTTGCTGCCTCTGCTGCATGAGATCCTGCGTGGATTTCATGAATGATGTGGATTTCCCGTTAAACCATCCTCCGCGAATAATTCCCTTCCTCTGCTTTGCAGTACGTGGCCCATCTTTATGACCTCCTGATCTTTACATTCCATCCACCCATTTAAAACGTTTCCATTTTCCTTACAAGCTTGTCATGCCCTGAAGTGCGTATTTCCACCTCAGCTTAGATCTCCTGTTCTCAGAGACCCATCTTGTCGGTGTGACATATGGACTTCAGACTAGGAAAATAACTATTAACAGGCCTTGATGTTTACACAGGAGGGATAGAGTAATAGTAATTGTCTGAATGTGATTTTACTCTCGAATGAAAAACTCATTTACTTTGTTAGTTAGACTAACTGAAAGTGGGTGCAGCAGAGAACAGTAGTAACTCAATGCAGTAAGTAGTTACTCAATGCAGTAAGTAAAGAGTTACTTCTTTGTGCCTTATATGGACCAAACCAGAAACATTTTATGTTTTATGTCAACTAGAAGAACCTTGGCACAGTTTTAAAGAAAGTAGACAGTTTTCAGCAGCCTTCTGTACCTGCTCCATCAATATCTGCTACCAAGGGATGTTTAACTCAATCCTGGACAAACTTCTTTTCGTTCAATAGAAAATTGTAGTTTTTTAAGCAAATGCCTCTATCAGCTTTGGGCTTCTTAGGAACGTAGAAAGTTTAGTCCAGATCTCAGCAATTTCTTTTCCCTATGAAGCTAGTCCTCCTATGTCAGCTTACATAGTTATATAGCCATTTCTCTCTAAGTATTCCTTCACAATTGGACTCAAAAGGGATATTGTTTACAAAAAGCACAAAAAGTATACATGTAATATAAAGCACAGGAGGGTTATTTGCCTCATGTAAACCTTGTTTTCCAAATGCAGGTTTTCCAAAATCCTAATTATAATTATCTTTGGTTTTACCTGTAAAATGCATCATGTAATTAAAAAATGTTTTATTAAAATATTATTTTATTAACTTTTCTGATGTCTCCTTAAGCAGTCGTACAGTTTACTAATGCAAGACTTTCAGATCTTTGTCTAAGGACTCTATCTTTTTTTTTTTTTTTTTCCACAGACTCAAATATGATAAATGATAAAGTCTTTTATTGTCTTTGCAGTGGTGGAGAATTGTTACATTACACCAATGTACTCATATCTACAGTTTGCAGACTGAGTTTTGTCCCTGGAGCAAAAAGCAATCTTTCACTGAACATTCTTGAAGAAAAAAAAAATGCTTAGAATTTTTTAAAATATATATATTAAAAAAATAAAAAAAAAAATTAAATATAAATGTTATGAAGTTTTTCATTTGAATAGTATCATTAGTAACTGGAAAATACTTGTCTAATCATCTAGTATATTTTCTTGCCATTCATGAGTGTTTCATGGTACATAAATCAGTGTTTTCTCAACATTGCTATGTTAGATTCTTTTTTTCCTTTCTAGTCTTTTCCTTCTTCTTTTTTTTTTTTCCTCTTTCACTAACTTCCAAGAGAAAACTTGCCACATTTTAGAAAATGAGCTTTTAGTTGACTTCAGTAGCACTTCTCCCATGAGGTATGTATTATTGGACTCACTGTGGAATCCAATTATGTTTTTTACTAGACTGCAACTTAGAAGGTATCTGTGAGAAAGTATGGTACAGCTGAGATTGCCTTTACAGTTTCAAACAGACCAGTAGTGGGAACATTCTGTTTATGGGAGGATGCTGCTTGCACAGGGTCATATGTAACTTTTATACTGAGTCTACAGTAGAAATTTTCCTGGTGTAGCAATGGGGGTTGCAGGTATCTAATTTTTCAAGACATTTCTCTTTCAACCAAGTCTGAAATGTAGATACGACTCTACTGTCATTCAATGACTCTTCTGGCACTTCAGTTTATAAACTAACATATACAAAAAGGTTTTTTCTTTGATGACTGCATCAGTATGGGTATTCCATGCTGTAACTGAAACTTGATTTATTATTAAGTGCCAGAAATCGCATCAATATAATCAAAACTGTTCCTCTTTCTCTCATAAGTACATTTATGCATTCATTTCTTTCTTTCTAACTTTTAATGTATCCAAATACATGGCATTTTATTCAGGGCAGAGCATTTCTTTCCCAATTAAAACATCCAAAAAGTCCCAGACATATTTAGTAATGTTTCTTAATGCCCTAGACATATTTAGTAATGTTTCTTATGTTGACATTTAGTGATTTGAATAGTCTTTATTTTTGTGTCAGAGTTTTGCCTATCTGAGGCATTCAAGTTAAACAAAAGGCTACAAAGCATTCTGTTTAAAAAAAATTGGAAACCAAAATCCCTGACAGACAAGTCATGTTTTGATGTAAACTACATGAAAACACATAAACAAAAAACAAACAAACAAACAAACAAACAAAAGTGGGTGTGTCTCATTTCTTCTAATTTACCCAGCTCCAGGTTGTCCAGTCACAAATAGATTTATATCCAAAAAAAGATTGCTTGTTTGTTTGTATTTTGTTTTGTTTTTACCTCAGAGAAAAACCTTGGATATGAAGGTGGTACAGCGCAGTCTTAGCAGTTATACTCTTTCATGTTGCTCTTCAGTGTCCCTGTATTGCTCATCTGGTAGCACACTTGGTTCTCAGCCAGAGGGCAAGACTTCACTTTCAGAACAAGACCAAACAAGCATTTGGTTTGTGCTGTCAGTGCTTTAATGCACCATTAGCTTGAGAGAGTGTTTTTTTTTTTCCAGTGGGGAATTGAATCCTGATGCTCTGTAAATACCTACTATTCCTCCCTGTGTAAGGGCTGAAAAATGAAATTTGATCTTAAGATGAGATGTAAAACTGAGGGATCAATTCAGTGATTAGTACAAGTGAAGCTAACTTTTTATCTGGAAAAAAAAAAAAAAAAAAAAAAAAGCATTGCATGTGGAATATCGTTAAGAGTAATTTTAGCAAGACATCTTTGGTACAAGAGAAGTATTCTGTTAAAACAAGGTTTTGGAATTTACATATTTTATTATGTTTCACACATACATTTCTCACTTATATTGAGACTGTCCATTTGTCAGATTGACCACCATTCACAGTCTCTGTATTTTACTGGGGTATTTACTTGAAAATGAATGAGAATTAAGGGAAAAGTGTCACCATTAAGAATTTTTTACCTACACATTTTATTAGGCATTCCTGATGGTAGTACTGCCTCCTTCCTCAATTTGCAATGGATTCCTTGGGTGGAACAAACTGTGATCCTGACTGATTCTGCCTGAGCCAAAGACAGCTGATCTGTACCAGTCAAGGGATGCTGACCTGAATTTACAAAGCCCTAAGGCTGTTACAGTATTCGATGGACAGCTTACCTAGCAAGATTTGTTTGTTCTGGATTAGGATGAGTATGTGGTTATATTCTTATGGAAATAGCTTATATAACTTATAATAGCTGGAGTATATAATAACAGTTTTAGACCTTTACACCAAGTGCTTGAAAGTAGTTGATACCCAACCCAGTAGAATGATGCAAAAGTTTCATTCAACATATCTTAAAAAAAAATGTAAATCTTCAAAAGGGATTTTTTTTTTTTTTTTTTTTTTTTTGGGCTGGAGGGTCAGATGAGTGCTTTGCAGCATATTGTTCTGATATTTTGGATCCAGAAGTAGGAATCTTGAATTTGCATTTACTGTTACTGGACCATGTACTTCGTATTTCTATTGGCAGATAACCAATTTAAGGAGACCTTCACACATCCCAGACATCTTCTCACCTTCATGCTAATTCACCTTAGGTAATGCAATTAGGTTTCAGGGGGAGGTAAAATTAGGGGAAGAGAAACAACTTTTTCCAGGGAAAGGTGTTCAGTAACTTCACATCCCTCCCCACCCCCTAAATAAATAAATAAATACATAAATAAATAAATAAATAAAGAGTAACTGATCTGTGGGCTCAAATAGTTTTGTGTTAATAGGGATCCTTTGGGCCTTTGCAGTGTAGAAGAGCTATTGGTTCCAGCAATCTAGGACTGTACATTTAAGTACGCTGTTGGGGGTCGGCTGTGTCAATATTTAAATCTAATTTCTTTTTTTGGCAAACGTCAGTTCATATACTCCCAAACATCTGCTAGTGTGGCATGTTTAAGGGTGCAATCCCATAAGACAGATTTAGTCAGTCTAATAGCTCATTGGAGCTGAAAGAGATGACTTCCAGATATATCTTTGCTGCTGCTGCTTTCCTTGTGCCAACTCTGGCACTCATCTGACATCTTGGTGAGCCAAATCCTTTCATTAAGCTGGCTGCATTTTTAGAACAGCTATTACAGGAAAGGTGGCAAAGAAATTAGATACCTTGAAATGTGCTCTCCATGCTTTATTTTCTCCATTGATGCTTTCTGAGGTTCTGCCCAACCTAAAAAGCTGTAAAATTCGTGTCATGGCAGGTTTTTGTTTAGCTGAATCAGCAAGAAACCCATCAAGAAACTGAATAGCTTTCTGCCACTTCACTGATCTGAACTCATTCAAACAGGGATCAGAAGAGTGCCATAGCAGGTGGAAAGGAGTGGCCATTCCTCATTTCCAGAAGTGGAAGGAGAGAGAGAAAAGAGCAGGACCAGTGCTGAAAGCTCTTATTCCACTCCATCACCATGCAGAACCTCTCCCTCAGAGGGGACAAAACCCTAAAGCTTGATGGTAGGGGAGAGAGGGCTTTTAATAATCTTTGTTTTAAAATTAATCTTTTAAATACCACCTGAAATTGAACTGTACTTTTGCTAATGACACCTGGCTAAGGGGATTGTATTATCAAATATTAGTGTAGAAAAAACTTTCAATTACTAGCCTTATTACAATCATTTGCCTTGAGAAATACATTGCTAATAGGAAAAACAGATGGGTAACAAAAAAAAAAAAAATCTGGAAAATTAAGTGTTTTAATACATTGTTCAAGGTTGTGGCGTAAAGAATAAAATGCATTCCAGCACTGTAGTGGCAATAGTATCCATTACACAAATTCTGAAGTTGAAATTACTCTATAAATAGTCTGATTGTCTGACACTGACAAGTTCACAAATACATTTATATTTGTGAGTAATATTCAAGGGTATGCTCCTAAAAAAAAATATATATATATATTTTTTTTAAGTATGCAAATAGTTTTATCAGTTACCATTCATTTTATGTCAAAATCAATGTGAGGGCTTTTAAAATGCATCTTTCCCTAGGTTTTAATTGAGATATTTCACCAAGTTGGGTATTTGAAAATACTGACCTTTTGGTGAATCGGTGATGTAATTTCTCATTAAATCAGGTTCATGTTTTGGTATTATAAAACACACACATTTCCTTTTTACCATTCTCTGTACATGCGCATGCATAAATGATTTGTAGGTTTATCATGCAAATTAAAATCTGAATCTCAAATATTTATAATCTTAAAGTAACTTCTGCAGTCCTTTGGCTGTGTTATTTGCTCAGAGTTCACCGTGTTTCTAAATTTGTACGTTTTATACAAAACAGGAAAATCATTTGGCATTCTGTTCTGCTGGCAGGCAAGATAGACTACATCCTCAGTTTTATCAAAGTAACAGAACTAGCTCACCTTCTTTAAAGGAAGGATTTCTCTAACCTAGATCATTTCAGCAGAACTTGATTAGGGAGTGATCTGGCAGTTATGTCATCCTTATGTCAGCCTTTATGGCAGTTATGGCATCCTTTTTTTTTACTATTTTTTCCAGCCCATGGAAGCCATACTTCATGTAGATTTCTGATTTTTGTGAAATTTCACTAGAATTTCACTATTACATTATTTTCACTAATTTCCCTGTTATCTCAAGGTATGTCTTTCCAGGTTTTGATTTTGAAGATATTTTTGTCTTAGAAGAGATTCCTTCTTTCGTACCTTCATCTTTTATTTTGTTTTCTAGCCATTTATACACCATGCAGAGTATCTACATCAGAAGGACAAAAAAAATCACTAAAATGTCATCGTTGACACTTCATTGTCTCTTTCTTGCATTGAGAAAAGTATTCAGTTTAAATCTTTCACTCTTCTCAAGGACATGTTTTCTCTGTACACCTGTAAGATAGTAAATCATATCATTACCTTGGACTTTTAATCTCAGAACTCCAGGAGCATGGTCTGAGAATGAGAAATGAGGATGTTTTTGATTGCAGATGTTAATGTCTGAAACTTTAAGCAATTACATGAGGAATAGTTTAAAGTAAAACAATTGTGCTTACTTTTGACTTGAAGTATGGTTTTTAATCTTTTATTAACTGTGTTCTGTCCTCACAGTAATTCATACATAAAGCATAGAAAGTTTAATATGATATTTCATAGCTGATTATTTCTCCTAAAGAAGACTTGAGTGCTTTTTTTACCACACTTGACAACACAAATCACACACACAAAAATCCCAGAAGTTCTTTGAGGACCTCCTTTTTCTCTCAGCAGTGCTCTTCCCTTCCAGCTCCAACCCCATAGCAGTTCAGTTGTTATAATAGTTTCTAAGTTTCCCAAATCTTTGCCAGTGCTTCCTGGCAAGCAAAAAGCACTTTACTTTGAAGCAGGTCAGGTTATAATTTTAAAATGTAGAAAGAGGGAGAATAAACTACCCTTCTGTAACTGAAACTGGGTAAGTGGCTTCTTTCCAAGGTCTTGCTTACCAAGAGATATGAATAGTCTGCTTCCCTGCCAAGGTAGATGCTGAACTCCGCCCTGATTCATGGAATTCTTCTCTGATCAATAGAATTACATTAGTGTCAGAGCTGATGTAAAATTGTGGTGCCTTGGACTGCTCAAAGAAAGTCCTCTAAGGTTTTATCCACCCCACAAAATTAAATAAGAGTAGTTTTAATAAGTCTAGCAGGAGTATCAATGACATGATGGAAATGACAGTCACAGTCCAAGTCCTCCAGGCTGTCAGTGATATCACCTTCATTCCTATGGCTAAATTAAAGCTACAGTGGTTTCACATCTTCATTCTGCTGAGTAGACATACTCCTAATATCTGTTGTTAAATGATTCAATTCAAGTAATAACTACAGCTCCCTGATACTTTGAAACAACATAAAAAGAAAATCCCACGTATTCCTGGCATATGATGTCTACGTTGTAACGTGAGACTGTAATTTGGGAAGGATCATACACTACTTAAAAGAAAACTAACAGTATTTTTCCAAAATATTTAAAAGCTGAAGTGATGTGGCTCAAACACCATTATTTCATGTCTCTGTTGCTGACACAGCTGATGTTGAAATAGTTTTATTAAAGACATTACAGGGTCAATGTAAAATCTCTGTGCATATCTGAAGTATTTTGAATGATTTATGTGAGTTCATGGATATTCATTATGATGATATTCTTTCATGTTTCCATTGACGGGCAGAACAATGTCACCGGTAATGTCCAAAATAAATTATATCATCATAAAACTGGACCTTAAATGCAACAAAGTTAAATTTAAGGTAACTCTTAAAGTTTGACAATTAAGGAAAGTTAAAGGACATATTTCAAGCAGCACTTGACACCCTAAATTGCCCTGTTCTCGGTAAGTGTTGACATGCAGTAGGCTTTGTGACACAGAAACAGACATATCATCTGTAATCTATGCTACAAGTGCAAGTGGAAGAATGTAGTGAGAGAGTTTATTCTTAATTCTCTCACCTTGTCTGGTTTATAGGTACTCTGTATTAATACACTGTTTTCAATGCCACCCGTCTCAGAGTACTGCAGTTTTCTGTACCAGGCATGTGCTGTTTTCTGTAGCTATGAAAAGATTCTCTTCAGTAAGAGTTCATGTGTAAGTTATCATTATCTCCAGCAATTCTGCAGCTGGCCCCAATGAAAATACAGACTGCTTATGGATTTCCTGATAGTCTGCTTTTATATTGTTGTTTATGTAGAAAGATGATAAGTAAAGACTGAGATAAGAGTGCCATTGTGCTTAGGAGCTCTATAACTAGTAGTAAGAGACTAACAGCAGTTCAGATAAAAAAAAAAAAAAAAATAGGAAGGAAAACCACCTATATTAAGGAAAGCCTTAATATAATTAAGGCTTTGTTTAAGCCAAAAACAAATTTCCTGCTAGATTCAATAAAACTAGGTTTCATCCCACGTATTAAAACTTCCGCGCTTCATCATTCCCTGTACCACGCCAGGCCTAGCATACACCTTGATTTAAAAATATCATATGCCATATTCAATACAGAGATTATGATGGGTTTTTTTTTTGTTTTTTTTTTTTTGCTGAATATACAGAAACAAATTGGAAACTTGTTTCTCTCATGAGCTGAAATAGAAATCATCCAATTCCTTCGTCAATGAAGCACTGAAAAATGCAAGCACAAAGGCCTGAATCACGCTGGCTGTGGATCAAAGAGCTACTTTCAGAGAAATAGTGGAAGTTAACATCAATAGAACAGTCAACATTTCTAGTACCAACATCAGTAACATTAATGGTCCTCTTTGTCCTCCACTGGTGATGTGTCAGGCCCCTTTCCACCCAGTAAATATTCCAGGCCAAATTAAATTCTGCAATATTTCTCCTTCCACTTTCCTTAATCTTTTTTGTTTCTTTGCATTGGTGTTTTCATGCACATGGTTGTTCTCTAAATCCTGATTTTTCTCTGAAATTGCTTGTGTAGCAATTACAGGACCCCAAGCTTCAGTACCTAGTCATATTTGTAGTAGGTTTCTCCAAAACACAGAAGATGTACCCCATCTGTGTTTTATTTCTTGAAAGTATGACATGTTCCTGTTTCATGGGGAAGGAGGGCTGGGTGGGGGGAAATATGATTATAAAAACTACATAGGAGGGACTGTTATTTCATATTCATCTTAAGCCATCAAAGTGATATTTTAGGTCTTTGTGTTAAAATGTTCAAGTTGAAACCTATCAATGTGCTAAAATTAAGTATATGCCTAATATCCTCAAGGATACCTGGGGGGAAAAAAAAAAAAAAAGAAAAAAAAAGAAAAAAGAAAAAAGAAAAAAGAGGATGAGCATTATGAGATTCCAGCTTACAATTTGCATACTATTATTGTAGATTTGGTTATCAAAAAGAATGAAAATTTCAGTGATATAATTCAGTACAAATAGTGCTCCATACTGAACAGATGAAGACAGGTAAAAAAATCGCAAACCCTAGAGTTATGTCTAGAACACATTAAACTTTGCTTTAGCAACTTTACATTTGTTTTGTGTCTTTGTTGCAGGACAATAACCATGGTGAAGGGAATGGAGACAGGATGGGTAGAACACATAAACAGAGTAAAATTTGTATGGTCAAAGGACATCTACATTTTCCTAGTAGATAAGACTGCTGAATATAAAAATGTTTATTATGTACTTTTTAAAAATAAACACCATATAGTCCAAAAAATATGTGTAACTTTATATTTTCATTAAATTCACCTGTAAAAAGGTTCTTCTGACTGAATTCTTCTGTTGATTTTATTTTTTTTCAGCAAACTTATACAGTTATGGATAGCAAGAGTGACTGAAAACCAATTCATCACTTGCAGTGAGATTCAAACAAATAGTTGTATCAGAAAGTTGTTCAAGGAAGTTGTGAACACTTTGATTTGCTGTATAGCTCATTTTATTTTGACTCATAGCCATCTATCCATTCCTTTTCCTCAATAATTTATAATTTCCTCTAAGACATTATAATTTCCTTCAGATATTTTTGATGTCTGAATTAGTTGCTACTTAGTCCTCTTGTTACAGTGAGGTTTCTATTCATTTATTCATACTCTGCTCTTCAAAGAGGTCATAGGTGAGCTAGTGCTTGACCAGTATTCATATACATTGCATCCTACCTTTTTTAGGGCCAAGTTATTCCTTAATTTCCTTAAATTCCAAGTTATTCCTAAATTCTTTAATCCCATCCTGTGGTTTATCTTAAACCACACATATTTGTGTGGTTTACTTAAGGCTCAAACTCGTGGAATGTTCTGTCCATGCCTAACTCCAAGTATATAATTATTTTCCTTGAATTCAAGAAATCTGATCTGATCATAATGTTTGCAAGTTTAGAATATTGGGGCGTTTGCCTTTGTGAGTCTTAATTAAATTTAACCTCTCTCTCAGTTCAGATCTCTATCACAGCCTTACAACTTAGTCCTGTAATAATTACATTGAAACCAAGTGATTCAAACATATTTGGTTTGTTTTAATTTCTTGGCTACGCTTCTGCTGTCAGTCATTTTCACCAGACAGAGAAAATCTACCTGTCTTTTTTTTTTTTTTTTTTTTTCCTGTCCTGGCAACATTCACTAGGAACAGATGGCAATGCCACAAAGAGCATCTTAGAACAAAAGGCTGCAGAAGAAGCATTTTGCATAGCTTGGATATTCATAACAAGATTGGACCATTAATTATCTGTTTACTTAGAATTCAGAACTGCAGAAACACTACAAAATGTTGTGTATGAAGATATCCAAGATCAATAGTAGATAAGCTGCAGACAGTAACTGTTGCTGGGGATGGGAGTGTGGGGGGAGGGGTTGCTTATTTGTTGTTTTGTTTGTTTATTTTTTTCCCTATGCTTCCCTAGCACTAGGCTTTATCTAGTATATATTAAATCCATATTCATCTTTACTCTGACCAGAGTGTTAAGTTCATTTTAAGTAAAGAATAATTTACTAAAATAAAATAAAGTATTTTCTTGTACATCCTCACTTATTTTAATTGGATGCTTTCCACCCTGGTAGCACTGATTTTTTTCTGATAACAGATGTATTTCTATAGCTGACAAGTTGCAGCACTTGTAGCACTGCTGGCAAAGCCTGGTTGCATACATGTTGTTCTTTTACGGCTTACAAAAATTTATCATCCATACAAGGTCCAGGTCTGCATTTGCACACAAATTGTGTAAATTCTGCTGCACAGGGACTGATTAGAAATGAATGTGGCAAAACTTCAGCAGCTACACTGAACAGCAAGTACAAGCTCTTCTATGTCCTGGAGTTTTGGTGCCACTAAGCATCAAGCCTATGCACTGAAATTTTCTTTCCACAGAAATCAAAGCACTAGAGATGAGGATTAGGATTGGCACATGTCATGATACATCCTTACCATGTCTTGGATTCAGGGTGTGGCTGGAGTATGTATCCACATGAAAGACCTTGAAGACACTCTTGGCATCTCAAAGTTCAAATGACAAACCCTACAACTTCCTCTGTGTTCTTTGATGATACAGTTTATTTTTATTAAAAGCAATGTAACTGTCCTGTTTGTATGCCTTGTACACTTCAGTATTCAGTTTTGCTTCTCCTGCTCCCATTCTCTGTCTTCACAGCAATTCATTCTTAGAGGATTTTTGACTGGATTTTATTTTTAATTTTCTAAAAAGTGTTCACATAATTTTATACATGCATATATATATATACACACCTTTAAAGGTGTATAGATGAAATACATTTCATTTGAGTGCACCTTTTTCCTGCAGAATTCTCCCCTTTTAAAATCTTATTTTTTCTTTCTCTTTATAAAGGCTGGATTTTGCCATGTCTAGTAATCTACGCTCCATAACTTTGGTCTGAAATCTGTAGTATGATTTGTGCTGAAAAGGACATAAGGGAAGCAGCAGGTAGCTTGGAATCTGTTTATGCAGTTTTATACGGTATAATTAGCATTCAATTTTATCTCTGCACACAATAGTTAAATCATACTAGGCAGATTGAGGCAAATTCACTATTTCTTTGTATTCTTGGTTTATAATTATGATTTTTTTTCTCATTTTAACCTCTCCTCTGAAGGAAAATATGTAATTCGATGAACCAAATTTTGTTATGAAAAATGTAAACAGAAAAAACAGATTGTTCCTATATTCAGGTTTGGGGAGGATAAAGGCCATATGCTTTAGTCTCCATGCAAAGAGGAAATGAAACAACTTCTTTTCATTGGATATAAATCTCTGGGTGAGATTGTTGTATGTCACAGACTAAAAATAAGGGCATAATTATGAGATATTGAATAACAAAGATAATTTATTTTCCTCTGTGTCTCCACACAAGGAAGGGTTTCACTCTGTCCCACTGTTCTGTCCTGAGCATGGACTGATCTCTTAGTGATGCAGATAACTAGACTAGAAGCCTAGAAGAATTCCTCTCTCTCCAAGCTTGTTTATACTTAATTTGCAGCCCCTGGGAGGAAAGAAAAAAAAAAAAAAAAAAAAAAAACTGTCTGCTTCTTCTTAATGTAAATGTAGTTGTCTTGTTAGAAAACCTGTGTAATTAGGATTCTTCATTTTTACAAGATCAAGTCAACTAGAATGATATGTATAATGAATACTGTTCATAGTCTTTGCAGAAAGTATTGTGAAAAGCCCCCCTTTTTCTTTTTCAGTTACACATATTCACATATTTACTTACTGGAATTTGACTTGAAAGATCTAGAGGTAATCAGAAAACAAAGCAAGACAGCAACCTTATTTTCAGCCTCCTCTTCCCTTATGATTCCTATTTCAGGGTTCTGTGTACCTTTCATTGCTCAGGCTTGATTTTTTCCATTTTGTTCCAGCCAGGCCTAACTCGACCCAACTCAAAACCAGTTGTCTTAACACAATATTTCTTTTTCTTTTTTCTTTCTCTCTCTTTTTTTTTTTTTTTTTTCCATAAAATAAATTGGAGAAATGCAGAATATATCATGCATCTATGTTAAGGCAAGACTGCAGTACATGTATATGTTTCACCTAGTGTCTCAAACAATATCTTACTAAATAATGAACAGGAGAAGCCTTTTCTCCAGAAAATGTGTAAGACAATGCAGATTTGGGTAGACTGTGTCATTTTAAAATAAACAGGAGGCAGTTTTTCCTGATATACAACAGCTGACTGATATCAGTTCTCTTTGTTATCATTACTATTAAAAGAATGGTCTATTAGGACTTTTCTTTCCCCAAGAGAACCCTAAGTAAAAGCTCCAAGGACATTTCCAAATAGACTGTAATATTTCAGACATTCTTATCAGCAGCACATTATGAAACTGTGCTAGCTTTCTCTTACATTTCTTACAAGTCAGGCTTTTCTCATAACATTAGCAAAGGAAGAGTAGATTCTCTGCATGTAACTCCATAAACAGCAATGCCACCAAACTGCATGGCATTAGCATATATACAGCTTTTCTGCAGTACCTAGTCTTCTATCCGTATTTTCCATAAGTAACCTGTTGAAATTCCTTTGTAGAGAAGAATCTGTCCATAGTCCAACAAAATACATCCTGGAATTCTACTGCCTCTCTTTTTTATTTATTTATTTAATTAATTTTACTGAAAATCAGAGCCTCAGTGTGTTAATTGCTTAATTACCTTTAATTCATTAATTACTTATTATAAAGTTAGTGACTGGCAAAGCCTGTCTTTTCTCATTATTGTTTATAACATATTGCAGAAGGATAAATAGGTGCATGTGTTTTACCTAGTGTTCCGAGCAAGTCAACAACTTGGATTAATGATACAGAAATTTAATGTTTCTAACTGTATAAGCCCTTCATATATTCATAAATAGTATTTCAGAGTAGATCATTAAAGTCTTAGCTATGCAAAATCCTGCACTGTTAGGACTATAGTCTACTTGTCTTTTGAAAGTAATAACAGATAGTTTAAACTGTAGAATGCTGTAGAATGGCATTAAAATCAAATTTGTCCACCAGTTTAAGAATCAGAATTTAAGCAGTAGAAGAGGCAAATAAATGCTTCTTATGTGTTGGAGTCACTTCATTCCATACTGCATGAACTGTGTATAAAATCACATTTTTTTCAATAAACTTGCAGAGCTTTTTGCTGAATCACATAAATTTCTGTTGCACCACATTCATTGGTTTTATGACACAGTTCTTTGGATGATTTTTTTCATTTCTTTTTACTTCAAATTCACCTTTTTATGCCCTCTTTTGTGACGTTCATTGGACAACAGAAGCATGGTGCTTAAGAACTGCACCACAGGGCACAAAGACAGGTAAGGTGAAGGGAAACGTTACAGCTCTACATTACCACAAAAAGAAAATGTTTCAGCACATTAACAATGATATTTTTAGACTGCAGTTTCTGGTATTTAATTGTCAGTCTAACAGTTTCAAGTATACCACACAGACACATACTGTCATATGCAATTATACTTTGATGTGCTCTAAAGGTAAAAGAGTAAAGGTCCAGAGATTGTAATTACAAATTAGACTTATATGTTTTCTTTATGCAAAAGCAGTCATTCAAAGCAGGCACATATTTAAAATATGATACTACTAATTTTTATTAAATTATAAGTTTATGTGGCAATTCACAGAATTATAGAAGTGTAAACCACTGTCCAGAGGAGTTTATAGCAATTATTACAGGCATCCCAGGCTACTCTGGCTCTGCTGTTATAAATGGAGATTTGCTTAGATACTGTGCGTGACAGTTCCTAAATTCTTGCAACTTTAATTATCTTCATCATCTTGACATAAGGTGAGACTAGGTCTCTGTTGGTGATACTGTTATTTGTCTTTTTCTTTGTAGCTCAGCAAATAAAAAGGTATCTTGCATCCAGCTCCATTATTGTTCAGTTTACTTGATTTCTTTGATTTAGTGATTGTATTGAGAGATTTTTGAGTTTAATTTTCTGAGATTTAAGATGGCTACACTCGGCTCAGGAATATAAGCAGAACAGCTCTTCTTGTAACTTACTGTCTATGCTTTGACTGTCCAAAACCCAAAAATGTTCATAACTTTGTGCACCTAAAAAAGAGGATTTTGTCTAAAGAAAAGATTGTTGATTAAAAGTTCCATCTATGACCTTTAAAAGCATGACATACATTATTCAGAAAGCATAGAACAATGACAAGCCAAGTGTTTGTCTCACTAATAGCAATTTTTTCTGAAATGATTTCATAATAACAAAATCTGAAGGGCAATAGAAATATAATGTTCCTCAGAGAGAAAAAAAAAAAAATAAAAAAGAAAAAAAAAAAAAACAAAAAAAAAAAAAGAAGGCATTGTTTAACAAAAGTGCTGCCATTGCATTAAAAGAATTCAAGAAACTCACAATAATATAATAATAAATTACAATTGCCTATTGTGCTTTCCTAATGACATTTTATTTCTGTTTCCCACCTGTATCATCTCTCTGTTTGCCATAAGATGTTGTAATTTTTTCTTATGTGTTAATGGTTTGTAGATAATCATCATCTGAAAGCATAAAGACTTTTTCTCCATTTATATTTCTGATGGTTTTTCTTCACACAAACAAAATGAAAATTACAGATATACAAACTCTAAGTGTTATAGCCATTAACTTGATTACAAATGTCCATACATTTGACCTGATAAAAATTTGGTGCTATAAGTTTCATATTTCAAATTAACATGTTCTGCTGTGCTATAGAAATGATGGATCCATGTGGCATTATGTGGTTTATCAACGTGACGTTGCTGAGTTCATTTTAGAAATGCAGAGAATTGAAAAGAGGTAAAGTGAAACACTAGTCTATTTCCATTTTAGCACTTAATTTAAAACTATAGTCTGGAACACAGCAAAATGGGACTATTATCCTGGTGAATTAAATATTAACTTTGATTAACTTTATGCTGCTGTACCACTTAATCCTTGACATTGACCTACTTTTCTCTTTAATTATTTATAAAGTTATTGTGTAGAGACTTATGTCCTTGCTGTTTGGGGGAAAAATGTCATACTGTTGTGATGGCCTGTAATTAAAACAGCTCACATTTATTGGAAGTTTTACCTTCAACTGTGTTAACTCCTTACAAGCTTGTGAGAAGGTTTGCAAGCAGCAGCTTATTTTAAGCTGATATCAAGTATAAATTAAGGTCATATTCAATGCAAACATAATGATAGATCTGAATACCATATTAGCAGTACACTGGCATAAGACAGTGGAGATGTCTGTTCGTTTTCCAGTGTGGACAACAGATACTCTGACCTTGGATAAAACAGTCTGTCTCAGATTTCAATTTCCCGTCTGTGAAAGGGGACTAATATCTTCCTACCACAGAGGCATCCTTTGCAAATGTTTATTCATGACAGTGAGACAGTTACCTAGTGAGGTTTATAAGATACTGCAGAGTTTCAGCAGCTGTAATGCCAGACGTTCACAGAGGTTATGAATAGCTTGCCTAGGAAGGAGGCATTCCAGCTACAGGTTGCTCCAGTTCAGCACCTCACAGCATTGTTAAATTCTGTGTTGTTGTTTGTTTGTTTGTTTGTTTGCTTCATCCTTATTTATATTCATAATAAACAGTTCATAGTTTTTTTGTTTGTTTATTTCTTTGTTTGATAGTCATTGACTCTAGCACTTTCTGTTCCCTGTTTCTTGGTTGTGTTTGCATTTACTCTCACTGATAGTTTGTTAACTCTACAAATGTACACTTAACCGACACACAGCTGCTGATATGTGTAAGACAGTGGTAGCTAATGCAAGTGACTAGAAATCAGCTTTTCAGTAGGTAATCCCTTACCTTCCAAATGCATCAGTCAAGAACTGACCTCCAAACACAATAGCTTTTTGAAATGCAGGGTTTCTTTTTTTGTTGTTTCCAGACTATGCAGAATCCATCTGCTGACACTTTTTATTTTTTTTTTAATTTCTCTTTTGGGTGGTCAGCATCTTGCAGAGCAAGAGCTGCAAGAGGATGAGAGATGCTAGATGCTATTTTTGGCATAAGAAAGTTATGATGATATATAAAATACAAGGGGACATACTAACATAAGACTCAACTGGTAGCAAACCATCCAAAACAGGTATTCCATAAAAAGACCAGTTATAGAGATGAAGCCTAAATATTACGACACTGCAGAACTAGATTGAATTCAAAAGTGTCCTTATTTTCAGGCTTTGTTACTAGGTCTTGATCACCAATCTAATTATGTTTCAAAGAATACAAAAGGGCAACTATGAGCATCTTGTGGTAACAGGTAGAGTGGTCACGTATAGGCATCCAAATATAAAAGTATGGCTTTGTAGACTACACTCAAAACAGGAAAATGTGTTATGCCTTTTGCTTGGTAAATTATTGCCTTCATACAGTGCTGAATATCTCATTTTCTAGCAGTGTTACAACTAGGTACATGTTAGACTGTCAGTGTAGGTCAGAAATAACCCACACCAGAAAGAGAGAAGGTGAGAGGAAAGTAGATACATTTTTTTCATGATGTTTTCTTCTTTGTTGACTTTAGGTATAAACCACTACAGTCTTTTCTCTAAAACATTTGAGACTAAGAATTGGGACTATGTTTGAAAGTTGAAAATCACAAGTTTCATAGAGGGTTTCTAACTGGAGATACATTTCTAAATTATGCATTAGTAATGTCCAAAGAAAAGGATACATTAATTACAGAAAATTCAGTTACTGATCTCTACAGACCTTTGGTTTTCATTAACCTTTCTTTTTAAGCATTACAAGCAAATCTAAGAAGGGTTCATATCTTGCCATAGACAAAGGTGAAAGATAATGTTCCCAGATGCATAAGATGGCTCTAAATGTAGCTGACAATGGATAACCTCAACAGATCCCTTTCTTAGCTGCTCTTTATGATTGTAAAATTTTCTCTCATTTGTGAGGCAAAGATATCATGGGTCATTATGATATCCATGGTTTGTATTGCTCATGAACTGCCAGTAGGACAGAAGAAGAGGTTGGGCTGAAATATTTTATGTTGTTGTGTAAGAATTTCTATTGTTTAATATTTGCATTTTGTGACTCATTGGTATTTTGGGGTATTTTCCCTTTAGACTGTGTGCTTATAGTTATAAAAACATTCATTAGATTTTCTGAAGGAAGCATAGTTCATAGTTCATTAAAAATATGGATTAAAAAATACATTAAAAAATAAATTAAAATATTTTAAAAATAAAAAATTAAAAAAAAATAAAAAAAATAAAAAATGCATTAAAAATAACACTGTATTCAACAGCTCAGTTCTATATGCATTTAAACACAACTGTAGAGATGAGTGTTAATGTTAATCCAGTACTGCCTTCAGTTCCTAATACTGCTTTAAGAATTTCATAGAGAACAGAGAACAAGAGATCTACTACCGCTTTAAAAGCCCTAGGCATTCCTTAAATTCTTGCTATCAGTCTCATGATTCACACCTTTTGACTTCCATGAAAACTTGTTAACAGATGGCAGTATTTGCACAACAAACTGTTATGGGACAGTGTCAAAAATATCGTTGTTTGAATTCATCTTGTTTTCAGAATTTACTTTGGAAATTTCCTAGAAATTGACAAAATTTGAATCTGGGGTTGCACCTACTTCCCATAGTGAAGTTAAGGTTCTCAGTGTGAAATTGTCCATAGAGCACAATTTAGCACAGGTATAGACACTGCTAGTCTGGTCACTGAGTTTATCATCTCTCATAGCACTGAGCAGTATGACTGTATTAGTAACTCAGCCAAGTAGCAGATTGGGAAGACACACTATCAAAACTATACTGATTTCTTTCCATAAGGTAGCTCACTTAGACATTTGAGGCATATCTGTGCATAGTACTAATTTTGCTGTACTCTAGGGTTTCTGGGGAGTTTGACCAGTCTCCTGTAAAATATAAGGACATACAAATAAATGTCTGCTCTAGTGAAAATGTCTAGAAACTGCTGAGTGAAATTACCTTTTAATTTATTAACCATAGTAAATAACTCATCTTTTTTAGAAAAGGAGTTGCTTCTACATTTTTTTTTCTTAGCTGTGATTAGTTTAATTATCTCTATTTCAAAAGTAATTATGATGAAATATTAGAAACATGAAATTTTAGTTTCTCTAGGGATTTTACAGAGCAAATTAAAATGCATAAAATGAACTTGACTTTATTTTGGCCACATACAGATGTGAGACCTTTAGAGTTTAAATCTGGAAGTATATGCAGACCAAAAAAAAAAAAAAAAAAAAAAATCATTGTGAGAAGGCCTATGTCTTGGAATTATATACGTATTTTCTTAGCATTCAATATTTTTTTTCTTTAAGATATAATTTACCATTGCTGAGTTGCTTCACAAAGACACCACAGTAACATACCCAATCAAACTTAGTTTGGCTGTAGATGAGTAAAACCTCCTGGAGGAGGTTTATTTTTTTCTGCCAAGGCCAGGAAAATCATTTTTTTGTATCCATCAAGGGAAAATGTTTTTCAAATTCAAGCCGTTGGAGTAAACTTAGCCCTACATAACTGACAGTTTTCAGTAGCACACAAAGGCAAGTTGCCCTCATGTTTCTTGTGAAAACTTACTGCCATTTCATACTTTTCATCCATTTACAAAGTGCATGGTGAATCTGATTTTGTCTTTTTTCCAGTGTCTGTGTTTTGAACCCATTTACTTCCCTTGCACACCAAGTCATAGGTATTGTTGATCTCTGTCTACTTAGACTTGATGATCTTTGTAGGTACGTTCCAACTCCTCCTCTCCTCTCCTCTCCTCTCCTCTCCTCTCCTCTCCTCTCCTCTCCTCTCCTCTCCTCTCCTCTCCTCTCCTCTCCTCTCCTCTCCTCTCCTCTCCTCTCCTCTCCTCTCCTCTCCTCTCCTCTCCTCTCCTCTCCTCTCCTCTCCTCTCCTCTCCTCAAAAAAAAAAAAAAAAAAAAAACTAAAAACACGTGTAAAGCTTTAATGAGGTTTTCTAAATTTTAAAAACCGTGTTTTCTTTTTCATGTTTAAATCAGGGTATCATGGAATGTTTATATTCTAAATTATAGATTTTTTATGGATTTTAAAAAGGAAAAGAAAAGGAGAAAAGAAAAGACGTAAGGGAATTATCAAATCTCCTGAATTATGAAGCTGCTGGCTTCATATAGGTCTAGAGGTTATCCATAAATTCACAAAAATATCATGATCCAGAGGAGGCATTGCACTGAATGTCTATACATTTGGGGAGAGAATAGTAAGAGACTGGGGCTACAAATTTGATACCCAGGACAAAGTATTTTACTGCACTATAGCCTCATGATGTTTTATTTCCCTCATAAAATAAAAATCCTTACTGCTTCAGCTCAGTTTGACTAAAATGTTGGAAGGAGGGTTTGAATAAGTAGCTAATCTACTGAGGGCAATAATCTCTCAAAGAAGGAGCAGGCAGCAGCAAGCGGCTGACATGTTTGCAACCAGATTTACGAAAAGTGTTTGTTTTCCTTATGCAAAGTGCTCCTGCCTTTCCAGCCTTCCGAAGAAGATTCTTTATTGGCATTATAAAACCTATCTGTTTAACAATGAGTTAGTAGAGTTGGTCAGTGCAAGTTGTTTTGATTTAGTTTTGAACTTTTTTTCACAAAGTTGTTTTCAAATTAATGGCATTATCAAAAAGCTGAAAGTTTTGCATCATTGTGATAAAGTCAGTGAAATTTATGAGGGGAAAAAAAATAAAAGCTATCAACTTCCCTTTTAATTGATTGGTTTGTTCAGAATTTTTTACAGAATCTTGACAGTAAAATTTGCCACTGTAGGTATAGTGTGTCCTGGAGTTTTCTTGTGACATTCTTGCTAATGTGTTTCTGAATGGTTAAGTACAGGTGAGATGAAAAGCAGGAGCAGTATTTTCAGTAAAATTGGCAAACCTCTTACAAGAGCTGTCTTTGTCTTTGAGACTACAAATCAGTCAATTTTTAAAGGGAATATGTTTTCCTACATGTCCATAGTCTTTCTTTTAAAATTCCTTGTTTTGTCTGCATATTAATCAACATACTTAATTTCTAGAACTATTTAGTTTCTACTTAGATTCTGAATTATTGGTTCACTATTGTCCTCTCTTTTTACCTTAGCTCTACCAGTTTACTTAAATTTATTTATAGTGTATATTAAAAAAAAAAAAAAAAAAAAAAAAAAAAGGTAATTCTCTGTTAACAATGAACAATACATTCTTAACACAGAAATATTCAAGAATAGAATAAAGGCATAATAAATATCATATTTAAGGATGGTACTTAAAATGCATTTTCTTCCTGTATGTAAATTCTTTTACAATGGTTTAGCTGTTTCCTTCTAGTCTTTTTTTCCTAACAGCATGGTATTTAGAAAAAAAATAAAAATAAAATAAAAAAAAAGTTCTCCAAGATAGAGCAGTACTGTATGCTTCTGCAAATATTAAGCAGAAAATCAAGAGGAGACAAATATAACAAAACTGAAAATAATATTATCACAGTTGTTCCTTTCACCATCACAGGTGCTATTGTGAAAGAGAACACATTGCTTTATCTTAAAAAGCTTGCTTTCCACCCAAAACTGAAGGGGAAAAGGGAAAAAGAAAGGGGGGAGGGGGGTGGAAGGGGTGGAGGAGGGGGTGAAGAAAAGTTTAAGGAAGGAGTTTAATTATAGAATTACAGAACCATAGAATGGCATAGAATGGCTTGTGTTAGAAGCGACCACAAAGATCATCTAGTTCCAACATCCACTAGATCAGGCTGCCCAGGGCCCCATCCAACCTGGTCTTGAACACTTCAAGGGATGGGGCATCCACAGCTCCCCAGGCCTCACCACTCTCTGAGCGAAGAATTTCCACCTAGCCTCTAATTCAAATCTTCCCTGTTTTATTTTAAAATCATTCCTCCTCGTCCTGTCATTATCCGATTGAGCAAAGGGTTGCTCTCCATCCTTTTAATCATCCCCCTTCAAGTACTGAAAGGTTGCAGTGAGGTCCCTCAGAGCCTTCTCTTCCTCGGGCTGAAAATCCCTCTCTCTCTCAACCTTTTCCCATAGGAGAGGTGCTCCAGCCCCTTGATCATCTTTGTAGCCCTCCTTTGGACCCATTCTAATAGCCCTATATCTTTCTTGTGCTGACTACCCGAGACCAGGATGCAGCACTCCAAGAGGAGCCTCACAAGAGCAGAGTAGAGGGGAACAATCGTCTCCCTTGACCTGCTGGCCACTGCTCTGTTGATGCAACCCAGGATGCAGTTGGCCTTCTGGGCTACAAGCATGCAGTACTGGCTCATGTCGAGCTTTTTGTCTGCCAGAACTCCCAAGTCCTTCTCTGCAGGGCTGCTCTCTATGAGTTCTTCTCCCAGTCTGTCCTCATATCTGGGATTGCCTTGACCTAGATGGCAGCACCTTGCACTTAGAGTTGTTAGGTTCAGGTGGGCTCACTTCTCCAGCCTCTCCAGGTCCCTTTGGATAGCATCCCTTCCTTCTGTTATATCAACCACACCACGCAGCTTGGTGTCACCTGCAAATTTGCTGAGGGTGAACAGTCCAATGCATCAGTCCAGTCAGTGTTTAAGTTTAGGTGAGAAAGGTATTTCCAAAGAGCATCTCTGCAGTATCTCCACAGGCTCTGTTTTTGTTTGCATTGTTGAGTGGTTGTGGATTGCATAAACTTTATACTTTTGGGGGGAAGCCAAAATGAAAGATGCTCTCCAGAAACATACCTGACACTCTCCAACTGTTAAAGGGATTAGTTCTAAAGACCAGGTTGATTAGCCCAATGTAAAACCCCTGAATTGATGGCTTGATGGATGATTCAACATGGATGTTGAATCCTCAGCACTAGCTGTTTTATTCTACACATTTGTTCCCAGTGCACTGCACTGCAGTACTTACTAATGTAGATACAGCTTGATTCTCTTCCTACTTTCTGTAGTGTTGCTGATCCATCCTTCACACAGCTGTTGCATGAGAGCAGTTGTAGAGGATCCCAGTACGAAGTAGATGAGAAATAAAGTTTCTTCAGGGAAGGGAAAGTTGAAGCTATATCTTAACAATTAAAACCGCTCAGTTTAGAGAATGATCTTGAAGGTATTATAAAGAGAATCTGTGGACAGCAGTAAAGAGAGGAAACTGGATTGCTAAAAGTGAGGATTCAACAGCAAAAGAAAGCTCTTCAAAAGACGATCAATTTTATGTGCCCAGGCAAACTGCAAACTGTTCAGGAAGAGTTTCAGCAGAAAAGCATGGATGCAGGTAGAAGCAGACAATGTCTTTGCATTCTCTACATTTTGTTGTTGTTGTTGTTGTTTTTTTAGGAAAAAATAAAGTTGTTAGAGGAAAGAGGCAGTCACAGAAGAGCACTGCTTCTTCTTCCACTGCATAAAGTTTTTCTCAGAATCTACATTTATAGTTTCTTATATATTTCTGCAGTATGAGGGTGGTTTGTTTGTTTATTTGTTTTTGCTTCTGTTTTAGAAAGGCTGGGACAAAAGTATCACCATTTGTCAGACAGTGTGGTGGCCTGCCAAGCCACTGATACCTCATATGCTGAAATGCTTGTTGCCCAGTCAGATAGCATTTGTACTACAGCCAAGAGCCTCAAGAGAAAAACAAACGTGCAACAGTTCCCCAAGAGAGCAAAGCTGACATCACCAAGACCTTCACAATATCATTTACCAACAACAGTGTGAAACCTAACGCTTTTTGTTGGATGTTTCTGAGATAAATGCAGCAAATTTGAAGATATGCAATGATCAGTATGAACAGTATTCCTCTTGGTAGTGATCCTATTCAAAGATAAAAATTTTATGTTTTGGAACTACAAGAATGGAACTTTTCTGATTAAATAAAACAGTTGTCTTTTTCCAAAGAAACATACCTAACATCCTAGGATGGAAAGCGAAGTGGTTGACAAAAGTAAATGGGCAAGGAAATCTTTGCCATTTAAGAGCACTTTGCAAAAGAAGCTGCCTGGCTTCACTGTAAAGAATTACATTTCACTTAATACTGTGGTGAAATCCAGAGATAAGTAGCATTGAGAGAGGCAGAAAAGGTCCGGTTTAGGATTCACTGTGACAGGTCTTCTTACCCAAATACCCAACACATTCCCCAGAAGCCACTTCTTGTCATCTTAGATATTGTCCTTTCTATCTTGTTCAAATCCTGCCTTAAGTTTTGCCTGTTTCTTAAGGGAGGAGGTAAATTTCACATTCATATTAAATTTCACATTCTCTTTTGGGGAATGTGAAAAAGAGGGCTGATTTGATTCTTTTTGGGTGCTTGTGTCTTATCAAAAGTTAATAAGACCTCAGTGCCTACTGGTGGAAAATACAGAAATGTTTAAAATCCTCCCCCCATCCAACTTATTCTGTATGTTTTGCAAATACAACTTACAGAACAGGATGCTTCAGATTTGTTAGCTATTCTGAAATCATTATTAAAACCAGGGAGGGAAGAAAGTAACAAAAATAGCAGTGTATTTTATCAAAATACAAGCATGAGAAATAAGTTATTATGTCTGGGAAGAAATCAAATTATAGAGAATATATTAACATATCATACAGCTCTCTTTTAGTCTGATTTGTCTTCCCAGTGATTTCTTTGTTCCACTCACCACTTTTAAAGACAAATTTACACCTAAGGACTTTATTTAGTCCTAACAGCTGATTTCATTAGAGCATCAAACTAATGTCTCAGTTCTTTTGCCTGGTCATGCTGGGGATGTTTGTTACATAAAAATAACATTGAAAGACTCTTTTCTTCTAGGCAAACTAAATAAACATAGTAGTTAGTCAGTGGCACATGCACTCTTACATTATTTCAATGATAATAATAATAATAATATTCTAATTTTAATTACCATAAACAAATTCTCCTTTTGACCAGAGAATGTAGTATTTCTCAGCTGCCATATGTTTATATAATAGTTTGTAACCTATTTTATACAACCATAGATGAGAAAAAGAATACTTACTGCTTGTTTACAAGGAATCTACAAAAACTGGCAAGCAATTATATGGGAGAGACACTTTTATTTTTTTTCAGTAGCTTACTGAATTGGGCAGGTATGTGATAGATGGAGTCAACATAAGACATTGACACTGTGAAAACCATTAATCATGGGGTTAATGAATGAATGAATCATCATTCTTAAATCACAGAATCATAGAATGACTTCAGTTGGAAGGGACCTTAAAGATCATCTTGTTACAACACCCCTGCCATGTAGGGCCATACTCAGTTGCCTTATTAGTCTTTTTATATTTTTTATTGATTTTATAAATATTTCTGATGTATGCAACATAAACTTCCAATTTCTAATTAAGAACAATTCTTTCTCTTAGCTGTTATACTTTATTGCAAGATAAGCATATTCCAAAAGCCCTTCTCACTGTGAAAAATGTAAAGGTACTTAGCTTTCTTGAACTATCCAGGATATGTCATTGAAAATGTAGTACACGGAAATGAAAGAATATGAGTATTAGATTTATAGAAAAATCTATGATTTCACTTTATTATTCTTATAATCTGGTGTGTTTGTATGAAATTCCCCTTTGTGGTAGCACTTCACAAAGAAAGCATGAGGTTTTTGAAAAATCCCTCACAGCTGATTGAGCTATTGATTCCTTCATGGCATTTGTCCAAGTGTTGACGGATTTCAGCTGATTTTATTTTTAATGAATTTTTACACCAAAACTAATTCCACCTTCTTTCAAAAACTCTTACAGAGGATATAAAGAGACCTTATTAGACCAATTAGACCTTTTTCCTAAAGGCAAGAAATGTAGTCATTGCTGTCAAGGAGTTCTATAGTAAAGATAGGTATCAAATAAATGCATGCTTTGTATAGGTGTTGTACAGAGCAATTTTTTTTTCAGGGAACCTATGATGATGATGTTCCTGAAGTACTGCTTTTGTCACTTTATACTTCTGCCAATGAAGTTGCTAAGTTGCTTCTTAGCTTCTCTAATACTGTGGTTTTTATTCTGAAATTGATATCCTCAGGCATTACTAAATAAATACAATTTTAAAATTGTATAAGAAAACGGTCTTGCAAATTGAAATTCTGGATGATTTCCTCAAAGATTTTTTTAAAAGTTTCTTGGAGGACATACAGATATTGCAAAATAACTTTCAGCATTATCAGAAAGTAAAGTATTTCTGAAATGTTCAGAAAGGTAAAAGGAGCAAGAATAAGTGTTTAAATACTTTACATTTGTGGCACAAACATCCTATGTTGTGCTCTCAGTGTGAGATAAGCATAAAGCAAGGCCTTCCTTTGGGTCTCAGGAGTAAGTACCAGTATATTTTTCTGATGTTTAAAGAGATAAAAAGCCATGACACGGCTTTTTTTTTTTTTTTTTTTTTTTTTTTTTTAAGCAGCAGCAGAAATATTAATAGTGTTCCTCCCCACTCTCTCAACTATTTTCTCTTATTTATTTTAGATATTATAGTAACGTAGTGGTTTTGTGACTTGTGTTGACTCTGGTTGAAATTGGACAGTTAGAAGTTGCTGAGATGGAGAATTGTCAGGCTGACTGTCAAGCAAACTTAGGATGATTATGTAATTTACTTTGTTTTCTAAGAGAAGGAGTTTAAAATACAGGTGAAGTGGTAGTTGATAACAGACTATCAAATATTTCACACATCTCTGCCTCTGGAATATTGTTAAAATTATTCCACAGTAAACTATGTAAGCTCATGGAGGTGACTTGTTACGTCCAGGCCCTGTGCTGCTTAAAAATATATGTTCTGCCAAACTGTTTTGGATCATCCACTCTAGAAGCTGATCATGACAGTGGAAAATGCTAGCCATTTCAGCATGCATCCAACATAGTCCTGTCTGTTTTCCATGCCTCACTAGTAATAACAACAATAGTACTCATTCTAGGAGTAACTGGAGTTAAGAGTCCTTTGGTCATAGTTTGGAATATATCTGAAGGACAACAGAGATGAATCAGAATACTTTTATTTCTTGTGAATTAATTCAAATAAATGCTTATTAACCCTGTGACCTTTTGGCATAGTAATGTGATAGTTTTAATGCTAAAACAAAAATTACTAATATGTTTTTTTCAAGATCTAAATGTTTATTTATTTTAGCATTGAAATAGTTTATATTGTTGACAGGCCATGTGTCCATGCAGGTTTTGGAAATTGATTTTCTTTGAGTGAGTAAATAATGAAGTAATTTTACTTTGTCCAGGCCTTAATCTAAAATAGCTCCTATATTTTTGCTGGGAGAGGCTGCATTTTCTTAATTTTTAATTGGTTGTATGTGCACTGATAAACTATTCCTGCAAACAGCAGCATCCTGCAAGAGTCACCCATCCCTTCTTCTGTTGCTTACATATATGATGTCAACAAACACTATAAGGTGCATTTTGCTACGGTCACACCATTCTCATGATAACTAATTATATCAGGTACTGTGTTGTATCAGGTACTGTCTGTTGTTATTAAAGACCTTAAAATTTGTCCTTGTCTGCTGTGATAGGGTATGAAAGTAGATTGCCTTCCACTTTAAGGAGCAGTAGTTCTGTTTATTTGAAAGGAATAACACCACATTATTTTTTCCTACTTGTACGTAATCTCATTTCTTTCTATTCAATTTCAGTTGAAAACTCTTTAGGATTAACAGCAAGCTAGAATAGTTTCATTGATTTCAGTGGAAGTACATCCATTTAGAACCAAATGAGGATCTAGTTTTTACATTGCCATGTCAGAACACTAAAGTTTTCGCATTCTCAATAGTGTATATATTTTATTACCAGAACCAACCCTAGTTATGCTGAGGGGAGGTAAAATGTAAGTAAAAATCTAGTGGCTTCTGAAGGGGAGGTTTTAAAAGTTATTTTAGAAACATGATGGAAAATCATACATCGATTGCAAATATCCTTTTTACTCTTTGAAAATGAAAACTTAACATTGAAAAGTGGTTTTCAGTAAAATGTGAAACAAAAATGGTGGGTAAGTTGTAGCTGAAAATGCTTGTCTTAAGTTTCATTGTTTAACGTCTTCTGAGAAGGTGACAGCATATGTTGCCTTCTCTGAACCAAACTTTTTCCAGCTGAGGAAGAAGAGAAGAGGTGAGAGTTTGTATCATCCTATTTAAAATAAAGGGACTAAGTGAGTGTGTGCCATATACTGAGGAGAAAGACAAACAAAGAGAAGTAGATATTAAAATGTTCTGGGAATGATTCAGCAGCTAAGACCACATGTCAGAATAAGCTTTGTATGAAAAAGAAATTCCATTCTTTCCTTAAAAATCTTTTCTCAAAATTTTCAGAGCTGTGGAATTGGATAGAAATAACAAAGCAGCCTTTTTATTGTATTTCACAGGGATTCTTTACACAGCACTTGTTTTATATATCTCCAGACAGCAATTGCCCTTTTTCCTAAGCTACTTTATGTCTGCTTTATCTATTTCCATCAGTAGGTCTAAACCCTTTACCAAGCATTAAAAACATTTAAAATTTAATATGTAAAAAACTATATGTTTAAGCTTTCAAAATTACTGGCACAGTATCTACCCACACAGAGAGGTAATGCCAAGGTCTCCTAAATGCATGTTTTCTTCCCACACCAATACCAGTTTTTTGTAGTTTTGTTTTGTTTTTACCATTAATTTTTGTCATTTCCTCTCCCATTTTGTCTTCACTTTTATACAATTTCTCTTCCTATACAAGGAAGAGAAGAGGAAGGAAGAAAGGAAGAGAAAAGGAAGAGAAAAGATGACAGTAAAATTTCCATTAATACACAGAGAAATAACGTTGCTTAGTATTACAAACTATACAAGTTTTCGTATAAGTCTCTTCTAGGGAAGATCACTGACTTAGTGCTTTTATCAAAGAAAAAGCAGGAGCTGAGCTTCAGCAATTCTGCATTTTGCAAGAATTCTGTCAAAGCAGAGAAAATCAAAAGCTGCATTGTTTGCTTGCTGCTCCTATAGCTGAGATACCATGAGAAACAAGAGAAGTTATATTAGAAGTTTTAAAGGTGAGTAAAACCACACTTTGAGCAAGCAATAGGCCAGCTGCAGACAGAACTAGTATTCTGTGGAAAATCAATACTGAGGAATTCTCTGTTTCAAAAGGTAGCAAAAGAAAGCCGAAGCTAGACCAAAGAATATAAATGTTTTCTGAGGGTGAAGAAGTGAGAGAAGTCCCAATACTGAGATAGATAAATTATCAATTGGAAAAATAAGTTGATACCTGTTACCTACACCTTTCCTCCATTATTTGTTCTCCTGTGAATTAAGTGTTATATTCTTAGTGAAGCTAAAAGCTATTCTGTGATATATTGCCTATTATCTAAGTAGATAGACTGAGAAAATGAAACATGTTATGATTCATTAGTCCCTTACAATCATAAGCTCATTAAATGAGTCTGTTCCAAACCTATTGTGGAAAATCCCTGGGCAAAATGAACAAAATAAATATGTTTGCATAAGCAGTATCAGGGTTTTCAATGACTTCCATGTGATGTTTATTCAGCAAACAGGCCCAGTATCTTTTCTGCATTATCAGTGGCTTAGATGCATCCAGTCTGTGAAACTCGCTTAGTAATCTTACATCAGCATGCAGTATTCCAGGTTTCCTGTGACTTTGGACAGATTATTATTCCTGCTTTTAGCTTTGTCCCTTCAACCCTTGCCCTGTTGTAAGCCTAGTTAAATAGATACAAATGGTTCCTGAAAAAGGAAAAAATTGCACAACAAAATTTATTGCCAAAGTGTAAAGGCTGAGAGCAAAGCTGCAATCATCAACAAACAGGTCTCGACTGGACCTCTACAGTCAAGGAATGGAGGCTAAGGAGGTTTAAACTTTTTACTATTATATAGTAAATTTTTTTACTATTATATAGTAGGTGAGTAGTAGTATAAAGGAGAGAAACTTGTGGAACAGAGGTAAGCATCAGAATACTTACTGGTTTTACATGCTATATGTAATCAGAGATACAGTAGTAATGAAGATAAAGCCAATAGTCACGTCATAAAAGTCACATAATGGCTTTAAGTCTTACACAAGTGAAACCTGTATCATCTTTTTTGAAATGCCGATTGAGTTTCATTGATTTTTGGTTCAGTAGCAGACATGAAGCTTTCTGCGGGCTTCAGAGGCTTGCAATTCCCTTTTGTCTTACAGTTTGTTTTGATGCTGATGGTTGTTGCTCTTCTGCTTTTTGATTTTTCAGTCTTTGTTTTTCTTTATTTAGTCCATGAGGTCATTGACAATGGATTCCAGAATTGCTGTGAGAACTGCAGATCCTGCGGTAAATACAGCTCATACAGCTGCAATTAAAATCCCTTTGGATTGAAGGAACTGGAGAGTATATCCTACTTACTTTGGTAGGAGTAAAAAATAATATGAACAGCAGTCAGGGAAGAACAGGAGTTGCTGCTGACCAGGAGCACTCTTCCTAGCTGTTTCCCTCGTTAGGTAAGGATATCCAAAACAGACATGAAAGCCTAGGACATAGTACCTGAATGGAAGGAAGAAGGTCATTTAAGATCTCAATTCTTAATGTCTTATTTGAGAGCAGGGGGGCAGTGGAGAGCCTTGAACATACTGAGGCTTATCTTTGTGAACTTTGTGGTTAAAACCAGAGACAATACGTGATTAAGAATCATCTCTGCTGCCTGAAAGCTCTGCGGAAGGAACATATTGAGTTCTCTTCTCCAAAAGTTACTATATTTTTTTTCTTGAACCCTGGAATTTGAGATCCACAAGGGAAAAATTTCCAGAAGAAAAGGCAAAAAGGAAAGCATAGTTTAACATACACCTAAAGATGTTTCATTTATCATGATTAAAGCATTCTGTAGATGTAAGATTATCTTGACTCACTCAAATATCTCCATTTAAAACATTTTATGCCTGTTTTGTCTCATTCAGATGAGATGTTAGCAAAGTACCACGCACTCAGAATCTAAAGAAGCTAGTCATGGAAGCAGTACTTTAAAATATTCAAACTTTCTCATATCCGGAAATAAGCTTATAAACTTCCTTTTTCCTCTGTGCCTGATAAAACCAATCAAGTGAACAAAATTTTACTGGTATTTATTTTTTTCTCAAAACCATAATTGTAATAAAGGCAGTGGAAGTGACGGGAGATAAAGGGGGTTGTTATTGGTGATTTGGTTTTTGTTTGTTTCTTTCTTTCTTTTTCCTGATCAGAACAGTCATTACCACTTTTTATATGAATGTTCATTTAACTTCTAATTGGCTCTTCTCTGTTATGATAATTTTCAAGGTTATAAAAAATCACTCATGAAGATAAAAGTTGAATGTTAGCAACTGTCTTCATACAGTGGTAAACTCAGTTTTTATTACACCATAAGCCTAGTGGTCTGAAGTTTTGACAATTCCTAGAAGAGCGATCCTTCCACACAATCTCCAGGAGTGGGAGGTTTCTAAAACACAACCTGAAAATCATAGGGTGTTGACTGGAATAGCACAGGCCTGACCATTTCTCTTTATAAACAACAAAAGTATAGACTTAGAGGCTTTATTTGGCAGGAACTCATGCCTTCCATTCTTTCTGATTTCAGCAGAAGTAATAGATCCTCCACACCATGAACAGTTGAGATTGTTTAACTTAACAGGATGAAATTCTGCAGGGATTCTTATTGTTTAGTGTGATATTGAATCATTACCACATCCTTATAATAGCTGCAACAACTAAGTGAAATGACACCATTGACAAGTTTTATCCTCAAAATAATATTTTCTAATTCTTTTTAATGCTCATTTTAGGTATTTGAAGTAGACATTTCATTGTCATTCCTTATTATTATTGGTAGTTGCTGTGAAGTGTTAGAAATGTATGAATCCAAGAATACTGATTATCTGAAGATCCATATTGCAAAAGCCTTTTTGATTTTCTCATCATTTGCCACTTCACAAATATCTTTGACATTCCTGACATGGAGAAGATTATCTGAAAAAAAAATAATAATAATACCTTTACACCACCACCTTTTTCAGTGTTGTGATGATGCTATTTTGACTTTAGTGTGAGGAAATCTAATTGTTGAAGTAAGTGAAGCTTGTGAAGCTTGTGATTAATGTATATTTTAATGATCCATGTAGTAGCATAGATTATTTTGTATACAGTATCATCTCCTTCTATGAATAATAAATGTCAAACAACTAAGCCCCAAATGTCATTTGGCTTTGATTTATGTTAATTGTTCTTTTTCTTAATATAATTTTAATTAAATTAGCAATTAAGAAATTTGAAAATCAAAACTAGATGTTGAGATGTTACATTATGAAAATGGTTGTGTCATTATTAAATAAAAATAATTTTATTTTAATAAAATTAAGTGACATAAAATACAAATATTTTAATTAAATTATATTTTAATAAAGTATAAAATGAGTATGTGAAGACTTCAAGAGAACTAGTAAAGTATCCTGTTTACATTATCACATATCCCATTTTCAGAAAAGTACTTATATGTCATTAGGTACAATCATTTGACTGATGCAAAAAGCATATAATCATATTTGTTACTGTTAATATAAAACTGGTCAGTTAGAAAAGAAGCATGACAAAGTTATCCTGCTACTTAAGTGAAGAGATCTTGAATTAAAAACGTGTATTCTCAGGCTTCATCCACTGGCAAAGAAAGATACAAGTTAGAAGTTAATATTAGAGAGAGACAGAGAAAGAGAGAGAGATCAATCCTTTCAGTTGCTAATAATGCAGGTAATTAAGATTCCGGATCCTGTCCCAGAGTTTTGGCCAGAACTGTTTTTTTGTGCTAGAAAAGAACAGTGAACTCCTGAACAGTCTTCTGTTCAAGTGAGCTATTGTATAACTCACAGGTAAATGGTGTCATTTGCAAGTAATTCACATAAATTGTGTTAACTTTTTGGCAGCTCCTTCTGCACTTCCACATAAGGTTTTTCATAACTTCAGTGAAACCAAAAGGGTAGCAGTTTGCCAAGAAAGTGCTAGAAACAAAAAAGTTCATAACAGTAATGCTATATATATATATATATATATATATATATATATATATATATACATACATGAGAGATACAGAGAGAAGAAAATACAGAAGATAAAGTCTAAAAGAGTCATAACTTGTTTAATCTTGTTTCTCTTTTCAATTAACTTGTTAAAAAAAATAAGCAAAATAGACAAACATGAAATATTACTGGTGGTATCTAGTTAAAAACTGTAAAGATACTGAAGTGGAAAATGATAACACTCCTTTTTTATGTATAAAATTAATCTTTTTTATCAGTCAAGACAATAAAAATATATACATTCACCATGATTAAAAGAAACTTTTCAGTGAGATTTTCATTTTTTTTCTGAATCCCACTGACTGATTTAAATATGGGATCCAAACTGGGTCAAACTCTTCCCATAACTGGCATTTTTTGGAGCTTTCTGAAGATGTTGCATATCTCTGCCAGGGATAAAGAATGTCGTTAATAGAGTTCTTTTCCTTTATTTAAATCACAAATCTGTTTTTGAGTCTCTTCTTGATCTATTTTGCCAGTATACCGTTCAACTGAATTACATCTGACTACTATCTATAAAGAACTGCTGATCTTGAAGATGACACAGCAGACAAAGGTCCATATTTTTCTCAATAGGTTGCAAGGATCCCACTTTGTAAGGATCTGACAGTCAGACTGTAGCTTCCTATAGTATTACTGTATCATCTGAGTAAGTGTAGCTGCATGGTACCTTTTCTTTATTCAGGGCAAATCTATGATATTTAACTTGAGCAGTACAATTGGGATGAGCTGATTGTGAGCATGAGGTGAAATTCATCTTAAAAAAAAAACAGACTTAAGCAAAATAATTCAGTCTCATTACAGACAGTCAGACACCCTTGCCATCATTCATCTCATCCTAGACTCCTGCCCTAGGATAAGCCTAGAAGTTTTTGTCTAGAAAATTTCTTGGTTGGCTACTGTAAGACCTTCATATTCCTGAACCCTGAAACATTTTTTTTGAAGATGGATGGATCCAGCCTGCAGGATGGATACAGTCCACAATAAGATCCCATCTGTCTTACAGCTGGTCTGACACTCTGGTCCCTAGCTGAACCTTTAACATCATATTGGAGTGGGCAGAGGCTTAATGATTTTTTTCTGGCATCTGAAGGTACTTTCTTATGTTTTCTATCCTGTTAAGTGGCCAAAATTCTTGCATTTCTGTTGTATGGTAGATGCAGCCAGACTTGTTAACTGTGATGTTCATCTGTCCAGTATATATGCACTATTTCATCATGTATTGAACTTTCGTCTCCTGATTATCCTGTTCTTCTTTGTCTTTACATGGACCAAATGCACTAAGAAAAACAATGTTCTAACACTTTACTCCCACAGTATTCACTCTGTAACTGTAGCCATAATTTTTTTCCTAATATATTAGCATGATCATTCTGGAAAATCATGGGATATAGTCAGATATCTACACTTTAAAAAGGAGGTTGGTAAATGAGTAGCTATTCACACATGGAAAGGGGCTGGCATATCAGAAAGGATATTTAGAGGAAAAAGTCTTCACACTGTAAAACATGATTACAGTGAGAGGTGTTAACAAGTTTGAAGAACATGAAAATCATTAGATTATATTCTGCGTTATGTAACAGGTCAAACTACATGATCACAGTGGTCCCTTCAGGTCTCAAAATCTATACATCTTTATTCTGCTCATTTTTCCCTATTGGAAGTGGATTTCTCTATAAGTGATTAAGCTCCCAAACTAATTGAGGTTTAGGTTAGCCAAGGAGTTTGAGCTGTTACTGGGAAAGGAAGTAGCCCACAATAGATCAAAGTGATTTTGGCAGCTTGCAGAAACTTAGATTTGGGAAAGGGAGAGAAAAAATATGTGAAAAAGCAAGTCACTAGAAATATGTGCAGGAAATGGGAAAAGAAGCCTGACAAGTAAGAAAACTGGAAAAGGGAGATAGTAGATATTTATTTAGCTGTGGTACAGAGATTTTTGTGTCTGTCAGATACTATTACGTCTACACAAGCCTGAAGGATTGTAATGCTGTGATTAACAGGCTATTACTGATTAATGGACTATTACTATCAGGCTGAGAATTGGATCTATTTATTCTGGAGAAGAGAAGGCTTTAGGGAGGCATTATAGTTATACGCTTCCAGTACCCAATGGGGGCCAACAAGAAAGCTAGAGAGAGACTCTTTATCAGGGATTACAATAATAGGACAAGGGGGAAGAATTGCTTTAAACTAAAAGTGGGTAGATTCAGACCTACTCTCTTCTTCTTTAGGAAGAAATTTTTCATTGTGAGGGTGGTGAAGCACTGGAACAGGTTGCTAAGAGAAGCTGTGGATGTCCCAGCCTCAGAAGTGCTCAAGGCCAGGCTGGATGAAACTTTTATCAACCTGATCTAGTGGGAGGTGTCCCTGCCCATGGCAGAGGTGCTGGAACTAGATGATCTTTAAAGTCCTTTCCAATCTAAACCATTCTGTGATTCTATGATTCTGTGGTTATTTGGTTTGCAATTGATATTTATTTTTTCTATAATTATTACAGTTTTGGTCTTTTTGAAAGAAACTTTTGTTCAAAGCTGGAAAGGTTAGAGATTTTTTGTCTCATATATTTTGATTTAGTTTCTGAAGGTCTGGAAGGCAAATGGCAAGAAAATGTAACAAAACTATTCTCTGAATTTAGCTCTCATTCCCTGTGAAGAAAGTCAGAAATAGCTGATCGTCTTTGCTAAGAGTCTAGTGTGTTCAATTGCTTTCAGCCACACTTGTGAATTAACTTTGCCTTGAGAAGCAGTTTTACACATCTGAGTCAGTAATTGGCTTTGAATAGTCTAATCACTGCTACACATGGAGCACAGGAGTGCCAAGAACAGGTCTTATATTGTTCCTTTGGAAAGGGAATACGTACCCACAGCTCACAAGGTAGAGAGTTGTGAAAAAATACTTGGCAGCCACATGGAAATGATCTGATCACAAGCTAGCACCCTACCTTATGAGATTCTCAGCAAATTTCTAGCCTGAACTTCAGCATGACTGCATATAGAAATCATCCTTCCTCATCTTCTACACTCAAGTCTTTTATGTTCTTGTTCATGTGTAACTACAGTATATTCTTTGTACTTGTCTCTCCTCCATTTACCTCACCTTAGCAACCTTATGGAAAGTATGTTTCCACTGTGCCTTGAACTGACAAAAATAGAAGGCCTATAGAAGGTCTGTTATCATGTTTTCATAGCTGGGATCTCACAGTAGCACAGGGCTTAAGACACCAGCAAGATGGAGTTCAGCTGTTAGCATCTTTTCTAACCAAAGAACTGAATTATTGATGAACAAAGCCTGAAGCATTTAAGGCTAAAATATGTTATAAATCATATGCCAACGGATGACCCCAAACTGAATGTAGCTGAATTCATTTCAGTTTCATGTGACGTCAGCATTGCCCGTTGGATGAGTTACAGCCTTGCATTCACTCTGAGGCTATTATCTAATATGTCTTACTTGATTTTCAGTTTCAGGCAGGCAAATTGACCATGTATAGTTGCTCGTGTCAGTAGCTAATTTTAGGTAGCTAGTCTAATTGAAGATGTTATGCTCCTTTAGCTTGTCAAATACAAATTCACATTTTCTGATTAATGTGATTCATTTGTATTAGATTTGACTTGACAGAATGACAATATGTAATATAGAATACAGGGATGACAGGGTTCTCAGTCTCCTCTGTCACATTTCATTATGAATTGTCTAGTCAAGGCTGTGGCCCACAGTATCTTGCCCGCAATATGGTAAAATTTGAACGGTATTGCAGCCATATATGATCTACACAATATGTTCTCACAGGTGGCTATATGCTTTCAGAAGGGTGACAAGTTAAACAGCTTTCTTATGTTTGTAACACTTATATGTAACTGACTCTCTGACATTTTGATGTGACTGAAAAATTACTGAGAACATGTGGAAGAAAAAGAGAAAATCCTTGAAAGAAAGCTAAACAAACTTGAACTAGTACAAAATAACAGAAATATGGAATATGGGATGGGGAAATATACAAGGAAACTGAAAACAAACAAACAAACAAAAACTACATTGGTTGGCGGAGCAGGGAATGCAAAAGGTGGGGAAAATGGAACAGTAGGCAGAAGTTGAAAAATGTGTCAAGAAATAAAAGAAAAACATGACCTCAAATAAAAGGGTACCGGTAACTTCAACAAAAAATAGGGAAAAGCAGTAGATAATAGAAAAACAGTCCACAGTGGAGTCCATGGTGTATTAACTTTTACGAGCTCATCAGCAAGAAGAAGCTGCATGCCAGAGTGGGTAGAGGCTGGTCTGTCAGTCCAGCACCTCTCAGAACTCAGGCAGCAGAGGGAAACAGGAGATGAAGAGCAGAATATGTCTCTAAGATGACAGACGATATTAAATGCACGTTTCTAAGTGGGAGATAATTTATTCTGTGGCTTCTATAGGTCAAAAGCCTTGTATACACACAGGGTATGTTAAATACTCAATTGTCCTTGACACTACAGTCTCCTTTTTGACTGTGTCTAACATTGTGTTGACAATTGTGTTAAGGATAGGACACCACGTGCTTAACAGATTAATCTGCAGTCAGTCCAGCCTGCCCAGGCCCATTAGTACTGTTGTATTCCCACTACAGATCTGCATGTGTAGGCAGTCACTGACTGATAACAACATTCATGTTATAAGGAGCTTTAAGACATCTCTAGACCAATGTCCTGCTCAAATTAGGTTCAGCACTGAGTTCAGTTTTTGGGGGGCTTTGTCCAGTCAGGTCTTTAAAGGACAAAACATGTCTCCAAGGACACATGACTTTAAAATACCCAGATTAAAGCTCCCATTTCCTCCCTAGCACAGGAATTCTTTTCAAACCCCTTCTTTCCACCCTGCCAAGCTGTATGTGCTTCCTAGCCCCATGCTTACTAAACCTTCCTTTCATACTGGGAACTTCTATTCTGATTTCCCATTCTGCCATCTCTTCCCTCATTTCACATGTATTTCTGTTCCCTACATTTCTATACTGCCTCTGGGAAGGACATGATGGTTGGGGGTCTGATGCCTGTTGTTTCACAGAGGCAACTGAACAGTTTCCAGACTTAGATTTTATCAAACTGACAGTAACAGAGCATGACCAATTTCTTTGTGTGCATCATCAGGAAAATTTTTAAAGTTTTTGGTATGGCAATTTGAGAAATGTTCTTATTTTTCCAGCGTAGACAAACTGCTTTTAAAAATAGATAAAAAGCATTTTGTCTGGTAAAGGAAATGCACTGAACAATTCTGATTTCCATCCATTGTTCTGGAAATGTTTTTTGGCTAAACTGTCTTATTATAGAGTACCTGGAGCAGCACCTATCTCAGTCTGGTATCCCCAGCAGGCTTTGCAGAAACTCAGTTTGCTGATGATGTTAACAAAGATGTTGCAAAGTGGCAGTTCAAGGGGCTTGGTAACTGTCAATAAAACTGGAAAAATAGATGAAATTTCTGGTCAGTACAGAAGTTTTGCACTGGTTGAGATTTCACAGCTCGTGCTTTCTTCTGAGAAGAGTAGTTGCTGCTTTTCATGGGGTTGTTTCACTTTCATAGAATCAGAATCACAGATTATTGGAAGGGACCTTAAAGATCATCAAACTCCAACCCCCCTCAAATGGGCAAGGATGCCACCCACTAGATCAGGTTGGCTAAGTCTCCATCCATCCTGGCCTTGAACACCTCTAGGGATGGGGCATCCACAACCTCTCTGGGCAACCTGTACCCGTGCCTCACCACCCTCACAGTGAAGAATTTCCTCTAATGTCTAGTCTAAATCTACCCATTTTAGCTTAAGAACATTCACCTTTGTCCTATCATTATCTACCCAAGTAAAGAGTCACTCTTAATCCTTTTTATAAGACCTCTTTAAGAATTGAAAGGCCACAGTGAGGTCTCCCCACAGCCTTCTCTTCTCCAGGCTGAATATCCCCACCTCTCTCAGCCTTTCTTCATAGGAGAGGTGTTCCAGCCCTCTGATCATCTTTGTAGCCCTCCTCTGGACCTGCTCTAACAGCTCCACATCATTCTTGTGCTCCGGGCCACAGGCCAGGATGCAGCACTCCAAGTGAGACCTCACAGAGCAGAGGGGCACAATCTCCTCCCTTGTCCTGCTGGCCACTCCTCTGATGATGGTTGCCGTGACTCAGATGCAGCACCTTGCACTTAGACTTGTTGAACCTTGTTTGGTTCACATAGACCCACTTCTCCAGCCTGTCCAGGTCCCTTTGAATGGCATCTCTTCTCTCTTTGGTATGAACTGCACCTCTTGGCTTGGTGTCATCTGCAAACTTGCTGAAGGTGTACTCAATCCCCTCATCTCTGTCATTGATGGAGGTATTGAAAAGCGCTGTTCCCAAGACAGACACCCTTTGGCATTAAATGATTGATGAATATGAACATGCATCTATCTTTTCTTCATTGTTTGTTTCTAAAGCCCTTAGTAAGACACATTAACATAATAAAACACTCGTGGAATAAGAGCCTTGAGGATATTTTTTTTAATCAAACTGTTAAGACATATAGGAGGTAAAATAGATCTAAAATAAGAAAGTCCTGTCCCCAGTCCTTCCATTTCAATGTGCAAAGTGACTAAGACTGCTGAATACAGCTTTCAAATATTTCAAAATCGCTCTTGAACGTTCAGCCATTTGCAGTGAACTGCAGAGATTTCAGCATATTTGTCGGTAAATAGGAATTATTACAGCAATAATATAGTTATGTATGTCTACAGCTAGGCTATGCTTGCCTAAGAAAAGGATGTTGTACCAAACACTACCAAAGTTCAAGAAAAACATTAGATGCTTTAGCAAGATGAAATAGCAATTGCACAATACAAAGTTATTGGTGTAGTAAGAGATACTGAATACAGAAAAACAGGAGAAACAAAGAAATGAAGCTCAGTCAAGCTGAAGGCTATATCCAAAAACTAGTAGCATTGTTACAACCATGATGGATAAAAGCAAGGCATAATCTTTAGAAAAAGGGGAAATTTTACTAAAACCAACCGAGACATCTAGAAAAATAAGTAAGCTTTTAGGTGAATTTTTCTGTCAAACACTATGACATAACTATAGATTATGACTTTCAGAAATAAAAAGCACAATTCAGATTCTTTGTTTATTCTATGTATTATTCCACTTCCATATTTGCCATTTTGCAGATGTAATGTTGTTGCAGTTGTAATGATCTAAGGAAATATTCTGCTTTTTTTTTTTTTGCTTTTTTTTTTTTTACAATTGAGGAGATTTGTATTTTTGAAAATTCATATACTTTTTCCCACAGTTCTAATAAAAGATGCCCCCTCTCCCTGCTACTTTCCCTTTCTATACAGCAAGAATATAGAAAAAGAAGTTGTACTTCTCAAAAATGTAAGACTCACAGCTATTAATTCCAACAAAAACAGTACACACAGAGAAATCTATATAGTTTTATATGATTCAGCAGAAAAAAAAAAAATCCTTTGGTGTTTTGTGGCAAGGGAAAGCATATATAAGAAAGAAAAGAAAAAATATGAAGGAAGTTTAAAATAGACAAATACATGAAACTAGGGAACAGCTGCACCACATGCTCCATGTAATATGGAAATTGCAGAAGTGAGAAAAGGCCATTGGGGATCTTTTCTAAAAAGACCTGGAAACATTTTTTGTATTGCTATTTTTTCCAGACGGTAAGATTTTTTCTCCCTTCTCACCATGCTACATTTTTAAAGACAATTTAGAGGAAAAGAGGGAGAAGTTGTAGGCATGTTTAAAAATAAATGTTTCATATTTCATGTCTCTCAAAGAAAAAGTGCCCACATTTTCAGATAGATATTTCAGTTAGTCTGTTGTGATGTGTGAACTGTAATAAAGATATACAGCTGACAAATACAATTGGCAGTGAAGTTTAGCTGAGCTTCAGTTTATTTAGAAATACAGCAAAACGCGGCCTCTGTCTTTTGTGAGTAACATATGTGACAGTACACACAGAACTGTAAACATTAATACAAGAATAATGCAAGGTGTGTGAAAAACTCAGTTGTTTTGATGGGTCAAGTATGAATGTAATCTACCATTCAGGAATCCATGGATGAGGATCAGGGTAGGTTTGACATTCAAAGTTTCACCCTTGACTAACAGTAGATGCTCCTCTCTTATAAATCCTGGCGTACAAAATTCTTCATCATTAAATGTGTGATTTTTTTTTTCCAAAGAACTATGATTCAGACTGATCTTAAGAGCACTTCTCCTGTTACCTGCTCTCAGCCTGTCTAATCAGGGTCTTTGTAGTTTGAGTGGCAAGGCCAGCCCAATTTTATCCCTCCACAAAGCTGTAGCACAGGTAGAATTGTCCCAGTTCATCCTCAATGTTAACCTTTCATTAATTTCTGGTGTTTTCATCTTTATTGACCCTTAACTGCAAAGTGGCATCTCAGTACACATTGTAACTTTGGCACAGAATTTGTTTATTTCAGAATTCTTGATGCAACCGTGTTTGTCACAATCATAATCCTCACTTAGATATAACTATGTTAGTCAATACACTCTTGGAGGTGAAGATAATGGAACCAGAAAGAGTTTTAGTAATAATAGATCTCCTTCTCTTCATTGCATGAGGCATTCTAGTTCATGTAATGTTGCTTCTTCAGTGGGGGATGGCAATAGATTGCCCATTCTTGAGATGAGTATTAATTATGCTTACTAGTGCTTCTGTGGTTGAAGGTCCCATGATAACCCCCTATTTTATTTTTAGGGGTTTATAATTCAACTTTAAAGGCCCACTTTGGACTGAAATATGTCCCCACCATCTAACACCCACTTATCTGGCCCAGCAATAATATATGATAGATAAGGAAGGATGAAGCTGCACTTTGAATAATTCAAGGTGATTACCGTATGTGAAAAATCATTCTTTTCATGTGCATGTCATCAGAAGGGCCATATAAGTATTCAACTAACATTGACAGGCTATATCTCATCCTAGTACTGTGTCAATAAACAGAGGCCAGTCCCATTCCCTCCTTTTTCTTCCTAATACAATTTGCATTACAAAGAACTGAAATAAATATTTTTAAAAGTCACCAGAAAATGTTAAAAGAGCTAAATTTATCAGTCTTTTGACATTTCCAATTTTAGGATATATGGTGGCATGATTTCTAAAGAGATACCTTAATTTGAAAGTCACCAAAGAGGAAATATCTCTACCAATACTTATTTTATAGTGTTTTGGTTTTTTGTGTGTGGATTATGTGGTTATTCGATTTTAGATATGAGTTTCAGTGTTAGAGGACAGGTGTGTATATCACAAGACCACTAATGAAAGTTTAGATAAACAAAATCAACATACTTATCTCTGTACTCTTTTCTCAAACTATAGATTGACCTCAAAATTTTTCCAAGTACTAGTAGCGATGGGGAGCAGACCAGTTGCTCACTGAGGATCAAGAGCCATCAACTGAAAGCAAGATCTACCACGCAAAAGATTTACCTCCTTTCCTTGATGCATTATTTGCCTATTGCTCACTCTCCTCCCCCAAAAAAAAAATCTTACTACAGAAGTATAATATTGGTGCTCCAAAAATACAGGAATGGAAATGTGAATGTACTTATAGGAGTGCAAATAAGGGTTCTACTAAGTAGAGAACTTCTCTCTCCTATCAACTGTTGCAAGGCATATTTCGCTGCTCCATTTCCTCATTTTTACTTCACAGAAAATAATGCAATTTTAAAATATATTTTAAAATATATTTTATTAAAATATAACATATAAATATATTATAATATATTAAAATATATTTTTACAAATGTTGTCAATATATCCACCCCTTCCCCACCTTTTCTGATTAAAATCTCCTCTTCCAACATTTTTCTGATATTAGTGGACGATAATTCTTCAGTTTAATATGGTATTTTACATATTTGCTGAAGATGTAATACTAATTACTCTTTATTTTGCTAATTTCAGGGTACAGCTGTTAGCACCTTACTTTAATCTGTACATATTGCATATTCTTCAGGTGAAATTTGTTTTTCTGTTATTCATCACCCTGGTAAACTAGACCACCAGTAAATCTGCACTCTCTTAGAATTTTGGTATTTGACTACTGGGTGGCCGCATAACTCAGAACTGACACAGTGCAGTTCACTTTTGAAGTTTTCTGTAACAAAAACTGTTGGAGCTATAGCATTAGCATTTTAAATGTAGTCCCATGGTGTCAGCATTCAAATAGTTGTGTCATAAGGAAGGTTTCCCAATGAAGCAATAATAGTAGAAATTATTCTTACCCAAAAGAACAGTTAATACCTTTCTGATCAACAGTTAGCCTCCATTTTCAATCCTAGCTTGACCTGCTGTTGCTCAGAAGTGCAAATCCAATTCCTCAAGCCTAACTACAATGAAACACCAGGGAAGGGAGTACATATATGAGCCAGGCACTATTACTTAAAATATTTTTGTAAATATATGGACAAAGAACATCTCCAAGGGAGATCCTTCAGTATTTTGCTGTTTGCTGGAGCTGTATACGTAGTGTGTTATTACACTGGTTCTACTTAGCTGGTGAGTGTCCCATAAACTCTCCTTTAGAATTTAATTTAAACCATAGTTTATAAGTATTGAAGAAAAATTAAAGAAAAGGAGTTTTAAGTTGTGTTGGAACCAAGATGAAAGTTCCTTCTTTATAATGAGATGACTATGTATTGTCACTGAAATGCGTTTGATTTTCCATAAAATCTTTCCTTTAATAAGTAAATTTTAGTGGTCTTCAAAAATCTGAGTTTATGAACATACATCCCATTTGCTACAATTATGTTGTTCTGAAACGACTTCAGTACCTACCTGTACAGAGCTCTTTTTTGAATTTTTCACTTTTTTTTTTTTTAATGACTATTTTTCACTTGCTGCTTTTATGTGTATATATAGGAAATGAGCTGATTTTTGCAGTCCCTATACCTAGAGAGATCGACTGAGACAAGCCATATCAAAATATTTATTGTTTGTTCCTGTGATCTGTGTCATTGTTTTCCCAATGGACTCCCAACATGAAGTAAAAACATACATCAGACATATGCATTCACTTCTCTCTCATATTTAGACATTCTCAGTGTTTCTTTGTGGGTTGCATTTATAAATCTGATTTGCTGTTTATTTCTAAGACTTTTTTTTTTTTAATGAATGGTCTAAAAATGTACTTCAGTCCATCAGTCTTGTCCTTCAGTCTGATATGCAACAAGACTCTTTATAAGAACTTCACTTCTTCTATCACTTTTAAAGCACAGTTTACAAAACAAATGTGTAGAAATACCTTGGTTATCTCTTATTGTTGTAGGACAGTGTACAAAATACAGTTTGAAAAGCTGACAACAATATATGTTTAATAGTCTGAACTGGTGTGTTTTTCCCTGTAATAAAACAGTACAAACCATTACCATTGTAATTGAAAACATTAGTAGAGATTATAGTCTAAACACATTTTAAATGTCTAAAGTAATTCCAGAATCTTGAGTGAGCTTACAAATCACAAAATAATTAATATTTTAAGCCACCCTCTTGACCCAAAATCTATAAGCTATGCCTCATTTACTTATTCTTGAAATAAAAAATAAATAAATGTGTATATATCTGAAACACTGAAATACAGTGAAAAATCCTCTTCAATAAATTGTGTGTCAGTCCATTATCTCTCTTTGAGTTAGCAATACACACTTGTTCTTTGAACTTGATTTGAGCTCTTTTTAAAATAGAGTAAATGTATGAAAATAGTCATTCTGTCAAAATGCAGCCAGAATAGCTGAAATATGAATATATGTATTGTGACTTTTACAAAGATTACTTGGTAGTGTTACTATTGCTACTATATATTCCTCTGTTCATTTCTCCCTCCTTTTTCTATCTGTTTGAAGAAAACCATGGGAGGAAAAAAAAAAAAAAAAAATCAAGAAAATCCACTACTCCTCTCATAAGACAGTTCTTGTTTCCATACACTGGATGAAGAGTGAAGAGTTACTGTTTTCATGTAGCGGTTATTCTGACTTAATGAAGCTGATATGGGGAAAGCATTCAAAGGGAAAAACGTTCATTTAATTAAGAAGCTTACATTAGCAGTGCATATGTTCTAGCTGTCTGTGTATCTTCTGTGTTTTGCTTTTAAATAAATCATGCACCTCTAATGTTGTTTGATGCCAATTTACTGAAACTGGTATTTAAGAAACTTGTTGAGAAAATTAGAAGTGATAAAGTAGCCCATTGAGGTAATGCCACAGCAAACAGGAGACTCTGATGTGAAGACCTAGCTTCCTAATTGTTATTGTGCTTACAAGGACACTGTTAAAAGAAAAATGAATGCTTTGCTTCACACCTGCTGTAAAAGGTGCTGAAACTCTGGAGCTTGTTTAAATCATTCTTCCTGAAACAAACTATCAAATGAAACTCAGGCCATTTAATTTCCAAATACCAGTAATTAAAATGAGTCACATCATCAGAGTTCGGCAGGGCTACAGCTGCCTTTTATTTTTCATTTCCACATAAATTTCAGAGAAGGTCAGATTTGTTGGGGGAGGAGAAGAACCTGCCTGCTTTTGTGCTCATGGGAGGTTAAAATATGACTTGTTCACAGTGTCCCTCATAGTTCAAGACTTAATGGTCCTTGACGGGGATAACCTAGAAGTTAATTTTACTTTGTGTCCCAAAAGCAGTCATTGTCACTGTAATCCTTCTTGCAGGCTGAAGGGTATCTTCACCACCTGATCAGACTTTCAATAGTGATTGATGAGCAATATCATCAATATCAGAAGTACTTTGCTGGTGCTTTCTTGTAAAAGACAAAAAGAAAAAGAAAGAATGGTGCTGGCTTAACTTTTTATAACTTTCAGCCACTCCAGTGTTCTTTACTTTAAATTTGTAGAAAACAAAAACTGCAGAAATAGGAACTGCTTCTTCTTTCTTTTCCTCCATATTGCTTGAGGCATGACAAGGATGAGGATGAGTGCATGGTAGAGATATACATCCTCCCTCCAGTTTTGCTATACAGAGCAGAGGGATGATTGAAGCCAGAGGTAAGCACCATCAGGGAGGCCTGTGTTCAAATCTCTGGGCAGTAAAGTGTATCATGTGCAAAGGAACCTAAAAAATAATAATAATAATAATTTTCAGATAATAAAAATAACTCTGATAATGTCTATTGAAGTCAGTTTGGCTAATACATCTTTGAAACATGTATACGCATGTTTTTTTTAATTTATTATTATTTTTTTAATTTAGCCAAATGCGTGGTAGGCAAAGCTTTGGCAGCAAAGCTGCTGTTCAAGTGTGTTTAAAGTCACTGTTCCAAGACAAAAACAATAAATTTTCTCAAATAAACAGCTGAAAAAATATTTTTATATAGGCAAACACTATGTTTTTCTCTTCCTTACCCCTTGAAAAGCATGACTTTTGTACTGAACCTGAAATGTACTGTACTAACTGGCTAATTCTTCAAGGGAGAAAAATCCATCACAAAACACTGACATTTATTGAGAAGCAGAAAATTAGAGAAAATATAAGGCTATCTTACCACCTACTACAACAGTAAGTGATAGCTTTACACGTTCACAGAAGCTAAAGCAAGCCACTGTAGTATCCTAGAGTAAGCTCTTAAACAACACATACAATAGAATTGCCCTGAAGAGCTTACAAACAAGAAAAATCATGAGAAAAAATGTTAGTCATACTGAGAAGATTTTATAGATAGTGAATTTATGAATTACCTGGTTTAAATGACTTTATCAGAATTAGAACCTTTATCCGGTGGAACATGCTTGTTTGGTTTTTTTAACCCATATTTACCCATTTTAAAACATCTCCCTTAATAGACATGAGTAGTAAAGGTGAAATGAGAGCACAGAACAGAGGAGGCAAATCCTTCACCTTCTGATATAATACCCAGAACATGAAACAAAAAAGTATCAAAGATTATGTAATAGAAAAGTCACTTACCTTATGATTTTCCAATAACGTTAATTCTCAATTTCCTTAACAGACTATGTTGTCATGCTAGTTTATTTATAAGCATATATGCAAGAATTTATTTCAGTTTTCTGGAATTAAAAATAAGCTATGTATCATGAGAGAAGAAAAGAAGTTTTGCATATATGCAGTCCAAGGCCTTGGAATAGGAAACTTCTCAAATGCTGTCGGGTTAGACTTGTCAATACATATGAATGTTTGTAGAGAAAAGGAAGAATAAATAATATGCATCTGTGTTGACTAATGTAACATAATGCCCAAGTCTGTAGGGCTTTTTGTTTTGTTTTGTTTTGGTTTTTTGTTGTGTTTTTTTTTTGTTGTTGTTGTTTTTGATGTTGTTGTGTTTTTGTTTTGTTTTGTTTTAATCACATTTATCCATGTCTTGAATACCACAAATGGGTTGTAATTTTTCTTTCTTAAATGCACTGAATATCTCAGAAGCAAAATACCTGAGCTGACATTTTATCCTATTTTTCAAGATTCCACACACATAGAAGGTCCTAGCCCCAAGGACCATATCTTCACTAGAAGAAAAGTTTCATTTTCCTTCAGGAGGAGAAAACGTGTTTTTATCACATTAGCTAGCCCATAGTACTAGTAAGCTGAAAAATCTGCCTGTGGGCAGGGCGGTTTGGAGTTTTCAGACATGCAAACATGTCAAGATAGACACACAAAAGCTGCACATTTCTTAGTCTACATGAATATTTTGTCAGTGATAAGGTAATGTCCCAATTTTTCTGATCGTGTGTGCTCTTACAATAATTCATTTCGGTTTTCAGGAATTAAAAAGTGCTATGTACCATGAGAGAAGAAAGGAAGCTCTGCAATGCAATTTTCTAATAGTCACAGATTGTTAAAAGAAGATTCTTTCTAGTCACTGGATCAAGACTTCCCATTTCAAGGTTTCCCATTTCACCTTTTTCCTTCTGAGGCTTCTATGCTGTCTTGGACAAGTTTCTCTGTACTTTCAGATGTTATTCTTGCTGCCTCTTGTAGGCCTGATCCTTGTCCTGAAGGACAAGGCCAGCACCAGCCTTAGCTGAGTTTCTGCCAGATAAGCCAGATATTTTGCTCCATCATTACCTTTCTGAGGTATCATTTCACTGCACATCCCTGCTCTACTTGCCAGGATCTTTGACTAATGCGAAACCTTCTAGTTTGCCAGTTGACTCAATGATCAGATGAGCTTTACCACTGAGTCTCTGGAAAAGAAGTCTTTCTGTTGCAGCTAGTTTTAAAATTCTTTTTTTTTTTTTTTTTTTTTTTAGGCAAAATTTCTTGAGTAGAAATAATTAAAGCCTTGTAACAAAATTACATTGAGTTCACACATATGAAAAAAGGAGCGTGGCCACATTTTTAAATATAAGCTCTTCCCAATAGATCTTAATTTGTGTTCCATTTACCATTTACTGCTGGCTTCAGACAAATGGTTATTCCCTTGAAGTTGCTCTTCAAGGGAATGCTGCTTCAAAAGCACCCATGTGAACAAAGATATTTATTTGAGATGTTAAAATTAAAAATTTTGTTGACAATAGTTTTGATTCTGCTGATAGAGAAGTCAAAGCTGTCTTCGTTTTCTTAGTTCACCTGCTAAAGCAGCCTGGTAAAAAAGGCTTCTTTAGAGAACTCACCAGAACCCTGCAGATGGCTGATCATCTGCACAAAGGTTAAGTTGGTGCCAAGGCTGCTAGCTCTATCCTGACCATTTACAGAGCCTGCCAGGCTAGTCCTAAGCATTCCTTGGCATTTGAGGAAGGTCACCACTGTATGGATTGAATGCCCCATCAAAATTTTTGCACATTCAGAATTGATTGCAGGTCAGAATTATGTGTTTTTAAAAGGTATTTAATGTTAGAGATAAATCACTGCTAAATACATAAAAATAGGTAGAATAGTTTTAAATATACCCTATATTACAAGTCTTCATCACAGTTGATGTCATTGGAATATAAACTGTATTGTTTTGTATAATTAATAGTAAACATTCAAGACATAATTCAGATTGTTTTCTGTTATGCACAGCAGAAGTTTAGGTTAGTGTAACATTGTCTGCTAACTATGATAAAACCTTTTGGCCTTGAAAGATATGTAAATGCTCTTTCTGATCCATGTTACCTTAGTAACAGATAATGTTGCCTTGTGAGTATTAGTGACGGTAAAGGTGAAAGTAGGTTGTGTGTTTCAAGTGGGAATAAGCATTTTTAATACTTTTTTTGCAGTTATATGAATGTAACATCATCTTGTATAAATGAACTTGTATTGCGGGGGTTAGTATCTCTCATCAAATTCTTTGTCAAAAAGCATATGCAATTAGAATGGGTTTTGCTTAAAAAAAAAAAAAAAAAAAAAAAAAAAAAAAAAAAAGGAGTTAGAAAACAAAACAATTTGTTTCTATAAAAAAAGAAAAAAAAAACACCTTGGATAGCCATCTGTTAGAAAAATTCATTGAGACTGTATATGAATAAGGTTTATTCAGTTTCATGGGATCTGACCTCACCTCATTTTTTACTGGAGTCATCTGTTGTGTCATATCAACAAAACTAAGCCTTTAGCAGTACCAGGAGTAATCAAGCATTCCCTAAGCTGAAATTTCATAGTAGTAAGAATAACAGATAAAAAGTGAAAAGAATAATAAAGACATACAAAATATTCCTTAAGGATGCATCTAGGCAACACACAGACCTCTGTGACCTCCACTAGTCTTCCTGTTTCTGTTGCTGCTGGTCAACAGTGATTTCTCTGTTTGGACTTTCTTTACCCTCCTGCACACACGGAACAGAACTATTATTACTACAGAACTATTATTACTAATACAGGATTAACAGAGTATAATGCATTGAGTGTAAAGATAAAAAATATGATCTAGTCTAAAATGTATGTTCTTATGAGGTGGCACTTATTTCTTTGTTTTGTAGTTGTTGTTTTGTTTTGTTTTCTCTTTTTATCGTAATAACATGTAACACACATTAAACATACACTCATTTCATAGCACGGTATTTCTGCTGCACTAGCACTGTTCCCATTGCAACCATGAGGTTTTATATAACTGCTAGCAGGTTCCTGTTTTGTTACTAACACAACACATATTCAGTAGTGGGCACAACAACCACTGATGACACATCCTCACGCTCTGAGTTAGCCCCCTCATTTAAAACAGGTACTTAGACGTGCTTTTGCTACCTGTTTGCAATCAGACATCCAATCTCCTTTTAATGAAACTTCCCCACAGGCACCCTCAAGTCCTGTCAGGTGGTAATATTCTGATGGCTGCTAAAGTGAGGTCACATTGCTACCTTTTCTCAGCCACTTGTTTAAAAGACATTTAAAGGAAACTAATTGTCTTTAAGACCTCTGCTCCCTGACAAATTTAGATAAAATTGGCCAGTGAATTGAATCCATTTGTAAATTGACATGTAAGGCACTTCTACAGAAAAAGTGAGAGTGCATGCAAGCCTTAGGAAACCATGCGAAAAAAAATAAAAAGCAAAATGAAACTGTGGGATGATGAACAGAGAATGAGGCATATTATCCCATTAAAAATGAGACTAAAACAATTAATTATTCAGTTTAGGAAAAGAAAGCACAAGAAAAATATGAGCAAGTTGTATCACATAATGAAGAGAACAGAAAGGGCCAACCAAGTCTTCCTGTTTTGAAGGACGAGAGAGCACTTTATGAAAACATAAGGTAACAAATAGAAAATACAAAATGCTTGAGGCAAATGGTTTAGAAAGATTTTTAAAAGGCTCAAACATACAAAGAACAGCACCTGCATCTGCCATAGCTGACACAGCAATTATGGTAACTATTACTATGGTAACATCTTAATACTTTGGAAAATAAACTAATTACCATGATCCCAAAAATAATTCTTCTCACTCTGATATATTATATGCTTACATTACCCATATAACAGAACAAGGCATTGGACCTTCATCTGAAGCATTTCATGGAGTTAGCAATTGCCAGAACCACCAGTAAAAAAGAGGAGAGATGTGCACTGACATGCTCTGCAATTCCTGTAGTTCGGCTGCTACTCTAATAAACATCACTATTCAACAGTAAATGTTAAGAAAGAGTATCTCCTTTCTTATGTTGTTTGTTAATGGCAATTAATGCATCCTGCAACCATATCATCATCAGCATTGTTTAGTAAATTATTTGAAGGGTTTAAAATAAACAGCACTTCTCCTTTCCAAGGAAGAGAAGCTTCCTTATTTAATTGCTTAAATAATAAATGTTGACTATTCTTAGAACTACGAGTTCTTGGTTTTATTATTGAAAATTTCTTGATTTTATTGTGGATAACATGTACCCTTAAAAATAGTAGAGAAATATCTTTGAAACCTCTCATATGAGTGTGCATTTTGGAAAAATCTTTATAATACTTTAACTAGACTCTAAAGTGTTCCCATATTTACACTAGGATTGAAATTATCTTTTTTCATGCTTTGGTTTGACCTTGTTCACCTAGATACCATGAAAACAAGCTTATTATTTTTTCCTGCTGATAAATATGTTAAGGTCATACTTAATCAATTATGAGTACTAACAGAACTTTTTGAAATGAAATTGTCTCTACAACAAATCATGTTCTTCAGTATATTGCATCATTTTTTTACACTTGTGCATTGAGCTCTTATTTTTATGTAATCTACTGTTATTCAGTCTCTTGTGGTACTACAAATTTTGCTATGCAGTACTCATAAGAAAAAAAAAATTGTCTTTTACATTCCATTTTGGACATTCATACAACCTAGGGTTTACCTTAGTCGCACAAGTTCGTTGTATCAGAACACAAATCCAAATTCATTTTAAACTACCTGTAGTGCCACAGAAGATCTTAAAAAAAAAAAAAAAAAAAAAAAAAAAAAAAAAAAAAAAGTATTAGGCACCTTCTAAATCTTGATAATTATTTCCTCATTGCAATACAGACATTTTTCACATTTTCTTTTTTAAAGAAAAGAACAAAAGTACAGTTTTCCACAGGGTTGGAAAACTTAAATCTTGTTGTCTTTTGGGTGATTTTGTGTTCTCAGTTTCTTTACATGAACCTGAAACTGTGAACCTAAGGTTTACTGATTTCTTATGTAATCACCTCAGTGCTTTTAAAGTTATTTTCCTCTTTAGAAAACAAGATATAGATTCACCTGCCTGTTTACCTTCATTACCTATCTAATCCCCATCCATTTGAAGCATCTCAAAATATTTAATGCAAGCGTTCTGAGAATGTTATGTGAGCTGCAGAGTGCTATTATCTGCATGCTACAAGAGCCTAAGGTCATACAAGAAGTGTGTTTCAGAGCAAGCAACTGAATAAGACTCCAAATAACAGGTTAAACCAGTGTCTTAAATATTTGTACCTGCAAGATTTTCCATCCTTTCTTAAGATGAATAAAAATTGTGAAGCAGAACAAACAAGAAAGTCAGCTGTTTAACACTGTTATTTATTCAGCATTGGTACTTCCATTCATGCATTTATAGTTAATCTTGTAAGAAGCAGGAGATAATTAAAGCTGAAAAGCTTAGCATAAGCAATAGAATGAGCTGATAATGCATTAACCTTTTACTTTTTGCTCACAGTCTAAACCGAAACAGATGTTATTCTGAAAGTACTTTAAGGTCTCTAAATTTATATATATATGTATAAAAGTAGTAGAAGAAGAAGAAGAACAACAACAACAACAAGAAAGACAATCTAACATGAATGTTATTTTACTTCCAGTACTCTGAACTGTAGTTTCATACAACAGTATGAAACTGTTGTTAACCTGCCAAAAGGTGAGAGGAGCTAGGCAAACGTATACAGCTATTGACATGACACTAATATAGTCTGTGTGTGCTTCTGTTCAGCTTCTTTCAGGATTGAATTGGAAGATACAGGATTTATTTACATCTAACAAAATTACTGTTGGGATATTCAGTTAGTAATAATCAAGAAACCAAAGAAACTTTTAATTTAAATGGCCAAATAGTATCTTTTTGTCCATTAAAAATTTACTTACTGAAACATAAGACAAACCACAGAACATGAATCTGGACTTCAAGATGAAATCTGACTGATTTCATTTTGGGATAAAGGTCTTCAGATAGTCTAAGGCAGCTTTTGTCACCCTTAAAGGCCTTAATTTGAGTTTTCATGGAAATAAGGATTGTTTATTACAAAGAAGCGGTTTTGATTTTAAAAATGCCCTACATTCAGGAGTGTTGGACCTGAGAAAAAGCAAAAGAGATTTAGTTCTATCTCTCTCAAGAAAAATACATGAGTAAAAGTGCAAAAAAAAATATTTTTTGAACCTTCATTCATCACTATGTTTCTGTCACCAGAGAAAGATTGGACACACTGCAAAATTAGAAAGAACATTTTGTTATTATCTAACTATACACTTAGCCTCCCACCTGCCTCTACTGGCCTACATGGTAATCAGAGTGACAAAGGACAAGATAGGATATTACAGCTTATATCTTAAAGAAAAGAACACACGTCTACAAGAGTATAACAGTGCAGCATGACCCACAGTATGTTATCTCAAAGAGATGCATCCCACTCATGCAGTGACATCATAGGCATTTTCAACACCTTTTAAAATGTACACAGATCTTCTGAACTTTGACTTTTGGTGCTGCAAGGAAGGAGATTTAACTCAACAAACAGACAAGCAAAAAGATGTACTTCCTTTGGTATTTGGGTATTCTGTTGTTGTTGTCATTGTTGTTGTTGCTGTTGCTGTTGTTGTCCTCAGTTACACTTTGAAGTCAGGGAAGCACTTCAGAGACCTCTTTTCCAGAATGCTGCAAGAGACGTTCTGAAGTAAAACAGCATTAAGTTATGCCTCAGACACAATCTCAGTAATGGTCCAGCATGACAAATTCCAAAGAAGAAAGTCCATAATCAGAAGATGTGCATGGATACTGGGTTTTAATTCATCCCAAGTGCCAAAGATATCTTAATACCTTATGCAAAGTTAGAACAGATATTTCATTTCTCAGGCAACCAAGAGAGTGAAAGAGCACATTATCATTTCCTAACTTGCCATGGAAGTTCACCTGAATGTTTCATTTCCAAGCCCTGGTCCCCCCAAAAAAATTAGATGAAGTGAAATCATACTGTCCCATTCCTTTATCTCCCTGATAGGAAAAGAAGCCATTCCCACCTCTCAGAATCCAAGCCTGCTGCCAAAACCTCTCAAGAAATCTTTCCCAAGCAAATGACTCACACAAAAAAAAAAAAAAAAAAAAAAATTGAAATGCCAAAAAAGCTTCAAATCAGCAGTGATAAGAAAAATATTTCTGGGACAGGATGACCCAACAATCACCTTTATTTATAACTGAATAGATTAGGCTAACTTATTATTTGTATTGCTTATTGCTAGGCTGTGTAAACACTGAATATTCCAAAACAGTTATCATCCCAAAGAGCATGGAATCTAAGACCTAGTCATTTATTTAAAAAAAAAAAAAAGTTTGGGCCAAACCTAGATGTCACATCCCTCTAATTAGAATTAATAGTTCTTACAAAAGACATGCCTCTCTTAGTAGTAAGGACTTGAAAGATTTAAATATAATAGTTAAAACACTTTGATTTCTTAGAGGTAACCATCATTAAACTACTTTCTTTCTCATTTTCTTGCCTTTATATTTTAATTTTTGGTAATACCACTAAGCAAAACAATCTGGACTGCCTAGAAATATTTTGGCTTTCCAAAAGACATAGACTGTAATAAAATGGAATAAAAAATGGATGTAATAAGAACGCATATTTTTTTTTCTGAGGTTCAAATTAAGATTTCTGTTTGGTATGCTTTACAGGAGTATCTATGTGTTCAGCAGAGAAAGCACATTGCTCGAGAGAAAGAGTTAACACACAAGATAGAGGTATGATTCTACCACCCTAGCAGAACATTAATCCTACATGTGTGAGTGATTTGCCTTTTTTTTTTTTTTTTCCAACATAATGGAGCTGGAAAAAATACTGTTATTGGGGATTTTTTTTATTATTATGAACAGGGGACCAAGTTCAAGATGCTAAGGGCTGTCCAAATATGCATTTTGAAAAAGTCCCTTTCTAAAGAAGCTTGCAGTTTAATTAGGCAAGACAGAAATGGAAGGGAGAGCTCTTCTAGTAAAGACTTATTTGCCCAGAGTTTTGCAGAATTATATATGTGTTTAATTATGATATTCCTTGGTATCTAATCTCAACAGAAGCTCTGACCTAAATACAGGAACAATAATAATTAAATCTTAAGATTTCATCAACACTGAATATAATTAAATCTCTGTGTCCATGTATAAAAGTATAAAATCTAAAAAAAAAATATATATGCTGAGAGTCTTATAGAATAGAATGCAGGACTTTTTATTTTCTTCTCTCTCATTCTGGGAAGTGTCACAGAAATGTCATGTCTTATAGAATTTCTGCTCTTTCACTTCTTGGCGCATGCACCACATTCTGCCCCTCTTGACTGCAGTGAAGCCAATCAGAACTGATTGTTTGAAACTATAAAATGTGTGGGCCAGAGACAGAAACACAACTCTGAGGCCATTAAATCTTTATCACTGTTGTTGAAATTGTCCAACATTTAAAAAATTAAGAGTATACTACTAACAGACAGATGGCAAACTCACAATATCTTTGTTTTGGTAGGAAACTGTGCTGGAGAATTTTAAAAATGTACCCAACTCCAATGTCATGGACAATGGTTATTTTTCCTTTGGTATCCATTTTGGTTTAAGATGTGATAGGAGTTCATATCTCACCTGAGTCTGCTCATACATTTGTAATCAGTTTATAAACCCTTCATGAGATGGCTCCTAAAGGTTTGGTTATCCCAGCTGAGATTTTATTGGGCTACATGTAATTTGAAGAAGTGATCTTCACTGATCAAGTCATGGTATGTTGTCTGTGTCCAGCTGCAAAAGAATCAGCCTGGTAGTCATCTGTCAAAAACTTTAAGGGGAAAAATAATATGTTTTTAATATTTTTGCATTCAGAACTATGTGCCAGGTACAGCCTGATGTTTGATAGGCATGAACTTCAAATAAAGCACCATCTCATCTTAATAATATTGTTTGTTGTGGAATTGTCTACTGGAATTTTAGCAGTACACTTCAAATGCCTGAAGGGTATGATACACATAATTTCAATACACTGGTGATATTGTAGAGCTTGAACTGGAAAGTGATTCATTCCTGTACCTTATGGTACAAAATACTGCTGATAATCAGACATGACAGAGTTTATGATTCAAATTAAAGCTTGTGTCAAGTGAAAGGTATACTTTATACCTGCTGAAATCTGAAGATTAGTAGTGTAGCTACGACAAACCAGACAGACTGTGTTGTGAAATGCATGCAATAATCTAACACAAATTATGAAATCATGTTGTTTTTCCCTGATTCTATAACTGAAGTAAGGAAAGGAGAGAGAAGCCTGCCATTTGGCAGGCTTATATTGCCTCCTGCCAAACAGGATGCACACCAACATGCTGCCAGGAGAGAAAGGGATAAGAAACTCAAGGATGCCTAATCGAACGTCAAAGAGAAAACATCTAATATTAGAGTTCTCTTTTCTCTCGTCATAACTCTTCTGTGGGTTCAGCTCGGGGGTAAAGTATCTTTAAGATCGATACGCCATCAAGCAGTTTCTGAGGTTTTCTGGTTGATTCTCTCTGCTTACTTACACCATATGGTAGCAGCCTGAATAATGGAAAGAATTGCTGATCCCTGGTTGCCTATTTCATTTTCACTTAAATATTAGTTCCAAACAGAAGAATTACATGGATAGTACCATCCTTTCATCATCCTAATCTACAGACCAAAGCCATTTGTTAAGTAGACTATCTACTGTTAAGAAGACTGACAGTTAAGGAACATTAGTCGAGTGTCTTTCATAGAGTCACAGGATCCTGTGTGCTGGAAGGGACTGGTGGAAACTACCTGGCCCAACCTCCTGTTCAAAGCAAGTCTGATTAGAGCTTAAAGCATGTAGCTCAGGGCCAAGTCCTACCACAGTCTGAGTATCTCTGAGGAAGGAGATTTCAGAACCTGCCTGGGCTTCTGCTGTCTGACCACCATTGCAAGGAAAACTTTCTTCCTTGTATGCAGTCAGAATTTCCCTTGTTGTTCCTGCTTCCCATACTTCCACTGTGCACTTCTGAGAAAAGTCTGGTTCTGTTCACTTCTAAGAAGACCATGTCAAAGGCCTTGTTAAGGGCAAGTTAACATTCACTTCGCATCCACAGTATCAGTCATCTCATTGGAGAAAGCAATCAGTTTGACCATGCCCAATCTGCCATAGTAAATCCACACTGGTTGATCCCAATCATTGTCTCCTTCATGCATTGTCTCCTTCATAACTTCTATGAAGGTTGGTTCCCCAGCCTTTCCAAGGGCAGAGATCCAGCTGACTAGCATGGAGTTCCCTGGATCTTGCCCACCATTGTTCAATGAGGAGATTTGCACTAAAGGATACAGGGAGACCAAAAACTTGTAAGTGGCCCTGTCCAAAGTGCAGATCTCCAAAATTTCTGTTTGCTTTCATATTTATTCTGAGGACATCTAAAACTACCAGTTTTTATGAATATATATTCAAAACATCACTTCACAGTGAACTGAAAACAAACAAAAAAAAAAACTAGGTTCATAGAATCATAGAATCATAGAATATCCTGAGTTGGAAGGGACCCTTAAGGATCATCAAGTCCAACTCTTGACACCGCACAGGTCTACCCAAAAGTTCAGACCATGTGACTAAGTGCACAGTCCAATCTCTTCTTAAATTCAGACAGGCTCGGTGCAGTGACCACTTCCCTGGGGAGCCTGTTCCAGTGTGCAACCACCCTCTCTGTGAAGAACCCCCTCCTGACGTCAAGCCTAAATTTCCCCTGCCTCAGCTTAACCCCATTCCTGCGGGTCCTGTCACTAGTGTTAATGGAGAAAAGGTCTCCTGCCTCTCGACACCCCCTTACGAGGAAGTTGTAGACTGTGATGAGGTCTCCCCTCAGCCTCCTCTTCTCCAGGCTGAACAGGCCCAGTGACCTCAGCCGTTCTTCGTACGTCTTCCCCTCAAGGCCTTTCACCATCTTCGTAGCCCTCCTCTGGACACTCTCCAACAGTTTCATGTCCTTTTTATACTGTGGTGCCCAGAACTGCACACAGTACTCGAGGTGAGGCCGCACCAGCGCAGAGTAGAGCGGGACAATCACCTCCCTTGACCTACTAGCGATGCCGTGCTTGATGCACCCCAGGACACGGTTGGCCCTCCTGGCTGCCAGGGCACACTGCTGGCTCATATTCAACTTGCTGTCTACCACGACCCCCAGATCCCTCTCTTCTAGGCTGCTCTCCAGCGTCTCATCGCCCAGTCTGTACATGCAGCCAGGGTTTCCCCGTCCCAGGTGCAGGACCCAGCACTTGCTCTTATTGAACTTCATGTGGTTGGTGATCGCCCAGCTCTCCAACCTGTCCAGATCCCTCTGTAAGGCCTTTACGCCCTCATTTGAGTCCACAACTCCTCCAAGTTTGGTGTCATCAGCAAACTTGCTCAAAATACCTTCTATTCCTACATCCAGATCGTTTATAAAAATATTGAAAAGTACCGGCCCTAAAATGGAGCCTTGAGGGACCCCACTGGTGACCGCCCGCCAGCCTGATGCAGCCCCGTTTACCATAACCCTTTGGGCCCTGCCCGTTAGCCAATTGCTCACCCATCGTACAATGTTTTTATTTAGCTGTATGGTGGACATTTTGTCCAGTAGGATCCTATGGGAAACCGTGTCAAAAGCCTTGCTGAAGTCCAAAACAATCACATCAGCTGGTTTCCCTTGGTCCACCATACGGGTGATCTTATCATAAAAGGAAATCAGGTTAGTTAGGCAGGACCTACCCTTCACAAACCCATGCTGGCTGGGACCAATGACTGCTTTGTCCCCCAGGTGCGCCTCAATAAGTTCGAGAACCAACTTCTCCATGATTTTACCAGGCACTGACGTGAGACTGACAGGCCTGTAATTGCTAGGGTCTTCTTTCTGACCCTTCTTGAAAATCGGCACAACATTTGCCAGCTTCCAGTCTACCGGGACTAGGTTGGACAGTGCCAAGTAGGAAATTGAAAACTCATTTACTCATTTCAACAATGTCCAATTTTTCTCCCTTTCCTGATGTATATGTGAATATGACTTCACAAAACACAGCTCGTTCCCTTTGACCTGGAAATTTGGTGATTAAAATTCTCATGCAAAATGGGAATTAGACAGATTAGTTTTCCTCTTCTTCCTCAGGAAACCAAAGCTGCACATATCATTCCTACTAGAAGTTTGTCTAACTTGTTCTCAAAAACTGACAAGGACAGAATTTTCTCTAGTTCCCAAGACAAGTTCCAAAGAAAACTCTCAATTTTTAGCAGTGTTCAGAGCCTGTGCAGCCACATCCCCACTATGCTAAGCAAAGAGGAAGGATTATTTGATGTGCCTTAAAAACAAAACCTTTTTTTATGCACTAAAATGTGTGGTTTGCCTTTGTCACAACAGGACATAGCTGACTCACATTTGTGACCCACAGTGTTCCCAGATCTTTTCTGAAGGACTGCTACTCTCCTGTTGCTTCCCATCCATAATGGAAAGAAAACCCAGGTATTTTCTCTCTTTCTGTATTTCTATTATCTACCTTTTTTTCCTTTTTTTTTTTTTTTTTTGCGGGGGGGGAGCAAGTGGGGGGGGGAAGTCGTCTAATACATGTAGGTGTTTGTAGGGGATAGTATAGTATTTGATTTGAAAGTTTAGAGATGTGGTTCTTCAGCAGCAATTTCAGGCTGTAGATTCTGCCTCTGTACTCTGCGCTCATGAATGGCTCACCCAGGTCTCTGTAATTGTAACACATCTCTGACACCACGATTTTCCTCTGTTTTGAGAGTAAAATCTTCAAAGGGCCTAGGGAGTGAAAGGCTCTGCTGGAGCATTTGGTGCCCTTCATATAGATCACCATTTCCTGAATCACAATGACTGGAGTCAGTTATCTGCTCCTATAGGGATAACACATTTTGGTGAAGTCCCCATGTAAGATGTTTTAACTCTGTTCTCTGAAACTCCACTGGCACAAAAAGAATTGTTAAAGGTGAAGGTCAGATGAATACCAGCATTTAAAAGAAAAATACATAGAGAAAAGCTTCTGGATCCTCTGACAGGCCCCTTTGATAGAGTCACATTTGACTCAGTATGAACACTAGCAAAACATGCCTGGTCATAATGAATAGTAAGTGCCCTGTTTGTGTATGACCTGAAAGTAAAATAGATTTTGAAGTGTTAGGAAGAAGGCAGCATTAAGCAGTGTGAGAGTTAAATACCTGCCTGTAATGGTCTGAGATGAGTGTGACCCAGCAAGGCTTTGTCAGGACTTTCAGAATTTTCTGCTATTATAAAGCTATTCTTGTACACAATACGTGCACAGTTTGAGAACCTTGCTGTCCAAAAAAGTAGTCTGACAGCAACCTCATTAGCATTTTACAGTAAGCTTAAAAAAAAAAATGCTAACTGGAGAAGCAATTATCATAACAATAGTCCTGGATGTGGATGTGGACCACTTCAGCATGGCTGACTCTTTCCTGGGTTCAGGGAGAGAAGTGCACAGGCAGAAGACATGGCCTAACTGGGAGAGGTGGGAAGGACCAACGAGTACCCACAAGAGAGTGTCTCCTCAGGTGCAGGGACCACAGGAATGACCTATCCTTTCTCTTGGCTTCTCTCTGCCTTTGGGCTCATAATGTTGTCATGCATAGTGTGGGGTTTTGTTTGTTTGTTTGTTTGTTTGTTTGTTTTCATAAATCTCCACCATCTTTAGTTCTAACCCCCTGACAGCAACTCTGACAGGTACCTGATGTATGGAGGTTGGTGGGCAACTCTGCAGGTGCTCCCTGCCTCTACTCTTCCCCTTGAAGACACACAATGAAAATAAAATGGCAGCTTTGTGTTTGTTTTCTTTTGTTTATTTATTATTACTTTTTAATGAAGGCAAGAGTTATGGTGATGCGAGAGGATGAATGGGTTATGAGCCACAATTTATTTAAAAGAGTGAGGAACAGTGCATGCAGCAGAACTTAAAATCTTCAGCAGTTGCAAGCTCAAAGTGAAGCAGCGTCTCTTGGAAAACAACATTTACAAAAGGGTTAGAAATCATTTAGAAGATGAGGCCAGTGAAGAAACAAATGCTGGCAACTTATGGGAATACAGCACATGTATAAGAAGGAAGTGGGAAGAGTACATGACTCAGTGGGGAGATGCATAGAGGTGACAGTGCTGGGCACATGGCCAGGGTCCCACACTGGAGCAGGGGCAACCCTGAGGGACAGCTGCCCATGAGTGGGGCACAGAAAAACAGGTAGGATGCCAAGGGCAGCAGAGGAAAATAAGAAGGGAACCATTGCACAGTGACCACAATTTCCATCACAGGCTGCTGTCTCACCAAAGGAATGGGAGATACATAGCATAACACAGGGAAAGGTGAGATGAGGAATAGGAGAGGAGAGGGCTGGGCATGTTTATGTTATTATTTTTCTCAATATCCAGATCATTAATCAAAGCTTGCTGTTAACTGGCAATAAGTTAAGTAACATCCCTATTTGATCAGAGGAGCAGTGGGTGATGCCAAGACTATTCTTGCCTAAAACAGCATAGCAGATTTCTAATTCACACTTATTCTGAAATTACTCTGGAGAGGAAATGCTCTGTTCTGGGTGTCCATTTTTGTTCTTCTTTTATTAAGAATAAAGTACTTTGCATTTTTGTCTTGGTGAAAAGCCCCATGAGATGGGAAATACAGATATGTCCCAGGGAGAATGTGCTGTGACCAAGGAGGATTCCAACAGGGTGTTGGAGGGACAACATCTCCAGAGATTTATCTGAATCTCCAGGCTCAGGATATTTGCTATAGAAATCAATCTATAGAAATCAATGCCTTCCCAAATGCTTCCAGTAAAGGCACTTTTAGGGGCCAAAGCAATCACTTCACACACCGGTCAAGTGATCGTGCTGTTCATCCAGGTGACCATGTTGTTCCCACGGACCAGTGTTGTAGCAGCAATAATTTAAGTGTATTAAAACTGTGATAATGTTTGAATGCTGTTTTTGAACAATCCTGCTCAGAAACAGGATGTTTGCCACAACTTAATAGTCAGTGTAGAGCTGAATAAAGTGAGTTTTCTCATGATTCAGTCACAAGTTTTAAGACACATCCCATATTTTAGCAGTTTATCAGTGTTGAATAAAACCTATAACACTATTCGAGGAATCCTATCTCTACTGGGTGCCTGCAAACGGACCTCATCAACCAGTTATATAGATGTAGGAGAGAACATGAACATTAGCTGCTTGAAAATTGCTTGGAGCAGGAAGGGGAAGAAGGTGAAGGGTTTCTGTGATGTCCCATGTTTTTCTATGTACACCATTCCAGAAAAAAATATATATATGTATATTGTGGCATTTTGCTGTAAATCATGCCATAGTCACATGGGTTACAGCTGTTACTTCCATATTGCAAAGTTAACACATTTTCTGTTTCTCAGACTATCATCACAGTCCAAAAAGTGACCAGAAGTACTATCTAACGGACATGATGCTAATGCAAGTTCTCCAACTGTGCAGCTGCTGCCCTGGCATCCTCTGTGATTTAAATAGCAATGGTGGCATGTATTAATTATGTCAGCAGGGAGACAGCAAGTTTATGACAGTGCTTAGAGGTAATCTAAATTAACACAGAGGAGCAGAAAAGGCAGTGTGTAATGGTGTTTTCTTTTTAGAGGCTATTTACACAGTTATTCTTGTAATTTGAGTACTCTTGTCATGGGATGGGGTGAGTGGAAATGTGTTTTTAAGTTAATGCATCAGTTTAATGCCTTTAAAATGGTTTTATTTACCTTCTTTTAAAGGTTTTTGGTATGTGTCAGCTTGAACAGAGAATATCTGCAAAGTCCTGTTTGCTTGCCTTTTCAGTACCCTTTGAGGATGTTTTACAGAATCCCATCCTCAGCTCCTCTGCTGCCACAGGCTGGCAGCGATTACCTGGAGCACTTGTAGCAGAAGACTGATTAATATTGACCGCAGGTAGCGCTCCCTGCTGCACCACTGCCATGGAGGCCTTGACAGATCTGTGACCCTCGTCCCCACTCCATCCCCTCCCTCCGGCTGCCTCCAGCTCTGCTACTTGAACAAAACATCACATCAGCATTGTTTACTGAAGGAACTCAGCCAAGGAAGTCACAACAAGACAATAGACATATAATCTGATAACCTTGTTAGCTCAGTTGAATCAGAGCTCCTAACAAGTAGAAGAGTTCAACAAAGTGGAATAAAAATATTACAATATTTGTGTTGTCAATGGCTTTTCAACTCTGCCTTTGAAAATGTAGCATTTCTTGTGCTTTTATTTAAGATTAAAGCTAAGCTCAAGGACACTGAACAAAACAGCATGAACAAGGTCAGACATGACTGAAAAAAAAAAAAAAAAAAAAAAAAAAAACCACTAATTGGCGTAGGCAGACAGACTTCTTCGTTGTGTTCAAATAGCGGCAAGTAAAACTATAAAAAAGTATGAGTTTACGATTCCAAAAATCACTGTCCAGTAACAATTTGCAATGCACTCTTTCACATTTTCTTAGGATCAACTGTGACAGTGCCGTAAGTCCTAACTGAAGGGCAACATGCATAAGCATTGCCCCATTGGTGACTGAAGAGCAAATTGGTGACCCCAGTCATGTCAAAGCAGCCATGGCATCACCCACTGTTCCTCTGATCAAACAGTCTGAATCTCCCAAATGTCTCCCTTTCCACAGCAGTTTCCTTGTTCCAACTGGTGCCCTGTAGCAGGGGAGAAGTCAGAAGGCACAACTTCCCACACACCTGCAGCTCCAGTGCCACTTGTCCTGCTCAAGTGTGTGTGCAGTGTGTGTGTGTGTTTGTCTATTAGTTAGTTAGCAATGAACCAACCATAAATAATCTGACTAATGCTGGTTTCATTCAACTTTTATTCAACATGCTGCTCCTTTTTTTTTTTTTTTTTTTTGGCTTTAACAGAAACTATTATTAATTACAGACTCATAGAATGGCTCTGGTTGGAAGGGACCTCAAAGACCTCCTGGTTCCAACACCTCAGCCATGGACAGGGACACCACCCACTAAATCAGGTTGCCCAGGGCCTCATCCAAGCTGGTCTTGAATACCTCCAGGGATAGGGCATCCACAGCTTCTCTGGGCAGCCTGTGCCACCCTCACAGTGAAGAATCTCCTCCTAACATCTCATCTTAAATCTCCCCTTTTATTTTAGAACCATTTCCCCTTGTCCCCTCATTATCTGACTGAGCAAAAAGTCACTCTCTATCTTCTTTATAAGCCCCCTTTAAATACAGAAAGTACTTAAAATACTTAAGTACTTTATTTATGAAAGTCTTTGTGTTTTTCATTTTCTTTAACTATTAATTTCCTCTCCATTACCTAAATAAATGATTGTATCTTTCATTTTAAAGCATTCTGGGTTAAAGTTCATTGAAGGCTTGATAAATACTTGAACAGAAAGTTGGGCAACTTTCAGTACTAAATAACATCTGTAAATAACGGTAAAAGTAGAACATATAATCTGTGGTCTTGAATATCTTTCCCTGGTGAAATAAAATATCACATGGGATAGGAATGTCACTTCAATTCATTTTCATTCACTTTCATTTTGAGGTGCTGGAGAAGAATCATAATGTGAGATGTAGTTTATTAAAGCAGGGCATTTTCTGTTTCTTTTGTTTGTTTGTTTGTTGTTTGTTGCTTGTTTGCTTGTTTGTTTTGGTTTTGGTTTTGGTTTTAATTAAGGGGATGAAAATCAATGAAGTTAGCAGCATTTGTTCTATTTTTTTTATTTATTTTTTTTTTCAAAATAAGCAGAAAAAAAAAGTTACCATATGTCAATAGTTGAAGAAAACCCTGCAACTCAAATTCTTCTGTCTTGCAGCATTTCCGAAAGTGTCAGTAGTGACCAAAAAGTAAACTGTTTTGAAGGGAATCTGTTGAGTGTTGAACACTTCTGAAAATCAGGTCACTTGCCTATGTGTTAGAATATATATTTGGGTATCTAAATTCAGGCAGCCACTCTTGAAATTTCAATGAAGAGTCAATCTTGAGGAAACTTGCTGCCCCATTTGTACAGTTACATTAGTGTAGTTTTCAGTGTGGGCAATATTTTCCTAGAATAATTTGTCTTGTTTATCTGAGGGGTGCTTGTTTATCTCAGAGTTGCTTTGCCTGGTAGAAAACTGTGATTATACTGGTGGATCTGCGCATTATTTCTTTTAGGACAACAGTGGAATGAAGCTGCGAATTTTGAGTAAAGGAAACTGTGTTTTTAAAATGTATTTCTGGCAATGGAAGTATGATTCACAAGGAAGTCCTGCTGGCACAAGTGCATTAGAGATTGCATTTCTTACCACTTCAGACTCAAAACTAGCATGAGTGTGTGTGAGTGGCAGGACTGACTCCTCCATGGTGCAGGACAGGAAGGGGATGAGAAGGTCCCAAGGTAATGTCCTCAGACAAATGCTTCTGGTTTATGTGGCCAGCAGAGGCAGGGGAAATATCCTGCATGGAGGTACAAGGGGTGGAAAATTGGGCTTAACCTTCTCTGATCCTTTGGGGGAAGGGCATATAATTTCTAGGGAGGCCCCCTCAGATGCAGTTGGGACCTGCAGTGTAAGGAGACTGTGGGATGGCTCTGTGTGGCTGCTGGTAGGGGCTGACCGGGGCTGTGCCATGGGTGCTCACAACTGTTCTGGGCAAGGCCTGAGCAACCCGAGCTGAGGCCAACCAAAGCCCCAGACAGTCGGCTTTAAGCAGTAGCTTGGGCCAGGAGGCCTCCAGAGGCCCTTTCCAACTTAGTTCATTAGCCCAGTGAGCCAGTTCCAGAGAAAGAAAGGCAGGAATGAGCTGCTTGCTTTCTTCTTCACCTCTCCTCCATCATAAACAGGCTACAGTGATGTACAAGCAATTACTTAAGGCTCAGGAAATTATCCTGACCTATATAAAAGTGATTACACAGTAAGTATTTTCTTTCCCATATTTCTTCCTCAGCCTCATAAACAAGGCTTGAATGCTCTTCATATCCTTAAAACTCTCAATGGCTAGCAGTAACCTTTTAGTCTTATTTATGCCCAGTGGATTACTCAGAATTTTGTGTTCTGACTACTTTACTGGAGTAAAGTACATTACTGAAGCCATATTTCAAATCACAACACTTGGGGCTGCCAAGAAAAGGGTCTTGGGGGAGCTTCTTTATTTCTTTTTTTTTTTTTTTTCAAAGATCATAGAAGATTTTAACAGCTTTTTTTTTTTTTAATAAATACAGCTGCTACAATTTCAATACTACTTCACCAACACCCACCTCCTCTCATAACTGCAAATAGTTTTTTGTTATTCACAACACCAAAAGGTTTTCCATTCTAATTTACATCACTTTCCTTCTGTGCAACAGCATGGCTGTGGCCTTGAGAGGCACCCAATTGTGTTGCCTGGGTGAGATATTCAGGGCAGCACAGTGTATGTAGAAATTAGTGCTAATTCCTGTTTGCTGTGGTTTTCCACTGAAATGTGAAAGAATGACTTTCTGCATAAGTTATGTGCTGTAGTTCAGTGGCATTTTAGGAAGGCACAGTGATCTAGCAGAGATTCACTGCAGGCATCTTGCAAAAACACATTTCCTGGAGGCTGAACTCTTCAGAGCCTTTTGCAATGTAGCAAACAATTTTATAAAACATCTAAATAAACAGTGTACTGCAGATGTCAGGCTTTATAACTGAAATGCATGCCATCAAGCTCCTGTTTCAAGCTATGTTTGCAGCTACAGCCCTGTTCTTGACAGTGCCATGTCCACTGTGTAAAGCTTTAGGTGCACTGTTCTCCTTAGTGACGGCAGCAATGCACAACTCCTTAAGAAAAACTTTACTTACAAAAAAGGAGATTTCTATGAATAAAACCTCACATTAAGCTGAAAATAGACTTTCTTTAAAATAATGAGTGGTATCTTATGATACCTTGTCAAATTATTATTTAAAATCTGTAGTTATTGCCATGTCTTTTCTGATTCCAGGAACTTTATCATTTATTAATTTTCATTTCTTTTTAATTTGAGAAGCTTATCATCTTTCCAGCTGAGGTAATTTTAGAACTCTATTAGGGAAGGATAATGTCATTCTCTACTGCTAATCAGTGCAGAAAGTGGTCCTGATTTTATTTTTTATTTTTTTATCATTTGTGTGGTCTTATTGAACTTTTAAGCACAGTGAAGAGAGTTTTTGATTATTACATACATCACCACTTGTTTTTTCTTTTTTTTTTTTTTTCTCAATCCAAAGCAACCTGGGTTTACAACCATGACACGGATCTTCTCTTTCTCATTATCAAACCACAGTTAGTTGAGCTGGAGACCACATGCATCCTCCACCAATTCTTTCATTGTCATGTTCTTGAAGCCTGCCCTCTGCAATCTGTTCTGTGACAGGCATTCATAGCACATCACTTCTACCAAGTCTTGCTATCTGAATCTCCACATTCTTTTGAGCAATAACTCTCTGCTGAAGAGCAAGAATCCCCTGCTGTGGTCCTAAACCATCAAAAAATGTTTGTTTAAACATGTTTAAAGTGAGTGTTATCAGTTTACCTGATTTGCTAGTGTCTGGAATGGAAAGGATGAAATTTCCATTCTAGTAAGTAACCCTTTAAATAATAGAGCTGGAGATCTGTCTGAAACCACGCAGCCACTTACTTAATTTCTGCTAGTGGAAGAAGATTTGCTCATGGTATTCTACAACTGTGTGCCAAAACCTTGTAGAGTAGGAACATTTATAGTTCTGCTCATGATGCATGATATGTAAGATTAATGTTTGGATAGCTCTTAATCCCTCTGAAACTCCTATCAAAAAGAATAATTTTTCACTGAAGTATATTATAAAATATCAAAACAGTTTCATCTTTAAAAAAAAAAAAAAAAAAAAAAAAAAGAGAGAAAGAAAATTACCTTTTTTTTTCAAAGAATTATTTAAAACAACTACAATGTTCTATGACATTCTAGCTGTAAGATTACAGAGGGTATTATCTATTATCCAATTCAATAGCATTTGACATCAATCTGTTTAATACTTGCAGAGAAAACAGGACTTTTCATTTCTACCCTCTTTTTTTTTTTTTTTTTCCTCTTAGGAAAGACACGTAGTGAAATAGTAAAATTGCATGATTTTCACACATTCTCTCTTAATGTATTTTTCCAATATTTGCAATGCCTGTGTGACTGAGGAGATTATGGTTTGTTTTTCTTCCACTGTGAAACTTTGAATAAAATAGCATTTATTGTGTCCTTTTTAAATGGACATAATGGATTGTGGATTATGAGGACTTCATTCTGCTCCTTGTCCTTATCCACCAGCTCAGGGGACTGGGTACCTGGAGAACTAGTCTTGCTGCTAAAAGCTGAGGCAAAAAAGTCATTAATACCTCAGCCTTTTCCTCATCTCTTTTCACTATGTTTCCTTCCACATCCAATAAAGGGTATGGGTTCTCCTTAGTCTTCATTTTCTTTTTCATGTATTTATAAAAGCATTTTGTATTGTCTTTAACAGCAATACCTAGATTAAGATCAAGTTGTGCTTTGGCCCTTCTAAATTTCTCCCTGCATAACCTCATGACATCTTTGTAGTTCTTCTGAGTGCCTTCTGAGTTCTTCTGAGCCCCTTCTTCCAAAGTTCATAAACCTTCTTTCTCTTCTTGAGCTCTAGCCACAGCTCTCTGTTCTGTTAGGTCAGTCTTCTTCTGTGCCGGCACATCTTTCAGCATGTGGAGACAGCCTGCTTCTGCACCTTTAAGATGTCCTTCTTCAAGAGTGTTCCGCCTTCTTGGACTCCTTTGCCTTTCATGACTGCCTCCTAGGGGACTCCACCAACCACTCTCCTTAACAGGTCAAAGTCTACCCTCCAAAATTTCAGGGTGGCAGTTCTGCTCACCACTCCTCCTTACTTTTCCAAGAATAGAAAACTCTATTGATTCGTGATCACTATGCCCAAGACAGCCTCCAACATCATTTACAAGTCCTCTGTAAACAAGCAAAAGATCCAATGGGGCACTGTCCCTCATTTGCTCACTCACCAGCTTTGTCAGGAAGTTATCTTTCACACACTCTAGAAACCTCCCAGACTGTTTCCTCTCTGCTATGTTGTTTCCACTCTGCTCCCCTAGTAGACACCTGGTAAGTTGAAGTTCCGCATGAGAACAAGGGCTAGAGATTGAGAGAGCTTTCCCAGTTGCTTATAGAATATTTTGTCTGCTGCTTCAGACAGACTGCCTGAGTGATCTATAGCAGACTCTCACTATGACATCTGCAAAGTCTAGCCCATTAATGCCCACCAGTAATTGGAGCATTGTAGTTGTGCTCCTGGACCTTGTCTTTGGGTTTTAGCTGAAATTAATCTAGTCCATACTCTCCAAAACTGTTCCATGGTACAAACCAAAGTACTATAAGTGAAACTGGTTCAGAGAATTACTTCAAAAAAATTACTCCAAATCCAAATTAAAACGAAAACTTAATCCAAATTAAAATTTAAATGCATCCAATAGGTAGGATGAAAGGTGACATCCTTTTTCTCTCTCATAGAAGAGTTCCTAAATTAAAATTCAGAGTGTGGCACTAGAGAACACGCATTTTCTGCACCATGAACTTGTTCTTTTACCACCTCTGAAAGTATTTGTCTTGTCACTTGCTCATCCTGTCTGGACAATCCATCAAAGACACAGGAAAGGATAAAAGCAAGCAGATTAAAGCTGAGAAAGGTATTTACAAATCCTCTGATTAATTGAGGGGTTACCATGAAGGTTATCATAACTGATTTTAGGCGTATAGAATCATAGAATAATAGAATGTAATTATCTAGAATATGTAACTGTGCTGTAGCCCATGCTACAAGGGAAGCAGCAGTGTCTGCCAGCCAATTGTTTTCCACCTTAATGGCCAGTATTGGGGTTCAAGCCAAGACACAATTTGACTGCGTTAGCATAAAGTTGGTTCATTGCCTCCATCACCCTTTTCTTCATGGTCCTCTCATTCTGATTTGCAGGGGACATCACTAAAACAAAATTTAGCTGAAGGAGTAGCATCTGCCCATTAACCCATGGAGCACCAATGCAAACCAAGCCTCCCACAACACAGCCCATTACTACAAAGATTTAGCCAGGTCCCATTTCTGTTCACCATGGTGAGAAAATATGGCTTCAACAATTACTACATACTAATAAAGCAAAATCTAGAAGATTTAATGGTGCTTTTTCTTCGCTGCAATTGCAGAGATTTGTGTGCTTACTCATTATCTCCTCTGTCACTCACTAGGATGTGGCAATGTACTTAGAAAAGCTAATCACCTCATTGAGGTGAACACCGGCATAAACTCTCAAGAAGTAGGTTTTCCAGTGAATTTCCCTAAATACCTCGAAGTAGGCTCGGAAATCTGAGTGGAATTACACCTGAGGTGGACATTAAACAAAGCATTTATCTTCTCTGACAGAATATCAAAAGGTAGAAAGCATTTGGGCATACCATTGCTCTCCAAAAAGTTGACAGTTGGTATTTGCTGGCCACCTTCTAGAACTGTGTTATCACCAGATATTCCTCCCAGATTACGAGTCTTGCCATAGGCTCTCTAGCACGGTCTAATATTAAACCAATACTAGAGATATTTTTATTCTCCATTAAGAAATGCATAAAACTAAGCATTTAAAAGAGGACAAGGCCAAGTTTCTTCACATCTTACTTCTAAGTCTCTAACTTCTTACTGAATCTATCTTGTTATTAATAGTATGAAGATCTGGATGGGTCTTTGGCCAATAGTATTCTCTGCCACTTTTTTGAATATGATATACAGTTTCTCCATGTAGTGAAAGGAGGTTAAGTCAGGGTAAAAGACCTTGTCTTTGGGGTTATAGGTTTCCAATCCCTATCTTTGCATTACTGAAATATTATGCATAAGATGATCATTCTAAAGTACAAGAATTTATCATCTAGAAACAAAAGCAATATTGCTGGAATTGGAATGAACAACTTGGATTGCATTGCTATTTTTCCCTTCTCAGTGCTGTTTACTATTTATTTAAACATAGCTTTTACTGTAGTATTGAATTCTGTCACTTGTCAGTTAAAAAACTGTGATACATTCCATGTTCATTTTAGGAAAACAAGCTCTGTAAAAACTCTGGAAAACAAACTCACACTCTGTAAACCAGTAATTAGTTTTAAAATATTTATGATGAATCCTAGAAATGTACACTATAATTAAACAATTATATAATTATTTATGTTTGTATATTGTATAATAATTATAATAATTAAAAATGAAGATCAAGATTTAGAAATAATATCTTCTTGTAATCATATAAGTGCTCCCATTGTCAGAAGTTAAGAGCATCAAGAGCCTGTAATTGGCTTCCTAAAAATTGAAGGCTTTAACTAGCAATCTTTTCTATAATAGAAAAGCAAGATATATAATATTTGGAATATCAAGTCTTTCACTTAAACTGATTAAAAACAACTAGTAGTGTTGTTATTGCTATATAATATCTTATTATTATAGTAATTACAATTATACAGTTATTATGATCAATATAATTGCAGCCATGCCAGCAATAAGAACAGTGTTTGTGTCTTAAAGTAGTTAAAATAATGTTGACAAAGATCTGAGAAATATACACGAGTCTTCATTCTAACCAGATTTAGGCAGCTACTGTATCCAGCTGCATCGGAAGCAGAGAATGCAGAGATCCCTAATGCTCTGTAGATGAGGTGGCAGTAGCTCTCTGAGGAGCCTAAGGAGAACATGCTGGCTCTTGCTCTCAGCTGGCTCTTGTAAATAACTCTCTTGGTGAGCACATGAGAATCAAATGAGGGTCAGAGGAATTTGGAGTCATCCAAGCAGAGGTGTTCAGGGAGGAAAAAAAAAAAAAAGGCAACTGTGGGCAGGGCTTGCCAGGGACAATGATCAGCAGCTTCTGGCATAAAGGAGGTGGTGGGAGATGGAAGCTCCTGGACACTGCTGGGTCAATTACAAACAACTGTAGCAGTGAGATATGTGGGAAAATAAGAACTCCAAGGGAAAGCTGTGAATGGGTCACCGCTGCTCCTAGCTGGTGGAACAACGGGTAATGAAAATCACAGCTTCTCACACCTCAGGGAACAGCGAAAGTCAAGTCTCTTAGTACCAAATAGAGAGGTCTTAGTGCATAATAGAGTGTGAATAGTGATACCAGGATTTTTACACTCATCTGGAAACAAACAGGTTCCTTCCAAAAGGTGAACGCAACCAAAAGACTATTTTTTTAAAAAGTACCTTTAAGGCTATATAAGTCAAATTCCAACTTTCTTTTTATTAATGTGATGTTTGACTGATGACAACTGGTAACCCCATATTTCATTCCTTGATTGCTTCTCTTTTTTTGAAATAGCATAGGGGAGTTTGTTTGCCTAGAATAAGGCTTTGTAGAGCCATATGGCTTATAACACCACAGAATAAACTAGTGGTACGTCTGAAATGCCAACTGCATTTCAGAGCTCCTTTCCCTCTCCACAGACACTGTTATGCCACTAGATTCCATGTAAAATACGTAGGAGGTCGGTAAGGTATCTCTGACCATCTGAACATTAAGAGACTAAAGACATTCCTGAAAGCTCCCCAGATCTGTAGTGTTTTATACCTCAATTGACTTTGGAAAAAAAATATTAAATCTAGTTAGATGAAACCCAGGAAACAGAATGTTTATTTATGGTAAAAGAATACTCTGTTTTACCCTTGCATATACAGACTTGATTGTTATTATTATCTAGCAAGTGTGTCAAGGGCATGAATGTAACATTCAAATTAAAGGGGGACAATCATATTAAGCATTTATATTAAAGGGGAACTATTTTTGAAAAACAGGAAAGTGAACTCGTTTTTCATAAAAAAGTCACAGAGGTCTATCTGGTGGTGTGATGATGTGCTCAACAGCATGTATTAAGTGATAAGATGTGACAGAGAGCACAGTTCTGAAGGTTAAAATATGACTAAAGGTGCAGTATGACTCACAAGGCTGAGGGAATTGAGATTTCAGTCTGTGGAACAAGGCAGTCATCTCCTGAAAATGGACTGCCTAAAGTGACTTATTATTATTGTACAAATATAGAACAAATGTAATGCTACCATTAACTATGAATTCTCATATCTCAAGACTCTTTATACCTGGCTGGAGGTAACCACAGACAAGGGAGGCAGTTGCCAGAGGTCTCGGAAGCCCTGTAATGCTGATCCTGTCTCAGGCCATTATTATAAACAATTGCTTCGGCAACTGAATTGGTAGCATTTCATGGCTGGAGACATCCAGAGACATGTCTTACACCCTAATAAAGCTCTTCTAGGCTTACTAGAGATACAAGCAATATAGCTTTCAAGCACAGCAGGAGCTCCGCAGCACAACTTACGTGTCCCATGAGCTGCCTGGCAAGGACCAGCAGAGATGCCTCCATGAGCCAGGGAAAGAGAAAGGGGAAAAGGGAGTCAATGGCCTTCAACCAACCTCCCTGCTGTTTCTAACTTAGCTACCATTAGAGTTTTAACACTGTCACACTATTAGCAAAGAGGTACGACAAACTCCATAACTATGTGTTTACTGGGACTTATTGATTCTGGTTGTTAATTTATTTTAAATTCCCAAACATTTGAAATCTAACTCACTGAACAGGACTCTCATATTCAGCAGGACTCTCATATTCTGCTCCATGTTTTCATCTGTTACATAAATTGCATTCTTTTGGAAGTGACATTAATAGTAATAAATGTCCAAACAGTAGTTCAAATACGTTAATTTTAAGAGAAGTCATAAAGTCTTAAGTCAAAATTTCATTTTCTACCTTAAGATATGGAACGTGCAAATGCTCAAATTCTATTTTATTTCACAGCTATGTGAAATTTATTATAGTCCTTCATTTAATAATAATAACTTAAAAAAAAAAAAAAATTATAATCCAGAAGATGTCAATAAATTAAATAATCAGTTTTAACTTAGAAAATCAGAGGTATTGTTTTTTTCCTCTTGAATCATGTCTTTTGAGAATGTTCTTCTAAGTTCTAAATTGAATGATATAGGGATCCAATTAAGATGGAGTGTCACATTTATTTCAATATTCTGAAGTTCTTTTCTTATTCCTCCATGACCAGTCCACGTTTTGGAGTGTTTGAACAGTTAGTGTCTCTTTATAGAGTTATCTCTATTTATAGGGTTGTCAGTGCTTTGTGTTTGTCTGCAAGAGCTGTAGATTATTTCAAAGCTGAAACAGATTCCCTGAGTTACACCACTTCAAAACACAAGAAGTTGATACCTGCCCCATTCATGAAGAGTTCTTACAAAAAAAAAAAAAAAAAAAAAAAAAAACATAAGCATCTTCAGAGGGGAAATTTCTACTTATGATTAAGCAGCTTAAAAAAGCACTCTAAAGATGAAATATGAAACAAAGTTTTGGCCAAGTGCAGAAGACTGTGAAGGACAGTTCATGTGACCAAAAAAAAAAAAAAAAAAGACAGAGAGAAAGAAAAGAAAAAATCATCTCTACCTGCTTTGCTTTTTAAAAGTGTGAATATACATCATATGCCAGCTAATTTATGGTACTTCAGAACAGGAAGAAGTAATGACAGTAACCACTGGTAAGGAGAGTGGTGCCCACCCCTTGTTCCAGGAATCTCGTGTTGGAAAATTTGTCACAGCATCTTTTAAATGACGATGGATTTCCTAACAGATACTTGTTCTTGCATAATGAAATCTATTGCTTTAATCGTTTCCCAAAACTGTGAATCACACACAATAATTTAGAAATCTAATTTATAAAATTATCTTCATGTGATCAATTGTCTTTCCCTTTAACTGCACCGTCTTAGATGAAGTCTGCAATGCACCATTTCTTAGGCTGCTCTGATGAAAAGACCTCAGGCTCCTCTTACTCATCTCTCAGGTTAAGAGATTATTTTGCCTTCAAAAACATGCTATATGGCATTTACAATTTTACAGATGAAATGGTCTTAACTAAAAGTTAATTTAGTTTGAAGTGGTTAACAAGCAAAAGAAATAAAGGTGAGAAACAGTTAGAATAACGATTCATAGAAATATATTCTACCTCTGCTGGTTTTCACCCTTATATTTGGGTGTAATGGATAAAATTACATTAAAGACAGCTTATGCTTCAGATTCAATAATACACTCCTAAGCTCGTGTGCAGATTTCCAGAAGTCTGTGCCTTTCTTTCAGTGTCTTTAGTCTCTTTCCTATCTTGCTTCTCCTCTCACTGCTCCTGTCATTATCAGACATTTTGTGCTCAAAGCTCTCATTATATTCTATTGCATTTTTTCTACAAAAATATCTAATTACAAAGAAGAAAACTTTTAAAAAGGCTATGTATAGTAATATAGCAGACAAGCCCCCTTTCAACCATAAGAAACCATATTTCTAGAATAATCTAAGCACTTTCTTCCCTAAAATTTTACTTAGTTTTAAAATCACTTTTTTTTTGAGCTTCAGAAATACTCAAGTATGGATGTTAATATACATTGTGTATGTGTGTTTGTAAGAGTGGAAACAAAAATGAAAAATAGCATCCTAAAATAGGTATGAAAATGATGTTCTATAGCTATACTTGAGGAGATTCTGTAGCTATACCTGAGGAGATTGATCCCTAAGAAACTAGAGAATTAAAGCTACTGTTTTCCTTTTAAAAGGCAAAAAGAAGGTTGTTCTGTTCTGAACTGGGAGAACAGCCATGATGTCATGGTGCCTAAAAAAATCAGACGAAAGCATGAAACATCAGGCAATTCCCGCATGTGCAAATATTGCACTAAAGCATAGGGCTTGGACTGTCATCGGGTTAACACTGAATTGAATAAACAGCAAAAATGAGGAAGGGTTTGGAAAGAGACTGTATCAGTGATTTGAGGTGCATAAAGACATCTGCAAGAGAAAAGAGAATGGTGTGATATTTAGTGTGTCAGAAACGTATGGACGCCTGTGTACTGTTTCTATGTAATTCATAGAAGGGAACAAGTTCAGAAATATATTAACCATCTCGTGTATGAAATTTCAAAAAGGCTGTGTGTGCACTGAAAACTGTTTATTTGTCCACAGACTGAGAGAGGTCAATTCAAGAATTACTAGACTGTAATGCTTATCCACATAGTTTATTGCCTCCAGAAACTGGCTGCTCTTGGCTTGGACTGGTGCACACTTTGTTGGGTTAGAAACTGGCTGGGTAGCCGGGCTCAAAGAGTTGTGGTAAATGGAGTCAAATCCAGTTGGAGGCCGGTCACTAGTGGCATACCCCAGGGCTCAGTACTGGGGCCAGTCCTCTTTAATATCTTCATCGATGATCTGGATGAGGGGATCGAGTGCACCCTCAGTAAGTTTGCAGACGACACCTAGTTAGGTGCGTGTGTTGATCTGCTCGAGGGTAGGAAGGCTCTGCAGGAGGATCTGGATAGGCTGGACTGATGGGCTGAGGCCAACTGTATGGAGTTCAACAAGACCAAGTGCCGGGTCCTACACCTGGGGCGCAATAACCTCAAGCAGCACTACAGGCTGGGAGATGAGTGGATAGAAAGCTGCCTGTCAGAGAAGGACCTGGGAGTATTGGTTGATAGTTGGCTGAATATGAGCCAGCAGTGTACTCAGGTGGCCAAGAAGGCCAACAGCATCCTGGCTTGTATAAGAAGCAGTGTGGCCAGCAGGGCTAGGGAAGTGATTGTTCCTCTGTACTCAGGTCTGGTGAGGCTGCACTTTGAGTAGTGTGTTCAGTTTTGGGCCCCTCGCTACAAGAAGGACATCAAGGTGCTCAAGTGAGTCCAGAGAAGGGTGACGAATCTGGTGAGGGGTCTGGAGAACAAGACTTACAAGGAGCGGCTGAGGGAGCTTGGATTGTTCAGCCTGGAAAAGAGGAGGCTCAGGGGCGACCTTATCACACACTACAGGTACCTTAAAGGAGGCTGTAGCAAGGTGGGGGTTGGTCTGTTCTCCCACGTGCCTGGTGACAGGATGAGGGAGAATGGGCTAAAGTTGCACCATGAGAGATTTAGTTTGAATATTAGGAAGAACTTATTTACTGAAAGTGTTGTTAGGCATTGGAATTGGCTGTCCAGGCAGGTGGTGTAGTCACATCCCTGGAGGTCTTTAAAAGACGTTTAGATGTAAAGCTTAGTGATGTGGTTTAGTGGAGGACTTGTTAGTGTTAGGTCAGAGGTTGGACTCGGTGATCTTGGAGATCTCTTCCAACCTAGATGATTCTGTGATTCTGTGTTAAAAGGAAATAATATTTTTTTCTGCTGCAGGAATGTCTTACAGCATTACAGAAAGTCAGGGTCAACTGTAACAGCAATCCTTTCCACCTGTTGTTTCAATCTGTTGGTCACCTTTTACTTTGTAGGATCACTGATTATTATTATAATGAGTCTTCAACCATTTGTGGAATGCACTTAATCTTCACGTGCCTCCAAAGATCACATGCTCATGTTAAGATTCTTTTAACCACTCAAATCATTATAAATGTCTTGAGGACCTTCCTGTCTTCACAAACCATCTCTACATACTCTTATAAAATATAGACTTTGGACAGGTACACTACATGTATATTCCAGTGTTGTTCTCACAGAGGCCATTACAGGTATCCTTTTCTACTCTTTTAGAGTAGAAAATTTTACTCTATGTTCCTTTTTTTCCACTCAAATAAAATACTTGTCCTTTTCACTATTATTTGATGTTAATTCTTTCATATTTTGCCTCTTTCCTGGATAACCTCATAAACATTGTCCTATGTTCTTTGTTCCTATGCTCTATCAGTATTAAAACATTCCTTCCTCTGTCATGAGCAGCTTAAGCAACCCAGGAAGCTTTGTATGATCTACCTCTTTTTATTATTTAAGCACCACTTTCATGTTTGTGACATTGACAACCTATATCAGCAAAGGTTTCTATTTTCTTTCCTGTAAAAGCCCTGAATAATGCAGGGACAGTCATCCCAGTGGCAGCCCTTGAGACAGACTTCTATTCAGCAAATGTTTCCCATGGACAAGTGTGGCTGGAGAGCCAGGTGCAATTTTGTCCATTTATATGGACCTGGACCCATGTTATGTGACATGATCTCAAAATCTGCTTCCCACTTTGTAAAAGACATTGTATTCATTCCCATTCAGAAAACAAGTTGGAGTTATATTAAGCCCTACCTAGGATTAGTTGACTTGACACTGAACATAAAATTGAAAAGTAATATAAGACAAAAACAGAGTCTTTAAGGTCAAATCACTCAGCTATTTGTATCAGCTGATTATATTGCGGCTTCCCTGTTCAAATATTATGAAATAAAATGCTTATTGTATTTTTATGAAGTTGGGAGTCTTTCCGTAAGAAGACTCATCTTAAGGCAATAGCCCTTTGTTATGTTATTTCAGCAGGTATGTGTTTTCCCACTACCATGCCTGAATAATGTAGACTGCCACAGTTATTGTATTTACACTGTTAACCAATCTGAATGTAATTGGAGTATTAAAATGTATGCTACTTGTGTGAAGGACAGTCTGTACCTTAGGATGTTTTAAAGAGCTGGTAATAGTGAGTGTGTTAAAAAAAAAAAAATAATAATAATAAAATAAATAAATAAATGTGTATTTTTCTCTATTGTGCTGCATCTGTTTTTTGTCAGAATGAATCTTGCTGATGTTGGTTTCAAGGTTTCCATTCTGTGTGCTTTTAAACCAAGGTCAAGCAGTAGGCAGCAGAGGGACCTTGAAGATGTCATTGGCTAGAAATACATAAGCTTTATAGCTACACCACTAATTATTTATCATTCATAAAAAGAAATATAGATGGGCAAAATGATACAGATACTTTTGTGGCTCTATGCACACCAGATTGTCAAAACACAGATGCTTAAGATTATTTGGTAGTGCCTGTGAGTATAGGTGTATGTTCCTGAGTACAAATGTCTATAGGGTGATATGCATCTTTTTCCTTTGTCCAAAATTAAATTCTTTTCTGTATGTGTTGCGCTGCTTGCACATACTGTCTAAGAAGCATGAGAAATCTATGAAGGGAAAAATTGTTTAATAAAGCTGTCTGTCTAGTATGATTATAAACTACTACATGTTTTTTCAAGGGTAACCTTGAGGTTGTTTCTCTTCATTAAAAAATAAAGCCCTTGGAATGAGGCCTTACACCTGAGAAGGCAGACATCTTTTGAGTGAAAAAAATACATATTATTTTAGAAAATAGTAGAAGGATTTGCTGTTACGTTTTTCCTTAATTTTATGTTTGATGAAGAAAAAGGTACAGCATTCAGGTACACATGACCAGTAACTTATGGCTTATGGTTTAATATAAATTTAAAGCAGAGGTTATAGTAATGTTTAATGTATATTCAGAACAGATATCCTATTTGTCTAAGACAGCTGTGACTTCTATAAGGAACAGAGCTTTGAATTTGTCAGATGGAGATGATGCAGAGTTATGTGTGGGAATCTCAGGAGAAATGTTTTCACATAAAGACAAACCTTCTGGCCCCAAATATCACCATCTGCCCCTCCTACTCAGCACAGGAGCAGTTACCCATCACCAGCTGTGCCTTATCTTCTGGACAGGCAGTCTCTGTAGCATAGTACACCCTACTGTCTTGACTCCTGAGTTTTCAGGTACTTGTTGAATCACACCAGCTGCGGGTCCAGGTCTCCCTCCCACATTGTACACTGAGGTCTCACCCCAGCACAAGCACCAGCTAGGCCAGAACAGGCAACTGGAGCCAGGAACTGGGAAATGTACCTTAGTCTGTGGGTCAGGTGTTCCCTTGAGCACTGGGTGCTGCACTCCTATATTAGCAGCTAATGTAAAGTAATGGAAGCAGATCTGCTGATTCAAACAGTTTACACTAAACACCTGTCAAACACACCATTTCAGGGGAGGTTATGACAGACTAGCTTTACGTTGGCTTTATGGATTAAATGCCCATTAGCAGCTGAAGTGCCCTATGTGCACACCAGAAGAGCATCTGCCAGTTCACTTTCACCAAGGAATTTTGTTCATGTCCTCCAAGACCATTCTCTGATGTGAGGCACAGTAACTGGAGACACAAATGCACTCCTAATTCAAACTAAAACAATAAAGTAGGCACATGGTCGTTTCATGGGTGCAGCATGTTGATATACCAGGTCTGCACAGTTTTCCATGTTTTCTACAAAGTATGGAAGAGTACTCAGGTTTCACAGATGTATTTTTCAGAAGAAAAAACACACAGTGTTTGAAAGAATAAATGTTTGATTCAAACTGTACATGGCTTTTTTTATTCAAACTGCTGCAAAACATTGAATTACTATTGACTAGTTTAAAAGAAAAAAAAAATCCTTTAATAATATTCCTTCCCTCCTTTAATGTGTGGCTGAAAAGATTTGAGTCTGTCTAGCAAAATCATCACTGATTTTGGCAAACCCAGACTTCATCGGCATGTCAGGGAATCATGGCATTTCCTGGTTAGGAAATAAAAATGAAGAAATAACAATTCTTAAAAAAATAATAGGCACACAGTTCGGACCACATTGCAGCACACTGCTTTCATTCCTTTATTCTTTGCCCCAACTAAAGACTCTGTAAGATAAAGGTCAGAACCCAAAGATTCTCTTTGTGTAACATATATTTGCGTCTGCCCACCATTCAAAGCTGTCATGTTAATGCTTTTCTCAGTTTCCCCAAGTTCTTCCTCTCAGATGAGGATGTTTTTCCCCTAGCATAATGTTCCAATCATTGGTAAGGGGAAAGAAAAAAAAAAAAACTCTATAAGATTGATATATGATGCCTGCATAATGAAGGTGACAAAGGAAAACCTCTTGCAGATGTTACTTTGCCCATTTTTGTAAGCCAAACACTGTATCATCTATCATCTTCAAGCAAGCATCAATGTGGCAATGACCCTTCCAGCATGCAGGCTGCTTAGTTTAAGGACACCAGTGGACATGCTGCAGCTACCCAGGTCCCAGGCTGCAGAGAGCAATTTTTAGAGCAATGTTATGCCTACCTGTAGAAAGCCACAATGTGTTATCTGCAAAAAAATGTAGGAGTCGAAAGCCTCCCTTAGTTCTTTGTTTCTAGCCTGCAATGGTATTTGAAACAGCACATCACAAATAGCATTTGTTCTTTCCTTCCACATTTTCATATCAGACTTAATGGCCGAGTTTTTTGTCTCTACTCAGCCCCTTTTTATTTCTCTGATTACAAAGCATAGTTCTGAAGGGCATCACCTTTTCTGCCAGATCTGGTAGAACAGCTCTAGCTCCTGTCCTGACCCAGGTTTGAAAGCTGCACGAGAAGTAATGCTGTGCTCCTGACATCTTCTGGGTCATGAGATTTGTAAACCAGGAGCACTGCTGGACAATTTAATGGGAGGAAATGGGTATTTCTTTACAGATGTTCCACGAAATAAAGGACATATTTTACTGTTTCTGCTGTCCTGTGCCAACCACAGCAAAACAGATGGGACTCCAGCTTCTGGTTGGAACTGTGAACATAAAATACTGATTAAAAGGGAAAAAAAAAAAAAAAAAAAAAAACACTAAGAAGAATGGGGATAAAAACATAGTTTTGGAACCACCTAAATTTCCCTTTGGGTTCTTCCCAAAGTAAGAACCAGGAAAAAAATGCATTTGAGATTAATATTTTCTTTAATTTTCAGGGTATTTACCTGTGTTTCATATCCATAAGTGTGTCTGCAAGAGAGGCAGAGATCCATTTAATCACAAAACATCATGTGACACACAAACATCGGGATGTTTTATTTAGATTTTAGTACTGTGAGGAGTGGAACTGATGAAATTTGATTTCCAAAGGATTAATTCCTCATAGTTGAGTCTCTGGTGACTAATAAGGAATTAACTCCCACTGAAATGTTTACCTGCTTAGAGATATGCACCCTGTTTTTTTCTGTTTATGGAGCTTCACATACTTTAAATGAACTGAGTGTTTACTTCAGCACTTTTCCAGGATGGGTCTGCACAGGATTTTCCTTATCTACCTAGCTCCCTAATATATTAGAATGTAATAACTGATATTCTCCCAGGATGGTCAATCTTAAATATGCAAACAGTTTTAAGTTAATGGTGGGAGGAGAACCAGGTAAAAGGGGGTTTAAAATTTTTGCAGTTTGGTGTCCTAGTTTAGGAGGAGGAAATGTTTGGAAAGCTAAACTACTCCTGAAATTCAGCACACATTGGGTAATTATTTGGATTCATCTATAGATACATTTCAAAAGAGTGTTTTATTAATGTAAAAAAATCCACATAGCTCTGTTTGTGATTTCATTGTATCCTGAGTGGATCCTGTGTTTGGTCCTTTATCCATCATTGGTTTAGCCTCTCTTAGCACTTTGTGCGTCTAACACAGCAGACTTCGTATCCCGTGACCAGACTGAAGCATGGTTTTGCAAAGGATTCTTTATGAAGTAAAGCTTACTCAAATTTGTAACAGAAATGGTTTTTGAGCACTCCACAGGGAGCACATCTAATCCAGAGCTTTCTCTGCAGGCATTCTCCTTTTCTGCACCAACAGCATCTGTAATGGAAATGAGACTCCACGACTCCTCCGTTTAGGTGGAGAAGATGGGAGGGGAGAATGAAACCATGAGGCAGTTTCATTAGTCAAAAGGCAAGTGGATTTATACAGGCTTTATAAAGCTTTTTAAATTCATCAGAGAGCTTGTTAATGTCCTGTGCTGTTAACTGGGAGTAGACATACGACATTTGTGCTGCTGTGAACACTGTGGGGCTTTCTGAGCGTCAGTTCTGCCATTGTCAGTGCCACAGGCAAACCACCACTGATCTGAGGTCATTGCAGTCCTGGGTATAAATGTCAATATGCCAAATTAATTATTTTTGTAGGGAATACCACCACCAGGAGAACTCTTAAGGACCTGCCTCCTGACGTGCTTTAGTGCACAAAAATGCCCTTGATTCTCAGGGTTGCTGCCTTGCTTGCCAGGGTTGCAAGGAGGGATGAGGAGTTGCTCTGATCCTTGTCATAAGGACTTGTATGAGGAGAAGATGGCAGCGCTTCCCTCAGCAGCCTTAGTTCCCCTATGGTTTGGGCCAAGCTGAGCCAGAAAAATCCTGAGGGAAAAGCATGGATATGTGGAAATAAAAAAGGTGTATGGAGAGATTATGGTTCAGTTTGTGCACAGCTGGTGCTCCTCTCAATAGGGTTTGTGGTCCCTGTGTGTGGGGGTCAGCCTCTTCTTGCAGATGGCTAGTGATAAGAAGAGAGGGAATGGCCTCAAGTTTTGCCAGGGGAGGTTCAGGCTGAAAATTAGGAGACATTTCTTCTCAGAAAGAGCAGTCAGGCATTGGAACAGGTTGCCCAGGGAGGTGATGGAGTCACCATCCCATGACATGGTTTAGTGTCATGGGATGGTGGTAGGGGGATAGTTGGACCAGATGATCTTGGAGGTCTTTCCGACCTTAACGATTCTGTGATTCTGTATGGCCAGGACATGCCTGGCTCTGTCCCTGCTGGCAGCCGTGGTCTCCCCAGCCAAGTTCTCGCCCACCTCTTCCTTTCTGCAGCCTCCGTGCCTCTGGGGCCACTGCCTCCTCTGCAGCATCTCTGCATCTGCTCTACGCGTCTGCTGAGAAATTAAATCATGGTTGTTGATTAAGTGTAAAATTAAATTCAATCTGATAGTAAAGAATTCTGCTGTCATTAGCTGGTTGTCTTTTTTTCATGTCATACTGAAATAAATACAATTCTTGCCACTGAAATTGGCAAGGGCCTCATGCATCTGGCTTTGTGTTATTATTTCTATTGTGGGAACTGTAATTTCTGTAGAATTTCACTCTATAAAACAGAGTGATGGATTATCCCTGTACACGGGGATCCATGAATGACTGAACTGTAAAACACAGGCCCAGCTAGGCCAGTTTCTGACTTCTGCATGAGCATGCTGGAAAATTATTGTAGCTAAACTGAGTCAGGAAAAGATTCGTGTATTTTAATCCATGCTGACTAAATAAATATTCTTCTGGTGACATTTTACAGTGCACTGTAATTCTGATCTCCTCAAAGTTCCAAGGAACACTAATCATAAAGGGGTTGTAAGAATCTTTATTAACAATATAATTTCTCCAAGGTATTTAATTCTGGGCCTTTTAGTTCTGTCTTTGACCTTTGCTTTCCTTTCCTGCACAGCTATTTAATACTGCTCATAAAACTGATTTTTGGGACACTGCACTTTAACCTTTCTCCTGAGCATGAAAGGCAGTTTATTCGAATCCTATGTTTCCAGAAGCCATCTGGAGCTCACACACAAGATCCTCAACTCTTCAGAAGTAATTCTCTCCAGTTTACTAATGTACGTACTTAAGCACCAGTCTACCTAAAGAAATATCATCAGAGTGAACTAAAACACACAAAGGAAATTACCTACCATTTGACATTCCCTGTGCCTGGGGCTTAAGTGAGGTCATGTGAAATTTAAGCTGCAGTAAAAAATCTATTTCTGTATCAAAAAGTCAAAAACTGACATCTCTCCTAGGTTTGTTTCCAATAATTTTTTACATCTTGGAAAAAAAAAATGTAGTTAAGCAACAAACACATACGTATTTTATACCATCCCACATTGGTCTTAGTAGAAAGAATTTTGCTTAGCAAATGAGCCTTTGTATTCCATTACAAAATACTGTGGAAAAAAAATAGAAAAGGTTAATGTTCAAGTAGACAATGAAATGTAAAAAAATAATAATGAAAAAAAATTATCCCAGCTGTGTTTTATCGTAAGTCCCATTCTTGTGTCCATTGTCCAGGCTGGACAACCCCACATCCAGGGGCAGGTCCCTGGTCAGGTAAGGTCAGGTCAGACCCAGCCATCCCTTCCTACCTCCTGCTCTTCTCCATCCCTCCCCATCCCCAAAGTAAGCAGCATGCCATGGTCTTCCTCTGAAGCAGGGCTCCCCAGGGAGCCCCAGCCTGTCCCCTGGGCAATCCCCAGCTTCCACCATCATTTTCTGCCTGCTGCACCACAGGCACTCTGTGGGACCCGAGGCCCTGAGGTCCCATTATTCATTCTTAACTCTTCTGGCAGCAAATCTCCGGAATCATCATTGCTTCATACGCAGACAAGCATCTCTCTCTACTTATTTCCTTCTTTTCACACAGTGAAATGTATCCCTTTTATTACAAATAAATGCAAATATTTATTACCAATGTGTGCACCCATTATTATTGTTCTCCTGATTAATGCTGTCTCTGAGGCAATGGCATGTGAAATATTGCTTATAGCATCTCGAAGTAGAAGCAAAACTGCTCTTAAAATGTTCTTTGCTGAGTTTAATACAAAGAGTGAAAATAAATAATGTCAGGCCCTTGCCAGGATCTGCCCATTTTAAACTTTTCAATGGCACAAATCATCATTAATGAAGCACTTAACATTACAGTCCCGACAGCACAGTATAAAAATTACTGCAGTCATCCAAAGGATAAGAAGAAACATGGCAGATAACTTCTGGAGGGGAAAGATTTATACTCTTTTAGCAAAACTTTATGGGTTCAAGTTTACATTATAATAAAGGAAGGGGGAAATGTTTATCTCTTAAAAGCTTTTGGGGGAGACATTTGGAAGGAAATTGCATTATTTTTTCCAAATGAATGGAAGAAAGATCAGAGAGCAAGGTCTCAGCAGTAGTGAAATCTGGTTTGCATCATCAGCTATTCTGATATAAAATACTGTGGCTGAAGCCATAGGACAAGAGATTTACATTATAATGCAGAATAAAGTACATTATATTATGTAAATCCCTTTGTTACATAGTTTTAGCCACAGTTTGTTCCAAAAAAATAGATGACAGTAGCTCAGCAGCTGGTACCTAATTCCTAATTTCTTTCCTGGTTATTTGTAAAAGCAGAATACCATGCTCTTTGTGATAAATTATGCTTAGAAAGCAACCTCATATACCCGCATTATGTGGATCAGAGCACAGATCCCTGTTTGCAACACAGGGTTCAAGGAGGGTCCAGGTGAGACCACGGGAGTGCAAAGCCAGAGGTCACACCCACAGCCACTCAGGACCGTGGCCATACTTCCATGGCACGGGGCGGTGGCTGAGCACAGGAGGCAAACATCCCTTGTGACACTAGTTGCCCAGTTGCCAAAGGACTGCTCAGTCTGCACAGCTCACTGGTGGGGTTTTGAGATGGCCAAAAGGGAAGAGGAGAATCCCTGCTGCCAGCTGTCAGCATTTGCCATCAGAGGACAACAGCATGTGGAAAGAAGAGAGGATACATTTAGCAGAAATACAGTAAACAAAATTTCTATACCACATTTCTCCTGCAACCTATTTTTAACAGAATCAGCAGAAGAAAAGGTCGTCTTTGGCTTTGCTTTGTAATGCATGTAACTGGAAATAAAAGACTTGTGTACTGCAATGCCTTCCAGCCTCCCCTTCCCCCCAAAAGAAACAAAACGGGACAAAAAATACCTTACATAACACTTCACTCTATTTATTGCAGTGAAAGCAGAAGCAGCTAACATGCATCAGAAATAAAAAGCTCTACAGAGGGCACTGGGTTGTGTTATCCCATGGGAAATGTTTTGAGGAATACTTAGCAGTACAGTGTACGGAGAGAAAAGCTTTTCTGTCTTGATCTTGTAAAGATAGTCCCTGTGTTCTGAAACTCAATCTGTCAGCTTATCAGGAGAACATTTAGTCTCCTCATTGAATTCAATAGATCACAATCAATCCTTACTCAAAATAAGGTGCCAGTGTTAAAACTCTGCATTTTCTCAAGCTTAATTTACTTGGTTGAAAATTTGGGATTTTCCATTGATTTATTCAACAAAGTATTTGTAAATGTAATGCTTTTTTTTATTATTATTATTTTTTCTGCCCAGGTACCTGATCTATTTAAACCATTTGTTTTGTTTCACCCTTTCCCTAAGCCAGCATCACTCACGTACTTATCTTACCCTTTGCAAAGAACAGATTGTCTTTGGGGAAAGACCATAAGGATCTTAAAAAATCTTCTCTGCTCTCTGCATTCTATACAACAGTTCTCTAGAGCATCACAGATTCTTCCAAATGTTTCTGGGATGAAATAACAAATAGCAGCAAGAAAAGCAATAAAGAACTGTAAGGTGTTCACATGCTACTGACCAGGCATAGTGTTAAAGAAGGCTGAACTAAAATTTAGTTCCTGTTGTTCCTAGAACAGTATTTTGCTGGTACCTGTCTGCATCACAGATTGTTTCTAATTCTGTGCCAAGTTCATAATCTTTATGACAGTGCTTTAGTCAGGAAAATCTGAATGTTTTTAGTGCAAGTTTCTAGGAAATCCATCATTAAAACACCATAAAGGAGTGAAAGGATGTGCTGCTTTCCTTTGACACTCTTACCTTGCCCTCTATCCAAAACGGGTCAAGTGTTCCTCCAATATATTTTTTTTTATTTTAATTAGAACAATTTGTTGTGTAGAACACAGACCATCTTAAGATCCACGCAGTCATTTTCCAGAAATAAGACTATGACACTGCTGCCTACTATTTCGCCATATAATGTTTTCATTTGACCCATTTTCTTCCAGAATTCATGATGGTTGCTGTGGGAAACCAAGACAATCCTGAGCTCCTTTTAAGTTGAAATGTGTCCCTGTAGGTTTTCTGTTCTTGCTAGTGGTGGTGGTTTTGTTGTTTTTTTATGGTTGGTTTTGTTCTTGTTTTTTGAAATACAGGGCTTACATTTGTCAGCACAGAAACTGGAGATGTATTTGCTGTCACTGGGGGACATTTTCAAAGGCAAAAATAGGAGTTAAGTGCCTTTGAACATTAGTAAGAGGTTGGTAAACAGCATCCGCATCTCTTTTGATTAACATAATGACATGGTGGGAAAGAATGAAAAATAGTTCAGTCATTAGACATCTGTTCTTTAAGTGGTCTTCAGAAACAGTCTCTTTATAGCGAGACGAATTATCCTAAGGGGTCACCTCATTTTTTCTTTACCTTTTCCACAGATTAAAGTCTTCCACTTGACTCATTTGCCCATGTAAGCAATATAGTCTGGTTGGAGCTGGGAAAGCTGGTTGTCTAATGAGTGCAAAGCTTGGCTGTTAGGGCAGTCCCCTCTGATCCTGTCAGCTGTCTCTTCCACATGTTGAAGTTATTTCACATCCCACCTGTTCCTGCACACAGCATCCACACAGCTATTTTCCAGTATTTTGCACCACTTAATAATGATGGTAGAAGAACCAGGCACACTCACTGCCCTGATATTTCTGTCATGGCGTCATCAAGTCTCATGCTAGCCCCAACTATGGTCAGTGGTAATTACAGGCAGATACATATTTTAAGAGCAACATCCGACTGAGCAGTGAGTGTTGTCACTGTGTGCTAACAGAGGCAGCCTGTTTAGCCTGGAAGGACTCTGAAAAGACAAATACCACTTTGATATTTGTCCCTTTCTTTGATAAGTGACAGCTTGACTCTATTCAGTGAATCTACTAAGGAATACCCACTGTGTCAAAAGCAGGCTATACAAACCAAATACATGATAGCATACTGCCCAAAAGGTATTCAGGGACCACACAGCGCCTGCCGAAGCAGCTCCTGTAAATCTGGCAGATGCAAAAAAAAAAGTCATGAAATGAGCTTGTCAAGCACTGAAATGAATATTAGCATTTCTTTGCCTCGCTGCCCTGAACGTCAGAAAAATGTTTCTGGAGAGGCCACAGCAGCCTTGGGCTCTTGGGCTGCTCCCTGCAGGAGTTCTGTGGCTTCATCCAGCCACTGCAGGCAGTGCAACCCCAGCGGGTTCCCCATGACCCCTCCTTGCCCTCAGAGCCACAGGCACCAGTGGTGGCACAGCCACAGCTGAGCATCTGCACTGGCACACATGGAGGCAAAGGGGATGGATGAAACTGCACTTCCTCCAAGGTTGGACAAGTAGAGCACATGGAGGAAGCCCCTAGTTTGGTGCTTTTCTTAATGAATGACTCATTAGCCTTCTAACTGTTGCAGGTCTCCTGGAGCACTTTTGTGGAAAGCAGATTCATCATTACCATTGATTATTTTCCATTTGGCTTGAGGTGCAGTTTATTCACAAAGAAAGTGACCTGTCTCGTGGGAAATAGCCATGGCTGATGGTTTGAGCTGAAAAAAAGGCTTTAACACAGTGACATTTGGGGAATCATTAGCAAAGGTGAGAGGCGTCTTTGATAGCCCGGGGAAGAGATTCAACACAGCTCAGAAACGTCTTATACATCCCAGTGGCATGAGTCATGCTCTGTCTGCCTTTATTAGGCTTAGCTGTTACTACTACAAACATTGGTTTTGTCAAGACTGATTTTCAGTTAAACACTTACTAGTGCACATGCGCTGGCTAATGAAAACTAACAACAGCAGAAATAAAGCAGGGTGAAATGCCTAAGCACACTGAAACCTGCTGGAGAAGATGTGCACACGTGTAAGCTGTAAGCAAGAACAGGTGCAATACCAGGATGTAGCACAACAGATGCCGTACTGCTGGCTGCTGCTGTCAGCATGCTCTGTGAGGTGATATCCTCATAGGAAACATCATGTAAAATGTGGTTTGCTTCTGTGCATGAGATAAAAATTAATTAATTAATTAAAACAAAAAAAAAGGGGGGGGGGGGTGGTATATTCATTGGTAGGAAAAGAAAGACAGGAGTCCCAGAGAAAAGAATCTGTGCTCTTTCTTACCACTGATTTTAGTATCAACACTGACTTTCGGAAAGAATCCTCAAGAAGAGCTTAGCTCTCTGACTGATCGAATAATGCATCTTTAACTCACCAGAGCTAAAATTTACAAGAAATGTTGAGGCAATAGAGCATCTCCATAGAGCATGTCTGACCGATACTGAGTGCATAACCTAATGCCTTTCTATAATCCCACAAATTCCTGTGGATAAATTCCCTTTTTTCTATACTTGAATGCTCTTCAGAGAGTGTCACTGTTTATCCACAGAAGAGGTAATGACTAAGACAGCTATTTCCAGCAAGATTTTCACATGGCACTCTGTCACCAATCTTCATTCCATGCTGAAGGAACATTTCCAATAATTCTGAAGCTTTGGAAGACCCATTGAGATTTCCAAGACAGACTCCAAAATGGAGGATCTACTCACCATCTTAACACCCATTTTCAGCTGGTACTTGTATGATTTAATGCATACCTGACCTTTTTTATTATTATTATTTCATTTTGTTTTATTAGGTTGCTATCTTTATAATTCATGGATACACGTATGTTGGCTGTATCTGGCCTTCATAGCTCAAAATTCATTGTCCTTGATCTGAACAACGAACGACTGTTAACACACCAACAAGCTCCTGCTAACACATCAGACTTTCCTACTCAGCCATTCAGAGACATATCTGATGTTAAGAAACTCCAGCATCCTCTCCAAGGTCTTAAGTACCTGGGCAGAAAATCCCAAGAAACACCTACTCATCCACTCTGCTGCCTCCCCTGTGCTATGCCTTACAACTCTCTTGCTGCATCCTCTTTCCCAGGACTTCTTTCAGCCTTGCACATAAATGCCACTGAATCTGTGAGCCAACTCATCTCACTCCCTCCTGTTCCCTCTCCCTTTCATCCCCTAGCTTTTCTGAAGGTTTTTGCATAATGAATTCCTTTTTAAATAGTGTTTCTGGCTACCTTGAGCGTAGATAAAATAATGCAATGGCTGAGCAGCTCCCTTTGTAGTCCCTATTCAGAGCAGGGGGGAAATCCTGGCCGAGCAGCCAGCTCTCAACTCTGCACTAGACAAGCCCTATAGAAGTGATGAATAACCCTACAGGCTTTCTCTGATAAATTTAGCCATGTTTTGACAACAAGATGTCTATCTCTAAAATTTCCTGAATGGATAAATATTCTTGGGGCCTTACTCGGCTGATGATTTTGCAGAAAATTGTAGTGTTCATGCCAAAGCCCATTTGTTCTCTACATATGCTTAATACTAACATAACTTCTCTGCAGTATTGTAACGGTGCAGCTACCTGTAAAAGGCTCAGCACCCTAGGCAGAGCCACGTAATGACATCAGTCCGACTGCACAGGTCCTGATGTCCAGAAGGTAACAGGCAGCAAAACAAAAGCAAGCAAAGCTGTGAGGGGCAGCTGTGGTGGTTGTGGGTCTCACACCTGAGAGGGACAGCACCTGAGCTTGTCAAACTGCCATATCTAATCCTCACAGACATGGAAACAGAAAGAATTAACGAAACAAATCCTTACCTTACATATGAAGGTAAGAGAATCAAATGGCCACGCTGCATGCCTTTACGCAAGGAGGAAGAAGAAAAACCAGACTGAAGACCTTGAAAACTCACTCATACATTAATAGGTGTCAAGGAGATCTCTTTGATTTAGTCTTTGACAGGTTGCCATTTTCTACATTCCTCATACAGGTAAAAGCTATATAATTATCTGTGTATGCTTCCAAGTTCTTAAAATGCCAGGCGAAGGGATTTTTGTGCATTTTCCTACACAGTGGATTTTTAAAGCTGATGTTGGTAAAACAGTGACACCTTGTGGCAGAGGAGAGCAATCAAACCCATAAAGCCACGGCTTTAGAAAAGCATTTCCAATAAATAAATTACATTCCCTAGAAGTATTTTCAATTATTGATGAGCTAAGTTTTCAGCTACCAGTTTCTTCTTAGATCGTTAACCTAAAGGTGTTCTTGATGTTCACAACATTGTAAGAATTTTACCAATGATGAACATAACTGTTTAGACAAACATTTTTCAAGAATATGGCAATCTGACTGTCCTGTAATTCTTCTTGCAATTCAGAAACAAATATCTTCACTGACTTAATATATTAGTCTTTCCAAAAAATCACACAACATACTTCTTCATTTTTTTCTGTCTTCCTGACCTTATTTCTAGCAAGCCAGATGCCTTGAAATGCATCTGAGAGAAAAATATTATGCAGAATTGATAACAAGAAAGATGTGATAGCTGTTAGTCTTATGCAGGATAAAGGGAGGACTCCAGCTGTCCAGAGCTTTCTCAGGAAGGAGGAATTTCTATTATAATTATTTTAAATGGGCATAACTGAATGGAACAGATGTGGTGCTGTGTTATTTTAGAGGTCTGAACAGACTTTAGAAGAATTTGAAAACACTGAGTTTATATCAACCGTAATAACTCAAAAACACTGGAGAGCTAATGATTTAAAGACTGCTCTTTCTTTAATTTGTAGATTGTTCAAATTGAAAAGTATTAACAAGCACAATTGAATGAAAATTCATAGGAACCAAAAAAAAAAAAAAAAAAAAAAAAATTAAGAACCACAAGACCATAGCAGCCTCTCATGTAAAATATTTCAAGTTTTATACAATTCCCAATTACTGTCCCATCTACCAAGCACCAGCTTTCACAAGCAGCACTAATTACTGACCTACCAGTGTCTTCTCTGACCTCCATTTAGACAAGGTATGCTGCAAATTATTGGGATTTTGAGTGAATGATGATCTGATTAAAATGACTGGTGAGCTATTCCTGGTATTACATTATGAAACTAAAACATTATGCCTGCATTCATATATTTTATAACTGTCTAAAAATTAAAACCTTTTTGTCAGCATAATAACATTGCTGGGACAGCACTCCTCAGTTCCAAGGGTATTCTGGGGACAAGAATGAAACCCACAGTGTTATATAAAAAGCACATCACAGTCAAAGAAGTGATATACAGGAACAAGGTGTATTTGGTGCCTCTGTCATTTATCATTGAGAAGTTTCAAATCTTGACACCCTTTTTGCATCAAGAGGCAATTTTTTCCAACCTCATGGCAAAACGTATGCACAAACTATATGTTTTTCATTGGCATGGCGAAAATTACAAAATAAATCTTAAATAGTATTCATCTGAAACATTAGACAACAAACAAACCCAATATTCCAGCACTGGCATATGACTAATAGCGTACTTATATAAAATGTGATGCCAGAAAAATCACTTCTCTTCTTGTAAAGGAGCCTGCACTAGCCAATTATTGCAAAATCTAATGATGCATAAAGTGCTTGCTGCTGTGGGCAGTGCACATCCAAAAAATCGCAGAGCTTGTCTCACACATATTAAACCCGAAATACCACCCTCACTCAGGGCTCAGGGCTGCAGTAGAGGACTTGGCATGTACCCAGCCATGTCTTCTGCCTTTCAAATTTCACGGCCTGTCATAGAATCACAGAATCATAATTTTGGTTGGAAAAGACCTTCACGATCAAGTCCAACCATTTATGCAAGCTACCAAGTCCCAACAATAAAGTATGTCCCTTAGTCATGAGGCATCCTATAGCTAAACATCAACACAGGTCCAGCAGGTACAGTGTGGCTGGGAGATTTCTTATCCGATAGGAGCAGTACTGCTTGTCATGGAAGCAAAGATGTGACAATTTGCACCTCCCTTTTTCAATGCCTGCAAATGTGTTTCCCACACAGACACTAAACCAGTCCTTGGTTATACCGCTCATCTGCTAGTTCTTGTTGTGCTAGTGCAGAAGAGCCAAGGGACAAGTTCATCACAGCCTGTACAGATTGAGTCCACACAGGACCACCCGAAAATCAGACCATGTGTCTTGAGGGCACTTTCAAAATGTTTCTTGAACTCCGGCAGGCTCGGTGCTGTGACCCCTGCCCTGGGGAGCCTGTCCCAGTGCCCAAGCACTCTTTGGGTGCAGAACCTTTCCCTAAAACCCAGCCTGACCCTCCCCTGTCCCAGCTCCATGCCGTTCCCTCAGGTCCTGTCGCTGTCCCCAGAGAGCAGAGATCAGCACCTGCCCCTCCGCTCCCCTCGTGAGGGAGCTGCAGGCCACCATGAGGCCTCCCCTCAGCCTGCTCTGCTCAGGGCTGAGCAAACCAAAGGACCGCAGACGCTCCTCATACATATTGCCCTCTAGGCCCTTCAGCATTTTTGTAACCCTTCTTTGGGCCCTCTCTAATAGTTTCATGTCTTTCTTATACTGCAGCACCCCAAACTGCACACAGTACTTAAGTAAAGGCCCCACCAGCACAAAGCAGAGTGGGACACTCCCTTCCCTCCACCAGCTAGCAATGCTGTACCTGATGCACCCCAGGGTACAGTTGGTCCTCCTGGCCACCAGGGCACACTGCTGGCTCATGTTCAATTTGCAGTCGACCAACACCCCCACCTTCCTTTCTGCAGGGCTGCTTCCCAGCATCAGCCTCACATTCCCCAGTCCACACACAGCCAGGGTTGACCCTTCCCAGGTGTTAGGTATTATGCTTATGCAGACTCAAAAAAAAAAAAAAAAAAAAAAAAAAGCAATGCCTCCTTCTTACTCTGACATGGAGATAAGAATATTTATGTCCCAATCTGCATAGCAAAGGAGATATTTTTTTCTTGCTTGCTGTCTCAATGAGTCATTAGAAAAATAATGAGCTGTTGAACGTGAATTTCTATGTCAGAAACAACAAATGAGTCTTCCTTTCTTCCTTTGTTCTCACCTTCTGTTTGTAAAGTCCTCAGAAAGAATAAAAACTGGCACTCACAGCTCATAAATGAGAATAAACTATCCCTGTTGTGAATTTGGAGAAGATTAATTTAACCTCCCTTTGACTCTGCTGTGGACATCTGTGTCATTTTTAGCGTTTTACCACATTAAAAACAAGAGTAGATAAAGAAATCCTGATTCTGCTAAAATTCCTTACATAATACACGTTTTCCCATTTCTGAGTAGTACCAAAAATAACTCTGCTTCTTCTGACCTTCTAATTCCTTGCCATATTCTTAGGTTCCTTCTCTTCTGGATCTACAGACCCCTCAGTCCTAAAGGTAGTATTCCCCCATATAAACTGGGGGTTCAGGAGGGTCTGCTTTTGGAAATATCTGGAAACTGAAAGTTTCAGGCATCAGTGAGACTATGTGTCATCCACTCAGAAATCCTCCAAAATCTGTCTGCCTAGCAAAAGCTCTTTGAGAAGTAATGGCATTTTAACATAAGAAATGTGTGAAGATTCATGTCAGACTGGTGATGCGCCCTTTTATGAGCCTTTTACAATTCATTTGCTACAGCTCCTGCCAAATGTGGAATCCTAAAGAAAAAATAATGAGAACTTTCCTCTCCATGAGCTGTCTGGCACTAATATTTGAACTAGAATTAAGAGCTGCTACAGCTCAGAAATCCTCACATCAAAATACAGCCACAGGAAAAGCTTAGGAAAATTATCCTGGGTGGAACTAGAATGTGGCCAGTAACTGGATGGCACAACCTCAAATTTTCCATCTTGAAGTGGGACAGAATTCTATTATATAGAAAACAACTTGAAAATGGCTCTCACCCAGCATGTATAATGCTGGCTTCTTTGCTCGGAGCCATTGTTTCAGACTGTCTATACTCAGACAGCAGATAGATAAGCAAATACTGGTTATGAACACATCCAGCTTCAAACTTTCCTTCATAGCCATTTTGTATATATATATATGTATATGTAGACATTTGAATTAATGAGCTGTAGTTCTTGCATGATCACATCAGAGCTAAGGCATGTTCCTATCTCTTCAGCTCTATGTTCTCTTCAGCCATTTCCTCCATGGATACAAGAACAACAAATATCTGTAAGTGCCTGTAATTCTCCAGCTACATTTGTACAAATAATGATCTCTAAGCCTCTGCACTGGGGCATGCTAAACGTTTAGTATCAAGAAGGAAGTCTGCTTTCCAACAGAGCACTGCCTGGGTAAGGACAGTTGGCCCACACTGAGGCTCACAAAGGCAAGAGGAACTGAAAAGGAGGAATGTTAAAAGCTGTTTTGGCAATCCATGCTGCTAGGCTTGGAGCTGCACTTGGCAGCCACCCTGCTGCTGTGAGTGATGGCTGACAGCGAATGCTCTGTTGCACCAAGGAGCCTTTCAGAGGTGCTCCTGCTTCTCTTCTTTCATCTGCACACACATCACCTCTGGCCTCACCTTCTTTTCATTTGTTGGCTGCAGATAGGACTATAAAGCATTTTAAATCAGCATCATTTTCAAACATTCATTTTAGCCTCAGTCAAACTTTCACATTAATCAATGAATAAATCATAGCAGCATGCCCGTTTCTTTACAAACTTACACATAATGAAAAGATATGTCAAATTCACATGGCTTTCTGGGAGGACAAGGGGTTTGTTTGAAAACTGCAATCCATCTGAGACTAAAGCTCCCAAAGGAAATTGGCTTGAATCAGATCTTACAATCAGAACACGCCTAAGCCAAGAAATATGCCATCTTTAAAAACATGTAATGTACTGTGTTTCAATTACAGGAGCTGTGGGCTAACATTACCACTGCACAGGTCAATTTAGCTAACGTGTTTCTCAGTGCATGATAGCTTAAACCTCATAAAAAAGGATTTAAAACCAAATTGGCCGAAACATGAAAACTAATACATTCTTAGCTGTGCATTTAGATATATTTTCACTACCCTAAAAATAACCACAACATTCAATTGGGCTGCTAATGAGAGTAAGACTATTCACGTATTTCCTGAAAATTAGTCATTTGGCTCTCAAATTCAATTGCAGCTGTTGCCTGTTTAATATTAATACCCTTTTTCAATATGTTCACCAGACATGGGAGTTAAAAGACCAAATAAAGAAATTCCCAGACCTGAGTAAAGCCAAATTGTTTTAAATAGTATGATAAAAAGGCTTTTCATTTTGCTTTGCTCGGCCTTCAGTCTTTCACAGACTACATGTTCATTAGTTCTCCAGTCACTGTTAAGTCTTTCAAGGAGGACAAGTCACTAATTTATAATGGAAAAAAAATAGATTAAAAGAAGGAAGTGTAAGCTTTCTACATTCTTTATATCTCATAAAAATAAATATAAATAACTTTGGTTGTTTTGCTTTTGCTGTTTTCTTTAATGATTGTTATTTGGATTTTTACACAGAACTCAGTCACAGATTTTTCTTATCTCTTGTTTAAGTAGTTTTCCTGTGTTTAATATTTAGGATCATAGTTTTATTTTGTGAGTATACTGATTTGTCTCAGAATTTCTTGCAGGTACTACACAATGTAGAATATTTCAGAAGCATATGCACACTCAGATATTCAAAGACTAAAGTGGTACCAATACTTAGTACTTCTTATATATTCTTAATGTATACATAGGCATGCACATAGATGAACACTGTCTTGTGTGTAATGAAATTTCCTACATCTACTATTGCAAGAAGAGTAAAGTATGTGTACTGAATCAAAACTTAATCCCATACTATTTTTTGATGCAAATTTGGGCTTTTTTTACTTGCCAGAGAAGTGGGTGTATAGCAGGGGAAGACTTCCTCTACAGCCTAAAGATATCAGATAGTATGAAAAGGAAGCAGAACAAGTTGAATAAATGAAATGTGTCCAATTTGACCTATCAATTGTACTGGGTCTGGCTGGAATGTTAACTTTCCCTGCAGCAGCCCATACAGTGCTGTACTCTGCACTTGCAGCTAGAACAGCAGTGTTATCACACCAGTGTTGTGTCTACTGCTGAGCAGTGCTGGCACAGCATCGGGCCTCTCTCTAACCCTCCTAGGGGGTGGGCAAAAAGTGAGAAGAGAAACATCACTAGGGCAACTGACCTAAACCAACTAAAGGGATATTCCATACCATGTGATGTCACACTCAGCAATAAAAGGTGGAAACAGGAAGAAGTGAGGAGGGGGTGGGCTCTCGTTGTGAAAACGTTGGTCCTCCTCCCAATCACTGGATACATGCGTTGAGGCCCTGCTTCAAGGACGTGGTAAATAATCGCTCATTTGTGGGAAGTAGAGAGTAATTTCTTTCCTCTGCACTTCCACATAGCCTTCATTTGTTTTATTTGTTTTCCTCTTCTTTTTTTTTTTATTTTCCCTTTCCCCCTCCCTTTTCCCCTTTCCCTTTTTATTCCCCTTTAGTTAAGTTGTTTAGTTCATAATAATATTTCTTTAATTATTATTATTACTTCCCTTTAATTAAATTATTCTTATCTCTGAGTTGTTCTTTGCTTTACTTCTCCGCCTCCTCATCTAAGGAGGAGGAGTGAGAGAGCAGTTGTGGTGTTTAGCTGCCCAGCAGGGTAAAACCACCGCATCAGTTTTGCAAAGTTCACACATACACTGTTGAGCTTCTGTGCCATGACTTCATATTTAGTGCCATATTTTCCATTCATAGATTTCTTAACATATATTAATGAAAATTTCACAAAAACAAAGCCTTTAAAGAGAATCTGTTTATTTTTTACTAATATCTAGCTACTAAAAGAGGATAAACTAACTCAGAAAGCTCCTAGTTGTTCTGCTTTAAAATTATCTTACACTGGCTGTGGTTGTTCCTTTTTATTTTATCTTCTGCACACATTGATGTTTTTTCACACATATATTTGTGGAAAGTGACTTGTATGTTCCCATTCTCAGCCATTCCCTTAAGAAAGAACATAGCTGGTATGGTACAAGACACTTCCTAGGACAGTTTCAAAACACCCAAAGCCCTGGATAATTAAATTACCCCCCACTGTGCTCAACCTCATTTGTCTAGTCTTTGAGGAGACTCCTAGAGTTTAAAGAATTATAGAAGCTCGTTAAGTGAGGGCCTAGATGGGGAAGGAGCTGCTCCCATAACAGCCCCAGCACTGCTATGGGAACATCTTTCCTTTGGGTGGAAGGGACAAGAGAAAATTTAAACCTACATCTTGCATCTAACCAACAAATCTCGACTCTAATTTGTTTCTTTATAGGAAGGATGCCTCACACAAGGGTTGTGTGCCAGCAGAACAAATAGTTTAAAAACTTCTAAACTCGCTTAATCCAAACTATCTTTCTGAGTGATTTGTCCTGGTAGCTTAAGGATATCCCCAATCAGAGCAATAAATCTGCATTCTCTGACTCCATTTATTTGGCCCACCAGTATGCACAGCCTGAATTTCAGTTGAGAAGTCACAGTGAGCTGCTCAAAGTCAATTCTCAAGGGAGTAAAAGACCAACAGAAATTCATTAAAATATATTTGCAATTGAATAAATGTAAGAAAATAACATTATCCTCTCTACATTTTCTGCAAGCATAAATGGAAACAGGAATGGAAAAACTAAAAATAAAAAAAAAAGTTTATGGTTTATACATCATTATTAGTTCAGCTACTGAAGGCTGTCAAATGAAACATGTCTGTACTCTAAAAACTCTACTCAAACAATTATCATTATGTAATCTTTACAAACAGGTCATTTTACTCCTTGCTTTTACCCTTGATGAAGTTATAAAATTCAGTTTGTTTGTCTCTCATTCCACTTGCAATATTTATTTCAAAATTCACCTGGATCTGAATCCAAAGATATGCAAGCTATATACGCAGTTTATTGTATACACAGTTTATTGTTGTTGGTTTTTTTTATAGACTTGTCTGTGAATAAATAATAATCAGCAAATGAAAGATTTCTCATGTTTTCAAGTATCCTTTGCACATCGTTAAAAAAAAAAAAATAGTTTATCTGTTTCTAAATAACAAGATTCCAGATTTTCCTCCTTAAGAATGGGAGATAAGTTCAACACATAAGATTAAAAAGTTAAAGAAGAAATATATTTTTTCTTAATCTGGATGTGGAGGGGTTTTGATAGCAACTTTCTCATCTTCTTCCAGCTGTGTTTCCTTTGCAAGACTTAGTGTGGGTGCACTGCTAAATGAGGTGGGTGCCTTGGTGATGGCAGATACAGGGAAGGCTCACAAATACAGAGAATGCCTTCTTTGTTTCAGTCTTCACTGCCAAGGCTAGCCACACACTAGTGAACCCAGAAACAAGAGAGAAAACCTGGAGAGGGGGAAGACTTTTCTCTGATTGAAGAGGATTGGTTTAGAGGTTATTCAGGCAAGCTAGACACCCACAGATCTATGGACCCTGGTGGGATGCACCTGAGGGTGCTGAGGGAACTGGCAGGTGTTATTGCTAAGACTCTCTCTATCATTTTTGAAATGTCTTGGAGAATGGGAGAGGTACCTGAGAACTGGAAGAAAGCTAACATTACTCCAGTCTTCAAGAAAAGCAAGAATGAAGACTCAGGAAACTACAGGCCAGTCAGCCTTACCTCCATCCCTAAAAAGGTGATGGAACAGCTCATCCTTGAGGCCATCTCTAAGCACATGGAGGAAAAGAAGGTGATCAGGAGCAGTCAACATGCATTCATCAAGGGGAAAACATGTTTAGCCAACCTTATAGCCTTCAATGATGAAATGACTGCCTGGAATGATGAGAGAAGAACAGTGAATGTTGTCTACCTTTACTTCAGCAAGGCTTTCGACACTGTCTCCCATAACATCCTCCTCAGCAAGCTCCAGAAGTGTGGGATCCCTGAGTGGACAGTGGGGTGGATCATGAACTGGCTGGATGTCAGAGCTAAGGGTTGTACTCACCAATGCCGAGTCTAGTTGGAGGCCTGTGGCTAGTGGTATCCCCCAGGGGTCCAGTGCTATTCAACTTATTCATCCATGACCTTCTGTGATACTATTATTTTAGTCTGTTTTTGTTTCTGTGATTAGGCACAAAATGCTTAGTGGTTACTGCCAACCCACAATCTTCACTTTCATATCATTGTTTTACACTGTTGTCTTTCCTTCTTTCTTGTAAAACAAAACTACATTCACAAATGAATTTACTGAAAGGCAGAAAAAATATGGAGGTCTCTCAATTCAAGTGATCTACTTTTAAACACTGTCATACATTTTTGAGGAATTGCTCAGCAACAGCTTGAAAAACTGCCAAAGCACCACCCCCTTCTCCTATTTGGTATGTCACTTACATGAAGAAATTGATACATCTAAAATAATTATTTTTAATGAGGAATTGTCTATTCTTTTTTTTTTTTTTTTTTTTTTCACAGGGAGATCAGGAATAGAAATATACAGTTAGTGATCATAACACAACATAACATAACATAACATACAGTGATCCAAAGTCTTTTAGACCCAAGGTGCTATGGGTAAGTACCAGATCCTACTTGTTTCTACAGAGACTGTAATAGGTCTTTCATTTCTAGAGAGAATTTTTGAACAGTTTACTCCACTTTGAAGAAATGAGAACCTTCGCAGCTGACATTTTGCATTCATCAAAATATGTCATGCTAGATGTAGTAAGGCTTTCTTCTGCTAATTTACAGACAAACTGAACATGGAGATAAAAAAAAAAAAAGTGATTCAGATGAGTTCTGAGGATGTGTATCAGGGAGACTGCAAAATTAAGCCTTAGGTCAAGACGTGGAGAAGGAACAGTATTAAATACAGGTTTAAAATATTGTTCATACTACACAGTTTCATCTAGCTACAAATTCAGGGTGGAAAAAAAATTACACTGAATGACTTCAACATGCTTTCTGCCTATGGTGCTGCATACCTATTCTCTTTCCTCATAGCTCATAGCTCAAGGCAATGAACTATCTTGTTTTCCTTCTTCAGTATGAGACATTTGTCAAGGTAGGGAGCAACCATGACTTCTAGTATTGTTCAAATGCAGAATTACTCAGCGGAATATCTGTTCCCCTTGCAAGGTTTGTCATAATATCTGAAGAAACATACCAACTAACACCAAAATTCTGACCTTTCATTATGTCAAAGATACTGATCTTTAACAAGTGCTATAAAATCTCAAAATTAGGTTAACTCATCGCTCAGTCCAAACAATCACAGAACATTATGTCAAAGTGTCTTCAGTCCTCTCTAAAAGCAAAATCAATTTCTCCTTTCGCAAAAGGGAGCTGGATACAGTGCCTTTGATTTCATTGCCTTCAGACTGCATTACTACAACTGTCTATAATGTGGAAATTAAGACAAATCCAAAATATATGCTTTTGATAAATCTGTTCCTTCAAAGGCTGCAAAACAGCATGCAGTCACAGTAGGCTGTAAGGACTACGTGCATGCTGAATTAGGATCCATGAAATTGGATACCAAGGCCTATGCAGCAGTGTGCCTTTAATCAGAACAAGCTGCTCTAAAGCATTATTTTTTCCTCAGCATCCCGCTCCAATGGCCACCTCAAATCCAGAGGCCTGATTTTCAAGGGCATTAATATTTCTGGCTCCCACTATGTCAAACATAAGCAATACTACACCTGTGTTCATTTGGATCAAGTTGGGTCACCCAGGCCTGGGTGAGATAGCAAAGAAGCAAACGTGGTTTGTAAAAAGAAAATAAAAGAAATATAACTGATTCCAATTTGTTAAAATAGTCTCCAGGGCATTCTGTCCAGGAAAACCTTTCCCATCAGTGTGACTGCTCTCTCTTATGTGCCAGTAAGAAATGAGAAATGACTAGTTATTTCTGTTTTCTTCTCCATCTTCCTTTTTAAGAGGAGAGACCCATGAAAAAGAGGCTTCCAGGAAAGCTGCCCTCTCTCCATGCCCACAGGGATGTTGGGAGAGTCAGCTGTGGGAGCTAGGCACAATTCCATTGTCAAACTATTGCTCAGATCAAAAAGCCCCCTTAAACTTTGCAGAAAATCCCCATCACAGAATATCAAGTTTCTTCCACAAACAGTTAGCATACTTCTCAATTGAATTCCTTTCTCTTTACAATTATTTCTCTCTGTGAAATAAAATTGGAATACTAATATAAAATTCAAAGTATGACTTCATGTCCTAGGTAGCCAGGAAGAATCATGGCACAATATCTTGACCTCCATACTCTCCAACATTTGGACTCTGTGGTAGGAAAATTGAGAAGCTAAAACTGAGAGGAAATACTGAAATGGGGTAATCTTAGCCAAAAAGAGGAACCTGTATGTGGCATATGACAGGTTACATCAGAACCACTACACCTCTTTGTTTCTACTTCCTCTCTTTCTCTTACCATCTGTGGAATGACCACTCCATTTTGTGTAGTTAGCATGCATCTGGAGCATATATCATTTCCTTCAACTCTTAAATGTGTTAAGGAATTATATCTTTTCAATTGATGCTACTGTAGCTGTCTTTCACTGCAGATTTACATCACGTGTCCTGGGTCAAAGGGCTTTTTTGGCTTCTCAAGCACAAAAAATATCTTATTCCACATTCCCAGTCCATCTCTTTTTGACACTATTTCTCTTAAAAAGAGTACAACTTTTAAAGCTTTCCCCTCCTCATGCCTCCCAATCCATCTGATCCTTTTCTTCTTTTTCTCTAATTTTATCCTAGTTTCACTTTTTCTCTAAAGATTCCATGGTAATTATTTGTCTACAGATTCCAAGGTAATTGTTCACACAACCCCTTTGCTGTATGTTTCACCAAACCCTTTGGCAGCCCCAGTCATCCTTCCAGGTATGTCGTCACCAAACACTCATCCTTTTCTGATCTCTCACTGTTTGTGTTTTCTAGTGCAGTCACTGCCTGGGCTTCTTTCCCACCTGTCCCTAGCCAACATGTCCATGACCTTCCTGACAGCCATTCAGTTCATCCTGTCTGAATTTAAGAAGAGATTGGACTGTGAACTTAGGCACATGGTCTGAACTTTTGGGTAGACCTGTGCGGTGTCAAGAGTTGGACTTGATGATACTTAAGGGTCCCTTCCAACTCAGGATATTCTATGATTCTATGATTCTATCTGGTTTTATGACACTTATTCATCTTAAGATATCTCCTTCCTACCCTCTCTTGCCTTTGCTCTATATCATAATCACTGTTTTTCCTTGTGCTTTGGTCAGGACTCTTCAGTCTTTCTAGCTAAATGACTCTACTTTTGCAACTCATTTGACCATTTTCACATCTTTTCCTTGCCATCACACTTTTACCTATTTTCCTCTACATTTTTTTCACAGTTCTTACTGCTGAGCACACCAAATTAAAATTACATTTCAACATTTCAGTGCCAGGGCACTATAACTTTTCTTGCTCTTATTGTTCTCCTACAATTTCACTTCATTTTTAAATTTGATCTCCTCTACTTGTTTCCATGGCTTCATGTTCCCAATATAATTTCTTTTGCATTACTTTTAAATTCTTCTGACTCTTTACTTTCACAATACAAATATGTCTTAATCTCTTCTATCTAAAAATAAATAAATAAATAAAAATCAATTCCACTTATTCGTTTCCCCAACAATCACCTGTTTACCTTCTCCTTTTACCTTAAGTTTATTCTGCATGCTATTTTCAATTTCTGTCTATCAACAAATATAGATAGTTCTTATCCAAGCTCTTAATTTCTGCACTCTCAAGCACTACATCCGTAAAAAATACAGTCCTGCATTGGTCACCTTCCCCCCAGTTCCTTTTTTTTTCTTACTAATTCCTTGTTTTGACCAAATAATTCTTTTATCTTCATTCCTCAATTGCTACCCTGTCTCTGTGTCATCAAACATATGCATCTCTTCATAGTCTATCCCTATCCCATCTATTACAAACAAAATAACAAGTTTGAAAAAATAGACACACAGATATACGCTGCCTTCAAAATTATCATAGTTGGATGTCCCATATTGGGAACTTTAATCTTAGTAGAATCACCTGAAAACATAGCTTCACTCTAAGTTGCAATCATGTCACTGAAGTTACTGTTCAATTTAATTAATTGGATCCAATTATTTTGAACAAATTTGCTTTCTTTCCTTTATTAGAGGCTTTCATGTGGTGCCCTCACTTAAACTGAATAACATTTTGTTTCATGACTCAGTCCATTGAGTTAATGACTTGCGAAGAAGAGTGCTATTTAACTGGAGTAAAGACACAATTCACCTATTTTTCTTTGATTTGTATTTGAAAGATCACATATTCTTTTTCCTCTTCCTTTGCTCTGTTGCATTTTAAAATATGCTGGTCACAATTTGTAGACAAGGATCACAGGCTGTATGACTTCATTAGGTAAAAGAATATGTACCATGGATTTTTCCAATATGCTGCTGATCGTTTTGTGAGCTGAATGAAGAAACAGGTCACCATTAATGAACTTCATTTCACAGTAAGCGACAATTGGGACATAACCTGAATGTAACCTCAAACTGTTTTATCTTCTTACAACTGGCTTTGATATTTTAACACAATAGAATATTTTGAATACATAATTGGTTCAATAACCCTTATAGTGTATGTAATGACAACTGACAGTAAATTAATTGACTCTTACACAAGTACTTCAGATATATGATGAAATCATCAGGAAGTAATCATGTTCCTGCCTGAAAAGTAATGTATTATTTTACAGAAGGATGAATCTATTATTTTAACTGTTTCAAGTTGATTTAATGAATATGATTCTAGCATCTATCACTCTCCTTCAGAAATCTCCTACAGCCTTCACATGTATATTTCTAACGAGATCTTCTGTGCAAGTCTTTAATGATTCTGTGTGTCCAGAAGACCTCTCTGGAAATTTTTTGGCAATAGATGATAGGCTAACAGATCTAAAGAATCTTTACCAGATGTATACTAAGAACTGCACTGGCACTGTCTGGAATAGGTCTTGATAAAATTCAGCTGCTATGAGGCTGAAGCCAGGAAGGTCCAAATTCCTTGAAGAAGGAAGGTGAAGAACTTCTAATACATGCATGCAGCAGCGAGGATAAGGGGATGTATTAGTGACAAGTAGTGTCTGGTAAATATGCACTGTGAATATTGCATGAAAAGTTGTCCTGAGCCATGGTTATGTCAAGCGTGGAAGTTTCTTCTTGAGTTTGGAAGATGCTGGAACGTCTAAAAGATGGATAAGCATCACCTGAAAAGAGGCACTGGAAGCAGAAGCCTGGAATTTCACCCGGATCATGTACCTAATTATAAAGAAGAGAATCTGGGGAAAGTGGATGTCTATCCACAAAGCAGGATAATAAGAGAGTCAGAACATGTTGGAGAGAACATAAAAGTAATGCTGATTATGACATATGACTTACTGTCACACCAGCTGTTTACATCTGCCAAGTCATCTTGCATCTCCACTGCTGCTTCCTGTTCCCTCCTTCTTTGCCCTTCCTTTTCTCAGCCTAAACAGTGAGCACAATGCAGTTTATTAGGAATACGTCATAAATGTTTGGGTCATTGATGTGTATGTATGTTTTTTTAAACAAAGGTTCTGGGTTACTGAGACTAAGAACCACAGCCCTCCATACATCTCAACACCTGGGATTGCCACAGCAGCCCTAAGGCGAGGGGCTGTGTGCCTAGGGTGTGTCCACGAGGACTTCCAGCAAAGCAAGCAGACAAGGGAGGAACAGAACCCCTGGAGACCTCTTTGCTCTATGTGCTACAGTAACTCAGATCAGTACCAAAACTGGCTGTGGCCTGTGAACATCAAAGGGATGCCAGCTGCCACATATAGACAAAACAAGGAATCTTTGGTTCCTGTTTTAAAGCAGTGAGAATTTAGGGATAGATGTTCTCAAAGGGGCTTGGGTGTTTCTCAACTGTGAATCAGCAAAAATCAATCTTCCCAAGGCATGCTAAGAGCTGTCAGTCCTTCCTCGGCTCCTGAGACACTTTACACTCCTAAATATGGATGCAAGAGCATGGAGCATTTTTGAAATTATGCTATGTATACTCTGATGCTAAACACTTAATACACACAGATTTGTGAGTGCCTAGACCCTCTCAGGGTCAGTTCCTAGCATTTTCAGTGCTTAATTTTGGAAAATATCTTCTGATAGACTACCCTTTCCCTACCTGTTAGATTCTGTTTTTATAAATAATAGATTCTAGGTTCATATAATTATGTAATCAAATTTCTGCTTGAATTCTCCAGACCAAAAGGAACACTGCTGTGCATTTTTAATATGACCTAACTAATGCAAAAACTGTTCTGTAGGTTTTGTTTGTTTATTTGTTTGTTTTATTTCTCAACTGTACCTCTTTAGTCAAGCATTGTGTTTCAGAAGTAATATGTCAGCCAGCTTTTGCTAAACAGTTCAACACCTTGAGATTAATGGGTTTAAACTGCTGGCCTTGACAGCTCCTAACCTCTTTCTTAAAACTGTCGATCCCATTTTTGCTATCATATCATACTATAGAACGGTTTGGTTTGGAAGGAACCTTCAAGATCACCTGGTTTCAACCCCCCTGCCATGAGCAGGGGCACCTTCCACTAGACCAGGTTTCCCAGGGTGTCATTCAACCTGACCTTGAAAAACTTCAGGGATGGGGCATGCTCTGCCTGCCTCTAACATCCTTAATATGTGTGTTGTTCGTTTTTTTTTCTTTTGTTGGAAGGTTTTCATTTAGAAATGCATTGGAATTCTCTACCAGAGCTAGAATGGTACTGTTTAAATGATTACTCTTTGGTTTCTTTTTTGTTGTTGTTTTGTTTGCTTTCCTTTTGTTTGTGTTTTTTTTTTGCTCTGCTCTACCCCTACGCTCCAAACACAATACAGTTATAAAAAAGAGGGAATTTGCATGTAAAGATGAAATACAGAGAACTGCATCAATGAGAATTACCTAAATCAGCTCTGCCTTCTCTGATTTTATTCTCATAGCTTCGTCTCCCATTACATACACACACACATACAAAAATAAATAAAAAATAAAAATAAAAAAATGAAAAAAGCTGCCACAGAGCCTAGTGGTATGACTCTCACCTCCTCCCTTCCCAGTGCTTGGTTTTTCAGAAATCCTTCTGGCCCAGTCTCTGCTCCATGAGCGCTGGGCCAGGACTGGGCAGCCTGGGGCTGCTGCAGACCCCAAGGCCTAAGCCAAGACCTTGCACCACTTGCAGAGAGGGCACAGAGCTCCAAGGGTCCTTGCCTGCACACCTGGGGGTGGATGAGGGGGGTGGATGAGAACCCACGGTAGGTCTTGCAGCTCTGTAAACTCAGTGGCTCAGGTGGAGCTGGCAAGATTGTTGTCTCATCTGGTAGGGGAGTGTCTGGAAACATCTTCACAGGAGTATTGTGAAGCCTCTTTACTCCACTGCCTGCAGTCCTGTGCCCATTTCACAAACCTGGCTCCACATAGGCATCCATTGCCCACAGCTGCCCATGAAGACTTCTCACCTGGGCCAACACCAGCCTGCCTGCAGGCTCCCATCCTCCTCAGTCATCACCCCTGCTCCCCTCCAGACATTTAGTGTCCTGACATGCCACCCAGCTAGTCCTTCTACTGCCGGGGGGGGCTGAAGGGAAGAGAGAGGCTGGAGAGCCAGAGCAGGCTGGCCACAAGCAACAAGGCAGCACGGCAGGAGGAGGGAGAGAGGTCTCAGGGCCTTCCTCAGAGCTCTAGCATGGCAGCACAGTGTAGGAGTGTGCAGTGACCAGCCTTTTCAAGAGATAAAGTGGGAAAGCAGTGCTGGAGGGAAAGGCAGCCTGGAGTTCAGCAGTAATCAGATGCTAACTCAAAATGAGGCACTGCTAATTTTCCTTGAGGGCATTTCCACTTCAGACAGAGTAGTTCACACAACGTTTGGAAGAGCCAAAGGAACACTGCTCCCTTCAGCCATTGGAAAGCCTGCTTAATATTCTGAAAAGTCACCCTAATCCTGTCAGTATTAATGCCAGGGAGATGGTGAGCCAGCTTTTCCTGATACAGCAGAAGCATGTGAATAATTCCATTTTGACCTAAAGGTCTGTTTCTTTATGTGCTAGTTATTTTTATGTATCCATTTCTAAGACAGTGATGTTTTTAACCAAATAATACAGCCCTCAATCAGTGTTATCTGCCAAGCAGAGGCCAGCCCCACCGGCTCATGCTGGCGGAGAAGCTGCCCACAGTGCCTGCACTGTGTGTAATTAATGCAGCTGAAGCTGCTCCTGTATCTCCCAAGCACCCTCCACAGCTGCTGTACTGCTCTGTGGGAGATGCCATGCTCCTGGGTGTACAGGGATGCCAAGTGGCTGCTCAGCAGCTGTCATGGGCATACAGCTTCCTTTCTGAGTCCAGTGGGCTGCATTTAATGAGGTTTACTACTAGCGCTGTCAATTAGCAGAAGCACTACAGACCTACATATCTGGTATTGGTTTAAAGTCTGTAATCATTTCAGTACTATAGCCTGGTGACCTCTCTAAGTCAGTGACTATCCCTTCTGAATCTATGAGGACAAGGTATACTACCGAAGCCCAGTGCTAGTAACAACAATATTTTACAGCAACTCTGATAAGCATGGTAAAAAAAAAAAATCATGTAGTCCCTTTGTCCCCTCCTCCCCATGGCAGACCTTACAGCTGGTGAAGGTCCTGTCTCTGACATAAAGCCATAGTAGAAAGAGACTTGAGGAAGTGATGGTTCTTAATAGCTGCCCCTAGTTCAGCTGTGGAAGGCCAGTAGCAGCAGGAATAAGCCAGACCTCAGGGTGCCCCCCTCTCACCCAGGTCCTGCCACACAGCAGCTGCCTTGGCACTGAAGGCCCAGCACTATGCCTGGCTGCTGCAGAATTTCATTTATTTCAGTTTTAGGTGATTAGCTTTTTGTCTTCATCTGAACACAACAACCGGAGCGTGAAATCCTCGCTTTCACATTCAGCACAGATCTCAGCCCATGCTTTATATCCCTTTTCCTTCCCTCCACAGCCACATCTTGGCACAAAAAAAAAAAAAAAAAAAAAAAAAAAAAAACCAAAAAAAAAAACAGAGCCGGCACAGGGTTTAAACCAAAGACAGGAGCGAGAGGTTGCCCTTGTTGCAGCAACCCGAGGATTTTTTTGCTTCTCACATTGTGCATCCAGCCTTCCTGGAAGCTCCCAGGAGCATTCAATGGCCCTGCGGTGACAGCCTTGGACTCTTAGGGGCACAGTTGCACTGCGTATAAACAATAAAACTTCTAGATGCTAATAATCATGTTAACAGCAACATGTTCTGTGAAAAAATGTCCTAGGAAGCTACTGGAATATGCTAATGGTGGTTCTTCCATGATCAGTTTCTTGACAGTTGGTCAAAATAGGAACCAACCTATTTTTTTAATGTTTACTCCTTTTTTAATTATTATTATTTTCTTCTCAAGTGATCTTAGTCCTATTCAGATCATCCTATTGCTGGGAAATAGTCATGAGACCAGACTTCAGGCTTTCCTTTCAAACTACATTCACTAGCCACCAGAACTCCACCAGTGTCCAGAAGCGATGAGCCTCTGCCTTAAAAATGATTATTTAACAAAGATACTAAACAAATGGGATCTCTCTCTTTAAACATTTGACCCTGAGACAGATGAGGAGGGGAGGGAAAGAGAGAGGGAGGGAGAGAGGGAGGGAGAAGGAGAGAGATGGTAATCGCTTTAGATAACAACCTGACTCATGCTAATAGCAGCCTAATTGCTATCCAAGTGCTTTTAGCAGGAAACAGACACACCTAGAGAGGCACTCGTGCAGAAGAAGATTAGTTTTAAATGGAGGAAGGACAGAAATTTAAATGAACTTTCAGCTGAGCATAGTGGAAAGTAAGAAATATTTGTTTGTTTATGCAAAAGTCACATCCAAGAGTTACTCTGTATTGCTTCAGGGACTGGGATGGTATGTAATTCATATGAGAAACAGACGCACAGTAGGGCTCAAAGTGAACCAAGGAATTATATTTAGGCAGGGGAAAGAAAATAGCCATATTTTGGGAGGAAGTGGTTGAAAGCTCTCTTTCCAGCATAAATCAACTTCTGCAAGGATTATGACCCTTACATGAATAAAATTCATAAATGTCAGTCCAATAATACAAAGTAAGACCTTTATGTGAGAATAGGTGTGATTATACTAAGTGATTTGCCTGGGAGGAAGCTCCGTACAAATGGAGTGATTTGTCATTGACTGAATAATCCAATCTAAGCGTCCAGCATGCCCTCTGATTGCAGCAGCCATGCTGTCTTATGCTAAAGATCTGTCTTTTTTGCACAGCTGCATAGTGAGTTGCTGTAATAGCTCTTTCCTCTGAAAGCCCAGCCCCAAATCCTCATTGCAGCACACTGACACAGCAGCTAAGGGGTCAACACTGTGAGCAAAACTACATTTCCACATCAGTCTGTGGGCAAGCCGCTTAGTCCCTGTTCCCCAGGTGCTGTTACTATTTACTAAATCTCTTCTCAGAATGGAGGCTGTGGCCAGCGGATGTTTCCTATAGCTCTTAGTCACAGATCTGCCAGTTAGGAGGAGAACCAAAATCTGGACTTCCAGGTCACAGATGATAAAAAGCTCTTTTGTTCACACGGTGTGTGCTCTATGTAGTGGGTAAAGTTGAGTGCAAAAATGGAGTATGCTCTCTGATGAAGGTGCCAGATCTTTCAGCAAGGGAATTGATATATATGTATTTGACTCTGGAAGTTCTTCTCTTTTTGTTTTGTGCTACTCCATGGCTACAGTCATGTGAATGTCAATAGGAATAAACAAAAAAATGCATTTTGAAAAAAAAATGATCACGCATTTGCAGGATGTAAAAATGACTGTTTGATTGCTTTTGCTGTCTTCTGCAAGCCATTTTCATAGATGCTTGTGTATCTTTTTATTCTGGGAGAAATTAAAAAAATTGAGAGATCTATTAATAATGGATTTTGCTTGTGTAACACATGACTGTATGTTATCTTGAATGTTACTGTCTATTTAGAATAGTATTTTTTCTGTTTGTAAATTGAATTTGATAAAAGTCTACAAACATTATAAATCAGAAATTATCAATCATGAGTTATTGAATAATAGTATTGGGGTAGGCTGCTATGGCAACAGAATTACCATCTCTGACTTCACACAGGAAAGGTTCATATAGCAACTGTTTTTTTGGATACCCCTTCATTGCACAAGCAGGAAAATATACTGAGCTATCCAGTAGTCTCTGGGAAGAGAGCAGCAATAAAATAAACTGACATGTTTATTACATCGCATTTGTTTTTGAAATACACATAAATGCATGCCTTACATTTGTAAAACAAAACAAAAGAGGAACACAAAGGCCAAAACAACAGTGTTGAATCACTGGCATGAGTCACTGGCATGAAAACATTTGATGAATATTTATTATAAATTAGTATTTACATTAAACTTAGAAACTCAACCAATGATGGATTGTCATTGACAATGTGTTATATATCATACCGACTCAAAGCAGGTAACCATCCTTGCCCTTGACGCAGCTAATTATTTTTTTTCTTCTTTTTTAAGACTTGTGAGATTTTACAGAAGACCTTTCTATTAGATATATGTCAAGTTCAAATAACCTTGGCCTATGACATACAGCAATGCTCGTAACAAAAGGAGGGGTTGGTCATGCTGCTGAGTGGTCTGTTTCTGCTTTCCTTCAGTGGTCAAAGGAATTGGTCACATTAATTACTGGTGCTTTGGCTTAGCCCTTATTTTTCAATTTGAAATTCTCTTAAAAATAGGGGGGAAGAGAAAGAAGCGTTCCCCTTATTATCACCACTATCCCTACATGACCACGCCGCAGTCTTTAAGTCGCTGACAAACATGGTGGGTGTCTGTCTGGCATCTCAAGTCACTGACATCTGTCGTAAAAGTTCAGCTCGGCACAAAATATACAGCTATACACACACACTCCTTCTGACAAAGTCTGTCTGGAAACAGAGTTTTTGCTTCACAAAAAGGGACGGTAAAAAAAGGGATGGTGGAAGACACCAATGGATTAATTAGACCTAGTATAGAAGAAGCTGTAAAGTGTCTATTAGTTAGTATCTTTAAGAACAGATTATAAAAAATATCTGACAGAGGTGTTATAAGTAAAGCAGTTTGGGTCAAGGAGATGAACCAGATGGCATCCTGAATTCTCTGTTTCTGTGGCTCTGTGATCCCTGTACTTGCAGAGGTGTGAGCCTTAGCTTCACAAAGACCCTCAGGTAGGATGGCAGATTCCAGGGGAGGAAAGATGAATTGAGATGTCAAGGGGGAAGAAAGAGAGTATCTGGAAGAGTGTCATATGCTCTTAGTCATTTTTCTACTTTTTTTTTTTTTTTTTTTTTTTTTTAATGTCCATGACTCACTCACTGAAATAAGCCTTTGGGAAAAAAACATTAAAAAAAAAAAAAAAAAGTAATTCATCTGGCTCACAATAGGGGGACATCTGTGCAGTACAGATATTTTTACTTAATATGTGCTGGAAAATGTAACTGGTAGACAGTAAATAAATTTTAACGAAGCAAAAAGATGTCTGAAGAGATAAAAATAAAAAATAATAAAAAATAAAAATTGAGTTTGCAGAACCTAAAAACTGTCTAACTGTAGAAATTCAAATACTACACATTAGTGTTGCTGTACTGGGAAATATGCAGACTGGGTGTGCTAATTTCAGAGGATATTTGTTCACTGGCTATTTGTAGGAAGCGGCTGATGACAATGTCTTTGGCCTTGGTGGTCTCCATATTCCTCTCTCGTGATATCTGCATGCTGATTTGGTCTACGTTAGTCATGATGAGCTCCGAGGCCAGGATCTGAGTGGGGGATGCCCTGTTTGCTGTGCTATCCATGATATACTGCTTGTACAGCTCCACCAGCTTCTGCTCCAGGTAGTCGTTGAGGGCCGAGTCAGAGAGAGGCTGCTGGTGTGGCATTAAGCTCGCCAGCCGCCAGCACGATGAGAAGCCTTGGACTGGCCTGCGGATGGTCTCACTGGGGGGGACCCTCATGGACTCCATGGGTGGAGGAATCTCTGAGGACTCCAGGAAAGGGCCGATGCCACTGTCACAGGTAAAATCTGACGCCACTGAGCTAATAGGCACCACATAATCCCCAGCTATATGCAAGTCATTGTAGTTCTTGCAGATGCTTTTGCAGGAGGATGGAACCAGGTAGGTGTCTTTTCTTGCCAGCCCCTCGCAGACGTCTGTAGCTGGAGATGTCTGCCCTTCAGGTGCTGGGTGCTCTGTGGGCTGTAGGACATTATCCTTCTGCCTTCTGCTGTGTTTGCTGTCTTTAGAGTGGACTGAGGAAAAACATTTGCCAGCAGATCTGCATCTCTGAAGGAAGCTTTTTCCTTGTGCTTCTTCAATGGAAGAATAATTAATGGACCTCATTTCATACACCACTTCCTCGGCTGCCACGTTGGTGCAGAGCTCAGAGCTCAGGTCTTCACAAAGGTAGGCAATTCTGTGAAGGTAACCTTCTGACAGCATCCTTCAAGAAAGGAAAGGAACCACCAGCAGACAGAAGAACGACAAGAAGAAACCATTAGTTCATTACCAAGTCAGTGAGTGATGATTATACTCACACCTCTATTACAAGCTGCCGAGATATATTTCTAATTTGAACATTAACGCTTGTCTCTGTCTTTCTGGGGGACTTGAGTCAATGAGTGAAGTGATCAGATCATCTCCCTGTTGTGCTGTTAACTCAATTGCATCAAAGTATATTCTGTGTAACACAGCATATGGTATGTATGATACATCCAAAGACAAGTGAATTGGGAAGAGAGGAACAAGAAGTGGTTTGCTTTGGTAATAAGTGCTATAATAGCTTGCATTTAAATATTTATATTTTTTCCCTTTATTTCAGCTAAAAAGCCAAGGGTTTCCCCCCTCTTTCCCTCTCTGAAGCAACTTTTATTGTGTGTGGTTTGTCATCTGCCTCTGAACTATGTTGATTTGAGATTCATATCGAGAGTATAACCCTTTAGTATCCAGACTGATCAATGACTGTAGGTGTGAATCCTTTTTCACTAAGAAGTCTCAGATCATTAAATTAGCACTTATCACTTCCATATGCTAAGCTGGATAGAATTGGCTCTAGTTTTTAGACATTAAAATGTCAATAACAAAAGCAAGGCTTTTTGGAGACATGATTCATTAGACTTGTTTTAGACACCCGAATTGAAATTAGATGAATTGTGCCCTACATGTGCTGATCACTCTCCAACTACTGTAAAAGGATCTTCTTAAACTGACCGTCCTAGATGCAGCGTGCTTTTGAAAAGACACATTTCAGTGCAATACATAGGCAGATGTGCATTACAGAAGTATTCCAGTTCCTTCACTGTTGTGATACTCACAGAAAGCCATGAGTATCACCAGCTCTGAAAACAGTTTTCATCGCATTTCTGCAAAGGCACAATCAGGTTCCAGAAGTCAATAACCCTATCCAGTCACTGAGCTGGTGGCTCATCCTCAAAAGCTGTGTAGCCATGTTAGCAGTAAAAGACAGGGCTCACTAGCAATGACAGAAATGTGTCTGCTCCTCAGCAAATGTTCTGTCCACACTTTAGCAGTTCCACTGCCATATAATTGTCCATAACTCCACCTTTGTGCCTTTCATTTAAATAGATGTCAAGGAGGTGATTCACAGGAAAGATGTCCTAAAGAAATTGTGTGGTCCAGCAGTGAGAAAGTAAATCTTAAACAGATGTATTTTTCTTTGTTTAGGACAAAATATCTTGTGTGATAGAGGAGCAAATAAAATGTCTTTGTTTAAACAGTGGGAACTTCTTTCATTTACTATTTAATCTGATTACATCATTTTAATCCTTACAGATATTGTCTGTGTAGGTTTAAGCATATATCCCAATTAGTTGTCAAAGCACCTGCTGTAAAGGAGCACTGGAACATATTTCCACAAAATGTGAATAGTGGTGAGGTGAGATCTCTGCAGCACATGCAATACTACATCATTGCTGCTGACGACTGTTGAACTAATATTTTACAAGAGTGAAAAGACTTTCATTTCTGAGTCAGGTATATCTTGTGTTGCAGTTGCTCGTGCAAAATGCTGCAGAAGTATTAAATGTTGGCTAAATCCTGTCTAACTGTGGATATGGACTTGAGGCATATGTTGGCAAGAAGATAGTGTGAGAAAAGACTTTCCTCAGGGGGAAAATAAATCACTTCCACACTATAAAGATGGCTGCTGGAGGAAAAAATAATCTTCCTTCAGAAGGAAATGTTCATGAAAATTAAATATGTCCAAACACTTGCTTTGGTGAGTCTGAATCCCGTCTGCTGCTTCAAGTTGTGTGAGATTTCCCACAGGCAGGTAACATTTAGTGAAATATAGTCCATTTTAATCCATTTACATGAGATGCAAATATATAGAGAGCTTGTCAATCTTTGCAGTAAGTTGCTGTTGTCTTGCGTTAGGTTTTAGATGTAAGTAAGGTACCACCACAGAAATCTCACCCAAATGCTTGAGGTGCTCTTGTTGTAAACCTGCCCTTCTCTTCCCCTTTCCCTTCTTTCCCCTCCTTGTGCAGTGCAAAGGCTGTTCCATTCCCCTCTTTCCCTGACCCAGAGGGCTTCTGTGTCAAGTTGCCACCAGCTTAGGGTAGCAGGAACTGTTATATACTTATTCCTACATTTACTTTTAATGTTGATTCTGAGAATCAAGTGAAAATATAACGTCTGACCTATTCACTTCTTAACCAACATGCGCAAAGCCATGTGGGCTCAGGTAGCATGTGACATTTCTGTCTTTCCTACTACCCAGATGCATCTTGTTTCTGTCATAAGGTGATACATTAGGGAAATGAAACTGCTGGTTTCGTTTCTTCATGCTGCATTCTGCAGTACCCATTTTCAGAGTTTTAGAGTACAGGGTCTGAGACTGAATTGGAAACAAAAGAACAGGCAAATTCAAAAAGATTAGGCTCCCGTCATGCTTACGAATTACATGTTTTGTTGAATGAGTTACAAGTTTACCCTCTGATGGTTGCAAGAGCTGTGGCACTAATCTGATGATATTCACAGCTCTGCAAGGAAATCTGATTGAAGCTCTGATGGGTTCTGTCGAGAGCCAGAATGCAGAAGTGAGCTATATATATCTCTGGTCCTAATACTTATCATATATCCATGTCACATTGTTATTACATCACGACTGATGGCTGGCCATACAGTTGGGTCACCCTTAATTCTCGTGTTTTACATCGGACAAGGATGACAGTTTCCATTAATTCTTTCTTTTGTCCTTTGTCTTAGTCCCCCTCCTGTGCCACACACACACCTATACACCAAGACTGCAAATGCATGGGGATTACATCTAATGCCTTTCAGTATTTGGGGTTTCACACTCCTTACATTCACCTTTCACTTTCCTCTTCCTGAACATAATGCATTATTTTTGTTGTACTAGGAAAAATAGTCCGGTCTACAATGTTGTTCTGATACATTTTTCACATGAGATGAACAAACCAATATTTCCTTGTACAGCTACTGTCTTGGCGAAGGGAGCTGGCTACATCCTATCTAAGCACAGATCACAGTGGAGACAGAGGGAGCAGGCTGTCTGCTTTACATTCTTTTCTATCTTACGTAGTCTTTATTACTCTCAGAAGTTCTTAAAAGCTTGTAGGTCTTCCCTGGGGTTTTTGTTCAGTTTTTCAGAAGAAAAGCCTAAAGGCAGGATGAATGTTTAAAGCCATGTGGAGAATCCAGTGGTATTGCTACTATTTTCTGAGTGGCAGCAAATTTGCTGGAATATAATGCTTGGAGATGGTGCCAATGTTTGCATAAAGATCTCATATTATAGTCTGGGAGCAAGCAAATAGAATGGGAGTTCTTGGCTTAGGATAAGCAAAAAGCTTAAGGAACGCATGAGAAGGGTACACAAAGTTATATGATAAATTGTGCCCCATATGAAAACCTGAGCAAGATCAAAAGTTGCTAGAGAGAATGGAAAGAACATGGTGCCAGCTGGAATCACTGCTCTGTGGGGAAAGGGACATTATTTTGCATTGCAAAAGGAGGGGATGGAAAGCACACAGAATAGACAGGCCTGTTTTGAAATGGAATATATCTGGCTTTCAGTTCTCTGAGTGAGGCTCTGAATGGCACTGAAGCTGTGCTCTTGGTAGTTTCAGTTCAAGTTATAGCACTGGATATAGCTATAGGTATAGCTTAATTGAGTTATAGATACAGCCTATGATCTACTAGATAGGACTGCAATTAAAGTCTTCCCATCTCAAGGGAACCCAAACCTTGTGGATCCATCTTTCGTATGTTTTCTCCTAGTATTATCTTTTATAGTCTGTGGAGAAACAGACCCCTTCTCTGAGGTTTGAGATCTCCCTCTAATTGCAGGGCATGCATGCGAGAGTTCCCCTGGCAGGCAGGGTAGATTGGAGCAGCAAGCCCACATATGCTGCAGGATCCACATCTCACCTTCCACGACGTCTGGCATGAAACAGCTCCTGAGAAGCCTCAGTGCAGCCAGTATGGGGAAATCAGGACAGCGAAGAAGGAAGTGAAACAAGCTGTGCGTATGGATGAGTATATAGCCTGTCCTTAATGTATGAAACCCATGGTTTTTGGTGGGTGAACCCCATTTCTTAAGGGCTATCTCCAGTGCCCAGTGCTGGCTTAGGTAAATGTAATGGAGGCTGCTGCTTGAGTTGGGAGTTGGCCCTCTTTGCCCATGGCAGAAGAGAAGAGGACCCGCCAAGCGGTGCTTCTGCACTTCCCCTAGTGCTGCTCTGGAAGACCTGAGAGCTGTGGGACTGTTCCATGAGGCTATTCCAGCAGCAGCAGCAGCAGTCCTGAGCCAAGTCCCCTTTTTCCCCCTCCTTGAAACTCTCTTTTTGTCTTCCTTCAAAAGAAAACCTGAGCCTGGCTCATCTTTATTTGCCTATCCATGTTTCAGGAGTTGCAGGAAAGCTAGGAGTCCCACTCCTACAAGGACATATGGGCTGCTTTGTGGGGAACAGAGAAGGTTGAAGAGGATGAAAATCCTGTATTTCAGGAGCATGAAGGAATCACCTTGTGCAACGAAGTAACAGAGAGATCTCCTCCTCAGAAAACACAATGTGCTTTATATGTTTATTGTAATGTGAAATGTTCTTGCTTGACAAATGTCTACACAATCATGCTATATGGATGGCAATGAACTCCAAGAGCACCTGGCTTCCTTCACTTTGAAAAGTACATTCTTAATGTATGTTTGAGTGCTGTTTTATCTTTAAGTGGAGTTTTGGGGGGACAGACTTCCATAAAAAAATGAAACGAAAACGGTATGTGGGTAAATAGAGCTTCTTGAGCTCTTAAATCCTTTCCCATCTAATTCAGTTTTATTAGTTCCTTGAAGCTTTGTACAAAGCCAGCCTGATTTATTGCTTTCCATATTTTCCTTAATTATCTGTACCCATACAAACTTGTTTTAGGACACCGTTAATCTGATTCGATAGCATTTTACGTCTCATATGCAAAGCTGTAAGGAGCAATATGAAACGTAAGGCAGGAAGGGATCGAGCTCCACATTCATTAGGATGACTTGTCTACATAATATTTCTAGACTGTGTTTTTCTCCGGGGTGGGAATAATTTCCTGTTTCTGCATTTCTGTGTTTATTTTAATTAGTTGTCTGTTGTTGTTATGACTGAACTATTTGCACTGAAATATTTTGTATCTAAGCAGCTGAAATAAAAGGGAAATAAATTCATATGTTATAGAAGAGAAGTGTATAGTTTCTAGATGTGAAAAGAATACAAGGCAAAGCAAGAAAGACAGAAAAAGCTGAAGGGGTTTCCCAGGAGGAGTGAGAGAAATGTTGTACTAACAAACCTTCAAACATTGGTCACATCTGCAAAAGAGTATAAAAAAGGAGGGGAGGGTGTACACCCAGGTCATGCTGTGAATTTGCATCGAACCAGGAAATTGGCTGTGAATCAGGAAAATGCAATGACAACATTTCTTTGTATATACTTTTTAACATCACCTTTTTAAAAAAAAAAAAAAGTCTCAACATTTTCTCTGTTAATATTTGTAACATTACGGCCTTTTTTTTCTATTACAGTTATTTTTATTTTATTTTCTAATCTAAAAATAGAGTACACCACTTCTAAGATGATCTGAACTGTATGCTACCATGCAAAAATCAATAAAAAATACCATAATTATTATAAAAGCAATACACTTGGTAAGATTCCCTGTAAAAGTATTCTGGAGAATATTATTTTAGTGTGATTTTATGACAGTCTTCAGAAGGATCAGAGAATCAATCAAAATTTTTTTACATTCATAATCACAGTCAATTGTGGTTCTGAAGACAGCACTTTTGAAATGCTCTTATCTCTTCTTAAGGCAGCAGAAATTGCATGTGGACAGTGGCTGGGACTCTGCAAACATGTGCAGGCATTCCGAACAGTCAGAGAAAGCACATCTTCATTTCACCAGGTACCAGCTGCAGTCCCACACAAACAGAACCAAGCTGCTTTGGTAAGCAAGGGCAACATTTTCATACTTTTATATAGCGCATAGTATATTTCAGTTCTTACCTCCAAAGATACAGCAGCTGACCGGGTACAGAAAACTGGTTGTCTTACAAACTGTTTAAAGCTTCCTGTGTGGCTGTCCTACCCCAAAATGCAGCGTTCTGTTTTTATTTCCTTTTCAAATACACTTCTAAGATGACATATGCTTTATTTCCAATCCTTTATAGTGCAGAAGTATAGAAAGAAAGTCCCTTAGGAGTTGAGGGGGTTTTATAACTGACTGAACCACAACGCGTTAGACTTGCTTCCTCTTTTATGTTTAAATGAAACTTGATTGTGAAACGGTGTATTGTTAAAATAACTGGTTACAACACACTCGGTCCATGCAGACAGACTTCTCTTTATTAACTATTTAAAACAAACATAAAAAGAAATCGTTCACCTTAGTGAACTGAACATCTAAAACAATCTTAGATAAAGTGCTCCTCTTTTGGTGATTTATGGTTTACCATATTTCAACCATTACTCACCATTTTCTTTTTAATTGACACAGTAAGACATCTAGACCTATCAAGATCGTGGTGATGCCAAATAAACATGAAGAGTGAGATGCCAAAGCAGAAATGCACTTCACAGCAGGACTACTTTGTTGTCTGCAGACCTTGTTATATCTCAGCTTCCTCCCGAACAGCACAGCTTAGCTGGTTTATCAAGTTTTGTTTTCACTGCAAAACTTGTCATGAGGAAGGTTAGACTCAGGGTACACATGGCTTGTCTTATCAGGGACAGTACGTTAAAATACTTTGGTCAACTGGGAGTTCACCCTCCAAGCTTGAGGTCCATGGGCAAACATTATGGCTTTGAGATTGGTATGGGAATATTCCTTAAAGGACAGAGGACGTGCACTGTTTCAAGGATGTAAGAGCAAGTCCAATGCATCAAGAGTCCAATGTATCCACGTCCTCGAAGGAGAAAAGTGCTTCAGGTAAGCTGCACTGTTCCTTCTTTCCTTCTTACCACAATCCTTCTTCTCCCACAAAGAGCACTCCCAAGAAGATGCACTATGTACATCTACCTCATCTTTTTATATGGGTTCAGGAGTGTGTTTTCAAAACATTTCTGCCAGGTGTGTGCACTCGCTGTGCTCTGGTTTGCCTCTCAGACCTGTCTCGAAGCATGTGAAACAGGATTCCCCATGGATGAAACTCAGCCAGGAGGACACAAACCAGGACCATACTTGAAACTTCCCACAGGCAAATTTCCTCATCGGACCACAATAGAGGTAATCCAAAATAACTTCCCCAAAACACACATACCATGGTTTCATGGTTTCAACACCAGCTGTTTTGCTGTCCACATCTGCTCTGACTGTGATGCAGTACTGGCTGATGTAGGCAGAGCAGGAAAATGCTGTCAAGAGGCTCATCTATAAGATATTACAGGACAGTTTATCACGTCTTCATGAAGAAAACCTCATCCACCGATGCCATTCAGTTAGTGTGGTTCAATAATAAGTGATAAAGCTACACTGCTATAAACATAAGAGAGAGGGCTGGATTTCCTTCTGTACCACATCATGGCTGCACCGTGGAGGTTAAGTATAAATCTCTGCGTAGCCTGAGCCTGTTCTGTCAAGCAGCACAAAGGCAGCTGCCTGCCAGTTGTATGTGAAATGTCTGTACCAGAAATTGTAACTGGGGAGCCTTTGGGAGGACCCATATTCCAGAGCTTTTTCTTAAAATTAGAAGTAGGAATAAATGCATAAAATAAATAAAATAAATAGATTTTATTGTGTATATATTCAAGCAGGTAAACCTGATGCAGTAAGCTCCAACACGTTGTCAGGCAATTTTAGCTCTACCCCTGTTTGGTAGGTCAATGCCATTAACTAGGAATTTTGGAATTTAAAAAGGTTTAGGACAACACCTTAAGATTATCACCTAGCATATAATTACTTTACGCAATATGACAAAGGGGATATTTTGAATCCTTTCGGTCTTTGGAAGGGAAGTGGGTATGGGAAAGAGATAACACAATCAGTACTTCGTCATAAAAAATTGATGATGAATGATTCCTGCTTCTTGCTGTAGCAAAGTGGTTGTGTTTCCCTCCACAGCATGGAGAGGTCTGGCTGCACTGGGTCCCCAGAGGCTTGCTGCCAGCAGCCCCCCAGCAAGGCGGGGCAGCTCCTTTGGCACACCTTGCGAGGTTACGTTAGGCACCCAGCATTTGATATTACATGCTTAAAAATAAAATAGCTGTTTCATCATGCAAATGACTACTAGATCTTTTAGTTATCTGCAGAGGCAAGGACCATGTCCTTCCTGATTCTTGTTGCATTGTGACTTGCTTTTTGTACTTCAGTGACAAGCGAACTATTTGCTGACTTACATGCTCTTTCTAGTCAATAAAAATTCTACAGGTTCAAACTCTGTGCAAGTCAAAAAGAAAAACAAGGCCTTTTATCTAAGAAAATTACAAGCAAGATCATTGCACCCTGTGATAAAATCTTCAATAGGAGTTTGCTTTGAGAAAGGGCAGCAATGTTGGACATAGTGTATTGAAGCTGTTATACTGTCTGTTCCCAGCATTAGCCTTGCTAGGAATGCACAGCCAGCTGATGGAGTCTTTTCAGTGTATGCTCTTTTCTGCTCTCATACTTTACATGAACTGGATGATTGCTGTTGTCACACTTCCAAAATCTTTCTCAACCTGTCTTCATTCACAATCTTATTTTTATCTTTAGTGGTCAAATCGCTCTACCTATTTTTTTTTTACAAAGACCATAAATAATGCTGCACCGGTGCATTCCAGATAAAGTACCTTATTGCACAGGTGATACCACTGACAGCAGAGAGCATGATGTGCTTTCTGTGCACAACTATGTATGGGCACATGATCATATAAGCACTGTTATTTAGTCCGGAGTGTATGAAGCACAGTGCTTGTAAAACACCAAAAAAAAAAAAAAAAAAAAAGTATTGTATAGGGCTGATCAGCCTCTTTCCATTGCCAAGGTCTGGCAAAAAAACATTTTTTTTTTCTTTTCTTTTTTTTTTCTTTTTTAATTAATAGTACAACAATTTATAAATTAATGTCTTTGAACAAAACATAATCTAAATGTCATCTGCTTTTTTACATCTCTCTAGCATCAGATAACAATGAGGCTAAAAGGGGATCCGCAATGTGTAAGTACATAGACATATATGTACTGAATTACTGGTGTACACAGTAAATACCGTGAAACACATCATAGCTCTTCAATCAGCAGCAGAGAGCAGCTTGAAACTGTGCTGGACAGAGTGCAAACTGCACCTTCTTTCAGCAACGTACCTTATTCCTGCCCAACTCAGCAGCCTGCTTGACTAAATGGGTTATCAGCAGCTACACATCTTTGCTTGCATTTGTACCTTCCAGGTTTCCTTAGCAGTCTTCTGGGCTCATTTGTTAAGCTTTCCAGAGTACAAAGACACCAGTTCTGCTCCTTTCATAGAATTTGTGTTGTGGTAAGCCTAGCCCATTTTTTTTTAAAGTGCAGTTTCAAAGGGAAAACTTAGCAGTGCTTTTTGTTTGCCTGGATTTTTCCCCAGAACGCATGATTCTTTTGTAAGTCCCTACACTTTCAAATGTAAATCTCAGTATGAGTAGAAAATGTACTTCAGGTGGTAAACAAATTACGCAGCCATTCCAGATCACTGCATTTAGATGTAACTGCAGAATAAAAAGTGCTTGAGCCTGTATCTCAGCTCCATAGTGCCAGATCATTTTCTACTGCAGGAATCCCTGCTTCTTTGAACACAGGGTGTTATAATGCAATTTTTGCTTCACAAGTCCAAAATGGCTACTCCTATCTGCTCACTTAATTAAGTTGCAGCTAATTATGTCCTATGTACCAGGTAGAAAAGCATCATCATTAGATTTCTGATAAGACTAACCAGTAGACATGGGAGGAAATGCTTTCTGCTGCTTGGGAAGTAGTTGCACCTTTCATTTAAAAAGAATTTTTAAAATATAGTGTCTAGAGGGAGATTCCTGCAGCCAACAGCATGGTCCTAGGCAGAGGACATTATTTTATCAATGTGGCCAGAGCAGGGTGTAGCCTTCTGTTCCCTCCTCCCCTTGGCTTTCTCCCCCCAGGAACCTTTTTCTGATTTTTTCCTTTGGGTGAGCTCTGGCTTCCCTTCTCAGCAGGTCTCCAGATTTAACAGGCTTAAGCTTCAGCAAATCCCAGCTGTAAGAAGAGAAGCTTGTTTCACCTGTCTGTGCCTTGAGGACAAGGAAGGCTATTCATCTCTGCAGGACCAGCTCACTACGACATCCATAGCTTTCTTGCTGGCTTTCTTCTGATCAGATTTCCACTCTGGTTAGGTGGACTTTCTGGGATGAGCCAAGATTAGCTGTGTAATTTCAAGGTGGGAGCCAGTTAATTATATTATAAAACTTTTGTGTTATATCCAGAAGCAGTACAGACCGGCTGGAATACTGCCTATCTGTATGAAATCGTGCCACATGATACACACTCTAATTCTGATGCTTGTATTGATTCTTTGTTAAGAATAAATCACGCCTTATGCTGCTGAATTACTTCTTGGTTTAGTGACAACTAGTCATTACTGCTGAGGCTTCAAGTTGTCAGGGAAAGAGCTTTTAACTGGAAAACGGGACCGTGCAACAGATTTTTTTTCTTCTTTTCACATTTTTTTTTTTTTTAGAATACATCAGTGTAACACAATGAAGTTGAAAACACTCAGGCTGCTAATAAGAGATTTTTTGATAATCTATCAAAATCCCACAAAAATCACAGAAACCCAGGAGGTATTGCAGTGGTCTGGTTATGTTAGTTGTATTGGCACACGTGTGCACCGTCCAAGCAGAGCCATCCAGTGGCAGCTGGATGTATTTCATGTATCTTTTTCTCAAGTACTGGCTTTTGCTTTAACTCTGATTATTACATCCTTCACTTCTTATTCTTACATCTTTCTGGTAACCAAGAAAATACACTTTTTCAACTATCTCAGATTCTCTAGTAATAAAATTCAACTGAAAATTATGTCTAAATTCAGGCACTGTCTTCAGGAGGTTTACAACAGAGATGATTGGGGAAATTTGGGAGCTGTAACAGAAAAAGCAGTGGACCCACTGAATACTTTTAAGAAGGTAGTAATAGAAAACACTCCCATACTTTGGTCCATATAAACCAGATCCCAGAAAAGCATTGCCTGTGGTTTTGTTAGAGTCAGGCATCCTTGGGCACCAGTGCCACAAACATACAAGAAAAGGAAAGGCAGCAAAAATCATAAGCTGAAACAACTGCAGGCAAACCACCAGCTCCACTTGCTAGCAAAGAAACTATGACCACTGCGGTTTGCTGCTGAAGAGATACCCAAGGGCATGAGACGTGGCAGAGCGGGTGAGTGGAAGGAATGGCAAGGGTCTGAAAAGCAGGAGGAAAGCTGAGGAAAGACCGCAGAGCTGATTTTTTGATGATTGTTGCCAAGGAGCAGGAAAAAAAAAAAATCAAGCAATGATATGGGCATAGAGAAGCAAAGAAGCTTTTTCAGGTGGAGTCTCTAACTGAGATTTTGCAAGGAAAGCTGAGAGCAAAAGGCTTTTTAGTTGCATAAATAAGAGGAAAGAAATGTAAGAAAAATGCATCCACTGTGGTTTCTGAAAACAAGAAATATATTTGCTTGGAAGTGGAAAACAGTAAGTTACATTTTCAGGAAGACTGGGACAGAAACAATGCAAAGATTTAGGAATAAGATAAAACATTTTAAATTAATATATATATACATATATTTGAGCCACCAATGTGTCCTCATGGCAAAGAAGGTCGATAACATCCTGTGCTGCACTAGGCAAAACATTGCCAGCAGATTGAGAGCTGATCCTTGCCCTCTGCTAGGCCTGGTGAGACACACCTGCAGTGCTAGGTCCAGGGTGCGGATGCTCAGTACAAGATCCCCAGTACCTACTGCAGCAAGTTCAGTGCAGGGCCACAAAGATGATTGAGGGACCAGACTTAAGAGGAGTGGCTGTGAGAGCTGAGACTGCTCAGCCTGGAGAAGAGAAAGCTCAGGGGGATTTATTCACGTGCATAAATACCTGGCAGAGGGAGTAAAGACAGCAGAGCTAGACTCTTCTCGGTGTTACCCAGTGACAGGACAAGAGGCATTGGCACAAACTGAAATACAGGAAATTTCACATTAAAAAAAAAAAAAGCAGCACTCTTCTCCTGTGAAGGTCCTCCAATGGGAACAGGTTGCCCAGAGAGGCAGTGGAGTCTCCATCCCTGGAGGTGTTCAAAACCCGATGGGACAGCTCCATGCAGTCAAGTCTCACTGCAGAGCCCTGAGCAGAGCTTGGACCAGGCAAGCTCCAGAGGCACCTTCCAGCCTCAACTGGTCTGGGATTATAAAAAGGAAGGAGGAAGGAGGAAGGAGGAAGATACAGTATTTGGTACAAAAGACAATAGATACTTCTCTGGAAATATTTGCTGCCACTGCAGCATAAAGTAACAGTGATGTGTGAAAGCACATTGATTAAATACACCAGTACATAGGGCTGTAAGCACAGCAGTACAATAGATAAAAGCTGGATATGAAACTAGACAGAGAGGTAACAGAACAATCACAAAAGAGAAGAATGGACACTAAAGGCAAAGGAAGATTGTTATGCTTAAAGCAACTTTGAGTATTGGACAATTCAGGCAATACTGACCACATTGCTCTTGAGTTCCTATGTATCCCTGAGTGAGACCTGTAAATATTGATGGCTCATTTTCTCAACTCATAAAATCACTTAATAGCAAGCATTAGTTCACATGACATTTTCAGGGGAAAAAAAAAAAAAAAAAAAAAAAAAAAAAAAAAAAAAAAGACAATCTTGTGGATTTGGTTACACAAAAGGGAAACAACCTCTACTGATTTCAGAAGTCACTAAACAAAACTGAAATCTAAGTGAAAGCTAACCAAAGGAGAAGGCCACAGACCAAGTAATTTCCATAGTCACAGGAAATACTGGAACAAGTTTGGGTTCTGTCATCAATAAACCAAAAAGAGAGTTTAGGAATTGGGGATGTTTAGCACAACATACACGACACAATTGCTCTCTTTTTTGTTTGTTTGTTTGTTTGTTTTAAGAAAAGGCAATTGTGAAGACAGGAAAATAGGAATAGCACCTACCAAGCTGAAAAGTTTAACTCCAAAGTCAGTATTAAAGAATATTTGTATTTATTGTTCTTGGCATTCTAAAAGTATTGAAAAATGTAGGACTGTGTTTCAGGCGAATTTGGTTATTTCCTTTTTCTTTTTCTTTTCTTTTTTTTTTTTTTTTTTTTAATAATCTGCTGTTTTTCTTTTGTTTTGTGCTAGGTAGTTGGCATCTTAATGACTTGGTAATGATTTTCTTTAAGAAAGAACTAGATGAATCATCAGAAATCAAAGGTGCTTCAATATCATCATAAAACTGAGCAGCCTCTCATGCAACGTCAGCCAATTCCATACACCCAGGTGCCAGGCAAAGGAGCACTTGGTACCAGAGCACAATTGACATTCTGCTACAGTTTCACTGTCACGAGTAAGAAAGAAATATTTCACAACACCTCAGACTCATCCAGGCACAATACATGATGAAATGGCCACGGCAGTTTACATCTAGCCTCGTGTCTGAACTTTGCTCTTTGAGCCTGCTGTTACTGTATGTGCAGGCAAAGCTGCCCCCTCCTCTGCCATAAAGCAGCTCACTTGCTGCTCACAGGCTCTGGAGGGCGGAGAAAAGCTGTCATGGTGCAGGTGCTGTTCTCCAGGCTCTGTAGACAGGCTGTTAAGCCAATGTGTAAGCTGGAGACATGGTCACTGATGATGGCCCTGAAGGGTTGACTTGCTTCTTGTTTGGTTGGTTGGTTTTTAACCAAAGTGTTTGAATCAGGTACATTACCCGAAGGAAAAGACTTGGGGGGTGGAGGGGCATATTTCCATGTCTGCACAGTCAAATCCCACAACTTCTCCACAGCCCCAGGTGAGTCTCCAGCACAAAGCAGGAGCTCTCCTGAAAAGCAGAAGCTGTTTGGTCAGCTCTGGCTAAGGAGAGGGCTGAGAAGAAATAACCCCAGCTATTCTGCTGCTTTCCTGCCAAGCAATAGGACCTCTGCGATGAGCTGAGTGGGTTTCACCAACTCTTCATAGCAACGGAAGGGGATTTCCCATCTGACATGCAGCTCTTAAAGCAGACCAGGAAAGAGGAAAAATTGCCGGCACCCTGATTCACCCTAGGAGCTACAGATTGATCCAATCTGCACTGGTCAGATATGCTTGCCAAGAAAGAACAGGAGAGAAGTGAGGAGAGTTGTGGAAATGAAGAAAAGGAGAGGTACAGATAATCAAAGCCTCTAATTTCTTCCCTTTGCTGTTTTAAGTGGTGAACTGAACTCCTTAGGATTAGCAGGTTGGACATATCTCATAAGTAGTGAAATGTTTGTTGATGCAATCAGCACCTGACTGAAATGAGAAACAGCAGGTGCATTTGTAATGAAGGGAAAGGAAACTTTGTCCTGACCTCCAAAAAATGACTGCTGTGAAGCCATTTGACAATTCATAAGATCTTTTACCTGCGGGCTGGAAGAAATTGTTCTTTTACACCAGGTCCACAACCCCAGAAGGTTATCAGGATCGCCTGCTGCAGATGGCACAGCTCGTGCTTAAAGACACACAGAGGAGAAAGGAATGGTTTGAGCCTCTTGAGATTTGCATTAGGGAGATAAGACAAATTTCACAAGATTTCCTGAGAAATAGGCACTCCACCCTTGAACTGCTTCCTTTGCAGAGCACATTCCAGTTACTCATTCTTTGCCTCCTGCGGTAAATAAACTGAGCATTACTCATAAAATTGTAGAATGAACTTTCCCATGACCAGGGAAATTGGTTATAAACAGTATCATCTCTGAACCTGACTCGACAAAACAGAGACAGGCTAGCAAACACAGTATCCATCCGCCGGCCTCCCTACCTGCAGAAGAACAGAACACATTCAGGAAAAACACCTTCTCATCTGTCTTCCGCAGCAGCTTCTTCTTCAAGGAGCAGCTGCGTATCAGATTTCTTTGTAAGGCTGACTGTTCAAGTTTATCTGATGAGGGTTGTTTGCATAGTTGAACAATAGCATGGAGGTTGTTTCTTTCAGGAGATATTTCCTGTAAACTGGTATAAATTTTATCTTCAAATTTTATGGGACTACCATGGAAAACAACAACAACAGCAAAACTAAGGTTCCAAGATAAAAATATGTTCTCTGAGTTAATCCATTTCGAAGAAAAAAATCTCTCCTTTATTTGACAAAATATATAGCCCTGAACTAATATTAAAGCATCTGAAATGTTCAGTGCTTAATTCTGCTATGTAATTCTTAAATCCTTCCTCTCCTGCCCAGCAGGCTGTCAAGAGAAACATGCTTTGTTAGCTGGGATCACCTGTTTCACATACGCTGCCTCAGCTGTCAAAATGATGAAGAGTAAATCCTCCTGCTGAGGTGTAGAAGGAAAACATAGCATTTCAGCCATGGGAGAGCTCTTTGATTTATGTCAGGCTTCTAATTACTGTGATGTTTTAAAAAGAAAGAGGCAAAAAGCAAAAAAGCAAAAAAGTCTTTCAAGAAGAGGTTGTGGGAAAAAAATTATTTTGTTTGGATATTGTGCCCTCTGCGCTGTTAAGGAACAGCATAACTGAGTCTCTAGGGAGGGAAAAGAAAAAAAAAAAAAAAAAAATACTCCCACTGATCTGGGATATCTTTTTTCCATCAACCAGATGTAATAACAAGGGATGGACAATCACAGAGAAATCCAATAGCAGCACAAAAGAAATACAGAAGAAGTACAATAGAAAAATGTATCCAAGAATTCAAATCAGAAGTGAATGTTTCCAAATGTTACTTTGATAGTTAGATCTTTGATAATATTGATACTTTGCTTTGAATAAATGTAATAATGTTTTAATTCTACTATTTGCAAATAAAAAGGTTTGCAGTAACTTGTGGCTTTCTGCTACCTGAATGATCCCATATACTGGCTGAGCAAATTTTCACCAATGTCTTCAAACTTTCTGCTTTTCTGTTAGTTCAGGCATCCCCATTAGCGTGAGTGGGAGTTCAGGCATGCCACAATCACTCACAGAGTCTTCATCAGCTCTTGATGTCCTCAAAGACTATTGTGTCCAAGTAGGCAGTAATCTTTTCACTTATTCAAGTTATAATATTTCCACCACTATTCAAAACTGAAAACTTATGACAATGTGGGTTTTATTTTTCACAGAGTTTATAACACTTTTAAATAAGAAGGGTCAAATCCTGATCTCCTCAGTTTGTTCAGTACCTTCCTCCACCACACTTCCAAACCATGTAACTGGATGTGTACATGGACTAAGGAGTTGACACAAGAACAAGCATTTTCTAATCATATAGTGTCTTTTTTGGAGCTGAAAGGGCTTTGAGTTTTCTGAGCAGCACACTAGAGGTGTAGAGCTTGGGGAGACTAGCATGAAGAGGGTAATGTGCTGACCTTGAGAGTTCCCTCCCAGCCTAAATCATTCTATGAGAATGAATGGTGTTAAACTCTTAAAGACCACTACTTTATGCTATTTGATGTATATTGTGCTATTATTTTAATACAGTGTCTTGAAATAGTATATTATTATACTAAATCTTATATGTTTACATATTTTTATACACAAATAATGTTATTTACTAAATTACATGTATTATATTATACATACAAAATAATTATAACTGCTTAGTATTATACCTACATGTATTTATCATTAGCATTTATTGCAATTATAATTGTTTAGTATCAGTACCATTTATTTTCAAAGTTCATGTCATGCTTTAAAATATTGTTGTGAATTAATTGCAACTGTACTTTCCTACATTTCAGATGCCTTTGAGCATCTGAATCTAATATTCTCTGTCCTTTTTTGTTTTAGCAGACTCACATGTTCCACTATTAATCATCTGAGAACTTTGTACAAAATGCACTGTGGCAGTAGGATTGCCTATTTACTTATTGCTTATCTTGTTTACCAAATTACAGTAAACAAAGATAGTAAGAAAAGATATCCAACAAAAATGTATTCTGATGTTAAAACTTTAATCTGGTTTCTTAAGTAAGCAGTGATAAAACAACACATAGAAGGCAAAATTACCCACACAAACACCAAGCACATTTTAGGGCAGCCACAGGAGAAATACCCATCTCCTTTCCCTCTTAAATTCACTGCAAAATCTTCCCCTGACTGTGGGGAGAGCAAGAGTTTTCTGAGAAGTATTTTTGAAACATTCAGCTGTGGTGCACCCAGAGATGCTCTGCAGTCTCTTGGTCATTAACCAGATAACTATTTTTGCATAGAACGGAAAAAAAAAAAACCTACATATATAGCATAGAAATGCAACTGAGCAGTGTGTTGCCTTCAGCTGGTAGAAATGAAATAATAATGTAAAAATTAATATATAAAAGCTAAGGGTAGCAATTAAATTTCTTTGTATTATTATTATACCAAAAATACAATCTCACACAGAACAAAGTCAGCTAAGAATAGGAGCATTATGATGTCCTTAGAAATGTAATTTTTCTATTTCTGCAATAAGTAGATGAATTTTACCACTGCTACATTGATGTTCATCATCTGAATGTCTAGTCTTATGATTTTACCTATGCCTCTAATATCTTTTGTCTTAATACTCTCAATAAAGAGTACGTACAGACAAATTGCTCTTTTATACTTACAAGAATTCTATTAAATTGCATAGAAGAATCAACTCGGCTGCTAGAAGTGAATGTGCTTACAATAATTACTCACAAATGGGCAGATCAAAACCAAGCAACTGGAGCAGTTTCCACCCTAGCTCTCAACTCTGCCCCTAAGGAGCTTGTGCTCATACAGAAGAGTGCGTGACCTGAGGGGAACTTCAGGTCATGGGAAGCACCCCTGCTTTGGAATCCAGGTCAGAAGGGAACTTGAGAAGTGAGCCCATGTGAACCTAATGAGGTTCAACATGGCCAAGTGCAAGGTGCTGCTCCTGGGTCGGGGCAATCCCAGACATGAGCACAGACTGGGAGAAGAACTCACTGAGAGCAGCCCTGTAGAGAAGGAATTGGGGGTTCTGGTGGACAAAAAAAGCTCGACATGAGCCAGCAGTACGTGCTTGCAGCCCAGAAGGCCAACTGCATTGTGGGCTGCATCAACAGGGGTGGGCAGCAGAGCAAGGGAGGTGATTGTGCCCCTCTGCTCTGCCCTTGTGAGGTCCCACATGGAGTGCTGCATCCAGGTCTGGCGCCGCCAGCACAAGAAGGATGTGGGGCTGTTAGAGTGGGTCCAGAGGAGGGCCATGAAGATGATCAAGGGGCTGGAGCACCTCTCCTGTGAAGACATGAAGACAGGCTGAGAGAGCTGGGAATGTTCAGCCTAAAAAAGAAAAGGCAACAGGGTGACCTCATTGCAACTTTTCAGTACTTAAAGGAGGCTTATAAAAATAGATGGAGAGCAGCTTTTTGCTCAATCACATAAGAACAGAATGAGGGAGAATAGTTTTAAACCAAAAGAGGATAGATTTAGATGAGGTATTAGGAGGAAACTCTTCACTCAGAGGGTGGTAAGGCAGTAGAACGGGTTGCCCAGAGCAGCTGTGGATGCCCCATCCCTGGAGGTGTTCAATGTCAGGTTGGATGGGGCCTTGGCCAACCTGATCTAGTGGGTGGCGTCCCTGTCCATGGCAGAGGGGTTGGAACTGGATACCCCTGAAGGCCCCTTCCAGCCTGAGCAATTCTATTGTTCCCTGGAACCAAAGCACTCTTCTGAAAATGTACCAAGAGCATTACTGGAATTAGGCAGAAGTCAATAACAAGGAGCTGCAATATGATTATATAAATATATCCTTCTAGTGAACCACTGCTGGGTGGACGGAAATTGCAAAAGCTCCAGAACATGAGAGAATACCGCACATGACTACAGTGGGCTATAGTTTTCAGAAAGTTACCCTGGGAAACTTCAGTAGGAAACTATGTCTTGAGGTACATTCAAGAAAAACAGGAACTTGCTGTCTGAAAACCATCTAGCCAGTGTACAGGATTCACACAACCTGATCGTGTATCGAACCACATAATAACCTACTGAGATAGCCCACAGCTGATGGCACAGGTGGGGCCACCTTTATGTTGTGTATATAAACCTGTAACAAACACCTCTTATTGCACAAGCACCTGTGCTTCGGAATACAGCATGTAAACCTGACCGCGCTGGTTCCCTGCGATGCTTCGTAAGTATTACCTTATTGTCACTGAAGGGAAATAAAACCTCCTAAATTTGCTTCTGGCCTGCTCTCTTGCCCTTTGAGTTTGATTGCAATCCAGCTGGATCTTAGAGAATGGGAAGTTCACACGAGCACTACCATGTCTTTCCTTGACTGCAGCCGGCTGGTTCCTCTGCTCGATCAGGACTGTGTGGTGTGCAGGTCATCTCTCAGACAAACTGATTTTCTTTTTTCTCTTCACTGTGCTTCTCCACCATTACTTTAGGAAAGTGCATTCTCTATATTAGCTGTCCTACTTAATGTTTGAGACATGTAGTCTCTGCAGATGTTCAGAAAGCACACAACAAATCATCAAAAATGTCAAATTCAGTGCTTGAAGAACAGTCCGCATACCCATTTCTTTCTCTTTGGGTAACTGAGCTTTTTGCCCTAATGATATCTACTGACTCCAACTCTCTCACGGTCTCCTTAGGATATTCTACTTTTTATTATTATTATTATTATTATTATTATTATTATTATATATTTTTTTTACCTCACAACCTCAGTTCTTCTTCACTCCACAAGAACACTTATCTGTTGGTCAGCTTCATTGATGACATTGATAACTTCATCAATAGCTTGGTAAAATCCTCTCCTCTCCTCTCCTCTCCTCTCCTCTCCTCTCCTCTCCTCTCCTCTCCTCTCCTCTCCTCTCCTCTCCTCTCCTCTCCTCTCCTCTCCTCTCCTCTCCTCTCCTCTCCTCTCCATTCCTTCAGTATTTATTATTTATTTAGTATTTTATATTTAGTTTATTTGTTGTTTATTTTAGTTGATTCCAATTTTGAGAGTTTTCTCTCTCGCTATAATTCTTTTTTTTTTTCCGTAAGCATAGCTTTGGTGTTCTACTTTGGCAATCTCAGAAGGAAATTTATGCATCTTCCAAATTTAATTCAAATCCAATTCAATTCTCAAATAAACACAGCAGAACAGCTTTGATGATATTCTAAAAGGTTGATGTTCATTTTGATGTCCACACTGAGGTAGCTGAGATAAGAAGTTAGTTTTTTTTCTGTCTCAATGCACAGAAACTTTTGTGTTTTACACGTCTGTCAGTATTTCTTTGAATATAGGACACTCCAAGATAGAGAGCACAAGGTTCAACAATAGCTGCTGGTGTGTGCCATCCTGTCAGTGTCAGACCTAGGCACCAGAAAAGATCCACTACTCTGAATGAGTCCTTTTGGACCCCAGCCCCTGGCTTCATCAGTCAAACTAAGACCTCCTCATCTGACATCTCCTTGTGCATCTCCTTTTCCTAGAGATGTTTTCTTTGGTCATCCATTCAGAAGGTCCTAGGCAAGTCTTCAAAGCCCTCTGATAGGCCTCTGAACTATGTTTTCCCAGCCTTCCAGTCTCTAAAACAGAAGAATCACTGTACTCCCTGGGTCTCTGTTGGGTTCTCCTTTTTTGTATTTCAAGACCTTTAGATGTTCTCCAATATAATTTGTCCCATTGCTAACACACAGCCCCACACAGGTTATTTTTACTTTGGCTATTTAAGGCAAAGGTGACATCAGTGACTGTCTCTGAATGATCTCAGGACTGTCTTCATCTTCAAAATCCAAAGAATACGCCCCTCAGATGTCTTTATCAAACTGCTTTAGACTATGAAGCACTACATAATTGCTAAAGTCTTTGGAAATGGTTCAGGTAGTGGCAGCAATCCTGAGGTCAGTTTGCTTGAAGCATATTCTAGATACTGCTTCGAGACCTGTCACATGAACATTGATACACAGTACTTCTGAAGGGAAAGAAAGAGGTTATTTAACTGCAGCTTAGTGTTTTTTTTGAGATCTGTAATCCATCAGTGCACTTGCTTCACGTTCTCTTCTGTCTCTACTTCATATTCCAACTTATTTCTTTGTCTAGATTACAGAGAGGGACTGAAAGTATGTAGCTGACTTGTACCTATGGACCTGTCATCAAGTTAAAGGGTACTCAATATGAGTGCTCATTGGACTGAACCTCAAAAAAAAAAAAAAAAAAAAAAAAAAAAACAGAACCACAGAATCACATGGGCTGGAGGGAGCCTCTGGAAGCTAGCCAGTCCAACCCATTCAAACCAGGACCAGTTAGAGCAGAGTTGCTTGGGCCCTGTCCAGTTGCATTCTGAGTATCTTGAATGATGATTTTGCAACTTCCCTTCTCCAGTATTTGACACTTCTCACTGTGAGGGAAAAAAAAAATAAATAGCTTAATTTTTTTTATTATTATTATTTATAGCCCCTCCTTACATCTGATCATAATTTCATGTGTTCCTATTGGTGTGTGTTCCCCCTTGTCCTACCATCATGCACCTCTGAGAACAGATGGGATCCACCTCTTCTATACCCTCCCACCCGGCAGTACAGGCAGCAGTATAAATGTTTCCTCAAATTTATTTTACAGCTGAGCAAACACAGGTTTCTTAGCCCCTCTTCATACATTATCTACTAGTCCCCTAAAACTCCAGCTACTGGTAGCTGGCCTCATTTTGCCTTCGGATATAACCAGGGCATGAAGAATCTTCAGAACACCGCTACATAGCCGAGCTCTCCCATCAGTTTCATGACAGAGGTACATTAGTTTTGTGATATCTCATGTAGATATATGTAAAATTGAAGATAGTGATATATCAAAGTTGTTCTCAGAAACAGATGATACAGTTTCTTGACAATAGTATAGCTGTTCATATCTCCAGAATGTCCTGAGAGATAGCTGACATTCAATGTGATGATATGGAGGTTGAAGGTCCATGAGCAGTGGCAGTGTAAAAGCTTGCTATTGCTGGTATTTCATCCTGTCCTTCGACTCCTCCACATCATCTCCTACTTATTCTTAACCTTTCCCATGCTCCTAGCTGTGGAAATTTCTGCTCTTGCACCAGCTCTGGCACTCATCACAGAAAGCGAGCCAATTCAGCTTCCTGGCAGAAAACAATCCACTTTTATTTTGTCTAGGTTTGTTCTCTGCCATGTTAACGAGCTCAGACAACTCAAGAAGGGATCCAACAAAAACCAGACCCATTTCACAAGCAGCAGAAACTGTGCACAGGCAGGAACTGGATGGCAGTAGTAAACATGTATTCTTCTAGTACCTATGTGCTTCTGGCTCAGCTTACCCTGTGGAATCGTGCCTCTGCTGGTTATTATTAGGTAATTCAGCCCTGCTCTCTGAGGTCAACAGGAATGCAGTTACTGATTCCTGAGAAATGTAGCAGATAAGGAATGCAGTGCCTTTTGACCTGAGAGAGAGCTGTCCTTTACCTCTGCTCTGCTAAGCATTTGCTGCGTGACCACTGGCTAGTAATGCAGCTGCTCTGAACCTTTCTCCATATCTGTAAAAAAAATGCTAGGAGCATGACACTGCTGCAAGAGGTTTTGTAGAGCCAATACGCCAACAGCTTTTGAAGTTCACAGACAAAGAAATACATGGATCCCGGGGCCTTCTAACTAACTTGGGTAAATGCCATGACCACCATAGAATAATCAGTATTAAATTCTTAATGCCCTTTCTCTGAATGTTGCTTGGCAATTCAGCATGAAATAACAAAACTGAAATTGCAACCAAAAGCATGGGGTGTACTTCCTTAAATACACTAAAACGAATTTTCCTTAATATAATTAAATATATTTCTACAAAAAAAGGATATATTTGATGATATGTTTCAATCAACACTATCATTCTGGACTATATGATGCTTCTCACTTCAAACACTCTTTTTCTATTTTCAGTTCTTCTGCATGATGCAAGAGCTCAGGTTAGTGCAGAATTAACAGAAATTCTTGAAATCCAGTGTAGTGTTAGCTTCCAGGTTCTCATACAATTTCCACCGATGATTCTTAATAGTTTCACTACAGCTGTCCTGGAATTTTTGATATCCACAGATGGAATCCAGAGTCTAGAGTGTGTACTGCTAACATTTCCATTCCGAGACTGTGTTTATACAGAAAAGTGACAAACGTTAATATTTAGAGAAATATTAACATATATTTTTTTCTAAATCTTATCATTGTGCATAGATATTTCTAAAAATAAGCTTAAATTGCTAATATCAAGTGCAAAAAAGATGCATGTCAGATGTACTGTAAGAATAGCAGTTGCCTTGCCTTTGCTAATTTGAAAGTCAAATTAAAGAACAGGATGAGTCTATGTGAAGTGGTCTTCATATCATCCATTTATGGAGCACAAACTAGATTAATTCATTTGATAGGGAAAAATAGGATGAAAGAAAGAAAGAAAGAAAGAAAGAAAGAAAGAAAGAAAGAAAGAAAGAAAGAAAGAAAGAAAGAAAGAAAGAAAGAAAGAAAGAAAGAAAGAAAGAAGAAAGAAAGAAAGAAAGAAAGAAAGAAAGAAAGAAAGAAAGAAAGAAAGAAAGAAAGAAAGAAAGAAAGAAAGAAAGAAAGAAAGGAAGGAAGGAAGGAAGGAAGGAAGGAAGGAAGGAAGGAAGGAAGGAAGGAAGGAAGGAAGGAAGGAAGGAAGGAAGGAAGGAAGGAAGGAAAGAAGGAAGGAAGGAAGGAAGGAAGGAAGGAAGGAAGGAAGGAAGGAAGGAAGGAAGGAAGGAAGGAAGGAAGGAAGGAAGGAAGGAAGGAAGGAAGGAAGGAAGGAAGGATAAAAAAAAGAAAGCCATCAAAATACAGCAAACAAGTAGAAAGCTATCTCAAATTTAATGCTTTTCCTCGATGCAGTGTCCATTCTCCCTTGGGAATTAATTTTGCAGTAAGCTGCCATAATTTCTGTATGGAAGTTAGAAGAACAAGCACCTCAGAGTTAAGGATTTTGAGGCATGGAGTACCTACTATACCAGTAATGAATATTTATATTTCTCTGAATTATTCATTTTAATTCCCAAGAATGTTTACTTTTATCTATATAAAAATCATGGTGTTTTTTTTTTTTCTTTCTGATTTTTCTATTTTGATTTGAGTAATACTATGCATGTACAGATTTATTGGTTTAAGAACTACTTTTCAAAGTGGCATTCATTGTCTTTAAAGTGTGAATTTACTTCATCCGACTGTTGCTTTTGTCCACATGAGAGATGGTAACTGCAACAATGATTGCTCAGGGTCTGAAGAGTGAGAGAGTGATTCTAAATATAAAATCTGATTCAGGGAAAACTATTGTTTAATATCAGGTCAGAAGTAAAATGCATCCTGCAAGACATCTTGCATCACCACAGTCATGGCTTCACAATAAAACTGTTCTTGCCAAATGGTGACAGAGCACTGTGGACACCTTCCAAAATAAGCCTAGGATAGAGAACAGAGTTGCTTGTTCTAATCTGCTTCCTCTATATCCGTGGAAAGGCTCCCTGCATGCAAGTGCTGCAGACCACGTACCATAAATGCGAGGGCACCGACAACCAAGGTCATGATCTATTTGTGTTTGCTCCCTGGGCTGGCATGAGATACTGAATGTATTCAAGCGTGCAAGCATCTGCAATCTCACATGTATCATTCATGCTCCCAGTAGGCAAAAGGGTACATGCAACAGCATAACTCATGATCCTGGCACGCTTCACACTTTGTGTGTACACCTGTTGTAGGCCAATTCCAAATATTTCCCTTCAGCTCTTCCTACAGGAACACAAAGATCAGACATCAGTAAGGTACAGCAGGATTCAGCCTGACGAGCTGTGTCACTAACAGGCGAAATGGAAAGACATGTGGATGTCTGGCATCCACTCTTTAATTCACACGGTATCACATGCTTGGAGTAGCCTGACACGGTCACATTTTGTCCTCAACTTGAGGTCAATAAAGAAGAATCAGCCAGAAAGAGCAGAATGTAATTACCAACATGCCTCCATCATTCTGCTGATACTAAAAAAAAAAGAAGAAAAAAAAAAAAAAAAAAAAAGGTGGGAGGAGGGGAAGGCGTTATTAGCTATTGAAAACAGTTATTTAGGAAACAAATTACTTGTCTTGGAAAAATGTATTGTAAATATTTATGTGCTTAATGAATGTGCATCAAACGTGTTCGTTCCCTTAAAATATCCAAAACCACCAGTGGGGTTATACATACTCAGAAGTGGAGAAACACCGATATTCATGCTCCTTTGGGCACACTGCTTCCATCACCAAACTAATTCCTTTAACAATATCTGAGCCGCGTGTAGCCTCGCACCATCTCACCGCAGAGGTATGGCCGCAGCTCCACCCTTCCTTCCCCTGCAAACAGCTTCCTTGGAACAGTGCGCACTATCTGTACTGACAGGTCTGCAAAGAGCAACTTTCAACTATAAAGCAATAAATACCACAGGGAAAGAAAAAAAAAAAAAAAAAAGGGTTCAAACATCAAAATAAAAACATTGAAGGATAAAGAGTACGCTGTTCTATTGAATATTCATATTACTCTATTCTGTTGAATGAGCTAGGAAGACTAAGTTGTTCTCCATGACACTATTTTCTAGAGTCTGCCAAAATTTTCTGCTTCTGTCTGTCTTGCTCAAGAGTCTGCTGCAGGGTAAAGAAATGGCACAGGTTATCATTTCCATCTCTCCTTTCCCAGGTGTGTGAAAATACAGAGACACTGCTAAAGAATACCCAAGAAAATGGTAGATTTGCACATCCTAGGAAAATTCTGTAACTCAGTGATCTTTTAAAATTTTGTATAGGTGCAGTAGTGTTTCATGTTTTGCATAAATATCAGTCATGATATTACTTCCTCCTTTTCTGGATCCTGAGAGACCTCAACCTTTGCTGAAAACAGTTATGTCATACCTCGAGCTAAAATTTAGGTTCAAAACATCATACGGCAGGTTTTAAAAGAAAGAAAAGAAAATAAAAAAATCATACTAATTATACTGATGAATTTAGACTTCAATAAGATCCTCTGAGATTAATTCCCTGAGCTGTTAGCCTGTATGGAGATGGTGTAGCCCTGCATAAACTTTTAGAGTCAGCTGTGGTTGCTGCCCGTGGCTGTAGTGTAGAGGTTGCCCGCAGTGTAGGTTGTGAGAGTTGACAGGTGGAGAATTTGGAGGGTTCTCCTGCACAGCCAGAGAGGATTGTTGTCATCTCCTTGCACCACCTGCCTCGGGTCATTCCGTTTGGGCTGCAGAAGCAAAGTCTCAGAGCTAAGTATTCTCTGAACCGTAGCTGACATTTTAAGAAGAAATGCCAGTCATGGTTAAAACATTTTAGGGTAATAGAGAATCTTTGATAACATTTAGTAAGCAGTTCCAAGTGCTTTCTTACTCTAACTCTTAAAAGCACACAACTTCTTACTAAACTGTTATCTGTCTCATTTTGGACTTTGTAATTACAGGCTGTAACTAAGTCATTTGCTATCTATTATACATTAGTAAAGAGCCTTAGCATCCATGCCAAGGTGCCCTGATGCCAACAGACACAAAAAAATGGAAGCACTGGATCAGATGTCACACCACATATTACCACGCAGCAGCAATCTGATTGCGTCTGACCATATTCTGACAAAATACCTCAACTTTGGACAACTACCACCAACGGGAAACAAAGACAAATCCATTTAATTGGAGCCGGCAGAGGACGATTTACCGCAACGTTTCACTAGTTAACTTCTCACATGCTTTAGTCAGCTTTATTAGCTTTTGCAACTCCATCGCGGGTCTTGCAACACCAGCAGTTTTTCTTGAAGCACTAGTTGCCGACACGTAGGAAGGCCGGAGGACCAAGATCACGGGGTTTGGGTGGGTTTAGTTTTTTATTGAAGTCAGTACTTCTGCTGGATGCAGAGACCAGCTCTGCGAAGCGACACCGACCCCGTTGTTGCGGACAACGTTTCACAGGTGGCTGCCCCAGGCGAGGGTGGCTGCCTCAGAAGCCCTCGGAGCTGCCCGGTACAGGACAGAAACGGGTTTGGAGAGGGAGACGAAGCCGCCCCGGGCTCCCCCCAGGGGCCGCCTCAGCCTTCCCGCCCTCGCGCCACCAACGGCCACCAACGGCCCCCCGCGCGCCGCCCGTCACGCACCCCCCGCCCACTCCTCCGCCACCCCCGTCCCGCTTCCTGCGCCTCCCGGCCCCGCCCTTCTCCCCCCCCGCCCCCGCCGCGCCCCGGGCGCCGATTGGCTGCGGGCTCGCGACGCGGGCGGCAGCGCCCCCCGTTGGCCCCGCCCCTTTGGCGGCCCCGCCCCGCCCCGCCCCGCCCGCCGGCTTCACTCGGTGGCCACGCGCCGCAGGGCGGGCGGTTGGGCAGCGCGAGCGCGGCTGTTGAGCGGCTCTCCCCGCTCCGCGGCCGTTGCAAGGCGGGGACGGGCGGCGGCCGTTAGCCGGAGGGGGGGGGGGGGAGGTTGTTGGTGGTGGTCCTGATGGCCGCGTCGGACCGCGTGGCGCTGGGGCCGCTGGTGGGCTCCATCGATCAGGGCACCAGCTCCAGCCGCTTCCTGGTGAGCACGCCGCGGGGATCGCGCGGGGAGGGGGCCGGGGCGGGGACGCTGCGCCGGGTGTCCCCCCCCCACAGCCTCCCTGCGCCCTTGGGGAAGGGCAGCGCCGCCCTGCCCTGGCTGCCGCCCCCGCAGGAGGATGAGGAGGGGGGGGAGTGCTGAGGGCCCCCCGGCCTGCTGCATGCAGGAGGATGGAGCTCCCTCCGGGCGGCCGCGGGGAGATACCGTGTGTAAAAACCCCACCGGCCGGGCTCCAGCCCGCTGTGGGGGTCTCTTGGGGCGGCTGCTGCAGTTCCGGGCTCGGTGTCAGCGCGTCCCGGCGTTCAGGTGGCTGGGCTCGCCCACCCTGCGGAAGGTGGGCCTGGCTGAGCAGCGGGGGAGGACGGGTTTGTTTAAGGATGGGGCGGTTAATGACAGCTCCCTAGGTTAAGGCTCTAGTCATTTCCATATTATGCAATAGACAGTAACTAATGTCATTACTATCTCCCTAACTTACTAGAACAGCTTCCTGCTTGCAAATCTCTATGCATGCTGTCCTGTCTCCTAGTCAGTAAGCTGTAGCCATTTGACATAGACCCTGGTGATAGCTTCTGTTCTGGAACCTACGTAGAGGTAACAACCAGATAGGAAATGTTGCCAAATATGCGCGATGTTAAACTGGGAAGATGAATGAGATATGCTTCCCCCATGTGGAATTTTCTTTCACAAAGCAGGAGACCGAGTATCTTGACCTGTGTTACCGTTATTTCTCAATATCACGACCTTCATGGGATTGTCAAATGACAAAGCAGAGATATAGGGGTGGAGAGAAACTCCAAACTGACAAATGACACCAGCGGGCTATCTGGAATGCCAGTCAGGAGCCCTTTTCAAAAAAATAATTGGAAAAGTTCCCTGTAATGCCTGAAAATAAATTCTGTCTGCTTTACACGTGCAGCTGAGTTAACTCTTTTTCTTAGCCTACAAGGAAAGTACTAGTAGAACTGAAAGTGACACTTTGAACTTCATACTCAAGATCTTTTTATGAGTACAAGTTCTTCTAAAAAGAATTTCCTTGCACTAATTGCATTCATCAGCAGTTTTTATACTGTCAGTTGTTATTTAATTGTTTGTAGGTTTTTTTTTGTCTGAAATGAGGTATGTTTCTGTTCAGGAATTCAGATGCTCAAATAAAGAAGAGGCTATACCTTTTTACTTAATTATTTTTAAGAAAGTATGTAGTGTCTATCATTCTTTTCAGTTCTTCATATCTTCAGTCTCAGTTTTTCTAAATTCCTTTACCTTGGCGGTGCAATCAAACTGTTATGATAATAAAATTGGATGAATTTGAGCAAAAAATGCATTTCGTCACTGAATTAAAATCAGAACATGGGGTAAGGAGGCAGAGGGCAAAGCATGCAGGGATCTGCTACAAGCCACATCAGTCACTCAGATAGCAATACATGTATCCGGATAATCCTATACAGGAAAGAGATTGCCACAGTTAGAAGAGATTTTTCTTTGAAATGCTGTATGACAAATGGTGGTGTTCCCTTTGTCTGCGTTGTTTCCCTGGCTCTTCTGCTACCTGTTAACAGATGCTAGTTGTTTTGCTTTCTCATTGCTCATTTGCTTTCTCATTGATCTCTTTACCTTTTTTTTTTTTTTTTTTTTTTTTTTTTTTTTTTCCCCTTTTAGTGTTCCCAGGCAAGTCACTGGTCAAAATCAAACTGTTGGTTACTTTTCACCTGTCTATGCTGTGCAGCCATTACCTTTTTTATTTATTTATTTATTTTTGAAACAGAGGACAAGATTTTGATCTGCCTAAAGATGTCTGGGTGAAAAACTTGGCTAGGGTAGCATCAATAGTTCAGTCTAAATGGTGGTGATGTTCCACAGGGGTTGGTAGTGAGGGCTGATACCCTGTGGTATTCTCATCAGCATCCTGGGTGGTGGGTTAGGATGTGCTCTCAAGTTTGCAGGTGAGCAGTTGATTGGAAGTCCTGGTGGAGAACTGGCCTGTCAGAAGCATTATGAAGTTCAACAAACTCTAGCGCTTGGGACAGAAGGCTTGGAAGCAGCTTGGTGGAAAAGGATCCAGAGTCCTGCTGGACAGCAAGTTGAGCATAGGAGAGCTGTGTGTCCTTGCAGCAGTGAAGATTAACCATGTTAAGAAGAGTACAGCCAGCAGATCAAAGGAACTAATTATTCCTGTCTATGTGCCACTTACAAGGCAGCACTGAGAACACTGTGTCTGGTTTTGCGCCCCCCCCCCCCCCCCCCCCGCCCAAAGGAACAGAGTCCAAAAAATTGAGCTTAGGCTGGCAGAGGGTCTCTAATGTGGTTTGTGCGCTGCAGCACGTGACATGCAAGGCAAAGCTGGGAGACCCTGGGCTGTCTGTCTGGGGGAAGTGTAAGGAGGCATAGAAGGGGTGTCTTTAGCTATCTAAACACTGCATGTAGAGAAAACAGAACAAGGCTTTTCTCAGAGAAGCACAGAAAAAGAAAACAGGCGACAAAGACAAGTTACAGCAACATAAACCTCAAATAAATCGAGGAACAAAAGGTTCACTAGGCTCAAACACTGTATCAGGGCCCAAAAAGACAGATCTCTATCCTTGCAGGTACTTAACACCTGGCTGGAAAAGGCCCTGAATAAGCAGGTGTAATTTTAAATTTAACATTATTTGAGCAGTGGGTCAGGCCAGAGGACTCCAGGGATTCCTTCCAGCATTACTTATTCTGCGATTCTATGTATGGACGCAAGCCAGGATTTGTGAGATTCTCCTGCGTCCATGAATGAGGCTGTCTGATGATAAATAAGCATCAGAACTGAGGAAACTGCATCTCTGTTACTGCCACTCCTTGTTTATCCTTATCACACACAATGCACACAAACAGTTTTAGCTTATGCTGTCGCCTTGCCCTCAGAGGACCTTTATTTGGATCTTTTCTTCTGCAAAAGAAACTGTCATTCCTTGTGTGAGATCTTAGTTTTCCTGTTAAGTTGGGATGAGCTTGGATGACCGGTTCAGAGTTACTGGAGAGAGCTCAGGGCTTTGAGTGCCATCCCCATTGCTTGCAGCTCATTTTCTTTAGATACCAAGCTGGAGGAAAAATGGGTAGGCTAAACAACTGTACCTGAGTACAAATTCTGATCTAGATGTTTTGCCAAATAAGTTCATCAAATACTTGCATCTATCACACTCCATTTTACTCAAGAATGATATCATTAAAATCCATTGTAACACCTGCTACTTTCACTAAAAGCCTTGGGGTCAGGAGTTAATGGCTCTGCCTGATCTCTTGAAAGGTATTTGCTGGGTAAAGCCTTTCTGGCATTTTACCCAAGAACAGCAAGAATCGAAATATTCGATGAAGTGTCAATACAGTGAATTACACATACTGTACTCCAAGTCCTAGGTTTATCAGTCAGTCACAGATTTATTTTTTTCCACCCTGTGCACATTTTTTTTCTGCCTTGATATCCAGAAGAAACACTTCAAATAAAATTATGTCACGCCATAACCATTCTTTTAAGTAAACAAAACCAGCTTTTACTTAAGGAAACACGTAGCATCCATTGAGCTTACCCTACAGAAGGGAATCCCTTCTACTCCTCCACTAAGTAGCCCAACTTTTTTGGGAAAAACAAAAAAATTGGCCATGTAGCTAACAAGAAAGTTAAAAATGTTGCAAATGCTTTATTTTTTTTCCGTGAACTCTTAGCTTTTATCACTTAAAAGGGTTACGGTTTTGCTTTTTATTCCCATAATCATAAGTGCTTCTGGAGGAGGGGAGGAGCTGTTTGACAGGAGCCTTCCAAGCAAGATAATTTCTCTGAGATGAGTTAAAATGCTCATTCATGAAATCTGCCTGCCTGCTTGCTAATTCTGGTTAAATGCTAAGGGTGGAATTACTGTTTCTGTCATCCTTTCCCCAGTTGGGTTGATTTCAATGCAATTTCAAAACTCCGTCTTTGAGAGTGTTGGCCTACAAAGCCATAGCTGTTTCAGCTTAACATAAACTCATCAAAACACAGCATAGGCTAACTGAAGTAGCTTTTCTGCAGGTAGAGTTATGACTAATGGTAAGTTACTTGTAAAATCTGTCACTGTTTATTGTGTTTTCAGCCATGAAGCTTCTTCATCACTTACATAAGCCTTGTGTTTGTTTGTCTCACGGTTCTTTTTCATTCTTTGAAAGTTGGTAGGGCTGGTTGATCTGAATTCTTTTCCACTAAGGTGATAAAGGGTGAATGTAATGCCATGCAACTGTTAGCACTCCTTAGTGTGATGTCATGGATGAAACAGCTTGAATTAAATGATCAGCTTTTCTGTTTGCTTGCTTTCATACAACATAGCTACATAGCCTTCTCTGCTTCATTGTTTTGAGTCAAAGCTCTAGCTCTACTTCTTTGTATGATACATTTGCTGGGAGAGGAAGGAGGGTGTTACTCTTTTTGCCTTAATCCCTCACCAGAGCATTTGGTACATTTCTAGATGTTTTCACTGCCTTCCATCAGATCATCTCTGCCCCAAGATAGCTCTACATGCCCAAATGGCCCAGACAATTCTGTATCTACTGCTGATACAATTAGGACAAAACTGACTTTGACTTTTTTTCCCCTGTGAGAAGTGAGAGATCATTATTATAAACTGGAATCAGCTATTAATGAATTAGAAAGGAGGGAAAGTAGTTACGGAAATACACTTCAAACCTGTTTCAACAGGAATGTGTTGACCTTATCTGTGTTAGTCATTGTCACCTATTTCTCTTGCACCACTGTCAGAGAGAAACAAGGATAGTTTTTTCTTTTTGGCCACAGCCTGGTGGGGGTGAGCAAGAGCTACAATGTGTTCTGCTTATTTCCTACTTTGTTTACCATTTTCTAATGGGTTTAAATGTAATGTCTCCTTGGTGTTTAGCTTCCTTCTGTGTATCAAAATTCTATTATTACTATATAACATGGTATTGTTTTCAGCAACTCTTTTTAATCCCCTGCCCAGAGGTACAAGGAGTGTTTGCTGCTTTTGTTGAGGATGTCAGAAGCTTGCGGTTTTGTTTGTGTTGGACTGGGAGTTCGTGTTTACCTAGTTCTTCTCTGTGGACATGAAAAAAATCCATGCATTTGTAGTCTTACTGGTTCTGTTGAGAAATTATTCCTGCTAGAACAGCTTACTTAGAAGGAGGCAAAATCCTCGCTCTGCTAGAGCTTCACCCTTTATTATCTGCAGGTCACACACTCTAGGTTTAATGAGTGACCTCGTGTGGTGGAATCTGTATTTATTTCCTTCTAAGAGTAGGGATCCTTATGTGCTACCTCCTATTTCAAGGAATACTAAATGATTAATGGTGAATGATTACTGAATATTTAACATTGCTAATAAGTCACATACATACATATTAAACCTGTGTTCAATAAAATGTCTTCTATCTTTATTATTACACCTTAGTAAATGTTACTACGCTTTTGGCATAAAGGGAATTTCAAGTAAAAATATCTTGCTACATACATGCAAGACTCAATCTCTCCTATTAACCGTATTGCTTAGCATTTTAAGACTCTTATCCAATTATATCAATTCCTTGCAAGCATGCAGTTACTGACAGAGCTTACCCTCTTCTAAGATAGCTTCATGTCAAGGCTGAGCTGGTAGGTGAAACAGAGCTAAGTAAATACAATGAAAAAAATACAGTGGTGCTTTTCTGTGTAATCTCTCAGGTGACAACAGAAAAGGAAGAACATAGACCTCTTTAAGAATTCTCTTCTGGGGAATAGAATAGAAAAAATAACTTTTAACGTGTTCCAGAGAGGTTGTGCTTTTTCCATCCCTGAAGGTTTTCAAGACCTGCTTGGAAAAAATCCATGGGCAGCTTGGTGACCCTTCTTTGAGCAGGAGGTTGCACCAGACGTGTCTAAAGGTCCCTTCCAGCCTGCTCTATTCTACAATTCAAATATGTAACTAAAACATTTCTGAACATCAGGGTTTCAGCAGTTATCATTGACAGCAAAGCTTACCAAAATATTGCATAAATGCTAATACCTGATCGCTGCTTATGGATATTTTTTGTAGTTGTTGATACATGAGAAAGTGGCTATCAATTATAACTTCACTGTATTTATTCCAAAGAACAAATGTTATTTATCATTGTTTAAACTTCTGTGTTCATAGAAAATTAAACTGTGTAATTTATTTGCAGGTGTTTAATGCAAAAACAGCGGAGCTCTTGAGTCACCATCAGGTTGAGATACAGCAGAAATTCCCTAAAGAAGGGTATGAATTTTCTGTGGCTTTTTATTCATTTATGGACATTTCAGTAGAGCATATGTATTGTTGTGTATGAATGACCAAAACTGAAGTCGATGATCTAAAATGACTATTTAGAACATACTATCTGCTATAAATGATTCTGTGGTAGGAAAAATGGCATAATATAACTATTTTAGGCATCTAGTATGTGCTTTGTGTTACGTAAACTAAAAATACTTAGTTTTTCACTCTGACCAATCATTAACACGTTTTCTTGTGGTCTTGTTTAAAGTGGTAAAGCTGGTTATTTTTGCAATTTAATCATATTCTTCAGCTTAGTCCGTAGAGATGGCACAGTTTGTTCTCTGAGGTGTTTTTTGTTTGTTTGACCTATCATTTTGTTAACTGACCTACTGGTTGCTCCAAAGCCCTCTGTATGGAATAAAACAAAACAAAATTCTTGTTTTCTGCAGATAGTTTTGCTATGAAAATACAACTTACTCTTTAAAAATGCTTTGAAAATCATTAAACTTTTTATAGGTATGTAAAACATTCTCTGTAATTATGATTGTGTCAAAATGAATAGACTTGATTTTTTTCTCCTAACTGTATTTTTTTAACGTGCATTTTTATTGACTGTTTATTAAAGATGGGTGGAACAAGATCCAAAGGAAATCTTAAAGTCTGTCTATGAATGTGTGGAAAGAACCTGTGAGAAACTGCAACAACTGAACATAGACATCACTAACATAAAAGGTATTCCCAGTTCTTAAGTGTAACTCATGGCTTTAATATGCTCGTAGTTGAGCAAGTCAGATTATTTTTTAAGTCAATAAGGAGAAAGTATGCACTAGCCTCAAAGAAAATGTTCTCTTACTGAGAGTCATTTGTTTGGGAGGAGTAATGAGAAAAGAGGCTGTTTGTGTATATCAGCAATGCAAAATCTACAGAGTAGACTTAAACAATCTTACAAAATCACAGTGGCAGGCAATGAATGAAGAAATTCTGAAATATAAAATGTTTAGGAGTTACTGGGAGAAAAATAGTTTACCTGTCAGTGTTGGTGCTGTCTCAGTTTGAGCTAAATAAAAAAAAAGATTTAGAGCATGTAAGTTAAGCAGTAAAAGAAGAATGACAGTTAATAGAAGTAATCTTTCTAGACTGTAACATGAAAAAGTTGGAAGCATTTTATTTCCCATTTACTTTCCTCTTCTCCTTACCTGTTCGTCCCTCATCTCCACCTCTCCTTTCCCTCCCTCACCCCCAAAAAGAGGAAAACAAACCTTCTGAAAAGGATACTTCTTTCTATTTTGTCCTGAAGCCATTGGAGTCAGCAATCAGAGGGAAACAACAGTGGTTTGGGACAAGATCACTGGAGAACCTCTTTATAACGCAATTGGTAACTGCTATACTTCCTAAATATGTAACTTTGTAGAATGAATGTGTTGTAGAAAAATGCTTTCCTAGTTCTTTTCAGATCTCATTGTGATATAGCCTACTGACTTCTTTGAGTGTTTGAGATCTGTGTCATCTGCTGTGTGTTTGTATATGCAAGTGCAATTAAAAAAAGACTATTCTGTTAATTAATACCTAATAACTTAATAAATCACTTAATAGTCTTTTAACAAAAAGCAGTGTTCCTAAGGGGTTTTGTACATCCTTAGCATGTCATGAAGTCCTGACTTATGCACAACCACTTCCATTAAAATGAAGATTACTAAATTTTCAGAGTTTGATTTAACTTTGATTTAACTTTAAAGGAAACACGTTATGTAGATTTAGTTAATACTGATTTGTATTTGTATTTTTAATTTACCTTGGCTTTTGAGATTGACAGCTGAGAAATGGTAATTGTCTAGATTGTTTGTCTTAGCCTATGGCAATTTAGTTTAGCATGGTATCATTGCAAGATCAGGACTCTTGGGTATTTTCCTCTGTTGTTTACAGCTTTATCTTCAGCTGTACTATGATAGCTCTGGCATAGCGCTTCAGTTTAAAGTTTTCATAGTTATAGTAAATAATCAACCTGCTGTTTGTTTTGACCTTCCAATTTAATGACACTCATCTGCTATAAAGTAAGCAGCATTAGTCATTTGCTAATACTCTCGTAGAGAAAAGTATATATTCCATTATGTGGAAAATCCTGTTTGAGTTTTCAAATCATTAGTTCTAAATCAAATGAGTGCATCCAAGCTTTTTTTTTTTTCCCCACAAACATGCGTTAAAAATGGAATAGCAATACAGTATTCTTTCAGCTGTGTTAAAAAAAAAAAAAAAAAGGCAATAAATAAAGACAGGAATTTACTGCCAAGAGCTCTAATTTTGTAAAAGCAGCTTACATATGTCACTACTGGTGTGTTAGATCATTTAATTAATTCATTTTATTCATGTTTGTAGTGTGGCTTGACCTGAGAACCCAGTCAACAGTTGAAAGGCTTCTTAAAAGAATTCCAGGAAACAACAAATCCTTTTTTAAGGTGAGAGATATTACAGACTATTTAAATAGCAGCTGGATACTTACTGCTACAGTGTATAACGTTTTATGGATTTTTTGACCAAAAATTCCCCATTACAAAGTAAGTCAGTTGTAGCTTCTAGTTCCTTCTTAGCTGTAAAATGATTTTTAAAAATGCATAATACTATATACTGATCTGTGACTCAAAATAGATTTTTAATACTCGTTACATATTCTTACTAGAGAATTGGGTAACCCTTTGTAAGACTTAATTGAGTACTCCCTATCCATTCACTAAATATCACACCAAAAAAATAAGATCCAATAGAAAAATATTCAAAAATCATTTACTGATGTGAAATATTATCATTTTTCATCATATGCCATAATATTTAACTTAGTTACAACCAGTCTGAGAATTGCAGAGATATTTTATGAAAAGCAAATTCGTCCTTTTTTTTTTCTTAATAAGAGTATAGGTAAGAATTTGGAAAATAAATGCCTAAAGAATGGTATCAAAATTATTTGATTCATGTTTTCCTTGATCAGTTATATAAATATTTTATATTTTATGCATTTTCCTTCAGCCACAAAGTGGATGTAAGAGAGCATGTAAACTTACTTGATTTTTAAGTTCAAATAGAATACAAAATCCATCTTTCTTGTGTCATGCTGCTCATTTTTATCAATTTTACTTGCTGTCTAGTCATGGATGAGACCATGGATGAGACCAGACTTTTGCAAACAACTGTTTGGTCTTTGGTCTTTGTACTGTATTTAGATCAGCTTTGATCTTTGTCCATTAGTGCACTAGCCATTTGTTTTTGATATTTTCAGATTCATTTTATGCTTAATACTTATTAAAAGAACAAGTTTGTTTAATTCATCTGATTTTGAGTCTTGGATTTTTCATTTGATATGACTATTTTTATATTTAACTGTAGCATGTGTTGAAAAGATCTTTGTATGATGTCTAAAAGCTGTTTTTTTGATTGTGTTTTTTTGTTTTTTGTTTTTTTTCTGTTTTTGATTTTACAGTTTAGGACTGGTCTTCCACTTAGCACTTACTTTAGTGCAGTGAAACTTCGGTGGCTTTTGGATAATGTAGAAGAGATTAGACAAGCAGTTGATAATGGAAGAGCAATGTTTGGGACTATTGATTCATGGCTTATATGGGTATGTACTCACGAGTTTATTATTACTCCTCTGTAAAATGAATTTCCATTTCCCATACCACACAAATTCATAACAAAAGCATTTTTTTCCTGGAGACATGGACAAAACCAAATTTTGAGTATTTACAGGTTGCTTGTAAAAATATTTAATCATAATCTGCTGACCAATTTTATACTTTTCTTCATCTAGAAAAAGGAATTTTTTGTCTCCTACCAGTTCACCCTATAGCCTGTTTTTAGCACAACTTTAGGCAGAGAGATGGGATCCTAGCAGGAGTGTTGTATCAAATTATGCTGAATGATCACCCAGTGATGTTGTTACAAGCTGTTAAAGAAACTCAATTAAAGCTTGTACTGTCTCTATAGCACTACGTTTTGTAGATGCTTATTTGTAATTTTCCACTTTCTGTAAAACGTTGCTTATGCCTTTTGAAAAACTTGGATTTCAGAAAGATGCATTAGCCATCTTTGCAACATAAGAATCCAAGAGATACTGCAGTACCCTTACAATTGTACTGCTGGACTTAGCATCTTTTCCATGCCTTAATTCCACTATATTAAGCCTTCCCCTTTAGTTGCTGCAGAAATATCAGTTTTCCCACTCCCAAGCTGAAAGCTTCATGAATTTACTTTTTTTTTTTTTTTTTTGTAATTTGTTGAAGTAAACTTGTATCTTTTCATGACTATTACAAGTGTGGGTTTTTTTTATTATTCAGTGTTTGACAGGTGGGAAGAATGGAGGTGTTCACTGTACAGATGTAACCAATGCCAGTAGAACGATGTTGTTCAACATTCATTCCTTGGATTGGGATCCTGAGCTCTGCCAGTAAGCTCAGATTTTCAGTCATATTGTTCTTTAAGTAGATTCTGTAAGTGATATGTAAAGAAAGACTGTTTCATTTAATAGAAGAATTTCTTGTTCAGACTACAGTCAGTTATTACTGTTGTATTTACTGTTAACATTAATAATTACAATTAATTTTTCTCTAAGCCCAAAATCCACTATCTGGATTAATTGCAAAAGCAGAGCCTTGATTTTTTCTGTCAGTAGAGGACTGACTATTTCATGAAAACAATGCCATTTAATATTTTGTTTATTTCTTAATTTAATTTTTAGTCTGTTACAATTAATACCAATATTATAAAGATAGTGTTGGAAGAGCAAAGACTTCCCATGTGAAAGACTTGGATGCGTCTTCAAAATACTCAAATATTTCTCATTTTACTCCCTGATTCAGTGTCACATTATGTAAGAAATGGGGAAACATACAGTGATGGATTAAAACCTAGAAATCAAAGTTACCTTTTTTTCTCTTTATAGCTTATATTTATTTAAAAAAATAAATGCAGAATCCTTCCTGATTTATCACTGACCATATATATAACTTCTTTTATATTGTGTTCAGGTTCTTTGATATTCCTATGGAAATACTTCCAAAAGTACGAAGCTCATCTGAGATTTATGGCCTGATGGTATGTTTTCTTGTGACGTTGATCTTGTAAAAATATAATTATATCAATATTGATTGACAGAATTTTCATTAAAACTAATGGCTTTTCTTAGACTGGTATTATTTGGCTTTTTCTAGACCAGTATGGTTTGATTTGTGAGTCATTATCTCCTGTGTGTTATTATATGAAGTTAAATATCAGTCAAAAAAGCAAAGCAAGATCAGAGAGGTTTTTGATAAATATAAGACAAGTTGCTGATAAGTACTTACTGATGTAGAAATTACCCATCAGATTGCAAAGTGTAATCAGTAGATCTAAAGTAATGAGCTTGCTGTTATTAAGGCACCGTAGTTGTACTTCTTGTACAACTGAAAAAAAAAGACGTGAAAGTTACTTAATGATCTAAGAAGACTGGACAAAGTGTGTAATGTCTTATTCCCATATAATTGAAGGCAGAATTTGGTCAGTTTCGATGAACTAGCAGATCACAAGTGACACCTTAGATTGCTTTTTTGTCCTTTGTTTTTAATAAACTCCTTTTGCAGCATATATTTACATCGAACTTCAGTTAAAAAATAATAATAATGATATTATGAACTCTTACACTAATTGCACCATTCCCAGTGGAGCTGTGAATGTGACTTAGGAGTAAAACATGGTTTGTTATCATTGGCCTGAGGTTTTAAGTTTACTTTGTGTAGTACCAATTCTTCTGATAAAGTGACATCTAATTTATTCTTAAATCTTGAGACTAGGATAAGCTAGATGTTGTGATTTCACATTTTTTCATGGTATTTTACCCTATTGCTTACTAAGAACATACAAGCATTTTGTAATTAACGCAAATTAAAACTTTATTTAAAACGAAATTCTAATTTGCCTGAAATGTAAGTACTTTTGCTAATCTGTCAAAAATGATGCCACTAGAAATCATTACTAACTGTTACTAATGTGAATGGTCAGATGAGAATGAGCTGTATTAAGCTGAATAAGTGAGGCAAATGAAATACTAGGCAATGTGGTAATGAAAAAGGAGATACAGCCTGGCAACTGAAACAGAATAGCTGGTCACTGGTCACTTTAAATTTGAACTTCTGTTTCTCTTCCCCTTTCCTCCCATTTTTTTCTCGTTCTTCCTTTTGCTGACTAGAAAATCTGTCCTAGCCTGGTGAGTAGAGGCTTCTATTAGGCTGACCACCTGTATGTTATCCACTCTGTTCAGGTGCTGTGCATTTCCATTGATTTTTAGGATTAGTAAAAGCATGCTTTCTAGACCAATAAATTTGGCAAATATTTCTAAATTTGAGATATTACACTAGGTGCTCATGTCAAAGTTGCTTCTGAAGTGTAATCTTTATGTAAGCATTTGCTTTAATTTGTAGGCTGGTGAATATTTCTTTTCACAGCAAACACAAAAATACAGCTACTGTCTAGTAAATGCTGGCTGTCTCATTTTATAAATGAGGAAACTGAGCCATTCTGTCTACAAATATTCATTCTATTATACTGAAACATTAGATTCATACCAGGTTTTTTAGTACATCTATAAAATGAATTACCTTAATTCCAGTCAATTGAAATGAGAATTAAAAAATAAATTTAAAAAAATCAGATTGGAAATGCACTTGCATGGCTTCACTGAAAATTCATTTTCACAATTCCACAAAGAAACGATTTTAAAGAAAGAGGTAAAAGTTGTCAAGATATAGATTTATTATGACACCTACTGCAAGAATGCAACTGAAAAAATATGTGGTAGTGTTTGGAAGAAATTCTGTATGACCCTTGAAATGCTGTATCTTAAAATGAGGCATCTGTCTTTGCCTAGCGTGTCATCACAGTCACTTTTTTTCTAGTCACTTTACTGTTTTGCACCTTTTCATTTTAAACTTGACACAGGCTGCATGTTATACTGCACCTGGTTTTCTGTGTACTATAATTTCAAAAAAAATTATCTTTACAACTGTTGAGGTAGTATACAGGTATACTATCAAATATACCTGTAAATTTCCTACTCAATTTTAGGCACGAGCTTCATGAAGCTGAAGTCCAATGTACAATTCAACTCAACCGTGTAGTCTGTGACCCTTTACTGCTCTATTTTAGGCATGAGCTGCATTAAGCTCAAGTCCAATGTGCAATCAAGTCAACCATACTGTTTATGTGATCCTTCTGTTTTTCTCTAGTCATTAAATCTTCCTTTTTTTCCCCCCGACTTTAAACCAACTTCAATGCATTTCTCTTTAGAGTGATATAAAAAGAAGAGAGTTCCAGCTTCTATAATCTTAACGTTACTACAATCTTAATGTTACTAAAATTTAGTCAACATATGCTATGTTCAGGATTGGAATCTGTGCTTTTCATAAACATAATTTAACAGGATTTACTTTTTTTTTTTCTCTTACTAATTCTCCCACTTGAGTTTTATTCTCCCAGAAATTTGTCTTTATGTGAAGTATCTGTTGTTTTTTTTTTTCCTCATTTGCTCTATGGAACAAATTGCTAGACAGACAGTTGCTCCTACCAGAAAGTGTTTTTCTCCAGGACACTTTCTCCTTCATAAATATCTTGTGGCCATCTTCCATTTCTCACTAGAGATTTTTATCAGAATTGAAAGAAGCATTAAAATACTAAAAAAAAAAATCTCTTTACTGCTTAAACTATTGTCTGTGATAATCGGGTCCTGCCTTTTCCCAGACAGGTACCATGATTCTGCCACCTCAGCACTGATTGTGGAAAAATGCTAACTGCATAAGTGATAGATAGATAGATAGATATGTGATACCATATAAACAGCAGTGATATCACAACTTGCTTTTTTCTTCTCTCTCCTCTCCCGCCCCTTTTTTTTTCAGCTTACCTACACATTTTCCTTGCTTTTATTCTTGGGTTGAGTTATCTTTCATGTTTGGCTATAACAGGATAATGGGGATATATTTTTCTATTCTTTTTATGCTTTTTCTTAGTCACTTTTTTTGTTAATTGGAAGGTGAATCTGAAGTACTGTAGACTAGACTTTAGGGATCAAGGGGATGCAGACTTTAAAGTAACTAAGTTTAATTCGGCTTACATAGAGGATCTGTACCTTCAGTGAAAAACCTGTATGGTTTTGTGGTCTTTTGTGTGTTTGTTGGTCTTGTATTGCAATCTTTGTCTTGAAAACTGCAACAGTTTCTATTACATGGATACTATAAAGCAACTTCTACAGTAGTAGTGACAGTGTTTTTAAGTGGCTGTCCATTCTTGTATGATTTAGCGTTTCTTTCACGTGTTTTGTCTACATCCAAGATTTGCATCTCCCTATTAAAATAAAAGTTTAGTTTATTTTTGATTGCGTGAAATTTGTATTCACAAAAAGCTAATATGAAGCTTTTATTTCTCTTTTTGTGATTCAGAAATCTGGAGCTTTGACAGGTGTACCAATTTCTGGGGTGAGTCAACTTCAACTAAAATGCTGGTATGGGAATCTGGTAGATACTGCAGGAGCATTTCTTCACTGGAAAAAGCTTTAAGAAGGGTGAATCATGCTACAAATTATGATGATGGTTTCCAGTTTTATAGTTTTATTTTCCTTCATATGAAGTAAATTTCCTTTACGTTAAGTAAATTTTGAGGTTGATTCTAATAATGAAGAACCCAGTAAATTAAGAAGATAAGGCCTGGCTATGCAAATACAGCTGTCAACTTTAATGCATGTCTAGTTATGCTGGAAACTTAGAGTCTAAATAAATGAATAGCATAACAAAATGAACCGAGCTCTGCTTTATAGTAGTAGTTCAGTGTATACATAATCCAGAAATGTGGGGCTTCCCAGCTTTTTCTACATTAAGATAGTAAATTTTAATTTTGATTTAAGTTGTTCACCATAAGTTCCATGACACATTTAATTTGCAGTTCTTACAAAAGGAAGAGTAATAATAAGCACGGGTTATCTCTATGGATTTTTTCTCACTTTCAATTACCTGTGTGTTCCTAATAGGTTAGAGTCATAGTTAAATATATCTATTCATGTTACTTGTTCATGAATGTGATTCATGTGCAGATATTTCCTAAATTATTTTTTTTTTTCAGTGCTTGGGCGACCAGTCTGCTGCTCTTGTTGGGCAAATGTGTTTTCAAGATGGGCAGGCAAAAAACACGTAAGTTATAATGAAAGTTGTAAGATAAACAGTAGGTCACTGTTCCGTTTTAAATTTAGTGTTATGTTCTCTTTCAACCTAACTGCCAGATACTTTTGTAGTTACAACATAAATAGCTCTACCTTTTGACTGTGTTGACCTACAAAATAAACAGTGTACTGACTTCTGAATGCAATAGGGAAAATTGTTAAATGGTTTGTGAGGTATACTTTGGAACAAAGTCATTGTGAGTAAATACCTCTGTGTGAAAGAAGATTTTACATTTTAAAATTCTCCAAAACACAGACTATAGCAGTTGCTAGTGTAATATAAACCGAGTAAGGTAAAGTTAAACAAATATGGGCAATGCAGGTTAGATTGTGTAGACTTCAATGACAAAAAACAGACAGTATTGCTAGATAGGAAAAGGCAATCTCTAGGTTGCTGTGCTTAGTTTTCATTCTGTGTCTATATCAATATGGAGATTATAAAATGTTGTTTTCCTAGCTCTCAGTCTCTTAGTTTCCCTTGTTTAAAACAGCTGATCAGTTAAATCAGGCAAATGGTGTAATCAAACATTCATTTGAGGAAAAGCTCTTTGCTTAAATGACTTACTGTTTCATTTACAATTGCGTGCCTAACACAGCATGTACAAATATACAGAGTTCTGGACTTTCACAGATTTAATTGAACATTAGTCCATATTTCTTGCTAATTAACCTTCATGTTATCTTTTATATTTGTACATGAATCTAATTGTTCGTAGCCTTGTATTTTATTAAAACAAACATGGTTCTAAGCAATATTGTCACAAAGTATTTTTATAAAAAATATTTTTATAACATGAGACTTTGGGAAAAAAAAACAAACAAACAAACTTATAAAGAAAATGGTAAAAGTTAATTATCAGATGAGAATGTTTAACCTATTTGTAGTATTGTTACCTTTTTTCTCTCCAAATATAACTGAGAACTTTCTCAGTACTGTGTTTAGGTTGTTGATTTGCAAGGTGTAAAAAATATTGAGAATTAATAATTAGTTGGAATAAATTAGCATGGATTATGAGTCTATTGTATTCCTTTTATTAAACTGCATCTTTGTATGTGTGTATGCACACATACATGTAGTGTGGTCTTCAAATGAGAAACATGCCACTTTCAGAAATATTTGAAGTGAATATGTTTAAAGAAAACCCTCTTATTTGTGGCAGGAATGCAGTGTCTTGAATTTTCACCTTTAAAGGTTTGAATTTGATGTTTTGAAATATTTATTTTATAAAGTGGCTTTCATAATCGTCTTAAATTGAAATAAGTAAACACTGCCACCCATTATGAATTCATGTTTAGTTTTCGTCCCTATCTGCTCCTTGATAAGTACTATACAAGAAATACCCAGGGAAAGAGGTGTAGGTCTAGATTTTTCAGCTTCAGGTTGCATTTAATTATTTATTTATTTATTTATTTATTTGGGGGGAGGGGGGGGAGAGAGAGTGATGATTTTATCATCAGTTAATGCTGCCATAAACTTCAAGGGGTAAAAAAAAGTGGTATCTTGATTCTCCACAAGGGAGTTGTGGATTCAGGAATTGCAGTAATTGTTTATCCTTTAAACATCCTTGTTTTAACTTTTTGTTCCTTTCATGCTAGGTATGGAACAGGATGTTTCTTGCTGTGCAATACAGGTCAGAAGGTCAGTTGCATTTTTCAATTTTTCACTTGTTTTTATTGATCTTCATTTAAATACTTGAGTACAACTATAAATTAACATTTCATAAACTTATAAGCAACAATTACACTGCTAGAGGTAAGGAAAAATGAATATTGAAATATGAAAGAACAGAAAGTAAAAATCTGTTCAACGTGTTTCAGTAAGACTCCATTTCCTAGCTGCAAAATGAACTTTTTGTAGTAAGATCCCTTCTTTTCCCTTGTGTATGTTTCTTAACCTCATCCACAAAGTGATGAGTCTTGTGTTACTTAACCACATGCTCTGTTTCTCGTCTTGGCTATTCTTCTTTTCACGTTTTTCTTTGTATTAGTAGTTAAAAAAATAATGCAGAGCTTAGGCTTCTTTTCCTATATCTCCTGAAGACCCCCATTTCTTTGCTATAGAGAGTCTGGAAAGATCTGAGGCAGCTTGTGGAAATGAAAACTAAAACCAGCAGTCCAAGGGTTTTATCTTTGGTGTTTATAGGATCATAGAATCACTAAGGTTGGAAGAGACCTCAGAAGAGATCATCTGGTCCAACCATCCCCCTACCACCAATGTCACCCACTAAACCATGTCCCTAAGCACCACATCCAACCTTTCCTTAAACAATCTCAGGGACGGTACCTCCCCAGGAAACCCATTCCAATGCCTGACTAAACTTATGTAACTTTTGTAGAGTCATTGATATCTATTATGCTTAAACATTCTGTATCTTTTTTTTTTTTTAAGTGAAAGTTTTGTCTCTTCTTCATTATCATTTGCATATACTGGTTTAAATATTTTAGGCCTGTGTTCATGCTTCACCTTTTCTTCTTTCCCTATTTAGTCTGTGTTTTCTGAGCATGGTCTTCTAACCACAATAGCTTACAAACTGGGCAGAGACAAACCTGTTTGTTACGCACTAGAAGTAAGTACAGTAATTTATTCCTTTCTGTAGTTATACATGTTTTTCTTTACTTCTGTTTTCTAGTGTCTTTCTATTAACTTCAGTGAAATTATTAATTTGCACAGAAATTTAAATAGCAATTTGTTATATCTTTTGTGCCTCAAGGCTTATGCGTTGTTTTGGTCCAATCTACCTCCAATCTAGATCACTTAATCTAATAAAAATATTTCTGCATTGCATTTCTTGGCATAATGGCTGAAACACTTTTTCAGTTACACAGTCTTCCAAATCTTTACTAAATAAACAAATAAAAATTCATACTAAGATTGGGTTTAAAAAGGAGGAAGTTCTGGTACTAGTGTTTCAACTATCCTCTATTAACAAAAAACATGACTAGATGTCTTTTGTCTTATTTCATTCAAATGTTTGTTACTTCTAACTTAAAAATCTAAGCCAAATTTCTGGGACAAGATTCATCAAACAGCCCTTTTTGCCTACCTCAAAATCAAGTTCCTACTTCCAGTTCCTTTAGTTCCTCAGTTCTCCACACAGCTCTGAGGATATCCAAATTCTGTAGAAAACTGAATTTTTCACTCTAACTCATTGTTCTAAAGCTCTGCTTCTGAAGCACAGATCCGCTTGGCACATATTTGGCACCAAATCTTCTTTGGGATCAGTAGAATGAATATTCTTCCATCTATGTTGTTCAGTGGGCCTGATCTAATAGTTATTTTCAAGATGTGTACTGAATTGTCAGCTGCAATGGAGCTTATGAAGAGAGCCTATGTTTTTCATATCAAATAGACCAAGACAACACACAGGATTTTCTTCTCTGGGAAAATAATTTGTGGCTTACAATTACTAGGATGTGGGAGTTTGTGCTCATTTCCTTTTCCTTCCCTTAGGAAAGTTGAGCTTTTTATTTGCCATGTTCTGGCAACTTTGGGGGTTTCATTTTATGAAGGTGAAGAGGTTTGTTTTGGTTTTAGTCCAGGTACTTGAAGAAAGGACTGGAACTGTGTTGAGAGTGATTTATTTTTTTTATTTCCACTTGCTCAGAAATCTGTATGCACACTTTTGCTTCCTCCTCATCTCCAAGTCCTTAGTGATACTGTCTGAAGAAATAGTTTCAACAGAAGCTATTAAGTGCTCTTTCTTCTACTGCATCCATGCTAGAATTGTCTACAATTTAGTGGATAAGACACTTTGCAGAGAGGCAAGAAATGTGCATTCAGCCTTTTGTTTTAATCATCCCTCTATTTTATAACTGTAATAGCTAGCTGTTTAGAAAACACCCCTGTTCCCTTATAGCAATGGCTCTGAATGAAAATGTAGTGCTGCTTCCAGTTTACTTGAAGCTTAGTCTAGTAGACTTGAAACTGTCTTGTAGAGAAGTCTATTTGGACAGTGGTGTGAGCTGGGAGCCTTGCCATTCATTTGTGATGTGATGGAACCATTCAGGGCCATTTGCTGAAGCAGTAGAGAGAACTGACAAATGAAAATGCCTACATTTTCTGTCTCTTTGGACATGTGTACTTAGGCTCTAGCTATAAATAGTCTTATCTTTAAAATTAAAGCATAAAAAATTAATTTGTTATAAAAAGAAGGCTGAGGCTACTGGATCTACTTGTCCTTAAATTAGTGAGACCAAGAAGATTGCTCACAAAATTAGGTAACTCCCCTCCATGGAAAAATTGCATGCAAGTGTTTTTATTTCCTTCAGGGATCTGTTGCAATAGCTGGTGCTGTTGTTCGTTGGCTGAGGGACAATCTAGGTATCGTTAAGACTTCACAGGAAATAGGTGAGTATTTGCAATTTGGAGCTTTTAATTTTAAGTATTTTTTTCAACTGTCTTGATATTTGAATTCTGACAACTGCCTTATTGTTGAATAAAAGCTCAAAATATTCAAGTAAATAAAAGCTGAAGATGCATATATTTTACTTTGTTCAAACAATTTGTTTTGCACCCATGAAATCACTACTTACTGATATTTTTCACCAATATTTCATACAGCTTATCACTAAGGTGTTTGAAACCCTTTGCTAACTTTCCGTTACTGAGCACGCACTCAGGAAGATTCTGTACTGCCATACAGATTCCTGGTTTTGTACAATATTATTTTCCAGAATCAAGAGTGTTTAAGTCTATTACAGAACCAAAAGCATATTAGATTGTACATATTCTTTCCTGTCACAGACATGACAACCTGAGGCTCTAAATATGCAATGATTTATGTAGAAGGGTTCACATCTACTAATGCAGAGACCTCCATTTGCAAAGCTGTCTCTTAAAGAATTGTGAATGATGGCAGTCTGTTTTGGCTAAGAACACGGTAATCCTTTAGTATTTGGGTCGCTAATGTTTTCTGCATGAGCTGAACTTAAAACAAGCTTGTTTGTGACATAAAAATGAGGAATATACAAAATTTTGAAAAAGGAGAAAACATAAGAAACATGCAACTGTAACAGTTTGAAAGTGACTGATATAACTAGATTTTGGACTATAAAGTAATTCATTATATTTATTTTAATAATTTGATATCTTACTGAAAAGTGGAAAAAGTAGAATTCAAAGACTAAGGAAAACTCAGAAAACAATAATCTATGAGAAAGCCTGACAGACCATATAGAACATAAGCTACTGTCACTGGAATTAGCCAGTTGCTGAAACACTATAGTCACTCTTGGCTTCACAAGTTTGATTAGATCTTTGACATGTAGGAACTTCAAGAACTTTAATTTGTCAATGCTGCTGAAATCATGTGGGTCTCAGTCATTGCTTCTTTTTCCCTGAAGATGTCCTTCCTTCTCCCTTCATTCCTTTATATGTGGTATCTGTGTGAAAGTACCATTTTAAAAAGATTTTTTGAATCAGTTTCCCTAACTTTCTTCTCTATTGCTCTGCTTTGATCAATGCAAACAAGAAATTTACAAAAGCTGAAAAAAAAAATCTACTTTCCCTTCTTGTTACAGGAAGGAGCTGCACATAACGTCTGTAGTTTTGGCTGTTTTAATACAGCTTTTAAAATTACACATTTTAATATTGAGGAGTTCAGATATCTGAAGTTACTACTCAGATATTAAGCAACTCCACATTTCCTTGTAGTTGGATGTGATTATATTCTTAAGATGAGATTTTAGAACTCTAAATCCATTTGAAATTAATGGGAATTTAGTTCTTAACTCCCTTTGGTCGTGATCCAGTTTCACTTTCTTGCTTCGGCTTAAATGCAAGTAAATTGTGACCTTTTGGAAAGCTTTGAAGGTACATTCTTTACCCACAGGATACCCTTTGAAAACCTCACAGAATCTAGATCAGAATATCAAGTAAATGATTCTGGGGTTTGATTTTACATTTACCACAGCCGCCTATGCCCCATCTTCCATTTATATTGTTGGATATGGACAGCTAGTCAAAGAGAAGCAGAGTTGCAGTTAGTTGCATATTCTAATGGTACATGGCTTGATTGCTTTTATAGCTACCTAACATATTCTGAATATTTTCCCTATTTAATAACATCTTTAAGTGTCATTTTTTAAGTGTTGGTGCAGTTGTAAAAAGCTAAATATAGACTGTTTGTGTGTGCATTAGAAAAACTGGCTGCAGAAGTGGGGACTTCTTATGGCTGCTACTTTGTGCCAGCATTTTCAGGACTGTATGCACCATACTGGGAACCCAGTGCAAGAGGGTAAGGTTCTGAATGAACGTTTGCAGGAAGATTAAATTATTTCACAAATCCTTACAGGTATCAGACTTTTTTTTTTCTTCCTTTGGTGTATCTGGATACAACATTCTCCAAGCAACCACTGTTTCTCTTTTGTATTTAATTTGTTCAAAACAGCAACTGCTACAGGGAGAAGGAGGATTAGCTGACTCAGCTACTCATCCTAATCACCACCACCACCCAAAAAAAAAAAAAAAAAAAGAGGGGGAGGGGCATGGAAAACATTTGGGTCAGGAAACTTTGGGACACTGAAAGGTTTGTCATGATAACAGGTTATTACAAAAATGAGGGAATTCAGATTAAAAAGAAACCAGCTTTTTAATGTTAAGAAGCAATCCTTATACAATGGAACTGAATGAGACTTGAATTAAAAGGCCTAGGTCTGAAAGATTTTCTGGTAAAGATGTATGTTCTAACTCTTGCTTTTTTTTCTGTTTGTTTTGTTTTTGTCTTTTTTCCTCTATTGAACAGTATTATCTGTGGCCTTACTCAGTTTACAAATAAAAACCACATCGCCTTTGCTGCACTAGAAGCTGTCTGCTTTCAAACACGAGAGGTAAAAGCAAATTAGTTCATAAATTCGTTGTAAATTAGTATAAGAACAGTGTAACTCTTCAGGAAAAGAGAGGATTAAAAAGATGTAATGAAGATGCTTCATACCACACTTCTATGCTATTATCTTCTTTACGTGATGCTAGTATTGAAGGATTGTTCCTGTGAACTCAGCTAGAATGATCAGGTTGAGTGGTACATTATTTTGGAGCAGCAATCATACTTTTTATCAGCACTTAAAATAAGGTGAACATGTTTTATGACTGTTATAAAAGGCAGAACATGCAAACAGTAAAATGACAAGGCCAATACCATAACAAAAATGCTGTATTGATTCTACAACATAAGAGACTATATTTTATATCATCTGCTGTGACAGATATGGCTGATGTTGTTTTCCATAAGAACAAAAAATACTTAAATCAAGAGAGCAGCAAACATCCAGTGAAATCTGCATTCACTTTTTGCCCACGTCTCTTTTTGCACTTGTCAGCATTCTGCAAAAGCAAACCTACATTCTCACACAATAAATTAATCCTTCAACCAAATCATAAGGCTTGATATCAGTATGTTTTAAGCATTAAAATCTTTATATTACTATCTGCTACATTTCATGCTCCTTGTGTTCTGTACAAACACAGGACAAAATGAAATTCATAGCCCCCAAAGGGTAACAGTGAAACTTTAATATGTTTGCATGTTTTAAATTAATGTTATTTAAACTTCTGTGTTTTAACTAATACCCACCTGAAACTGTGTGAGATGAGGAAAGTAGCTTGCTGTTTCTGTAGCAACAATGAGTAAAGCAAGAAGTACTCCTGTGGAAAAAAGACAGCTAGAAACTTCACCAAGGCATCTCCTTTTGAAGCCTCTGAGTCCTCTGAAAGTCATGGAAGGAGCTTGGAAATAGCAAGCTCTTAATTCTGATACTAGAAGTCAGGGTAAAGTTATAGTGAACTGAAGTGATAGCCTGGTTTGTTTTCTTGCTCCTCTCTTTCTTTGTCTGTCCTCCGATCTATTCCATCTCACGTGACAGCTCAATGATCTTTCTAGCAAAAAATTATCCCTGTTTTGCTGGGCTATTTTTCTGCTGGATTAATGACCTCAGCTGCCTTGCAGAGGATTGTAGCAAACATAACAAGAAATGGCATGTGTCTGGGAGGAGCAGGATGAGGAATAAAGCTTTCAAAACTGAAGATGAAACTGTTTGAATTTATCTAACTCTTCCTTATTTCCTTATTCTTTACTCAATGTACTTAAATCACAGTGGTAGGAGTGTCTCATTAGGTATTCTGACATACTTAAATTAGTAGATTAAGTCCTACAGAAGTGCATAAAATGTACAGTTTTCAAAGATACATTGTTATTTTTGTCTTCTCAAAAGCAAAGTTAGTTTGGTTTAATTCTGTTTGAAACGTAAATCTTATATATCCTTTGGGAAAAGACTCAAAATTCCTATTCATTGTTTGTTTGTTTGTTTGTTTAATATTTTTTGTGCCATCCAGTTCTTCTGTTTCTGATCATTTTTTCTCTCAAAAGTTCCTTCCTTGTGCAGACAGATGACCCTTGTTATATTTTTTTTCTTTCAGAAAATATTGTAGAAAAATAAGTAATTTTTGAGTTTGAAGAGCTGCACACTGCTGTCATTAGACAAAACTTACCTGGACACCTTGCCCATAATCTAACTACGCTACAATAGAGATAGAAACAGCATGATCGTAATTTGTTTTGTTTCTTCACCACCTCCTCGTTTCTAGCTTTCTTTTTGCTTTTTAGTCAAAGTGTGTAGTATACACTTAAACTTTTAGTCTAAGTGCATAATATGATTCAACATGCTCTTGCAAAATAATAAACAAAATCAGAGTTTCAGCAGTATATGTAAAGCTAAGATGAAGAGGCACTGCTGAAGTTCTGAATAGTTAAAAAAAAAAAAAAAAAAAAAAAAAAAAAAAGGCAGGTGAAATTCAGTATAGATTAATATAAAAGATGAAGAAAATAAGCTGTAGGGAGCTTAGTACTAGCTTAGTACTGTCAGTAAACTTTCATGCTCTGCTATATATCCTGTATTCCTGGTTATTTCTAATGTATTTTTTTTTTATTTCAGTGCAGACCCATGTACAGATTCTGCCACAATGAAAGTTGGCCTTTTACTTTCTAATTTTCATCTTGTGGCAATGCTTTTAGTTCCTTGTTGACTTACTGTCTGAGAATACATAAAATCTGCTGGATAACCCATCTCTATATAGTTTTTTGTACTTTACCAACCTACCTGTTTGTTCATTTATAGAAACATGTTGAATTCCAAGTAAGGATTGTATAACTGCGTACTTTGTGAAATGCAGAATAGCATACAATGCACTGTAGTTTCTTTTTTGTGGTTTGTGTATTTTGCTGTCATTTAAAGCTGAGAAAAGCACACTTACAGTTATTCAAATAAGTTGAAAAATGACAGAGAAAAATCATTCTGCACTAGTTAATTCCTATCATCAAGCATTATATACTGACATTAAAAATGTAAATGAGACGTTTAATTGACTGTTTTTACAAAACCTTAGAAAAAAACAATATTCTCCATGTAATAGACGATTGTAGGATAATGCTGTGTGCTTCCTTTGTTAGCTTTAATGAAGTTTGTAGTGGTCATCAGTTGTTTTTTTTTCCTCAAAGTTCTTAGACCATATATGCAACGGATAGGTATAGAGAAAATTCTCCTACACTAGAATTTCTGTGATAAATTGAATGCACTTGCTGTATATTAAGCAAACCTGTGTTGTCACTACCTCTGTTTTGGCCTCTTGATGTACAGGGAAGGAGACCTACCTGCTTAACACTCTTCAGCAAACACTGACTTATCAATATTTTGCATTTGGAGATTTTTCTGCAGTTAATTTGTAACATATATCGCTCTTCAGATTTTAGATGCAATGAACAAGGACTGTGGGATACCACTAAGTCAGTTGCAAGTAGATGGAGGAATGACCAATAACAAAGTTCTCATGCAACTCCAATCAGACATTCTCTGTATTCCAGTAGGTAAGATAAAAAAACTATGACTTCTTTTTTCTTTTTAAAGCTGAATATGCTGTTCATTTGTAATGGCTAATGAGGGCTGTTTGGATGGCTGTTATTGTTGTTACTGCTAGGCTTTTCTTAGTGCTGAGAATGTTGTGTTTTGTTTGTTTGTTTGCTTTTTTTTTTTTTTTTTTTGGGGTGGGGGGAGAATATATTTTGGTTTGGTTTTGTTTCCAGAAAAAAAATGCTTAGGTCTAGCATCAAGTTTTAAGGTTTATTTTCCTAGAGCATCTCTGACTCATTTCTCGTGTTGAAATATTATAGCACTGTGATGGTATTAAACTTTAAAGTTGTCAGATCAATATCTAACTGTCTAACAGTTTTAAAATCAATGAAATTTACATTGTCCTGCAACATGTCAGCCCTGAAAATCTTGCTCAGAGATAAATCAGAACTTTGCACCTTCACTGCTCTTCTACATAAACTTGAGCCACTTCAGCGATAGCAAGCCAGTGGAAAGTTTTAAACTCCAGAGTTACTATAGTTTGCCTTTAATAAGACATAATGCACAAGGCTTATACTGTCAGTGCTTTGTCATAGCTAGCACTTGAAAGGATGTGATCAATAAAACCTGCTTTTAAGGGATTCTCCTCTTGAAGTACAGAAGCAGGCAGTTGTAGAGTTAATAGCACAGATTTACATCTTGGGGGTGGTTTGGTCTTTTATAGCACCTGTGGAAGGCAAACCAGCTAGTAAGTACAGGTGTGTAACCTCTTTTAAGATGCCTTTTCTAAATATAGATGCTTTTAATAACAAAATGTCTGGAGCAGGAGAACAACATTGGTTACTTAAACAGTAATCACTGCTTTGGGGAGGGAGAGGACAACAAAATGTCACCTTATTAACAGAAGTACTCCGAGGAAACTGGTGGTGGTCAGTAGCCTTGTGCATGATGTGAAAATGGGCAATTTCGTGATTCATAGAACCATAGAATGGCTTGGGTTGGAAGGGACCTTGAAGATCATCTACATGTAGTTTCAACCCTCCTGCCATGGACAGGGTTGCCACCCACTATTCAATAGTGAGGGAATAAGTGATCTGAAGTATTCTGAAGACTTGGAAGACTCATAGTTGAAGTTAACTTCATAATCATGTGAATGGAAATAAAATGAGATTTGTAGGTGGTAAACTTCAGGGAAGCTCATGTAACAGTTATAGGAAAATGTGTTATTTTAGACATATATGTCTGGAGTTCTGATACCATCAAGTTGACTTTCAGTAAAAAGCATCATGGCCTTCTCTCTGATTTACTTCAGTAAAGCCATCAATGCCTGAAACAACCGCTCTAGGAGCTGCTATGGCAGCAGGAGCTGCAGAAGGAGTTGGAATTTGGAGTCTGAATCCTGGAGATTTGACAGCAGTGACATGTGAACGATTTGAACCACAGATCAACCCGGAGGGTAAACCCCATTAAGGTTCTCCAGGAACCCGTGAACTGTTTTATTTTATGTTCAGAAGATCAATTTTATTCTTTGTTGCAGTCTGACATACCAGTATAAAAACAGCTGTATGTAAATATCCTCAAAATGATAAAAATCAGCTTTGTAGTGTTAGGTTTAGGAAAAAGTGTATTTCACTTGCTGTTCTGTTCATTTATTGACTAGTAGGATTGGAAGAAGTTTAAAACAACATAGCTCCGTAAGGTAATGTGTCAACTGTTTACTTAATGTGATGGGTTTTTTATGTTGTTCTTGTGTTTTTGTTTTTGTTTTTACTGAGAAAGATGTCTTCTAAAGTTCTTGTGCATTTTTGCGTTTTCACAGACATAGGAAGGACAGGCAGAGTATTTTTGGTAGACTCCTAATTTGGCCTTAAAAAGTCTACACTGATCATTCTTTTAGTTAACTTTTTCGTCATTCTTAAATGCTTCTAGAAACAAAAAGCATGTACTTGACATAATTAATCCATGTGCAAGACATTTTTGTCTTTTCAATTATTTCTTCTTGTTTTTATAAAGAACTTCGTCTTACCATTTTGATTATAATTACTGCTATGATCCCTTCTTCAAGACTTATTTTCAACACTGAAGGGCTTATGCATGAATAACAATTGCTTCATTTTGTCCTATTTGTATATGTTCTGATTGGAGAACACACAGAGTCTTTTTAAAGTTTATTTCTTGTTACTGTGCATAGTTTTGTTATTTTAGTTGTTTTGAGGGTTTTTCTTTTAACTAATTCAAAACATTTTTAAATACTTGCATTCATAGGCACTGACAGACTTTTCGCTGATTTCTCTATTTCAGAAAGTGAATATCGCTATGCCAGGTGGAAGAAAGCTGTGATGAAATCTATGGGCTGGGAGACATCTGAAGCTCCTTCAAACGGTAAACCAGACATTAACACAGGTCAAATATTAATTAGCTAACTAGACTAGTTAATTAATCTTGAGTTTGGTGACCTTTTCTGTTCATTCTATCTGTCGACGATTCCAATGATTTGAAAATGATTACTTAAAAACACTGTGGAAGCAAAGCAGGATATAGGCTGGTCTTCCTCTTGAAAGGAAGACACAAGCAATATCTTGTAGGTCTCTAAAAGCATAAGACATTAAATCAAGACTAACTGCAGGTTCCACAGAATGTTGATAGTTAACAAAGAAAAAAAAATCTTTCCTATTAAAGAGATACAGCTTAATTCTAAGGTGGTGCAGGAATTTTATAAACTTTCTTATACTCATGTTGAAAAAGAGGAAAGTTTCATCCAGTGATTTTTCTTGCTGTATCTTGGCTTTATTGTTTGCTGTATAGGAAGGAGGGATTGCTAACCACATCAAAACCTGCTTGACTCGGAAGGACTAAGAGCTAGAAGTTATAAAGGGAAGCACTGCATACACCTATTGTACACACACATAGAACATACATACACTTTGAGGGACTAAAAAAGATATTTCTTTTGAAGTAGAGGACTTTTCCATTTATCAGGCTTGAATAGTCTGCAGTCTTCTATGTTCTATAATTTGAGTTTATATTTCAGCACTATTTCAGGATAAGTTTCTAGGCCTGAATCAGCCTACAGGACACAAGTTCTTCTTTGTTTCACTTTTCTTGAAAAAACTACTGAAAAGATTAAGAATCTTCAGAATCTACCCCCAGAACCCACAGCTGCAGCCCTCAAGCTGCATAAAGTTTCTTACTTTACTGATGAGAGATAAAAACTAAATTTTTTCTTTTACCATCCTGTATGTAGATGTAAGTACTTTATTTAACAGCGTGGTTATGCAAACAATTCTCTCAAGGATGCTTGGAAGGGAAATAGGTAATTTATCACGAATAACAAGATTTACTTCAGTATTATGATTTAGTTGCCTTACATCTAAATGCTGTTATGTGTCCCTAAATCCCAAGTGCTTGATGTGTGTATTATTTTTTATTCTTTATTTCCTTTTTAAGCTTAGAATATCTGCCTTGCAGAAAATAAAACTACGTCTTGTTCTTCAGCTAATGTGAAAAATTATGTTTACAAAAACTTGACCTCACTGATTATCCACTTTAACACTAGGGGAAGAATGCTAATTTTCTTAGTTCTAGCTTTGATACTGTCCTATGCCTGCTAGGAGCATTTAAGATTGGAGAATAATAGAAATGGTATCCACCTAGGTAGTTCTAACAGTAGAATTTGAATGTGAACTCTTATTGAGAGCTTGTTTTGAATTATTTTGGGGGAGGTTGCATGAACTTTTTCTATTTTTTTCTGCAAATCGTTTTATTTTTTCTTGCAATTGTTACTTTTTGCTGTTCATATGATTTTTAACATATGTATTGCAATTTATATATATATTTCTCTTTTGATTTGCTTGACTGGAAACATCTTCCCCTCGATGACATCAGGTGACACTAGTATCTTCTGTAGTCTGCCCTTGGGTTTTTTTATTATGAGTAGCATGGTAATGTTAATCGGAGCAAAGTACGTCTCAGGTTAGTTATTATTTGAACTAGATCACTTTAAAAGCTGTCTACACTAGTTTAAGTGTTGTGTTGTTTTTTTTTTTGTATTCCACCATTTATTTTGAGCAAAAAAATGACTGATGCTTTTTGTTGTTCATGCACACAAGTGTTTAAGGGTGTTTAGTCACATAGTACCTAAGGGAACAAAGAATGCTGTCTTGAATTCATTTTTATGCACCATGAAATTCATGATTGTTAGATGCATGTGAAACCTTGGGCTATCCTCTCTCTTTATCTAGCTAAGCTGACTGTACACAGTTTATAAAAGTTTGGGTAGTTTGGAGCAGCCTAGCAGAGTTTTGCATTGCCTGCGTTACAGTGCACATTGCAATTAGAATATGATTCCATCCTTTGTCTTTTATTTCTTCTCATAACATTTTAAATTATTTAGAGGATCTGGTCTAAATAAAGGGAAGACTTCTCTTCCCTGAAAGGCTTTGTGTATCTCCTCCACCTTTTCTCTGGCACCCTTGGAGTTACTGTATGGTTAGGAATCTTCATCTGCTTAATCTACGGAATGTTCTTTTAGTATTTTTCTCTTAATTCATTTTGTATAAAAAGAAGAGACACCAATAAACCTACCCACAAAAACTGGGGAAAGGGACTGTGTGCATATGCAATGAAGATGCATCTTCAACCTATTCATATATGTTTAATTTTAAAAGAAAGTTATTAATATAGATGGATGATGGTGTTAGTTACTTATGCCAGCAGTAAGACATTGTAGTAAGATTACTTGAATGGTAAGAAGTTTCTGTGGAGATGTCATTTGTTCTTTGCCATTGTGTTTCAAAATTTATTTCCAAGGAAAATACTTTACAGCATAGCCATATTTTCTTCTTAGTAAGGTTTTTTTTGGAGTTACTGTTTAGTTAGTTGTTTTGTGTTTTTTTTTTTTTGAGGGGTGGGGTATTAATTAAACAGATAGCTGAGAACTCGAGCATGCTCCTCGGATAATGTTTGTTTCTACTCATACAGTGTGAATTAACTGTTCAGTGGTAATTTTCCTTGCATGGAAGAGACTGTCTGAGCTTATAGAAGAACTAAAATCAAACTAAACAAATGCTGATTAAAAATCACACTGAACAAATGGTTTGACATTGATGTACTAACTCTGAAATACATCTGTAATTGAGAACAATTTTGGTTATTAAATATAACATAAAACCAGCTGCGAATAAGTGGGTAAATTTTTAACAAGCTGAACTAAACAACTTGAATATTAATTCCAGGTCAGATTCTCAAGCACATGGGGGATGCCTAAAATAATAGGAAGATCAATATCAAGAGGGCAGATAAGCTACTTAAATTCCAGGCTTAATGCTTTGTAAAAACAACTAATCAGTAACCTGCATATGTATCTAAACTTACACTATGGGAATTCATAAAAACAGATCTTGTTCTCCCTTCCCTAAGCTTGCCAGTGTCTTTCTGCCCCACAAGTGGAAATCATCTTAGCTCACTCTTGCCTTTAGAACCCATTTTAGCCCTTGTTTTCAACCAGTAACAATTGAGGATTTTTGTTATATTCTTTACGTGGTAAGCTTGGGGAAGAAAGTTGCAAGAAATTTGTAACTTTCCTGGGTTTTGCTTTGTTTTGTTTTGCTTTTTTTAATGATGGTGTCTAAACAAGAGTAGAATTAGTGATGATATGTACTGGTTGTAGTTTTGCTCATCTGTGTGTTAGGGTAGAACATGATACGATATACTGAATCTGTGTTGCTGATTGGAGCAGGGCTGCGTCATCACCACCACCACCCACCCACTTAGACATTTTTTCTGGTAAATGTCCTTTTGTTTTTAAAAGCCAGAGCTAGCTGACCAGGCTTTCCTTCAAACTTTGATACTGTAACTCCATTAATTAATTTGTTCCATTTTATCTCTTAACAAAACAATGGAACTCCAATGCAGTCATCAGTATAGTAAGTTTGAGGATTGAATCTACAGAGGATTGAATTCATCCTTCATGTGCTGAAACAGCAGTAAGTCTTGCATGGCAGCAGCGCTGTTGTTGAACATGTCTCTGTAGGTCTGGGCCATGCTTTTGCAGCTGCTGAAATGTGAAGCAAAAATCTGCTGTGGCAGAACAGAGAATACTAACATAGCAAAAACCCATTTAGGGATCTGCTAAACTAACTGCATTTTCACGCAGCACCTGATGACAGAATTTGAAGAACAATACTGTAGTTCATAATTTCATCAAAATCAGGTCATTTACTTGCCCTTTCTTTTATGATTTTCTTTCTTCTTCCCCAGTGGAGAAAGAGTTAATATTTTGTTTTATTTCATTATTAAAGCAAATCGTATGTAGCAACTGGGGTCCTTATGTTAAGATTCCGATAAGTCTTTCACACTACTTTTGTATTTGGATACCTGAGAGATTTCAACACTTTTTTGGGGGAGGTGAGGGTTAAATTAAAGTGACATATTTTATTAGACTCGAATTTAAGAAACACCTTTGCATGCTTAAGTTGACACCTCTCTAATGAGGTATAAAACCAGAGGTCTGGCTATAAATGGGATATTATTCTGCATCTGGGATATAAAGTTCTTTGACCTTATTCTCACAAAGTAAGGTATTGGTGCTGATAATAGTACCGAGCTTCCTGCTTAAGTACCCTTTTGTTGTTGTTGTTTTTAAAAAATCTGTTTTTCTTTTAAATTCCTTGTGTTGTAACAGTTACTGCTGAATTGCATACTAATTTACATATAAGAATCACAATGCAGTTGTACAAATCAGTTGCAATATTTCCAAAATTTCTGAAAGCTGAGCTCATATTCGTGGGAAAAAAAAAAAAAAAAAGCTCAGTGTACCTTACTTCAGTTCTTCTCCTTGTTAAAAGTTTACCCATCTTATTTAGTGTGGTTTCTTCTCTTCTGCTGTATACACATCCCACACACATAAGTGCTAGCTTTTATTTGCATTTGTGTCACAAGATACATCTAATTTATAATTACATTAACTGAAAACAAAAGATGGTTATTCTGAATTCTTCCTATCACTTAGCTGTGTTATACTGTGTTAAAATGGTTTAAAGTAAATTCTAATTTACTATGTTACTAATGCACATTCTTTCTCGTTTTAAGGTAACGATAAATGAGACTACATAATGGACTCTCTGGACACGGCTGACTTTTGTTTGTTTGTTTCATTTTATTTTATTGTTTGAAAAGATTCCACCACCAGTGTGATGATACTACCTGTGTGACTAAATTCATTCATGAATACATCTGCTGTCAGTCCCTGAGCTACCTCCCTGTGGTACATTGAAATTTAAGTATTCAGACCTTCACTATTCTCCTCCCTTCCCCATCAACTCCAACAGCACTGGAGGCCTTTGCATGGACTATATCCCATCATCCTTTAAAATTTCACAAGCCATGGCTTTGTTTGAGAAAGTTGGCATAAAAAACCCTGCAACTTCTGAGGTGACTTCAGATGTTTAGTTAAACTTTTCAGGGGTTGGTACTTTATACAACAAACTGCAAAAAGTTAATGATGCACTATGGGACTTTGTAAATGTCTTACAATTCTTCCAGCTGCTGTGAATTACCAATCATGCATATGTGGTTGCCAAAGATGTTTTATTTTAGTCACCTCTGGTCTGAAACACCTTCAGTGGTACTAACCTTTTAATCTCTAGCTCAAAATACGTTATTAGTAGGAAACATTGCCACTGGTTTGGCAATGAAAACGTTGCTGACATGGTAAACAGAGCACTATTGAAATGATCAATCAAAGACTTAAAAAGTTTGTTTTGGCTTCTGGCATATGTAGTCAGTTTGCCTATTTTAAGTATTTAAGACACTCAGTCCTGTAACTGTACATTAAAGAGGTAGGAGTAAATGGCCGTTTTGGTTTAGGCCATGTTTCATGTTCTTGCCCTTTTGTGTTTGTTTTGAAAGACAAATTTAATACAGCATGCTATTCACAGGACAATTTCTTTGTCCTCAGTAACTGAAAACTCTTTAAAATTACTCTGTACGGTATACTTTTTCTTGACCAATACTGCATATATTCTGTCGTCCTGCTTAGGGGTATTTTTAGTGATTGTTTGTTAAAATCTGAAAGTTGAAGCTAACAGTTTTCCTTAAAGAGGGTCCACTCCAAATTAAATATCAGTGCTTTAGTTCTTGCTGTCAGTTAGTATACCTCAGGGACCAAAATCTCCCTTTCAGTTTCTGTGTCCATAGTTTTAACAGCAAGTTGTCACAAAATATGCTGGGACAACCCAAAACCCTGGCTTGGAATTGTAAGCACTTGACACCTGAAACTGGCCATTTGGAGTTCACAGGCAACAAGAATGAAAACGGAGTTGCGTCCACTTTGAAACGTTAGCTCTTCCACAGGTAAAGGAGTGAGGCAATAATCTTACCTTCAGCTTTCGTGTTTGTACCAACAGCATGACAAATGCCAGCCTTATTGGGTAGGTCAGAGAAAACATATTCTTGTATCATGTCACTGGATCAGTATAGAATGATAGCAAGGTTAAATGTGGGAACAACATGAAGAAATTCAAAACAAAATACAAAGAGGTGTTTAAATGCACTAGGAGTTAAAGGGAGTGGTTTTTGTGTGTTCTTAAAAAAATGTCTGAAAAATATTCTTTAAAAGTTTTTCTTTGTTTAACTAGAGGCTTAGTTTTAAAAAAAATGTTAAATGTGTGTTTGTCTGAAGCAGTGGTTTGCACAGAAGTTCAGGTCTGTATGATATATTTAATATCAAATGCATATTAATTGCCTTTTTATTATCAAGTGCAATGACCTTTGAAAATGTGACTTTTAATTAAGTTAGAGAAGGAACATTTTTCCTCCTGTGGTTGCATGTGTACATTTAACAGAAGGGATTTTTGTGCACAAGTGAAAATAGAACACCAACATTCAAATCCCTCATCTTGTATAAGAACTCAAATGTGAGGTGTAATAATTAAAATTTCTGAGTTTTCCAGTTTGTATTGGAGAAGTGAAGAAAGAGTGAAAAATGAACATGAACCCATAGGAAAATCTTTATACTCCCTACCTTTACTCTGAGCTGTCACTGATTCCATCTTACACCAAGGAACAGCGGCCTTTGGAGCACACGGGGCAAGGGCAGCATACACCTCAAGCACTGGACTTCTGAGCTTGACTTCTTGCCAAAAACACTGAAGTACTGAACCTGGGAGTGGTTACCTTTGCCAGTGATGTATGTGGCAGGGGGAAAGGTAGCACATAATAAGTAGGAGGAGGATTTTTTGCTGCTTTTCTGATATATCTTTTACTGGGAAACACAATTCCTATTACTTTTTCACTGAGTAAATATCATAATTTTATTTTCAATTGCTGTTGCAAATATTTTTTAAGAATTTCACATCACTGTTAACTTTCTACCAACAGTTGAAATATATTGTAAATTGGGATTGGGGGGGCAAACTGTTGAAAGTTAGCTTTTTGTGAAGCTGTGATTTATTTTTTCTATAAATTACCAGATTTATAAATTCTTACTTGAGACATGCATTAACTTGGTATTAAAATGCCATAAATAAATTGATCTAAACTGTCGGTTTATTCTTCCATGTTATCTTTCAGACACATTTTCATTAACGTTTATTACACAAGACAGTAGTATACATTGAGGTATATTAAACAATAGAGCCCTATCTTTAATATAGAGCCCCATTACTGACACATGCTCTAAGTTGCTGAGAGGTACAGATCAAATACATCCAGCAGTGCATTCTGGTGTTCAGTGATCTATTCAGTTTTGAGGTTTTATTAGAAATGTCTTCCATTTTCATGAATGTAGAGGGATGTGAGGAAAATCAGGAAGCTGCAAGTAAGATAGTGAAAAGTAATACAGTCCTAACTCAGGTGTGAGACAGGTTTCAAACAACAGTGGTGGTGCCACTGGGCCAGCTGGTGTTTACTCTTACACCATTCCTTGGTAATTGACAGAGATTAAAAGGTCATTATGAGTTGGGGTAGGGGCTGTACATGACATAGTGCACCCAGCAGTGTTTTCATTCTAGAAGCACATGGTATTTCTCTTCTTTGAAGAAAGAAGCATGGGGGTAACACATGTATGTGCAGGGTGCATTTATGGAGTGTGCCTGCCAGACTAGTTTTTGTTGTCACTGTGTAGCTCCCAATTATACTCTACAAATCTGCTGCAGCATAATTACACCAAGGATACGGCCTTCATCCACAGTCGTTAGAAAGTCTTTCATTCCAGGTGTCAAAATCAGGTGTGTGAGTCATATATTTAAATGATTTCTGATTGTTTTCTATCAGCACAGAAGCTTTGGGTAACATGTTATTACTTGTTTATTGGACGACATCTGCTTGTAAGGTTCCAGACTTCCTTTCACGTGGCAAAATTAGGGCCTTGCCATTAGCTGCACTCCACAGGAGCATACTGAAATTTCATGAACATTAAGAGATGAGAACTTTCTTGGAGTAATTAGTACCAATACTTTACATGTAGATTTTTTTTTTTCAACAAAAGCTTATGCAATGTTTAGTCTGTTACTGGAACTATCTAAAATATAGTATATTCTTAACATACACATCAGCATCCAAGCCATAATCTTACCATCTAAAGAAGCCTGCGTCTATAGCTATTGGAATGCTTTCCCATTAAGAGGTGTGACAGAAACCCATTATGACAGAAACCCATTTTTTGGTTGTTGGTGTTTGTTGCCATTACTTCTATTTCTGGAAGTAATACACATCAGTAATACCTGGAAATAAGGGCAGGAACATGGAAAGTCACCCTTCAAAGCTCAGAAATGACATGGGAATGCTGCTGGGATGGGTTTTCCTTGACAGAAGTTAACAGGCTGTCGGATCATCTTAAGATCCAACAAGGGGATGCCAAGTCCTGCATCTTGGAAGAAATAATGACAGGCAACAGCACGGGCTGGGGGCCATCCGCCTGGGATGCAGCTTTGCAGAAAGGGCCGTGCTGGACACTGTGGGGAGGTGGGCATCGGACACCAGGTTGGACGTGGAATTTCAACAAAGAAGGCCAACAGCACTAGGGGCTGCAGCAGGCAGAGCGTCACCAGAGGCAGAGGGAGACAGATCGGGAGTGCTGAGTCAAGCACTGGGATCCCTGGTGTGAGAGACATGTGGAGACACTGGAGTAAGTCCTGCAAAAGGCCACAGGGGTGATAGAGGGATTGAAGCATGTCTGTCATACAGGCAGAAGCTGAGAGATCTGGGGCTGGTCAGCTTGGAGAGAGCTCAGATATAAATTCTTAATGCAAGGAGTAAAGACAATGGAGCCAGACCCTTCTCGGTGGCGCCAAGTGACATAATCAGTGACAGTGAAAACAAACCGAAATGCAGGAAATTCCATCCAAGCATAAGAAAACACTTCCTGACTGCTGGTGGTCACACACTGGAGCAGGTTGCCCAGAGAGGTGGTGGAGTCTCCATCCTTGGAGATCTTCAAAACCTGACTGACACAGCCCTGAGCAACCTGCTGTTGCTGACCCTGCTCTGAGCAGCGTGTTGGACTGGGCAAGCTCCAGAGCTGCCTTCCAGCCTCAGCTGCTCTGTGGGTCTGTGCTTGGGTTGGTTGCAGTCTGTCCCTGGTGCATGCTGAGGGCATTAAAGGTCAGGGAAAAGGAAATGCTAGTTTATTTAGACAAAAGTGGATCACTTTGTATGAATCAGTATTCACCCTGTGCTGTATTTCAACATTGCTCAAACAGCCCTATTTGTTATCTTATGTACATCTCTGTTTTGGAGGAGTCTGCCCTATTGTGTGGCCTTATTTCCTTACATGTTTTCATTTTGAGAACTAAGCTTTTAAGCAGTTGCGAGTGTGAGTTTAAGCACAATTACTTTGATTCCTGATTATTTTAGCCTAATACCCAGTTTTGCACAGGCAATTGTACCACCAGGTGCTTCAAAGCAGTCCAAAAGGCAAGCATGGCATAACCTGCTTCCAAAGATACCACAGATAAAAGAAGTTGCATAAAACTAAATATACGGGTTCCTTGTATTTTTCTAATGGAAAGATGGAAAGGCATCAGTTCAGATGACATTTCTTTTTGTATGTGGATTTTTTTTGTTTGTTTTTATTTTAAATCCATGGGCTGCTGAGCTGGGGGTTCCTTCTCTGGCTATCCATGAAAGCCCAATCACTTTGGTTAGAAGGATTTTCTGCATCATTACTTTTCAGTTCTGTGGGGATGGAGTGCTCTGAGAACTGTACAGCCAGCAGCATGGTGAGTCTGATAGCCTCATAATGCTTCTTGGTTCTTGGGCAGCTAGAAAAGAGCTTTCAGGGAGAACAGCTTTGGTGATCAGTTGTCGCTGTCTAGTGCTTTTCCCTCCCAGCACTAAAGGAGTTGTCTTGTATTTGTTTAGGAAATAGGTTAGTCAGACTGCTCGACAGCACCCACATTTCCTCCACTTCATAAACAGCTTCAGGGTCCTTGAGGATTTCACTTTAGCTACTCTGTGTCTTTACTAATTTTTCTGACTACATCAGTCCTATCCATCTTTCTTGCATGTTTTCTTGCACATGAAAAGATTATTGAAAATATGACAACAGGATTCAACTTACAGTGTTGAGAGGAAGCTTAACACAAATATTAATTGCCTTTGTTTTAATAAAGAAGGGGAAAAGACAAGAGTAGTGACCTACCTAGAATAAGGAAGAACACCTCCTTCATTGTCAAAAGAAATACAAGATGGTAACTCTAATATTGTTCTGTAAATAATAATCGTGTCTCTGTCAAGCTTCAGGACACATATTACCAAGCCTTTGTAAGACACTCCCTGCAGGAAATAGGTTTATATTCTTATTTCTGTGTTCAAGAAGGTGCAGTCCACTTCACATGCCTCTGTTCTGGGACTCTCTGATAGACAAGCCTTAAAGTACTCACAGATTTGGTTTGGATTTCAGCTCATTGAACAGCTCTTTGAGCAACTTCAGACTCAGAGTTTTCAGGAGCTATCATACCCAGCAACAGATCTCAGATCATGCTATCATTTTGGATTGTTGCCATGCTTTTTGTTTGGCTGCTGATACTAATCAACAAACAAAAGTACGCAGGGTGAGATTTGTCGAACTACTAAGTGTTTGGTAATGTTAATTAAAGGAAATCTTTATATTAAATAAATTAATTCATTGAATTAAATGTATTACAATAGCACTGAAAGATCTCATTTTCTAATCTTGAAATAGATTATCTGTTTTTATTCATGAGTATGTGAAACACTTGAGTCCCAACTGATGAGCGAATGAGGGATGTTGTATATTGGAATAGGCAGGTATGGTTTTATTATTCAGTGTGTGTGACAAGCTCTTACGAAAGGTAGAGGGAACCTACCAGAATTTCAGCAGTTCAGAACCCAGTGTAACAAAACAATGGATTGATATAACAAGCAATAGGGTGGTTGAAGGTCCTAACAGTACAGTGATGTTGTTTTACAGAATATCCTTGAATATCTGAAACTGTTGGAAGACTCTGTAATAGCTTCATTTAAAAAAAAAAAAGTAAAATAAAATCACTTATTCCCACTTGCCTTTCAAAGTAGCACCCACTGAAGCTATCAGCAGTATTTGGCACAGTATCCTCACAATGAAAATGTTGAAATCATAATTTAAATATTTATGCAAAGACATGAGTCACAGCTGTATTACCTTACAATAAAAAGAAAGGTAACATCAGCACAAGAGCAGCTTATTTATGAGCTGCATATCATACTGCCAAACTAGATTGGAGCAAGTGTGTATTACTAAAAACATATGAGGAAAGAGTGTGCTCTTTCATAATAAAGTAAATATATATATAAAATAAAATGTGGAAATACTTTTTTTTTTTTTTGTAGAAATTACCCTAAGACTAGTAAAGTTATGCATTTTTCACCCAAAATTTTTGAAGATCTGGTACAAAGGTTACACATGGATCTAATAATCCAAATGCACAGCATAGCTTTTAAACTATAATTAGGAAATTTCTTTTGCTCTATAGAATTTAATCTTGAATGTTAACTAGATTTTGAAATGAGCTATGTTCCCTAGTGAAGAAAACTGATTCAACTAGGATCCATGTCTTTTTAATAACTTTTATTTTGAAGTTAAAGGTTTTGTAGTACACAAAAGCACAGATTCTCATTATCATGTTGCTTGTCCCTAGTTCTTGTCTCTTTGTGCAGCACTTTTCTAAATTTTCTAAAGCAAATACACAATTACACTGAGCTATAACTTCTGCACAGAAGTCTGCTGTGACTGGCAGTTTGAGGGAGCTGATTCTCCCCCTCTGCTCTGCTCTTGTGAGACCCCACCTGGAGTGCTGCATTCAGCTCTGGAGCCACAAGCACAAGAAGGACATGGACATATTACCCTATTAGAATGAGTCCAGAGGAGGGCCACAAAGAGTATGAAGGTGTTGGAGCACCTCTCCTATGAAGACAGGCTGATGGAGTTGGGGCTGTTCAGACTAGAGAAGAGAAGGCTCGAGGAGACCTCATTGTGGCCTTTCAGTACCTAAAGGGGACCTACAGGAAAGCTGGGGAGGGACTCTTTGTTAGGGAGTGCTGTGATAGGACAAGGGGTAATGGTTTTAAACTAAAAGAGGGTAGGTTTAGATTAGGTATAAGGAAGAAATTCTTCACTCAGAGGGTGGTGAGGCACTGGCAGAGGTCGCCCAGAGAAGCTGTGGATGCCCCATCCCTGGAGGTGTTCAAGGCTAGGCTGGATGGGACTTCGGGCAACCTGGTCTGGTGGGAGGTGCCCCTGCCCATGGCAGGCAGGTGGAAGTTGATGGTCTTTAAGGTCCTTTCCAAGCCAAACCATTCCATGATTCTCTCCGAGATACTTCTCCCTCTCCCTCCCATGTCCCCTGGTTTGTCATTTTATTTGGAACCTTATGAATTTTTTTTAAACACTGAAACATCTAAAAAAAAAAAAAAAAAACACTAAGTACTATTAAATAAATAAATAAATAAAAGTCCTTATTTCACTTTTCAGATTTCCCTGATGTTCCTTGATTTTCACCTGTCTCCAGATCCTGCAGATTCTGTTTAATCTGCCTAATGTAGCCCACATCTCTGAAACTGTTTGTCCAGCCTTCTCTATTCTCTAGCCCTGGCAAAAATGCAGGCCTTTTATTATCCATCCAGAAGGCTGCTAACAGACATTGGTTTATTGTTTTGGGTTTGGTCATCTTCTTTATCTCTTTGAGTCCAGACTCAGTGTCAATACAGGCACTCCGATTTCAGAACAGGAACACGAGCAGTCTTAGAGCACACATAATCATGCACCTAGATGCCAGGCAACATCGTATGTTAAAGATGCTTTCTTCAGAGCACATACTCCTTATCTGCCTTTACAGAGCTAGTGTTAACTTTTGCATCTTGACAGGCAGCCACAGTCCGTAGCTACAGTCTGACAGACACAATATGTAGAGGAATGATATAAATAAGAGTTGCACTGAAGTCCACACACTGAGTACCTGTTGGGATTCAGGATAGCATCCTTCGTGTTTTTTTTTATGGAGCTGGCTTACGTCATGACAATAGTTAGAATATTTCTTTTGTTCTCTGGCCAGGAAAAGAACATTAAGGAGAAAAAAATATATACATATCTGATATTCTTTATATTTGTGTTTGTATACAATTTGTTTGTATACAATGTATAAATATTGCCTCTCAGTTCCGACTTCAGTGCTGCAGCCAGACCTACACTGTAGCCCTTTGCCAGCACAGCTGTGCTACCCACGGGTATAAGGATGCTTTGCTTGGTTGATGTCTTAACACCCACACACATCAGACATAGTAGCAATGTTGTGCTTTTACTGGCAACATGAGTATTTTAGGTGGGGACTGATCTAAAATCTCTGTATTACCACAGCAAAATTGCTTGTTATCTCACTTCTGCACAGCAAGAAATCCTGCATTTGCAGTCATAGCCTTGGCATCTTGGGCTTGGACTAAACCAGACAGTTATCAGAACAATTTTAATAACTCAGTGCGCAGGCCAAGTCACAGAGTGCTTCTAATTTAAACACAATATAATAAATATAGTCTATTCAAAGTAATATTTCTTCAGTGAAGACAAACTTTTAAAGAATATGAGAAAGAAGCTAATGTCAAAGGTTAAAAAATAATAATAATCAAATGATAGTATCACTTTATTTGGATATGTGCATCAATTTGTTCCTTCAGTCCCCGTTGTTCCTTAGATTGACCTTTGCTCCTATCACATATGATTGAAGTTCTCCAAAATACAAAAAGTAGATTTGTCACCACTGTCATTTTCCTACCAGAGCAGATGTTAAGGAAATGTAGTCCTAATTGTAAAATTAAAGCTATTCGATCAGCTGAGTATCTTGATATTGCTGGCCATGCATGGGACTCTTACTAAGTAAGGCATGTTTTGCACTCGGAAGCAATTTACACAGATGCAATATTTTTTATGTTCATTTTCAACAAACATACATTTGATCTCCTTCTTTGACATTTTCATCATTTGCTAGCACTGCCTACATTGGCATTAAGTTAATGCCACAAGTGACTTGAGAGAGAATTGGAAATGATTGGTTAGTTTATAAACAATGGTAATACAAAAAGCTTCCATATGGTTATGATAAGCTCTGCTTCAAATCTGAAGCTTTTGATTGATTAGAAGTTTAAAGTATAAATTGTATTTTCTGAACAAAGGAGCAGAGAATTGGCTTAGCTTTCTTAATCACAGCCTTAGCTTTCTTAATTCAGCCTTTGCTGAAAAGTACCACCTGTTTATAATTAAAAACAAGGCATGTTGTCTGCATTCATTTCTCAGGGAAGTTCAGTTCATTGATAATTAGAGGTACCCAGGTGATGGTATGACAAGCAGAAACACTTTGCATATTCACAAAACAAGCTGTGCATGGGCATCAGACAAAGTCCTTCTCTCTTACCCTTGTGCACCAAGTATACAGGTAGATTCTTAACTCCAGCTGAATTTGGACTGTCTCTTTTGGTATCAGGGTGCCACTGAGAAAATGCCATGTCCCTGGGTGGTTACCCATCTGCTCAATACCAAAAGAGTTCCTAACCCCACTGTCAGTGGGCAACCAACATCCAGGGACACCGATCCTCTATCCCCTCCCCTCCCCTCCCCTCCCCTCCCCTCCCCTCCCCTCTGAGGCTGTGATGCTTTCATTCAAGGCATCCATCCCAAGCACCAGAACCAGGACAGATATGAGCAGTTTGCTCAAAGGATGAGTGTTTAATCAATGTGGCAGCCAACAACGACTCATACTCAGCCATTCAGGTCATGTTGCCTTTGCCCAGGTGACATGTGCCCTCGTTAGGGTTCCTGACAAAAATAAAAACAATTTAAAAACCCAGAGTAATGTGGTTGTATGTATTTGTCAAATTTATCAAGTAATTTGTGTAAGGTAAGTTGATTTAAGGAACTACAAAGGTTTTAATTAAAATTTATTTCAATACATAAAATTAATCAACCAGGTTTTATAATTAAACCTTGGGAAAAAAAAAAAAAAAAAAAAAAAAAAAAAAAAGGATTTTAATGGAAAATACCAGGGCTTAAATTGCATTAATTTAAATTGCATTAATTATGTAGGTCTATCAACACGGCTAACTCTGCTGCTTTTCTGATGGAGTAGGAATGAAAAGAATAAAAATGCCATGCTGAAATGTCTTTGCATGAGTGGATATTAGTCACTTCAAACTCTTCCTGATTAATAAAATGCATTACCGTAACTTTAAGAGGGAGGAAAGTGATATGCTCAGTGGGGAAGAACAGCTGGATATCATTAGCAGCTGGAAAGGGATGGTGGCGCTTTCATTGCTCCACTTTCCAGGAACATATTCCCTTCCCTCCCCAGTCCCTTCTGCATCTGGGTCAGAGCCATAGTTTCATTTTCTTGTTCTACATGAACAGACTCCAAATTACAGCTTTCTTGCAAAAAGAAACTTTATTTTCAGATTTTTCCATCTATATTTTGTCAAGCAAGACAGTGGTGGTAACATCAGCAACTTTTCCTTCAGAGCACATCCCCTTCCTCTTCATGAGCCACCTGAGCAAAAACGAGAGCTAGAAATACCCCATGAAGCCCCACAGCTCCCCCACAAGTGAAGCTGCAGCTCCTGCCTCAGAAGAGGTTACATTTGCTATTGCATTCCCTTCTTCCATACCCAAAACCTGTCTCTGCAGCCCAGGTTGCAGACCTTGGTGCATTCAGCTCTGGAGCCTCCCTTCTCCCCACTGACGTGCCACAAAGCTGCACAAGTTGCAAAACAGCCTGAATGTTGGGGCAGGCTGGAGAGGTGGTGGTGGCCCAGCACACCAAAATTTCTCAGGAGGCTTGCTTTTTAGCAAGCCCTCTCAGATTCTGGCTCAGGCTACATCTCAGTGACTGCTCCACAGAGGTTCAGTCACCACATGCCTCCTTTCGCATGGCGTGACAGAGGTTCAGTCACCACATGCCTCCTTTCGCATGGCGTGACAGAGGTTCATGTAATCAGAACAGTTTGGGTTGGAAGGGACCTTAAAGGCCATCTAGTTCAATTTTTTCTCTCTCTCTCAAGATCGAGAAGAAGAAGAAAATATATTTCTCAAAGCAAACAGCATTTGAGTTGTTGGGCTTGGTGGTGTATTTCTCTCCTCCGACTGAAATTTGGAAGACAGCTCTTGGGAGGTTTGTTGGGCCTACTAGAGCTTGTCTTCTCTTCATTTCCATGTACCTTTCCTTGGTCTCTCTGTAGAGTACTATGAGTACATCAGGATTATTACACTTGAGGTGAATTACTTTTCTGTTACTTCCCTTTGTGAAGAGTTAAAAGAGGAACTTATACAATAGTGCTTCATACAGTAATAATATATCAGATAGCCAGGGTTTATTTTACTGACTACCCATTTTTAATGAAATCATATTTTCTGCATTTTAGGATTTAAACTGTAAAGTGATGAATAATTACCTTAATTGTGGTTTTTAATTTTTAATATTTTTTTTTCTGACATGGGGCGAGGAGGAATAGTGAATAAAGGTTTTTTAATTAGAATGCAAGACATTACAGACTACTCTAAAATCAAAATGTGAGTAGGTGGATAAGTATGTAAAATCTTCATAATTATTGTCTCCAGACTGCACGGTGGGACATGGATTATTCATATTGCATCGGTGATATACTGCATATTAACTGTGATGACCCATCAGCCTCAGATGAGGTGTTGAGCCCAAGTGTTTGTTTTCTTGCATGCTCATTTTAGTTTTAAAATAACCTTCGTTCTGTTTCTGCTGTTCCTGATGGAGCTAATGAGCAGTGCTTATGTAAAGTACCCCAAAGGCAGTTAAAAACACAGTACTTAATTGCTGGTAAGAAGCAATTTTTGATGAGAATATTGCTATTCCAAGCCATGATTAGTCATTTAAAATCAGCCAAGTGCTGTTTATGTAGCTCCTCCAGTATAAATATTATGCAGTGGGCTGTTGACAGGATCTCTAAATATCATTGAGGTCTGGATCAGGTCTTGTTTGCACATTAATAACATTCTCAAGTATTTAAACTTCTTCAGAGTGAGCAGGAATAAGTGGAGAAGATTTAGGGACCTGGGCGCTTGTCCAAATGTTGACTGGATGGCAACTGCATCTAAAGGAATGGTTTCATCTTGCCATTACCAAGCTATGAACTGGGAAAAAGAGAAAAGGTGAATGGTTTCCTCTTGCTTACTTCAGTAGGAGTAGTAGTTTGCCAGTGCCCAAGCATATCTTTATTGTCTAACATTAGTTTAACAACAGACAATTGTGTGCAAATAGAAGGAAAAAAAAAAAAAATAAAAGATAAAAGATAAAACCAAAAAAATAAAAACGACAACAACAAAAGTTCATTGGGTCTCTCATGGCTCAGGGGAAGCTGGAGAGACAGATATACTTCTCTACAGCATTTTCTCAGTCATCCTAGGGACTTCATTAAGATAAGGAGAGTGAGTTTTGGAGACACCAGTGCATGTGCATCCTATGTGCATCCCATTTCCTCATTTGCTTTACTTGTGTTTGCAGGGTAGAGCTGAGGATTGCTGTGAGAGGACTATGACAACTCCATGACTGTGAAAGGAAAAAGCAGCAGCCATCCCCTGCTCCAGCCACCCTTTATGCCTGGCATAGACCTCTCCCAGCAGTGGTCCATGCATGACTTAGCCTGTTTCTCCTCAGGAGCAATTGTTACAAATTCTGTACATATTGGGCAACACCTTTTACTAACTTGCACACTGAAAAATTTACCTACTTTTAGTACCCACCCATTTTAGAGAAACAGTTATTTCAAAGTTTGCTGATATATTTAGTTAACATGATTAGGAAGGATTTGACTATGCAAACTGTGTAATGCCTGCTGTAGTTGGATTTTTGAAAAAGGAAAGCTATTACCTTCTAATTCTAACAGACACATAAACACTTTCCCAACATTTTACAAGTTCCTTCCATCCAGCACTGAAACATGACTGCACCTTTTGTATGGAAGGAAGATAGAGCTTAAACCAAATTCATCAGTTTGCTGGTATCTGCTTTGGCAGGTCAACATGAACTTGTGTAGGACATATTGCTTGGTGTGCTGGGGTATGGGCTGAACATAGAAACTCGTTTGAAATTGGTACAGGTTTTGATACTGCCTTATAAGATACCACAAGTGCAGTCCAAAACATAGCCTGTGCTCTGAGGGCTTTATTGTCTATTTCAATTGTATTTTGCAGAAGTACTTAAAAGATGAAGTATAAAAATTAGGATAGATATTGTAATAAGTCCTTAATAGCTGTGAATACATGGCACCTCAGTTTTGCAATTGAACAAAACAGTGCATGTTGCTGGTTTTTATCTTAAAAGCTTCATTTAAAAATAACTGAATAACTAAATAAATAAATAAATAAAGTTTATCACTACTTTACTATAATTTAAACATGATTTAAGCTCAATAAATATTTCTATATTGAAAGATGACTTGGTCTGTGGGGTAGCATCCTCTCAGGTCATTAGTTTTGTTGTATTTCCTCTTGTGCTTTTTCCCATCTTTTACTTCTAGTTTGAAAGATGAGAAGAAATTTTAGTTTCCGCTGGCTGTGCATTTCTTCTTCATCTTTTCAGGATCGGTGAGTGCAGAAAAAATAGTGTGCAGAGAAAAGTGCTGGATGCAATAGTTCCGATCCAGAGAAATGTCTCCAGTGGGGGTGGAAAAAACAAAAAGTTTAATTTGTTTAACTGTATTTTAATGTTATCAGTTTCAAGAGGAAAGATGTAGGTGTGTGTTTCCAACTTTGAGCAATTTGCCTACTTAATCCCTCTTCCCCATAGAGGTAGAAGGTCTGGGTTCCCTGATGACTGAGAATGCAGAGCCTATGTGGTATTTTTTTAAATGACTGACCTTTTAGAAGACTCAGTACAATATTTAGAACAAATTTAAGTAGGGAAAATCTTGCTATGTACCTCATATCTTTGAAATATGGAGTGCCTTCAAGCAAGGTAAAATTAGTAACTGCAAAGACCGGACTGCAAGAAAGGAGACAAAAAAATCAGGAAAAAGAAAGTTTGAAAAAGTAATAAATATTTCATTGCCTTACATTCTAAAAAGAGTTTAATCAATAATGGGAAAGGTACCAGAAAATTCCTGTAACTCAGTATTGATTTTTATGTCTCCTTTGAAAGGCACTTGCAGGTCATTACTGAATTAGATAGAACAACCCTGAAAAGTTAAGGACTTTTACCATCCTCAAAAGCTACATATTTGTTACTCAAGGTCACAGTGACTGTTTATTTTTGGAAAACCATTATTTCCACATTGTATGTGAGGACAGTTTCAGCTGCCCAACCACAAATCTGAAGTTTCTACTACTGCCTGTGAGAATTCATACATAACCCTTTCTTTTTGAAAATTAAGGTTTTGTTGTTGTTGTTTTGCATTTTTTTTCTACTATAAAATGGTCATTTATTATGTTCTGTTATTTTAGCTTTTCAGTTATAATTAACCAAAATCTCACTGTTAGCAGATTTATGACCAAACTTTTCATAATTTTATGTTTAACCTGTGGCATTTATATGTAGGACTCTGGCACAAATAAATTCTAACCTAACCAGAGACATCAAAAAAGAAAACACATTGATCAAATACAGGCCTGAGGCTACAAGTTTCCCCTTTCCCTGAGGAAATGTCACAGCCTGTGCATTTGTGTGCCTTCTTCCAGGACTTCATAGCTCACTCCTACGTGGGTTGAGTCCTCTTGACTAAAAAGTGCTGAGAGTCCTCCAGGTTAGGCTGTGGGAAGCATTTTGGCCCTCTGAAGGTTTGGGTCCTCTGAAGTTCCAGAGCCATCACTGCACTGCCCAAGGCCCCATCCCATGCAGCAGAGAAGTCCCCTCTGGAGAGCATCTGGGACCTTAATGATCTGGGCTATCAGCCTGGCATGGCCCATTCCCTGCGGGGTGGGGAAGAGCTGGTTGGCAGGGACTTGGACGAGAGGAACGCTTACTTAGATGGGCACCAAAGCATCCCAAGTGAGGCGAAATTAATGAGCATATGCTTGAAATTTTCTTTCTTTCTTTCTTTCTTTCTTTCTTTCTTTCTTTCTTTCTTTCTTTCTTTCTTTCTTTCTTTCTTTCTTTCTTTCTTTCCTTCCTTCCTTCCTTCCTTCCTTCCTTCCTTCCTTCCTTCCTTCCTTCCTTCCTTCCTTCCTTCCTTCCTTCCTTCCTTATCTTTTCTTCCCCTTTCCTTTCCTTTCCTTTCCTTTCCTTTCCTTTCCTTTCCTTTCCTTTCCTTTCCTTTCCTTTCCTTTCCTTTCCTTTCCTTTCCTTTCCTTTCCTTTCCTTTCCTTTCCTTTCCTTTCCTTTCCTTTCCTTTCCTTTTACTTTTACTTTTGCTAGCTTCTTTTAGACTGTATTTGGGACATACCGTCTTTATTTCATCCATCAACTTGGCTAGGCCAAAACACTTCACCACTGTGCAATATTTATTTGAATTTTTATCTATATTAGATTGCCAACCAGCTTTCCATTTACACTTAATTACACCTTACATTTAAGTGCTTTTTCAGTTGTTCAGATTTTTTTTTTTTTTTTTACAAGACATAGATTCTTTTTTCTCTCTCTCTTTCTGTTAGCAGCTCATACTCATTTTGGTGCCAATTTTTCATTTCCCTTTCTGTTTCAGGACTACACTTTTTCTTTAATGTACTTTTTAACTTTTTCTTTTACATTGTCTCCATGGGGAAGAAGGTATCTTCTCTCAGTATTAAATATACAAAAGGATATAAAGAGCAAGAAAATCCTCAAATTAATCCTTCTATACAATTCTGCTTTCTAACTTCATTTCCTGACAGTTTTTCCTTTAATAGCCTCCCAGCATTGTGATAAATTGCTCCAGATAACACTTTTTTTTTCTCAGTATGGATTAAATGTCTGTACTGGGGGAAAAAATAATTGTTCAGGGAATTTGAAGTGTAAGCCTTCACTCACATTTCATGCTATATTTGCTAGAAATTCTGGCTGTGTGAATGAGACTAATTGGAACATGCTATGAAAGGCTGTGCAGGATTGCAGTGCGCCAGACCCCTGACAGTGCCTGGGTGTACCTGGGAAGGTGCCATTAAGTAGCTCCAGCTGGATCCTGGCACTAAAGTAAGCCTAAATTGGCTAAATTAATTGTCTGTTATTTTGAGGAGCCATTAAACAACAACAAAAAAATCCTGCCACCACTGTTTTAGTCCATGTTTCTTCTTTTACAAGGTAAACAATGGTCAGAATTTTGAAAGTAGTATAGTATCTACATTTTCTTCTTTTGTTTTTATTTCAGTTTTATTTTATTTCAGTTTCTGAGTTAACAGAAATGGAATGTAGTGTAGAGGCTTCATGTGAGGAAAAATAAATTAATTACATTTCAACCTTCTCTCTACATAGAAAATTATAAAAAGGGCTTCATGCTGAGTATCTGCTTTAGTAATTCTATAAACAGCAGTAGAAGAAACAGGGCTACAATGAACTTGGAAGACAACCAGAGCCTCTTTTTTGTTCTTCTGGTGTCTATTGTCTTTGTTTTATATAGAATCTGCTGTGGAGTTTTTTCTACTTTCTTTTTAGAGAAATATATATGTGTGTGTGTGTATATAGATATATATGCTTTTTCTTTTCCTTTAATCAGAAAACTGCTTACTACATCTTATATTTTTTTTCCCCAGAGAAAATGGAAAAAAAATAATTTGTATGGGTTGATTTCCTACAATTTTTGAAGGACATGATTATTTCTGTTTATCTTTTCTAGAAATAATAGATTTTCAGATAGGATTCTTTAAAATGATATTGTTTCTGATAGGAAGAAAAGGAAAATAAATAGACTGCTAAGTATTTCCTATTTACTTTGATGATATTCAGCCTTTTTTTAAATACTTTGTTATTATGTTTATACTAGATAAAGTAATCTCCAAGTTTCAGCATAGGATTTTGCTATTCATACTCTGTTGTGCTAGGACCTGCGTATACAGTACCTTTCTCAATGTTTACAGTCTCAATTGACAAAACAAATAGATTTTAAAGGATGCATTGAAATCTGTGGAAGATGCAGACAAGAAAATGTTTCTTACTTACTGAAAGGCAATTGTAATAATCTTCAGAGGAGATGAGCAAGGATGACTTTCCTTTAATAATCTTCGCCGAATTTCACAGAATCACAGAATCACAGAATTTCTAGGTTGGAAGAGACCTCAAGATCATCGAGTCCAACCTCTGACCTAACGCTAACAGTCCCCACTAAACCATATCCCTAAGCTCTACATCTTTTGAAGTCTTCTGAAGACTTCCAGGGATGGTGACTCCACCACTTCCCTGGGCAGCCTGTTCCAATGTCTAACAACCCTTTCAGTAAAGAAGTTCTTCCTAACATCCAACCTAAACCTCCCCTGGCGCAACTTTAGACCATTCCCCCTCATCCTGTCACCAGGCACGTGGGAGAACAGACCAACCCCCACCTCGCTACAGCCTCCCTTGAGGTACCTATAGAGAGCGATAAGGTTGCCCCTGAGCCTCCTCTTCTCCAGGCTGAACAAGCCCAGCTCCCTCAGCCGCTCCTCGTAGGACTTGTTCTCCAGGCCCCTCACCAGCTTCGTCGCCCTTCTCTGCACCCGCTCAAGCACCTCGATGTCCTTCTTGTAGCGAGGGGCCCAAAACTGAACACAGTACTCGAGGTGCGGCCTCACCAGAGCTGAGTACAGGGGGACAATCACCTCCCTAGCCCTGCTGGCCACACTGTTTCTGATACAAGCCAGGATGCCATTGGCCTTCTTGGCCACCTGAGCACACTGCTGGCTCATATTCAGCCAACTATCCACCATCACTCCCAGGTCCTTCTCTGCCTGGCAGCTCTCCAACCATTCCTCTCCCAGCCTGTAGCTCTGCTTGGGGTTATTGCGCCCCAGGTGCAGGACCCGGCACTTGGCCTTGTTGAACTTCATGCAGTTGACCTCAGCCCATCGGTGCAGCCCATCCAGATCCTCCTGCAGAGCTTTCCTACCCTCAAGCAGATCGACACACGCACCTAACTTGGTGTCATCTGCAAACTTACTGAGGGTGCACTCGATGCCCTCGTCCAGATCATCGATGAAGATATTAAAGAGGACCGGCCCCAGCACTGAGCCCTGGGGGACGCCACTAGTGACTGGCCTCCAACTGGACTTGGCTCCATTCACCACGACTCTTTGGGCCCGGCTATCCAGCCAGTTTCTAACCCAATGAAGCATACGCCAGTCCAAGCCAAGAGCAGCCAGTTTCTTGAGGAGAATGCTGTGGGAGACGGTGTCAAAAGCCTTGCTGAAGTCAAGGTAGACCACATCCACAGCCTTTCCTTTGTCCACCCAGTGTGTGACTTTGTCATAGAAGGAGATCAGGTTCGTCAAGCAGGATCTGCCTTTCATAAACCCATGCTGACTGGGCCTGATCACCTGCTTGCCCTGCAAGTGCTGCGTGATGACTCTCAGGAGGATCTGCTCCATGAGCTTCCCTGGTACTGAGGTCAAACTGACAGGCCTGTAGTTTTCCGGGTCTGCCCTCCGGCCCTTCTTGTAGATGGGCATCACATTTGCTAGCCGCCAGTCAACTGGGACCTCCCCCGATAGCCAGGACTGCTGATAAATGATGGACAGTGGCTTGGCCAGCTCCTCTGCCAGTTCTCTCAGTACCCTTGGGTGGATCCCATCCGGCCCCATCCACTTGTGCACATCTAAGTGCCGTAGCAGGTCACCAACCAGTTCTTCATGGATAGTGAGGGCCACATCCTGCTCCCCATCCCCTTCCACCAGCTCAGGGTACTGAGTATCCAGAGAACAACCGGTATTGCTGCTAAAGACTGAGGCAAAGAAGGCATTGAGCACCTCCGCCTTTTCCTCATCTCTTGTAACTAAGTTTCCCCCCGCATACAGTAAAGGATGGAGATTCTCCTTAGTCCTCCTTTTTGTGTTGATGTATTTATAGAAACGTTTTTTGTTATCTTTGACGGCAGTAGCCAGATTGAGCTCCAGATGAGCTTTGGCCTTCCTAATTTTGTCCCTGCACAGCCTCGCTACATCCTTAAAGTCCTCCCTAGTGGCCTGCCCACTTTTCCAAAGCTTATAAACCCTCTTTTTTCTCCTAAGATCAAGCCACAATTCTCTGTTGAGCCAGGCTGGTCTTCTTCCCCGCCAGCTCGTCTTTGGGCACGTGGGGACAGACCGTTCCTGCGCCATTAAGATTTCCCTCTTGAAGAGTGCCCAGCCTTCCTGGACCCCTCTGCCCTTCAGAACCGCCTCCCAAGGGACTCCACCAACTAGTGTCCTGAGCAGCTCAAAGTCAGCCCTCAAAGAATTTCCAACATTTGAAAGCATCTTAGTGTTGGAAATAAGAAATTGCACTAATGTTATAATTGATTTATTCCATATGTTACTATAAAATAAAATTAACTTCTCAACATAAAACTATGTGTTTCTATTGAATACCATTTTCCTCTGCAATGAAATATTTTCAACCACTGTAATTTACATGTTTCAAGAATACATATTGAACCTACACTGAACACCATAGTTAATGGGTGCTCATAAGTTTTCCTGTAAAGTGTGTCATCAGCAATAAATAGCTCTTGATAAAAGTTTTAAATCCATTACATTGATCTTTATTGTTTTGTGCAATTACAATACTATGGCATATTCAGATATCATCAGATGACTTAAAAAAATAGCAAGAGATTTTTTCCAACACCAGATGCCCTCCAAAGCTTATCTCCTGCTACTCAAATGTATCAGACAACCTTAGGTTAATTCCTTATTGCTGTGGCTACCTATGTAATTGCTCACATGTGGTTTAAACCTCGGCTAGCTGTAGGTTCAGCCATCTAGCTGACCTAACCCTGATGGTGGACATCCACCCAAGCTGTGACTGTACATTCTCGTGCAGTGGACATGCCCATGTAGATGCACGCTCAGCTGGGCAACAGAATCAAGGCTGAAATGAGGATGATGACAGTAACTTCTGCCTCCTTGCCTCCTTACACTAGCAATGGCCTAAGAACGACCCTGTACTCTGGAGCTGCCTGCTCTGATGGCACATCATGCACAGGACTCAATGCTACATCCAGGTTTGGTACACTTTTCAATAGAGATCTTATTGCAGATATTGCTTTTAAAATGTGTGGAAGGATAACATAGGCGATAACATTTGAGGTCCATTGTAGTTATGAAGTCATGATCTAGACCTCATAGTTTCATAAATAGATGAAATAAGATTGCTGTTCATTTTCTTAGATGTTCTAATTTAGGGCAGTAGCATAGATGTTATATTTGTGTACACATACATGCACACCCCTCTGCCATGATAAACAGCCTGCTTAATGAGCAGGTAAGCACCAGGTAAGACTATCTAGATGTTCATATTAGATGAAAACAAAACATGATTATATAGCCTGTGGATTGTATCATGAATACTTCCTTTATAGGTAGCTTCTCTTTGTTAAATTCATTGATTTAACTGCACTTTAATAACACAATTTCAAAAATCCGTATGTTGGAAGGCAAGAAACAATAGCAAAACATTACATGTGATAACACAGTGCCTCACACCTGCATCATTTCAGATCAATTTGTACTGTTGTTGCTTTCAAAAATCTGTCATGATGATAAAGATGAGTGTGTATTAGCTTATAATTTCTTCCATATCCATATGGATATTTCTTCTATACCCATATGGATATAGAAGTTGTTCTCTTGGCTCCTTCTCCCCCTCTTTCTCCTGTTCCTCCTGGAAGGCAAGGGCTAGCATTTCAACACATGATAATACAGCTGCTTTGTAGGACATGGTGGAAATCTTTGGAAAGGAATTTGTGATGAACCTGTAAGAAATTCTGTACTATTGCAATGTGGAAATAAACTTAACTTGACCACTAAGAGGTACATGTTAAAGGACTACCTGGGCTTTCATCAGCATGCTAGCCCACTCAAAGTTGAGAGGTAAAACTGAAAGATGTACATTCAGTGCTGTTACTGCACCTTTCAGCAGTGATAACAATTAGTGCTGCACATTTGACCACCTTACACATTTTTTTACATGAATCAAAAAGAGTTGTGCCAGCTCCCCACAGGGTGCGAGTGGCTCCAAAACAAGGCAGAGCAGGGTGTATTTCTGACAGGCTCTTTTTTGTGTCTCCAGTGTACAACAGGCCTGGGGAGAAACAGAAGAGGCAATGAAAAATGGTCTTTCTGCAACACTGTTTTTAAATGAGCAGAACTTGAAAATGAGAGGCAGGAAGATAACTAGCTTGTAGGCTGTTTTTGTTGTTGTTTTCCCAAAGAGGTAACAAAACAAATATAGCTGTTTCTTATCTTATTTTCCCCATTTTTCACAGTAGATCTGTGACTGAACTGAACTCAGAAAAAAATATCCTGCCTGGGGTGACTGCTTATACACAAAGACAGCTGCAAGTAAAGGAGTTTGGTATTACTAGGCTGTTATTATTTCTTTGACATGACACATTCAGGGAAAAATGATTTATTTTTACCATGTGCATAATAAGCAAGCAGTTGCACTTTGGACTTTGGTAACTGCAAACACAGACCCAACAGACAGAAGTTATCCAAACGCCCCCACTACTTCTACCTCACTCTGTTCCCCATTTGCAGATGCTGCAAGTGAGTGCACTTCACACCTACGACCCTTGAAGAAGCAGCTTACAATAACAGGAATATAATTTAGTCTTGAGGTAGTATTCAACTGATAGGAAGTGGGTGGCTTGTTTTTCTACTTGCAAAGGGAAAGATGTACTTTTAGGGTGAAATATGTGTTATTTTACAAGACACCACCAACACAGGCCAGATGAATGCTGCTCCTGTGTCTGCTCTCCATTTAAAAGAGGACCCAAAATGAGTAGCTCAGATACAGACATCAGCTGTGTGGCTAAGTTTAGGTGAGATAAATAGCACCTTTAATTTCACTAAGTTTTTTTTAAATCTACTTAAATAAGCCAAACAAGCCCACCCAGGGCTCTTCATATGCATGTTCCCTTGTTACCTGTTGCTCTCCTGTTGCTGACTCTGTGAGAAAGAACAAAACACCTTCTGCAGAGCCCAGCACAGTATCCTGCCTCTCACTGACCTGGTGAATGGGTCACTGCTTGATCACACACTCCTGTGACCAAGGTACACTGATGTGACCATTTCAGAAACAACAGGAACTGGTAAAGATGCTGCCATATCCTAGTGCTTTGTTTCTTCAGCAGTAGGCTGATCTTTGCTGGCTTCCCAATCAGTTATGGAGGTAGTAAGCTCAGATACACCTAGCAGTGAAAACTAGCCATCCTGCAGCTGTCCAAACACTATTGTTTTCTTTTACAGTTGTCCAAGATCTGGTCCTGTACATAAACCCTTATACATGAACTAGTATGCTTGTGAATATGGATCCGGTGTAGTCTGGAAAATATGCACAGCATCTTCATCACCACTTTTTATGAGAATATGTCCAAAATTTCTTTTATTGTTCACATTGTCTGAGAAACATAATCCCACAAACTATCAGGTAGGAAAAAAAAAAAAAAAAAAAAAAAAAAAAAAAAACTAAGGTCAAGGTGATGAAAGAGAGAAAAATAAAGCTATTTAATCATAATTTATTGAAAAATAATATTAAAAGCAGATGAAAAAGTCTGTTGTTATATGCAGCAACAGTCAACTTGTTCTTTCAGCTGATCTCTCCTTCCCTGTATATTTGTTTGGTAAGTAATCTGTCAACTTTGATCAGAGAGGGGATTTGTTAGTGCTGAGGTAATGAGCAGCCATGCAGCTAACAGCCCCGTGGGGAGAGCACTGGCAAGCTGCCAGAGCCTAGTACTCTCTGGCCAGGCTCTTTCAGATAGCCCATGCAAGGAGGGCTTAATATTTTAACACCTAATTCGCTTACTTGAAGGTAATTGATGTTACATGGGATCGTGATGTAGCAAAGAGATACAGCAATGTACTGAGATCACAACACAAGCACAATATAGCAATAGCAATATGGCTGAATGACAGTACAGATGTGAGTCTCTATATACTTGCTGTCAGGATGCTGGGCATCCCTAATACCAGGACAGAGTATGTGGCTTGAAGCCAGCACAAGCGCATTGCTCTCTTCCCAGTCAGTTTTGTTGATTGCTCAGTGTTTGCACTCAGTGTTGGGCTGAGCCACTTAGACACTTACCCCATGCTGGCCTGGCTGGCTCAGGAAGACATTCATGCTCTTCTGGTGAACTCAAGTCAGACCATTTATGCAACCCACGACCCACTCAACTCACACAGATATTTATTTACTGAAAAAGCCCCCTTCCAGTTCCCCTGGTTTTGAGATAAGTTCTTCTGCCTTTACAACAGCTGTATGTTCACTCTGTTCTTCCTTGGGCTTCAGGAACACATCATCCTTGCTCATCTCCTCTGAAGATTATTACATTGTAGGGATATGTTGGCCAGTCAACAAACCTAGGACAGTGCAGAAAAACATTTCAGGTGCAGATGTTCTGAGTTCTTCACTTGACAGATAACAATGTTAGGAAATCATGAAATACTCTTTATCTATCAAGCTAAAGTTAGCACTGAGCATAGTTTATGGTACAAACACCAAGAACAGCCATGCAGTCCTATCAGGCTACATGAAAAAATAAGAAGGAAACAAGCAATCAAAAAAAAAATCTATAAAATAATATGTCCTTAATAATAAATCGTGTAATGTTCATAGAATCATAGAGTGGCTTGGGTTGGAAGGGACCTTAAAGATCACCTAATTCCAACTTCCCTGCCACAGTCAGCCCAGGTTGCATGTTGCTCAAAGCCCCATCCAGCCTGGCCTTGAACACTTCCAGGACAGGGCATCTACAGCTTCTCAGGGCAACCTGTGCCAGCGCCTCACCACTCTCACAGCAAAGAATTTCTTCCATGTAACTAATCTTAATCTACCCTAATATCTAACCCAAACCTACCATCTTTTAGTTTAAAGCCATTACCCCTCGTCCTATCGCTACACTCCCTGACACAGAGTCCCTCCCCAGCTTTCCTGTAGGCCCCCTTTAGGCACTGGAAGGCCACTATAAGGTCTCCCCAGAGCCTTCTCTTCTCCAGGCTGAACAACCCCAGTTCCCTCAGCCTTTCTTCATAGGAGAGGTGCTCCAGCCCTCTGATCACCTTTGTGGCCCTCCTCTGGACTTGTTCTAATAGGGTAATAGGCCCACCCCCCCCGTGCTGGGGGACCCTGAGCTGAGCACAGTGCTCCAGATGGGGTCTCATTAAAGCAGAGGGGGAGAATCACCTCCCTCAACCTTCTGATCATACTTCTTTTTATCACATATTCTCACTTTTAGGGAGCAGCAAGTACCAGTGAGGAGAGCTTCTGGTCATGTCTTTATTGACAGCAGTTCATCTTTAGTACTACAGCAGCAAATTGATAAGAAGCAACGTTTTTATAGGCATTTGCTTGCTCTTTTATACAGTGGGACATATTGAGGACTCTGTTCTTTTTATCAAGATGTATTTAACTGACAAACAGAAGCTGGGGGCAAGAAACTTGAGAGACTTAGCTGTCACAAGACCCAGCACAACATCAACACAAAATACAAGCGTTAACTTGACTTTGATGCTTGTTCCCCACCTCCACCGTTGTGCTGTGTGGTTTTGTAGGAGAACATCAAAGGGGAGGAAACAAAACTTCGCACAGGCCCTGTGCTGGTGGGTTTGGTGTGACCCCACGCAAGGGGGCTGCAGGGAATGCACAGGAGAGCAGGCCAACACTCTGCTGCTGGCTCCTGCACAGCCCTCGGGCAGCCAGCCTGGGGTGGTGGCCTCAGGACGTGCTGCTCACTTAAGTTCTTCCTCCATGCCTTAGGTCTCTGGGAGCAAGGCACATGGCTTTCTGAGATAGGCCTCCCTCAGCTGCTGGAACCATACCTGGCCTTCCTCATCGCCTTTGGGACTCAGAGATGTGAATACAGGCACTGCCACTGCTGTGACAACAAGGGACAAGCACTAGTCACACAACTTGCTGTGGCAACAGGGGAAGGCCCAGCTTTATCGAGATTCCTGCACACTTCCCAAACGCAGATTTTTCAGTATAACTACTGACAGAAGGATGTACTCACGTTCACTAATTTTGAAGTTTCTCAACACAAGTGGAAGACACATTACTGTAACTTGAGAAACCTAGAAAGCTAAAAACTGAATGAGGTTCAGATTGTAAAATAAATAAATAAATTAATTAATAATAATAAAAATCTCATTTAGGCCATCCAAATCATAGAATCATAGATTCATTTAGGTTGGAAAAGTCCTCTAAGCCAATTAAGTCTCACCTCTAACCTAGCACTGCCAAGTCTGCCATTAAACCATGTTGCTAAGCACCACATCTACACGTCTTTTAAATACCTTCAAGGATGATGACTGGAGGGTCATAAATAAGTGGGTAAGGATCTATTTCTGGCTGTGGTCTCAGATAACTAATGTGCATTATCAACATTGCATCTCTCTACTGATTTCAGGTTGAGAGGAAAACGTTCTTTTTTCTTCTCAAAATTCCCCCTTTTCCATGTGAGATAGTTTTGTTTGTTTGTTTGTTTGTTTGTTTTAACAGCGAAGGAAAAGGCCAACCTCTGCTAATAAAAAGTAAAGTTCAAAGTCCCTGTCTTAAAAAGAAAAAAAAAATAAAATCTTAGCAAGATGTAACATTAAAGGCATGATTATGTCCAAATCCCAGGAGATCTGGGCACATCAGGATGTGTGAAGGCCTAGAGTGCCCTACATTGGCCCCTGCCACCCCTGCACCCTGCAGAACCCTCTCTGCCCAGCACTACTTCATCCCTTGGTCTGAGGAGATCACAGATGAATTCAGACATCCACCTATCTACTCCCAGAGTTAGGGAAAATAGTGACAAAGAGATCATTCAAATTAATGTACATGAAGTGTTCAGCATGTTATTTCCTGTTACAATTGTAAAGCTGGGATTTTTCTTTTCATATTCCTTTAGAAGTACACATGCTGAAAATATTTTGTTGTTGTTTTGTATTGTCATATAAAACATTCCAGGTGAATTAGGGGTGAGAAAATTTCCTCTCACTACTATTGAATGGAGACATGTAAAAAAATCCTCAATAAGCAGAGTATTAAGCACTTATCTTTTTTTCTTGACCGTTGCCTTCCAGTAATAGCAACTGCTCAAATACAATTTTCGTGTAAATAACTACACAAAGGAAACAAGATATAGTTTTTCTCTTATATTCTAACTCTTCTCCGATGTTAATATTGAATAGTGAATAAAAATAGCAGCTGGCTGTGGTTTCTCATGTTTTGTCACTAAAATCGATATGCCAAGATATGCTTACTAAAACAGGTGCAGGTAAAGGATTCTCTTTATTTGAGCCAGGATATACACACTTGGTTGTAGTGAGTCTAAAGTATTGTCTTCTAGTCAGGCACAGAACAAAAGGCGAAAGTCACCTGTAAAGTCTCTATCAGATGTTCAGATGTCTGTAATGGCAATATATTGCACATGAGTAAGCAGTTTCCAAAGAGGTAGTTCGGATGGGTCACTCTCCAGTCTGAGAGCTGATGAGGATGATGAAATAATTCGGTGCCCAAGGCAGTGCTGGAGACTCAGCCCCTAATAAAACAGCCACAGTAGTGACCACTTCCCAAAATAAATTAATATGATCATTAATCCTATCTAGATTACACATGTGCCTACTTTTGTCACACAGCAAAACTTCAGTGTGGGATCAGCACTCTGCAGGAGGCTGGTGAAATGGCCACTGGCACAGGCAGGTGAAAAATGAGATGTGATATACTTCTCAAGAGTGGCAGGACTTGATAAAGATTTGAATATCTGCAGGATTTAGAAAAATCTGGATAAGAAAATAATGTTATACAGGAGACAGTAAATTATTTCCTCTGGGTAAGGCATAGGTCTCCAAACTGTCAAGACAGAGAATTTCTTTCAAAGTGGTTTCTCTTGTAGAACAAATTTGATGTCAGCAGAATTTCTGAGTCAGAAAAAGAGCAGCGTGGTTATCTTTCACTTCCAGTTTTAAGGAACAGCTTTGAAAACTACAGGGAAACATTTACACACACTGCATTCATTGCTGTAATAAACCTGCTTTCATTTTCAGACCAGGCAATACCATGTGGAAATTTCACACACACACTGATTTTTATAGCTCATGAAAACATTTATATTTCCTTCCTTGTTGGAAAGATAACTCATGTAGCAATCAGAATATACTTTAGTAATTTAGCCATATTTAGTGTAACATCCTGCTATTACTCTGTTGTCATTGTTATTATGACTTTCCTCAGTTTTATATCCTACGCTCTCCTGAACTGCCCCATCTCCCAAAGTGCATTTCTATTGCTGTGCAATATCAGCAGTTCAGAGATGCCACATCCCGCAGCCTGATAGAGACAAGGCCACAGGAGGTCCAGCACCCAGGTCTGACCAGCAACAGGGCTGAACACATGTTCACAGCACACACATGCCCACATGTGTGTGCAATGTGGGCATGTGTGCCCACATGTGTGCCCACATGTATACCCGTATGCATGCATATGTATAGACGGACATACACATCCACAGAGATACACTCAGCATTTAAACACAACCAGCACCAGTGTTCTCTTTCCTTTCCCCTCTCCAGCTGTCTGGGATGAAGGCCTGTCACTGGGAGCACACATGCACACGTCCAACGTGGATCCCCCACAACCAGACTCAGACACGAGATAGCTCCAGGGGCTGCCCTGACCCCTCGCCCTGCCCACCTGCTGGCACCTGGCCCACCACAGTAGCTGCATACCCTCATATTTTCAATCAATGACTTCTCAGTCTCCTTGCTGGAGATATACTGTATCTGCCTTGCCTGATATTCCTGAAGGACTGACTGCATGAGGCTTGGGCCCTAATAAACTGATTCTCCCTAACCCAACTAGTGAGAACTAGCCTCTGACAGCCTTGTAAAGGCTGTACTATGGAATCTCTCGACCCTTTTGTTTGATTCACATCTCTTCTGTGGTGGTTTACTTGTACCGCACATTGCACCATACAGCATTAACAAGTTTTCTCTAAGCACATAAGAATTCCAGGGCAGCAGGTTCCTGGAGGGAGAAAGCTGATGCACTGGGCTTGGGTTTAACAGGTCTAAAATTTCCCAGTGTAGGCATGCAGGATACAACCATCCACCAAGATGTGCTTTTCTCTGACTCTCTTGCACACAGGGTCTTTCAAAGTCTGTGCTACCACAGGCATGACAGAGCCAGTTTGTGATGGGAGTGATGGTGCTACTGTGAAGTTGCATGAGAAAAATAATAAAGCACGAGACCACAACCACACACACACAAAAATAGTGGGAGTAGAGGAGCAGGGGGAAAAATCGTATTCTGCAAAGCCCTTTTCTCAACTGGATCATACCCTGTGCAATGGTGGGCACGGTATCAATGCAGTAAACCAATTCCCTTTGGCTCCCAGTGAGGGAAAATGAATTTTAAGAGTGCCCCCAGACATACCCCTTCTGAGATTAGCAAATCGTATGACTGCAGGATTTTGAGAATTGCTATTGATCCAGGCAGATCAAAAAGACAAGCAGGGAGAAATAAATACTGCTTCTCAATTGCAGATAGTGAAAGCACACAGCTGGGATTTGAAACGTTCTCATGAACGTAGAATTTGTACTCAGGATTCATTAGAAAAACACACTGTAAAGAAACACAAATGGTAGGGTTTTGCACCTCAGACTCCTTGGAAGAAGAAAAAAAAAAAAAAGAAAAAAAGAAAAAAAGAAAAAAAGAAAAAAAGAAAAAGAAAAAAAAAAAAAAAAAAAAAAAAAAGAGCAAACTGAGGGATTAACTAGCCACCTAGGAAAGAACCAGTCAAAAAAAGCAGCGATACAGCTAAGCCACTCTGCTTGTCTACAGGATTTAATTGGGTGCGGGGAACCACACAGAAGTTCTAGATGAACAGCAGCTAATGCACCAGGATACAAGCTGCATCAGGCATTACCACTGCTGAAATAATGTCTCAGCATAACATTTCAATGATGAAGAGCATTCTTCATGACAACTCCTGTACACATGCAGCTGTTAAGCACTCAAATGCAGAGTTAGCAGATAAAGGTCACAGAAGTTCATAGCAAATCTAGCTGAGAAGTGAAAGAATCAGACATCTGCTTCAATCATGTTGCTAGAGAGACAGTGACACTCACAAGGAGACCATGTGCACCAGGAAGTGTTACAGACTTCTAAGGTGAAAATTTGGAAAAACTTTTGCTATCCAAAAGCAGATGAGATCAGTCAAGAAACAATCAAATACTTGGGGATGCTGCTTAGTCAAAGCAGGGTATGTTTTATCTTGGAGTAAAACTAGAATGTAACCAGAAAAACACGATGTGTCATTTCTGTGAACATTGCATCATACTCAGTAAGTTTGATATTGCTACATTTTAAAACAAACAAAAAAAGGATTTTGTTATTACTCTCTTGAAAAATCTGATTGATGTTTATCTGTTTTAATACTGTAATTAACACATGCACTACTAGATGAGAATATTTTGCAGGCCAATTACATAGCATTCCATTTAATCACAATGCGTAAAGCCATCATGTGTATTTAAACTGAACTCTCCCTTCCTCTAGGGTGGGGAGGTAGAAGGAAGTATTTGTTCCTGGTGTTTTTCAGTCTTTCCTCAAAGGCCAATGATCTTTCCTGGCACAGTAGTACATGCCAGCCAGGTGCCCACCATGAAGGTGCACATCCCCACACTTTTCCCAAAACTTTTTCAAAAAAACATGAAGCTTTCAAAAATCTGTAGTGTGTGTGTTTCATTCAAAGGGTTTTCATCTTTGTTTCTAAGAGCAGTAATATACTTTTTTTGTTGTTGTTTGTTTATTTTGTTTTTAAACAAACCTTTCAACAGAACCTCTAACTTTGACAAGGTCTTTATGTTGTGGAAACAATGGATAACTACTCTGTCAAAATCTTCTGAGCTGAACCTGTGAAATTATCAATTACCTGGTATGTTTTAAGTCCTCACTAACTGAAAATAAATTATCTGCAGAGTGGAGTTCAGGTGCATCTCTTTTCTCTTCATTTTTTTAATCAAAAACACTACAGTTTCCAAGAAAGAATGTTTTGTAAAATAAGTGTCACTTCTGCCAGAAGAGGCTTTTACTGGTCTGACCCAGTGTTTACTGTCAAACTAAAACAATCGTAAAATCCTCAACCTAAAAATCAACATAGGCCCTTCTCTAACAACTTTACAGGGTTTCTACAAAACTTCAGGTAACCTATTTAATATATAATAATTTGAGTCCAGCTATTAGATGAAATTGGTTATCTACGTTTCCTCCTTCCAAAAAGTGTATTTGCAATCAGACAGCACACAATTAAGAAAATACAGTACTTACCCAGCACCATGGAGCCCCTTGAACAATTAGCAGCATTTCATTCCTGGAATACTTACCAGATCACAACAGAAATCTTTGTAAAGACCACAGGTTTAAGACACAATGCAATTAACCAAGCGATTTGTATGAGTAAAACAAATTGTGTAATATAATTATGTCAGGCAGATCCTCTTTGGAATTCACAGGGGAATAGTGGCCACTTTCAAGTTGCTAGATTTTTGTATTTTGGTTTTGCATGATCTCCATTAGTATAGCATGTTTTAAAGCTATCTTAACATGTAAAAAACTTTTTTTTTCCCCTAAAAATAATAAACAAATCTTTCAATTTCAGTGATTTCTGAAGTAAAAGTAAAAAATGCTTGATTAAAATATAAACCTGTTTTTTTTATAGAAAATAATTCAAATTTTGCAAAAGGAATGCAGAACTAAATTCTTATGTTTGCTGATGAAAAGTCAAAACCAAAATTGCAGTAGGTTTGTTAGACCAGAATGTTTAATGACTGCAATTGTATATTAACAAAAAATACAGCTGTAATACAGCTACAGAGCTTTCAAGTTTTTTATTACAATGAACTGATAAAATTAAGACAATTAAGAAAACATATCCATAAAGAGAAATTGTCTGCATAATGATTTATGCTTTTCAAGTTCTCCACCCTGGCCCAAAGTAGTGACTTTCTATAGAGGTTATAACAGAAGACAGACTTTTGTAATCAGATACTCAATATTGTCTAGGATAAGCAGGAATGACTGCAATCAAAAATACAAAAAGGTGATCATCTGCTATAGCATAAAGCTATTCCTTTAATAACAAATTTTCCATTCAAAAATAAGAAATTGTGATGAACTCTGCTTCTTCACACACTGAACATCCTATGTCCTGTTTCTACACTAGAAGATGCACAGAATACCTACCCATTATCGCAGTGGGACTCACACCCTGAGCACCTTCACAGGAACAGGATTTGGACCCCGTTTGAATACCCAGAAATTGCCTAATGAGACTTATGCTGACCACTAAAAAAAAAAAAAAAAAAAATCCCCAAAGTCACTGAAATAAGTTTGCTATAGCAGTAGGCTCAAGTAGACTAGAAGCAATCCGATTATGAAAGCAAAAAGGTTGTATTTTTAAACATTTCCTACTACATACAAGAACAAATGCAGAATGTGATGTTTGCTTAGTTTTATTAATTTATTTTGCAGGAATCTGCAACTCGGAGTATGCACTGTCTGGAGGTACCATGCATGCATAGCCTCTGAATGCCTTTATACAATTTCATCTCTTAGTAGTAAGTTCATTCACAGCATACACAAATCTAGAATGTAGACACCATATATACAGGATTAAACAAGATCGTGTCTTCTTGTTTTAATGAAAAAAATTTAACAGGGTTTCACACAGCAGGAAATACGGATTAGATACATTGGTGCCACCATAAATAAATAAATTTCAAGAACACAGTTTTTTAAAATCTTTTTCAAAGGTACTGAAAATCCAGGATTATAGTATTGCATTAACTCCATTGACTTCTGATTATTCAAAACCAAGAAAAATAGTCGCATTAATATTTATGGACATAAACAACAATGAAAGCCCCAAACTGAAGAAATCTGGCAAAACTCAGTCATGGCCAGCTTCAAAATAATGCTGACATTTCAAAATGAAACAAACGTAGCAGCACATAGAGACAGTACTGACTATGGGATGTGTTATTGTGCATGTCTTCTTTCTTTACGGGATGGAGAGTCACTGTAGTATAGAGCACACAAGTTCTGTTGTGCCAAAGAAGCTGATGAATTGTTTATGTCCAACTGTCCACTTCTTGCCAGGATAGTCATTTTCACATTCTAGGGTATATCACTGAATTTTAAAATATAATTCTGATGACACGTTGGTTTTTAGCATATTTAATCTTCTCACATTCTGTTTAAAACATTCTTTTGTTTTCATTTTGACTTGTCCCCATTTCAACTCAAGTATTTTTATTTCAGTTTCAAGGGGGTTTACAATCAATATCAAATGTGAAAGTATTTAAAAATTGAAATGAGATGTATAACTGGGAGAGAGAAAGTAACTGAAAGAGAGGGTATTTTTAAAAATGTGATTTAGAAGCATATCATAATCAGAAAGTACTGAGACCAGCTCTTTTAAGAATTATAACACCTTTTCACCACACCTCCCAATTTTCAAGGGAAACACACATACCACAGACATACAGATACACAATTCAATCTGATCTAAGACTACATTTTACAAAGTAATTCCTTTTGCTTGACTTCCCATCCCTTTCCTCTTCACCCAAACAAGACTAATAATTACATCAAATTAAAAGGAGATCCAAAGTTCAGGATTTCTTTTGGTTTACTGTACTCTGAATCATCTTCCGCAAGCCCCACTCTAAATAAACCTTTGAAGAACTACAGAAGTATTCTATAATTAAAGGGAATTTATCTTAATAGCACAGCAGATATAAAATAAGCTTTATAAAATTTCAATGAACAGTGAAATAATTTTGAGTATTTGAATGTCCAAGTCAGTTACAAATTCTACCAATCTAGTAGCATGGTTGAGGGAGAGCTCAATCATTAAGGAAAAAAGAAAACACAAGTAGTGCATTGACTCAACACAATGGCATCAGCATCCCACCATTCACACATACACACACAAAAGTTTTATACAATACAGTGCATTTTTATATGCCAGCTGACATTAGGGTTTTATGTGCATTCAATAAATATTACAGAAACCAATCTTTTTTTGGCATAATCTACAATTCAGTTGGGGTGTGAACAGCGTCACCTGCTTTCAGAAGGAAAATGAATCATCATTCAAAATACAATTTACATTCTAAGAAACTAAAAATATTCAAGCACCATGTAAAGTTTTTACTATTAATGTCTGTGCATGAGCATTTACAAATAAAGGAAAAAAATTGAAGGTTTTTCTGTGGCATTGTTGTTGCTTTGTTTTTTGTACAAACAACAAATGAGAGTAAGTGAGAAACTGGACTAAAATTATTGGTACAAATGAATTCATTTGCAATTTAATGGCACTCACTTGGTCTTTCAAAAAGTATCTTGGTGTCAAGGCAGCCTTCTTTTTCTTCCTCTGGTGAAGCTATAACTAAGACTAGCAGGTCTCCATAACCCCAGAAACCATACACTTGTGGTTATTACAGTTCTGGGAATGATTGGACTGCATGCATTTTTATTTTATTCAAAAGGAGCATCTATTCTGTCAGAAAGTGACACAACAGTAATGACACACAACACACCTACTCTCATTTGCTGAGCGCCATGATCGTTTCTATCTTTTTGGAATTCCAGCAAAAACAAATGCTTCTTTCTAGAAAGTCTATGGAAGTACAACTGAATAGAAAACTGAAACACTACAAAGGCAAAGGCATCATGATAGAGAAGTCATGAAGTTACTTGTTTTGTTTTGAGTAATTCATTTTAGTGCCAGTAAAAGCCATGGTACTCCTTATCCTAGGTAGAATGCTTCTGCTTAACTGTTCTCTAGTTATCAGTTTTGATGTGTCCACTTAAGCAAAATTATTATTTTATCTTATTCAGACAGTGATTTTTCCCCCCTCTCCATATGTGATGAGCTCTTCACATAGTATGGAAGCGAGAAAAACTACCTCTGATGCCTTTGACTTTGTTTTGCTCATTTGTGGTATACACTGATTGCTGGAGATCTCTTAGCTTATTTAAAATTATGCTGAAGATTTAATTAGTGCAAGAACATATTGAAAAATGCCAGATCAAATACTGGTTCCTCATCTAAGATCACAGTTTATTTTTTTACTTTTATCTTTATAAACTGCAGGGAGAGAAGACACCAGATTCAGCAATGTAGTCAAGATAAGTTTTTCCTCCACCCAAACCTTAAAAACGCTGTTTGATTTTAAACAAGGATTCAGACACATGATTGTTCTACCACAGCTCAACAAGTTATCACACATCAAGTGAATTGTGGTAATTGACCATATGGAAGGGGTTGCCATGAGCTAAGAACAACTTACAATGAAATAGTTTGAATCTCTCCTGCTAAGGTTTAGATAGCACGTTTTGCCTCACAGTTGTAAAGTCAATTACCACAACTCAGCTGACGTGCTTGGTTGCATCTGACTCCTGACAAAGTTGCACCATAAAAACTCAAATGCACTGTATCAGTTTCTGACCAGTACACAAAATATCCTATTCAGTTGCAGTTCAGTAACACAATCATTCAGCTGCCCAAACCCAAGTTCAATTTCACAAATAATGAGTGCTTTATTACAGCAACCTGAAGCATTCAAATTGAACATCACCTTTATAATACAGTATATCATATGCATAAAAGTACCAGTATAATTTCAGTTGCAAGTCTTGTGTTCTTCAACCTACGGCAAATATTTCCTGACCAAAATAAAAAGAATGCAGTGTATATTTTTTCAAGATCTGCCATCTGCTATTTTATACAGGCTGGTTTATTAACAATGTGCAAATAAACCTTTACTGAAGAGCTAACTGATTAATTATTTTTCAGCTAACTTTGAACTGGGGCACAAAGTACCTTCTGTGCTGTAAACATCATGAATTCTCCACAAATCGGAAGCTGAAAAGGCCTAAGGAACTGGGTACAAACACTTCTCATACATAATCATGGCTGAACTCAAGTCTTCCAAACTGAATTTGTAGTAGTCTGCATTTGGCATGTCACTGTGCTGCTACAGCACAGTCTTAGGAAATTGTTGCATATAAAAGCATACTTTTAGCTTTAAAACACAATGGCCTAATGAAAGCATGCAGTAGTATTTTCATCCATAATATGGTAGAATTCATTCTTAGTTTATTACCAGTGTTGACACAGCCAGGTGAGCACTGTACAAGCAAAAGGGATTGTAAAAAATTACCTCTGATTAAACTCTCTGTAACACTCATACAGTATCTCATTTAGTCACCTTAGGTCACTATTTCAAACAGCAATTTTTTGTAGACATAAATTACCCTGAAAAAAGCAGCAATTACAAATACCTTTTTTTTTGTTTTGTACACTTTGCAAATTTATGGTTGCATTTACCTGTCTTCCTTTTCAGTAGCTTACAATCTAGAAGCACAGGGAGCCTTTGTTTTCCAGCTAGCTGTGGCCAGGTTAAATCAGCTCTGGCTCTTCAGTTTTCGGGATAAGTGTAACATTTCACACCATTACTAAAAGTCCTATAACTTCAAAAAGAAATTTTTTTTTTTTTTTTAAAGAGCCACTAAGCAGTAACTATAACCACAGGACTAAACACCAGTAGTTATTTGCTTTCCTGCATACATTCTTCCTGAAATTAATCCTTTTATATTTTCAGCTTTTGTTTTCTGCTTTGTTCACTGTAATAGGATAAAAAAGAATTTCACCCTTATTTCTTTTTACTGTGGTACAAGCAGAAACATCTTAACACATTTCTCCCACCCCTTGCGTTATGAAGATTGTAGACTGGCAAAGGCCGGGCAGATGGACTGAAAGGTTCCCCATGTTTCCTTCTTCTACAGCTGTCGGCTTGAGAGCCTGTTTTCAACCCAATGCAGCCCCTTCCTGATTTTCAGGTGTATCGTGGCATTTCACACTGCTCACAGCGATTTAGTGCTGGGTGATTTAGAAAGGTGCAGCTATCACAATTCCATGGAGCCCCTTCAAAGTCTTCATCTCTTGGCTGAGTCCGTGAAGCCTGCTTGGAATTGTTTGGATGCTCTAAAAAAAAAAAAAAAAAAAAGTTTCTTATATATAAAAGGTAGAAACATTTCTACATAGATAACACAAGTTGTTTTGTTTTTTTTTTTTTTTCCCCTACATCACTTCTAATTCAGTTTGTGAAATGTAATTATTTAAAGGATTTAAAGGGTTTCATTTCTGTAAAGAGTCACTTAACCATACTGCTTTCAAAACAAGGAGTCACCACTGTTAGGCCACTGATATTGCTAAAGGTTTAAATATCTTGAAACAAAGTTTGTTAAGAAACACTGCTGTTAAGAATGACCTGATAAATTTATATACAGCAGTCTCTTACCCTATTTTAAATTCCAATAACCCTACTTTCATCTGAAGTGAAAGACAACTTCTAAATCAGTTCCTTCAATATTTTCTATATCTTTGCTAGGCATCCAGGCAGAAGAAAATATCAAATATCAAATCAAATGATAAGCCTGCTTCAAAAACAGGATGATTGTTTTTCTCCACAGTCACAACACGGTTGGAACTGGAAGGGACCTCTAGAGATCATCTGGTCCAACCCCCCTGTTCAAGTAGGGCTACCTACAGTGGGTTGCCCAGGATCATGTCCTGGTAGCTCTTGAAAATCTCTGAAGGGGGAAACTCCGCAACCCCTGTGCAATCTATGCCAGTTCCTGGTCACCCTCACAGTGTTTCCTAATGTTGAGACAAAACATTGCCTCTTGTCCTGGTACTGGGCACCACCGAACCTGGCTCCATCTTCTTTGCATCCTCCCTTCAGGTATTTATCAACATCTATAAGATATCCCTCTGAGCCTTGTTTTCCAGACCAACCAGTCTGAGCTCTCTCAACCTTTCCTCATAAGGGGAGATGCTTCAATCCCTTGATCATCTTGGTGACCCTATGCCAGACTCCTTCTAGCATGTCTAGATCTTCCTTGTACTGGAGAGCCCAGAACTGGACACAGCACTCTAGATGCAGCCTCTCCAATGCTGAGTAGAGAAGAATCACTTTTCCTGACCTACTGGTGATACTTCACCTAACACAATCAGAAGTACTGTTAGCTGCCTTATAGACACAGGCACATTGCTGACTCGTGTTCATCTTTGTGTCCCTACCAGGACTCCTAGGTCCTCTTATGCAAAGCTGCTTTCCTGCTGGATGGTCCCTAGCATGTACACCTGCATGGGATTGCTTCCTACCCGTCTTTGCTTCCACCCTCTGTAGACTTCCTTTTTGTTTTTGAGCATGGCCATGAGTTCCTTGTTTCATGTCCATGTCCATGCAGGCCTCCTTGCAATTTTACATGACTTTGTTGGGAGGCGTTGCTCTTGAGCATGGAAAGGTGGTCCTTGAATACAAATCAGCATTCTTGGGCTGCTCTTCCAGGGTCTTATCCCACTGGATTCTACCATGTAGATCTTTGGAAAAGGCCAAATGATTTTCTCATGGCTTTGCAGCAGGGATGTGTTAAGTAGTACTTAAGTTTTAATTCATAAAATCAGTATGTATGTATGAATATACATTAGGTATTAACCCACATAAAGAACCAAAAAAGGTTTTCCTGATGTCTTCAACACTTCAAGACCTCAGACTATCTATTAAAAGTGAAAAAAAACAGACATCTTTAAAACAGCTTAACATAAAACTTATGTTGTAAAAAAGGACTGCAATTTGCAATTCAAAAGTTCACTTATTACTTTGCTGAGTATCATCTACTCAGAAATCTAACAGGAGGCTGATGACAAAGTTAATTACAAATAGTACCTACATTTGTCTTCAAAGACATATGTAAAGACTGAAAAAAATGGCCTCCTTGCTTAGATATAAACCCTCTCCAATGAAGATGCTGCATAATCACATTAGCAGTGTGTGGCCTGAACAGATTTTTACTAAGCAAGCAAGCCATGTGAGCACAAAGACCTCATTCATGTTCACTAGCCAGACTGAAGCAAAGACCAGGTATGTCTGCCCATACCTGCCTTTCTGCCCACATCTTCAAAAACTGAATATTAAGGATCTTGAATATTAATGAATAAAATTGAATATTAATTTAATTTTCCAGGAAAAAATGAACTAAATGGATCCATGTTAAAAGCCAAGCTCAACATACAATATACCAACCCTAACACAGGTTGCTATTAAGTTGTCAAACAAAACCCAGAAGCTAGTCTTAAGTCATCCAAGTCCTCATAAGACACTTTCCTATTACCAGTAAAATCACTTATTTCATACACCTTGCACACTATTTTGCTTTGAAATAATAAATGGACTTGTATAATCAAAAGAGTGTCTTAAAGCATCACTAAGTACCTTGAATCAACCAAATGACCACTGCAATTTAACATGAATCCAGGTAGGTGCTTTTGTGCCACTGCCCACCTGATGATACTATCTTTACCACACAGTAGCACTTGTGCAGGGATCACTTTTTTTTTTTTAAACTGGTATATGGATGAGCAGTAGTTCTGGACCTTTACTTTTTAAATTTCCACATGCTAGGCATTTTAGAACACTGAAGGGAAAAAATTTGGTTCAGAAGAAGGTGGGAAAAGATTTCCTTATATAAATTCAAAATTAAACCGCAAAAGCCTTTGAGAAGTGCTTAATAACAAATAGATTTTGGATTTTCAAGCAAACTATATAGTTAATTTTCTGATACAGTAGCAATTTCAGTACATACTATTTACGGTGAGAGGAGACAGTATTATACATCTTATCACATAAGATTTTCAGAGAAAAGACCACTGTTTTCTCTATATCGGAGCACAGGATCCTGGACTGACTATTTTAGAGGAACGGTATTAAGCATTTAAGAACATTCACTGGCATTTGAAAGTGATTCTTCCAACAGATTTCAAGAGCTGATTGGAAAAAAAAAAAAAAAACTTGGGCAAAAAATACCTGAGACAAGAGGCAGGGTTCTACTCCAAAATGACCCCTGTGTGTACTGAAGTCTAGAGTGCTACTGAGCCATGCAGCCACTAGGTGTCTACTTAGGGTGAGCAGGGATTCACTCTGGAATGCAGTGATTGAATCTCCACTGAACAAAAAGACTAAATACATAGCTCCTGTGTGCATGTATCTTAAGTCCTAAGCTGGATAGGAATGCTAGATACTATACAATTAGCACAGAAAATTTCAGAAATCAGTAATGAACTTCTAACAGATGGGACCCTGGAATAACTGCAGTTCCATGTGAGAAAACATACTCCATCAAAGTCCTTCAGATATCTGAGGCTCTTGCTACACTAGAACAAACTTCAGGGTTGCTACTGTGAAACTCCTACTCTGCACACAAAATAAAAGCCTGACCAGGCAAGTTAAATTAAAAATATAAATGCAAATTTTAAAAAGCTGATCTGGACAATTAAATTTACATAAAAGATCTCAAACTATAAAATCCCAACAACGTATTAGAAGACAGCTAAAAAAAATCCTGGTAAGAGTTAAAAATCCTTTTAACTCTTAGGTTAAAAGCATTTCAAAAAAAAAAAAAAAGACGTAATTAGGAAGCTTTAAAGTGTTAAGAGCTTGTATACTTTAAACTCTTCTTCTAATAGTGGGTAACAGTATTTGCAAACAAGACACTACCAGAATACTTGTTGGAAACAACCTGTCTGAGGAAAACAAGCTGCAACCAGGACTACTGCAGTTACATAAGCATGTTATGGTTTGGCTTATACAAAGAAAAAGAAAGAAAAAACATTCTCAGTACAGTTAAAGCAAGTTGAGGCTTGCTTTTTAACTTACCTTTTTTATATGGCTTTGGTGGCACAACAGGACCAGGCTCTATGTTATCGTAGAAGTTACATGTGGCTTTCGGATCAAAGTTCCCTGTCAGAAGAGAGAAATAAGAAAGCATAATTCAAATGTTATTTACAAGCCTATAACAGTGACATGAACATCTAGAAACTTCAGATTTTAAAATAGAGTGTAATAGTAATAACATGTATAGCTTTTTCCTGATAGTCTTTTTTCATGTATTTTCAGTTTTACATTGATTCTAGTAATTTTTAGCAGTCTACTCTCATACTGAACAATCAACTCCAGTTCAATGTTCTGTATTGCTTTAAAAATATAGGAAAATTCAAATCATTCTGTAGGACATGGTCTTGGTTAAAAAGAATGAAAAAAGGGAGACTATGAATTTTTACACCTATTTGACTGTATTTATATCAGGTTTCTGTCACAGAAAGGATTTTAAATGCCTAGACAAATTTACATTTGCCAACTTCTTGGCTGCAATCAGTCTTTCTGGTTTGTATCACTTTATCAGAGGTAAATTAAAAATGTAAGAACCTTCACTAGGAAGTACTATTTTTAGATTTACTTAAAGTTAGTTTTAAGTAACTATTTAGTCAGTATTGTAATTTAACTTGGCCAAGTCAAATTTAACAAGTTGCTATTGAAAAATACATCTTTTTAGTTAAAAAAAAGAGATTGATAAAGTTCAATTTTAATTAAAGAGTCCAAAAAGAATATGCACGCTTAAGCATACTCTATATTTAAATTATGGTGTGTTGTTGTTTTTTTTTTTTCAAAACCATAAAGCAGTTCTATACCTCTAGACTGAAGGAGGTCAACTTCTTTCAGTGTACAGTCAACATTTATCTGGAGCTGTCTGTTGAGGCTTCTTAATTTGGTCATTTCCTCAGGCTAGGGAGAAACAACCCAAGATAGCAATTGTAGGAGAGTCAGCATCTTATCCGACATATAAATAACATTGTTTATCTATGTTAACAGCTTTATTAGAAATTAAGTATAGCCAAGGCACTGAATAGAGCATCCAAGATTTCACTGCCTCACCCTCCCTGCCACCCAATTTTTCCTCAAAAAACATTTTTCTATTGTCATTTGAAGAGGCTTAAGGAAAAAAAAAAGAAAAATACAATATTAGAATTCATTCGTAAAAAGGCATAGTTCTTCACAACCTTATAAAATCACACACCTTATAAAAATCTGTATGAACTGACAACTCGATACATTAGTTTACATCACGATGATCAGAAAAGAAAATAGGAGCTGCAGTTCATATAAGATTCTGATATTACTTGATTATAATCAAAGAATAGTCGATTTACATCACCCAAAAGAGCTCCAACATGCCAAACCTTCTAACCCAGTATATTTAAGTAATTCAGTACTGCATAACAATAATTATTCATAATAGAAGAATGAATAGAGTCGAGTCTATATGCATAGAATAAAGAAACCCCACTTAAGTTACTGAAATGCAAAGTGCTCCTAATGTTAGCAGCAACGATTAACAACACAGATGCAGAAGTAACCCTAGGCATCCTATCTTACGGTACACTTCAGCATTACAAAATTGTTGAGGTTGGATGGAACCTCTGGAGGTCACCTGCTCCAACCCCTGCTCAAGCAGGGACACCCAGAGCAGGTTGCCCAGGACCATGCCCAGGCAGCTTACAGAGATCTCCCACGGAGAGAATCTCCACCTCTCTGGGCATCTTGTTCTCACCACCTGCAGAGTAACAATGTGTTTCCTGATGTTCAGATAGGACTTATGGGCAACAGTATCGAAGGCCATACTGAAGTCTAGGGAGACAACATCCATGGCTGTCCCCTTGTCCACCAGGCTGGTCACTTCATTGTAGAAGCATATCAGGTTGGACAGGCATGACTTCCTCTCAGCGAAGCCATGCTGACTTGTCTTTCACAGGCCTGAAAATGGTCTCTGACATTAGCTGTTCCACCACCTTCCCAGGGAATGAGGTAAGGCTGGACAGCTTGTGGTTCCCTGGGTCCTCCTTCTTGCCCTCCCTGAAGACAGCAGTGACATTTGCTTTCCTCCAGTCTTTAGGCACTTCTTCCAGTTGCCATGACTGACCAAAGATTATAGTGTGGCCTCCCAGTCACATCTGCCAGCTCCCTCAGCACTCATGGGTACCTCCTGTCAGGGTCCGCAGACTTACCAATGTCCAGTTTGCTTAAGTAATCCCTGACCTGGTCCTCTTCCTCCAAGGGTAGGTATTCCTTGTTCCAGCCCTTCCCCCTGGTCTCTAGGGCCTGGGATCCTAGAAGGCTGCTCTTGCTGGTAAAGACTGATGCAAAGAAGGCATTCAGTACCTCAGCCTTGTCCCTTCCCTGTAGAGCCAGGTCCCTCACATGGTTCAGCAATGGGCCCACGTTTTCCATACTTTTCCTTCTGTCATCAATGTGCTTACAAAAGACCTTGTTGTGTTTGATATCTCTGGCCAGATTCAAATCCAGTTGGGTTTTGGCTTTCGTAACCTCATCCCTGGATGCTCATACATGCCAAATACCTCAGACAGATAAGACATACAGCAGATGTACTTACTACTTCAGCAGATAACAGCATATACATGTATGCTGTTACTAAAGCACAGTATGCTTTCCTGCCTACATCTGACTGTATTGTTTATGTAAGCATAGTGAACAAGACTGAACTGATTTGGCTAACAACTGCACAAACTGAAAGCTATTTTTCAGTCAGACGAGTTGTCTTATCAGAGCCATACAGATGTCTGAGCTAGAGTCACTAGTGGTTAGAAGTCAGAGATAGGAAGAAGTAACAGGGACACGAGGAGAGAGAGGTGCCAGCTATTTGAGCCAACACTGCCAGTGAAAAGTAACTTGGCACATTGTGCACATACCAAATGGGAAGTGGAATGTCTAAGAGATGCAACTACTCATTGTATCAAGGTATTTTGGTGTTTAAAATACCTTTTCAAAAAACTTGAAGCTCAGCTGTATCAACAACTGTGCTGGATATGGATCAGACACTACAGACAGACTTGGACACATGCTTCTACCGGTTGTTACGAAAGTAATTGTCTATTCAGTTCTGTGGCCCAGAGAAACACACATATATAAGTCTCACTAGGTCTGTTGTGAATCCTAAGAACACCAGACATACACACTTCTTAAATGTTAAGAACTGGCTTACTACAAGCCAAGAACTTAGAGAAAAATCATTTCCAAATACTGAAGATTTTGTAAGGCAAAATATTTGGGGGTATATTATACTTTATTTCATGAAAGCGTAAGAAATAAATTTGTATCTTGAATTAAAATACTAACAAATTGCTTACTGTTGGAATTGCAGTTGTACAGCTAACTCTTCGAAGCCGCCTCTGCATTAGATCGTGCTCCATGCCATTGACTTCAGCTTTCAGGCGTTCAAGTTCTTCTTTCTCAAGCTTCAGTTCCTTTGCTAATCTCTCCATCCTTGCTCGTTGATGTAAAAGCAAGGCTAATATTTCACATGGAAGAAATAGTTACTAACATAAAAAAAAAGCTGGAAAACTGAATTCTTAGCTTATATGTAAGATTCATGAGCGACCTTTCTGGAAAAGAACGTGATCATAAACATGCAGCCAAATACCAGCGTGAAGATGCTATTTAGGACAAAGTTCTTCCAGAATAAATAAAAAAAAATAGTAACTTGAAGTTGATATTACCATTTTGGTCTTTTTTTTTTTTTTTTTTTTTTTTTGCATTTGGTCTTTCTCGTCTCAAAAATACAAAAGGCACCTGTACAAGCATACAGCTTCTCAGGATAGAACAGCAACCTGATTATGTTAATACTGTACTGACAAAAAAAGTAAATACCAGAGGTAAGATCAGAAGATAACACTTCATAGCTACTGTTCCAACAGTGTCTGACACACTAGCCCTTAGACTGCTAAGTTGTTTTTTCAGTGCTATTCCAGAGTATGCAGTATAGGAAGGAATATTTAAGTATTTAACTATTCCTTGCTTTTCACAGAATCATAAAATGTCTCAGGATGGAAGGGACCTTCAGAATCATCCAGTTGTAACCACCTTGCCATGGGCAGGGATGACAACCACTGGATCAGGTTGGCCAGAGCCTCATCCAGGCTGTCCTTGAGCACCTCCAGGGATGAGGGATCTTCAGCTTCACTGGGCAACCTGTTCCAATGCCTCACCATGCTCACAGTGAAGAATTTCCTTCTGATATCTAATCTAAGTCTCCCCTCTTTTAGTTTAAAACCATTCCTCCTAGTCCTTTCAATGTCTGCCTGAGTAAAAAGTCACTCTCCATCTCTTTTATAACCCCCTTTAAGTACTAAAAAGCCACAATGAGGTCTCCCTGGAGCTCTCTGCCTTTCTTCATAGGTGAGAGTTGCTCCAGCCCTCTGATCATCTTTGTGGCCTCCTCTGGACCACTCTAACAGCCCTACATCTGGATACAGTACTCCAAGCAGAGAGGGGGACAACCATCTTTTCAGGGAGTACTTTAATTATCAATACTACAAATTCAGCATTGCTCAAAGGCAGAACTACAGAACTTCAATAAAATAGCCTAGACATGAGAATCCTGAGGGTGTGTGGGGGGGGGAAGCAACAGAGCTGGCGGGGGGAGAGGGAAGCTCAGGTTTTTCATAGTCATTAATTCTACAATAGAACTAATTTGCTGCCCTCTCACCTCTCCCTGCTGTTAATCAACCATTTTCTCATACTTCTGTCATGATAGTGAAACTTATGACTCCCAGTTGCAAGCTGATGTTGGGCTCTCTGAGCAGCCACTCAGCTATAGAAATTTGCCTAGCTACAAAATACTAGTTTTTGCAGGAAGAGAGTCCTGAGTATTTCATCATGACGCAAAATTGGCCAAGTTTGTTAGTGTGATGCTGAACACTTTCTGACCTAGCTGTTTTATCTGATGAAAGTCTACCAGGAAAGAGAAAAATAGGAGAAATTTGTTGCTAGTATTCAGACAAGCATGCTACCCATGTAACAGTTTTTCAGCAAACTGAATACATGAAGATGCTGTAGAAAAATTAGAAAAAAATGATATTTCATACAAAGCACCTGCCACCACCTACCCCTTTTCTTCATCTCTATCTAATACAGGCAAAGAGAAAAAATAAAGTCTCACACATACTTGCATTCTTGCTGGAAAAAAAAAAAAAAGTTAGAAAAGTAAGCAACAACGTGATGTAGCTTACCAGGGGAAGATAAAAATGCAGTGGCATAAAATGACTTTTTAACACGTGTCAGTATTCTGTGCAAAACAACACTATACTTTGTTTTTTGCATGGAACCACCAATTCTCGGTCAAAGAATAAACACTAAATCCTATCCAAAGAATAACATGAGATGTTTTTATAATATAGGTTCCAATATTACTGATCAAAACCGTTCTCTACTTTTTGAGGTAAATGCAAGTCACTCGAGTACATTTGAGGAGATCACAGAATTAATTAAAAAAAAAAAAAGTACTGGTACTACGGTGTATGATTTACCACCATTACAGTCAAATCCTGTCTTCACATGACTCCTCCAACTTAACATGGGATATGGCTTCACTACATAGCTTAGTATTATACCTCAGGTACAACTGATCAAATTTGACTTATGCTACAAAACCTTAGAAGTAGACACCAGAATGGATTTTTGGTAACAGTTTTCACAATGGTTCATATTCAGAAGAAAATGAAGTGATCTTGTTCCCTACATTAAGCTGTTTAGTATACTCCTCTTCAGGCCTCCGCAGTGGTAGCAGAGTATAACATTTATTCTTCCACAATTTATTTCTGTTAAGAGTTCACAGTGCGGCAACACCAAAGGCTAACAAAGCCCCAGATGTGGTATTACCACAAAAGCAGACAGCCCAAACGGCACATACTAGCTGGCTTTATTGTTTTCCAAACACGGAAATCTAGACACAGATTCAAAAGTCAAAAACAGCTTTCTACATTTCAGAACATATGTGAAACATAAATGACTACCTTTTGTGAAGTTGGAAAACAAACATTACCAAAGAAATCGTATGACCTGAGTTACAGATCTACTAGCATTCTCTCAAAATAACATTTCTAATTGGGTTTACCAGGTACAAAACAGCTCTGTCGATGAGTTAAAATAGCTCAATAAACAGAAAGCAAAATAAATCAAGAACAGATTTATAACCATTATTTCAGCTGTCTCAAGTGAAAGGAAACCAATGCAGGAATTGCAATGCAGGAGCAATGCAGGAATAGAGACTCTTCTTTCCAAACAAATTTAGAAACAAAGTACATTCTTTAAATATCTGCTGTTGATTATCATTCTGTCATTACCCCAACTGATTAGTTTGAATGCTTACAGAGTGATTCATTTATTCCATTTCAAACGTTTCAAATCTAGAAAGCTGGTTACCCTGAGAAAAGCAGTCTTCATCTAAAGTTTAGTTTTCACCACTTTGTGTTTTTCTTTCTTGAGTAAATTATTTAACTCTACACATGGCAGTAAGACTAACTATAATCTGTCCCCATGCAGCAGAACACAAATCCTAAAATCTGTCTACCAAGCTTTTCCTCCTCTTCGAAAACTTTAAGTGCAACAAGTGAGCTTTTGATCAAGTTCTTCAAAATAATTATTTTAATACCCTTCAAAACAAAACACAATTTATAGTGACATGAGAAGCAATTTTAGCTGCAATCCTCTCTCCTCTTTTACTTCATACTCTTCAAGCTAAAACAAATAAGAATAAAATGCCTTGCAGAAGTTAGTGCTTCAAGTTCCATAAAGCACCCAGTACTGAACAACTAAATGTAAAGTTTTTCAAACAAAAAGTAATAAAGTCCACATGTAAATTTACGACATGGTTCACAATTTACAAACCAGATACATGGCATATGTTCATTCATTGTAGTGTTCTCTTAAGAAATTCCCTTTCTTTTGTCAAAAGCACAGTAATTTTATGAGCCTCAGAAATTCTTAATGTATTCAACTAAACTTTGGTACAATTTTAAAAAACAGAACAAACTGATTAGATGATCTTTGTCATGATCTGTCTTCTTCTCTGTACAGGTTCGATATTTCCTACTTTAACAAGTAGCAAAATCAAGCTAAAAATGCCTTTTACAATAATACAATTTTCAAGGGTAAAGCATTTACCTTGAGTGTAAGCATAGTCATCTGATCCAGAACTAGAACTTCTCTGATATTTATGGCTTCCTTTTTCTCCTCCAGATCCTGGGATTACAGAAATAGGCTGAATAGGTTCTGGTGCTGCAGTACGCTCTTCTTGGTCCACTAAATTTAAAAGATTCTCAGTCGGTGCTCGACCTACTGTGATTTTAAAAATAGTTGGGTTTGGCTGAGATACCATTACCCGAGGAGACTGTGTTGGTGCACCTGTAGGTCCAGTTGGTTGAGTGTAGGTAATATATACTGGATTAACACTAAATGGAGGTTTGGGTTGACCCGACATACCTCTTGATGGAGAGCTTGTAGGAGGAGTAGTGGCTGCATACAGCGGGTGCTGGTATCGTTGAGATGGTTGATTACTTATTGGTGAAGGACTTCTGTTCATTGCAGTCCCAGGCCTTTGCGGTGGCTCAACTGTAATTTCTATTTTGTTCATGGAACCTTTGGATAAACTAGGTCCAGCAAAAGGAGGAAGATACGACACGGAGTGACCGCTTTGTTTTTGAAAAGTCTGGGATGCTTGCTGATATGGATGAGGTGGGACAGTTGAAGGACTAGGAGGCATGAAGACATGTGAACTCTGATGACCCAGCTGAGGAGGCTGAACTTGGTGCTGAGGAGAGCCAAAAGGAGAGGGACACTGGGATGCCGGTGGTGATCGGAAAGCTGTCTGAGGAATCTGGGGTTGTTTAGGAGAATACTGAGAAGGTTGGTAGTTCTGTTGATGTGGATACACAGGTAGAGGACGGGGAGTATAATGTGGAACTGGGCCCTGTGGTGACGAATGCCACTGCGTATTCTGAGGAGTCTGTCGTCCTGAAGAACTTTGAGATGTTTGTCTAATATAAATAGAGCCAGGAGTCCCATAAAGATTGCTTGGAATCTGTGGAAGAATTTGTAGAGCTCTGGGTACACTCTGTCCAGATGGGAGGTTTTGTGATACTGTAACAGTAATGGGATTTGTACTGTACCGAGGTATGTGCATATACGTGGGAGGAGGGCCTTGCATAGCAGACGTGTTCATTCCTGGTTGTATGGAAGATGGCTGTGGAGGTGGCTGTGGAGGAGGAGTAGCTGCATTTCTATTCTGGTCATTCATGAAAAATGGATTGTAATTAGGAGAAGCTGCCACAACAGCGGGAGCAGAATGTGGTTCTTGAACTAAGCATATCAGTTGTTTACCTGCTGTGCGTTGTGGATCAATATGTCCATCACTTGAACTATGTACCAGTGTACGACCACCATTAAGTTGAGCTCCATCCCCTGCATGATAGCTGGTATGAGGATGAATACCCAGATTAATGTGCAAAAGGCTATTTCTATTCATTCTGGTGTCATCAGGACTATGGTACTCCATATATAAGTATTTGTTGCTCTCCTGTGCGAGGGCTCGACAACAGGCATCTAGATTGTTGTTGTTCTAGGAAGAAGAAGGGACACCTGTGTTCTTAAATGGCAAAAGAAAAAGCCACTGCTAAGAGTTCAACAAGCATTCAACTGAAGCTGCAATCAAGCCTCAATAGGCAGACCTCATAGCAGTTGATACAGATACGAATTTTGAAATAAAGATCATACCTACCAGGTCATAGCAAGTAGTACATAGCTCACGTTGCATCTAGCAAAATGCAATGGTAATGCTAGCTACAGTATGATATAAGAATCAAATCAAGTCTGAATTTGGTGAAAGTAAAAGTTATAACTCTATGCATCTTCTGCAAAGAACAGGAATGCACAATTAATTATTTCTAATAACATAAATAAAATTAAACTAGATGAAAATTGCACACTCTGAAGAGTCCAAGCAGAGATGCAGGTATCACTTTACTGTTTACTCATGTGTTTATTGTTTTACCTTTATTTTACAGTTTAGATGAGTACTTTTCTACCTAAAGGCTCCTTATAATTATGACATAATTTTAACTGTCTTAAAGATTTTCAGGCTCAAGGCTTAAAAAAAAAAAAAAAAAAAAAAAAAAGGCTTATTCATACATCAGGGGAAAGACCAAATAACCCCTGTAAGAACTTGATTTGTTCTGTGATGCCAGCAGTTGAATATACAAACATTAAATTATGAATCAATCAATTTAAAATAGGGAACTCCCTTTTCCCTTCTTCATCCATTTTAGCTTCATCTCTTAATACTAAAGTGAAGACTTAATCAAAACTTCACCTAATTTCACTACCAGACTAACATGGACATTCAGCATCCTTTCAGATGAAGACAGTTGAACATGACAGAAAAAGAGAATAGTCCAGCACTTAACTTTATATGACTCTCACTCTGTGGATACTTCTACCTGCTTACTTCCCCCTCCTGTCAAGCTCCCCTGCTAGACTCCAATGGTCAGTGGGAATATCCAGATGTATCACACAAATCTAACACAACATCTGGGAGACAGATCTTATAATAATAACCAGAACCACAGTCCCAAGACATCAGCCACTTGCCTTCATAAGACAAAACTTCATAAGGTCAGTCCTCAGCATCCATGCCACAAAGATTGAAAAACGTTAAGCTTTTAGGTAAAGCCAGTTCCTTATTTTGGAGGAAGGAGTTGTATTAAAACCTACTCCAGCATACTTATGTTCTTGATGCTTCTTGATGAAGCCATCATTAATAACCACCCTGTTAGCCACTCTCCTTAATCCTGTGTCCATACAGTCACACATGCAAGGATGAATAACCAGCAAGAAAAACAAAAAACAATAAAACACAAATGCAAGTGGAGGAATGGTAACATCTTGTATGTAGAAGACAGAATAACAAAGCAAGTAACAGAGTCTTCTACTCCTTCAAAATAAAACCAGAAGAATGAGAATTTATGTTCCAAGTAGACTACTAAGAAGTTTTCATGCTACAACAACAGAAGTACATAGGCACCTTTAAACTCTTCACCATACCTGAAGCATGCACTGAGATACCACCCCTTCAGGTATCTCAGGGAAACGTTGTCGGAGATCATGGAGTACCTGCACATCGAGTTGTTGACTGCCCTGCGCCATGCCAGACTGATGATGTTCCAGATTATCAAAAAACAGAAGTCAACAGGCCTTCCAATGATTATGATCTTCTGAGGCTTCTGGCATTTTCTGTAATAAGAAGAAGCCAATTATTTCTAAGCTATCACAGCCATTCTTTTTCCTTTCCCCAACTGCAATGACAAGTACATTTTAGATCCAGATATAAAGAGACGATGGCTTAAGCATGAGAGTGGGAATCATCATTTCTCAAATTCTAATCCAAAAACACTTAACATAGCACAGGTGTATCTACACTGTATTTTACTGGAATGTGCTAGCTCAGTTCTTTACCTGGTCCCATTGTGGTACCATATATGCATGACTTTAATTAACCTGGCTTGTATAAAACAGAGCTGTAATAGATTACTTAAATAGTATTCCCAGCGAGAATCTGAATAGTTTGTAGAAACGTCTGAAGTCATGGAGCACGCATGTCTTTATTATTCACATTATGCCAGAAATAATGGGCTAGAAATAGCGCAATTATTTTCTAAAAAAAAATAATTTTCTAGTAATGGGGCTTAAACTCCTTACATTGCTGTAAATTCAAGGAGTTGGAAGGAATTTTTGTGAAACACAACAGGATTTAAACATAGTTTAGTAAGTCCTTTTTAGGCCTATGATAATAATCTATTTCAGATCATTGTAAAGCACCTATTAATTATCAGCATAATTAATTACAAAAAAACATTTCAGGATTCTTACATTCAACAGCAAAAATACGGGATTTGAAATACAATACCAAAGGAATGCTAGACAACAAATACAATCTGAGTCAATAAATGCTTTCCTCAGTTGTTGCTCATGATCAGAGGAGTAATCATCCAAGAGCTAAGTCTAAGTAAAAATTCACATGGGCACTGCATGGAGATGGTACATGAAATAGCCTCTGTCTTTCCAACAGTAATATTCAGCTGAATTTTTAACTGGGGAGAATGTAAAGGCGTTTTCAAAGATGAAAATGAAAGATACCAGCAGAGTGGGTGTTCAAGTTAGGGTGTTCATCATTAGCTAGGTTAAGGCCAAAGTTTTCTCTCCATTTAAAACATTCACATCTCAGCCTTGGTGGAATTTTTGAATGGTACATAATGTACATACTCCAGAGTTGGCTTTTCAGTAGTTAGCTCAGCTCCTAACAGAAAACTAGAAAAGTAAAACAATTCAGCCTAGACATCCGCATACCTTCACACCTTCATGTGATAATAATCTCCTACAGTTTCCTGTATCTTTCCTAAGAAAGTCTCTTAGTTTGACTAAGAAAATAAAACATGTTTTCAAAGAAATAAAACATGTCAGGTTTAGGGTAAAAGAAAAAAAAAGGTTTGGTGGAGAATGGGGGAGGGATTTGTATTGTTTTTAATATTCAATACTCAGGCCTTTGTTTTTATTACCTCTTCCTAAATATTACTTCCTTTCACTGAAAAGTGGCAGAACAGCAACAACACGAAACAGAAGTCTGCTTCACTATCTGGCTGCTACATATGTGGACAGCCCTCAAGTAACATTATCCATCATGAAATGACATGTGCTCGCAGGAAGGGTTGCTCTGTTTTATCTGATGCATTCTAGTATCCAGTACTACACCTGTCACATCATACTCTTCCAAAATAAATGAGAAAATTAAAAAAAAAATAAAAACAGCGAGATCTTAATTATCCTGCCATGATTTCAGATATACTGCAAGAAATATAACTTGTATAATCATAGTGCATCATTTCTCTCTTCAAACATCAATTCAAATGTAACACAAGAAAGCAGACTGGGAATTTGCATCATTTCATAGAATGCTTTTCTATGCTTTAATACTAGTCTAAATCCAACATTCCCTTTGACATTTTTTCCAACAACTCCTGAATACTTAGGGTGAGTAGATGTGTAACCCTCAAAGTTATTGGCAGCTATTAGCCAACTAGGAATTTAATCAGAGTTCTCTAACCACAAATAATGGATAAGAGAAACTGCCATTCTCATTTTAGAGTCAAATCCTCTAGTCTTGAAAAGTCTACAAGAAACCTGAAATAATTCTCATGAGAAGAACAAACACACAAACTCAGAACTCCATGGATTCTATGGCTGCACAACTGTGGATTTATTTATTTACACATTTATTTTACAGTCAACCCCACAAAGTTCTCTTCAGCCATATGTCGGAGCACACATCTGCCTATTCTATCTGACCTGCCTACACCTGAATCAGCATTTTCCAGGCTAAGTGGCCCAAACCAGTGGGAACAAAAGACTCACATCCCAGGTCACTGCACAGCACCAGGCAAGCAGAGCAGTGAGACAAGAGCAGACCTCACAGTGTAGACAAGGGAGCTGCAACAGACAGGAGCAGACAGGACAGGAGCTCCTGCTGAGGCACAAGAGCCTAGGAAAGCAACTATCTGAGGCTCCTCTTTCATGGCACGCGTGTGCTGAGGGACACACTGAAGTGCACTACATTTAAGGTGCCTTATCATTATTGAAAGTTCACAGCACAGTTCACATCAAAAAATAACCCACAATTGCAATGAAAGCAAAAGTCACTTCATCTGCAACTTTCAAAAGCGCACAGAGGTTACCTAAATCCTAGCCGAAAAGTAATTCACAAGGATGAAATAAATTAACATTGCTATGCACACTGAAGTTGTAGTAACAAAAGCATTAAAGGGTATTGTTGCAGAATTGGTCCTGCTGTAGTAAGACACAGAAATGACCTTGGCAGCCATTAGTGAAACTTGGACCTTATGCGAAGAATCACTCTGGTCCTAAGCAATTCCACCAGTATTTTTTCCACAACTTTTACATGACTAAATTATATGGATGGGAAAACAGTACCTGTATCTTCTTCCCTAAAGCCACTTGTGAACTTTATAAGTTAAGAAAATATACCAGGGTCCACACTTCCACCAAACAACTGATTTCTCTCTTCAAGAAGGATGAATAAAAACCAGAATTACTATAATCTTGTTGCTCCCCCACACTGTGTTCAGAAGAAAATCTATTTTATTACCATTATTTTTAAATGCTAAGTCACCTAAAATAAAGATAAATGAATCATCAAAAAGATCCAGTTGAAAAACAAATGAGGTAAATACATACAATGTGAAAGTTTATAAATTACGTAATGGCATGTGCTTACAATGCAATTGCACCATGCAATTACAACATATGCAACAACTGAAATGATTCCTAAGTGAATTCCCAGAAAAAGGCTATCTGGGAGACAGCTTCTCACAAAGCCTCATCAACTTAAAATGAATTATGAGTTGTATAACCGTAGTTGTACCTTGAAGGATAAGAGGAAAACCCCACCCAAACCACACCACACCAGTAAGCAAATCAGTTTATAGAAAAATCAACTCTTCAAAGACACCGTGCTATTGTACCTTTTAAGCAAATTCCTTCATCTTAAAAGATTGTTTAAATCTTTAGATTAGAAAGACGAGAAAACAGATGGATTAAGTACAGACAGGTAAAGAGCCTCAATTTTCCCTCAGCATACTACACAAATGTAATTCTTACACTTTGTTGTCCTGACTAATGCACGCTGACACTTACAGATAAGAAGCGGATTTACCGAATGGCATTTAGATGAACTCAGCCCAATCTTTGTAAATTAATGTTCTTTTTCTCTTTTGTTCACTTTTTCACCATTACTGTTCAAGGTGTTGAGGAAAAAATTCAGATTCATGCATGCAGCATGTGTGTGAGAGAGACTTTTTTTTTCCCCTACTTCAGTGCTCACTAGGTGCTTCCTTCGAACACCTGCACCAGATAGTCTGTCTGAACACCTCTGGAACTCCAGTGTGGATGTACCATGAAATTTCACTGGACAAAACAGTAAACTACCACCAACTTCTTACTTATAGAAACTCCAGAATAAAAACAAATAATATTAGATACACATCAGCGAATGAAGTGAGCATACATAACATCTTCACCAAGCAAAAACGACTTGTATTGTAGTGACATTTAAACTCACTTCCAATGAATGCAAAGTAGCAAATCCAATAAACAGTTATAGAATCCAAATTCTTGACAGAAATTCCTAATTGTGATTTACAATAATATGCCATCAAAATGTAATTTGCCAATACCAACAACTCATACCTCTTCATATTTGCTTCTGGCATTTAGGTATGAGACTTCTAAGTAACAGTGATGCCAGCGTTTTAAGACCTTTATTCCTGCTCTGGCCTACACAGAAGAGCAAAAACAGTCTGAGTACTCTCCCCGAATAGGAATTTTACTTGTTCCTCATGTAGTGGATAGAGGGAGAACTGAGGAGTGAAGGCAGGAATGGATGTAGCAGAAGAATGTGAAATTCTAAAATAAAATTTCATTAATCTGGGTAAGTACATAAATATATTTTCACCAAAAAATGGCAGTGTAAATAAAAATGAGATCATGTTGAAAATAAAAATATGGTGGTTTTTTTTTGTTTTTTTTTTTTTTTGGTTTGTTTGTTTTTTAAACAAAAGCACAAAAGTTTAACACTCAAGACCTCTGTGAGATGAATCCAGCAGTTGCCCCATGTCAGATAAGGGCCAGTTTCAGCTGGCTCCAAAGGGACCCACCAATGCCCAGAGCTGAGCCAATGAGCGAAGTTTGTGCCTCTGTGAGAGCAGATTTAAGATGGGAAAAACTGCTCTGTGACAGTGGCTGGAAGAGAGGAGTAAGAAAATGTGAGAGAACCAGCCCTGTAGCCCCCAGGTCAGTGCAGCAGGAGGGCAGGAGGTGCTCCAGGCAGGCAGCAGCAGCTCCCCTGAGGCCTGTGGAGAGGCCCCTGGTGGAGCAGGCTGTCCCCCTGCAGCCCATGGGTCCCACATGGAGCAGATCTCCACGCTGCAGCCCATGGAGGAGCCCACGTGGAGCAGGTGGATGTGGCCTGGAGGAGGCTGCAGCCCATGGAGTGCTACCACAGGAGCTGGCCCCAGGCCAGAGCTGCAGCCCATGGAGAGGAGCCCATGCAGGAGCACCTGCTGCCCACCCATGGGGGACCCGTGCTGGAGCAGTTTGCTCCTGGGGGATGGATGGACCTCATGGGACGGAGTCATGTTTGAAGAGCTGCTGCCTGTGGGCAGCCCCCCGCAGGCTCAGTTCGGGAAGGATGGCATCCCGTGGGAGGGACCCCACATAGAGCAGGGGCAGAGTGACTGAGAAGGAGTAGCCAAGATGAAGTGATAGGGACTGACCACAGCCCCCATTGCCCCTTCCCCTGCACTGCTTGGGGGGAGGACCTAGAAGCAGGTGACTGGGGGGGAAGAGGTTTTCAGGTTTTTTTTGTTTGTTTTGTTTTTAAGTTTGCACTGCTCACTATTGTTATTATGAAATAAGTAACTGAAATAAATTAATCTTCCCCAAGCCAAGTCTGTTTTGCCCATGCCAGTAATTGTTGAGTGACCTCCCTGTCCTTACCTCAACCTGTGAGTTGCTTCGTTGTATTTTCAGCCCCTCTCCAGCTGAGGAAAGGGAATGAGAACACAGCATGGTGGGCACCTGCCATCTTGGCAAACTCAAACCCCACAATTTATTAAATGGAAAGAAGTTCATAATATGTGCTATGAATTATATTTTTCTGAGAGATAATTACAAACTGTGTTTCTCTGGTCATGATACCTGAAGAAAAAGTTCTTCAAATTACCTTTGTTATTGCATTTCTCCTACTTACTTTTACTTATGTTGTTGAAGTTAAAGGGAGTAACTTATTTTTGAGATTAACTTTAAAAAAGACTTCTAATCTGAAAAGCTCTTTAGAAGAACACAGTACACAGAGTGCTTAGGAACTAAAATAACATTTTATAAAAGAAATGCCTTTATCTATATAATTGAAAACCATAGCTGCTTATTAAAAACATCTACGTTCATGTTTCATGACTACTTCCTTCCAGATTGCTAAATTCAAGAGATCAGATAGTATGGAAATAATCCTACAAAAAAAAGTCATCCACATTCTGAACTGTGGTGTTCCCCTTCCACAGGGGCAGCACGTAACACATTTTCCATGTAATCTATTATCTTCCCAACAGCAGAAGCGATTTCATTGTGCTACGTTAGCATAAACAAAGGTATTTAAGGTGCATTAAAGAGATTAGCCTACTTAGTAGAAGTTTCTTTATTAAAAGCTATGGCAAAAGAAAAGACAGTGAGAAACTACCCACTTCTCCCAGTGATAAAATATCACCTGTTCCATCTTCAGCACTCAAATACAACGTCTACTCCAAACAATTTATTAATATTAGAGAACTAAAAATTAGGCAAGTTAGGTCCCTGGAAACTAAGTTACTGGTAAAGGACTGGTAACACATTCATTACAGTTTCTTGAAACAAGTTACTCTCTCTGCAAGGAGTGCTTAGGGGTAATGCCAGTTGAGCTCCTAGAACAGCAGTGAGCAAACCAGCTACTCCCAAGCCAGCTACTCCCAAGTCCTCCAGAGTTTTGGCTACAGTCCCCTAGGGATGCTAAACTTCACTGCATATGAGGCAGCATAAAAAAAAGCAGCGAGATGAGTTCCATTGTAGCAAGTTACAAGCCACCCACGACAGCTTTCTGTCCACAGCCTTGTGTGTCCAGCACAAAGCTGTGGCACTGTGAGACAGCTGATGGGCAGCTGAGCGCAGGAGAGGCACCATCAGCAAGAGGCCAGAATTGAAGAAACTTCAAGCTCCACGTCATCTGCCCACAGTCCACACAATATTACTCTCTGAAAACCACAACAGAGCAACTGAATATCGGCATCCCCATCTGTACTACTGCCATGATTACACTCAGACTTTATTATTATCTGTTACCACACTAGTTACATACTTCCAAATGCTAGAATACTCCTGATACACTGCATGCCAGTAGTAAAACATGAGAAAACAAGAAAGGAATTAGCTCAGCCAACAGATTTAGAAAGCACTGACTTTGAAGTAGACAAGGCATTTGACTAACATTGTGGTATTAACAAATAAACATGGTTTGGGCCAGGGAGGACTGCAATGCTATGTGATCACATCCCAATTCCACTTCTGTATTTCAATACTCAAGATGTTGAGGTGTGTAATTACTGTGGTGCTTCCAACAATGGCTGCAAACAAACCACAGTTAAGGTGTCAAAAAGCACTTGTTTAAAGTAACATTTTGCATAAGTAAGGACCTTAAAATTTTAAGATGATTCAAACTGAGTTTCTTTGCACCAAGGATCAACTGAGCAAAAACTTAGGTTTTTACTGTCCCATCCCACACATACCTACTGTTTAATAGGCATCTGCACCCAATTATAGCCTTGTAAACACGCCTGGCATGTGACCTGGCTGCAGATGCAATCACATAATCACACCTCTAATCCTTGAGTAGCCTCTGGAACCACTGTTGGCTTCAATTCAAAGGTGCCTGCAGAAGAATATTCAACTGGCTGTAAATGGTTTAAAGTCACACTATAATGATACTAGGAACAATGAAATAAACAGTTTTGTACATTAAGCTTCCCTTGATTGAACCATTCAAATAAATAAAACCAAACAACCAATCCATCCCATGGGTGTCAGAACACGCCCCAATCCAACTTTGGATTGCTCTTGTAGCAGAGGAAAACAAACACTTTTTACTGCCATGTAACAACTTTATAAAGATTTTTAGCTGGAACATCGTTAAAGAAATCAAATACAAGAAGCTAAGCTATTACAGCATTTCCAATACAATTTTCTCACACCTGTTTTTAGGCCCACAATCATGCTATTTAAACATGTTCTATCACAAAAAAAAAAAAAAAAAAAAAAAAAAAACAGGAATTCTTTTTCTCTGCAATAGGTAAAGTAATTTTTAAGATTATTTATAGCTAAAAACTTCTCCCACACCACATATATCACAATGATCATTTGTTACAGAAGCCTTTTTATTTACTGGGTGACACATCCCATAGCTTTTGGAGTACATTGCTTCACAGCCTGGAAACAGCTAGAAAGCAATATAACATTGAGCTTATCTAGTCATTTCATACAGACATAGTAAGTTCCACAAAGAGAAAAAAGAAAAGCAGTCAATGTTTAAAGCTGAGCTCAGCTTGCTGTTGTCACTTGCTCTGAAGTAAATGACCGGCTAAGTCACTAAAAACCACAACTGAGTGGTTTGGCAAGCTGTTTTATGATGAGCATTCATTCATTCGTATGAAAGAAGGCCAACAGCTTCAAAAAGCTCCTGGATGGCAGGAAGGCAAAGGGAAACATAGTAAAGAAGTATATGGCAAAATAAAACTAAAAATAAAGCTGACAAATTGCTGACCAATTGGTCTCTTAAATTAGGGTAAAGTTACACAATCTCACTTGACAATTCTTGATTCAATTTCCCTGTGCATATGGCATACAACAACTTCACAGGTGTGTCACCTGATGGCCTAGAACAGCTCAGAGTACCGAAATGGAGCATAACTCATCAAAGCGGGCACAACAATAATACCATTAGCTCACACTGATGAAACAGGAGTGTCAAACAATGAGGATATTCCTTCTCTTGTTTTTATTCATTTATGCAATGATCAATTTTGTCCATGTTTGAAAACTATTTTGACAAATTCAATAAATGAGGAATATGGAAATACAATGTGATTTGTCTTCATCACACAAAAGGCAACATACAATCCCAAGGTAAGAGAAACCTGGAAGAAGGAAATCCATTTTTCACACAACAGGGATACTGCCTGGGGATGGCACTAAAGCATAATTAGGTTTCTTCTGTGGTCTGTGGGCAAGCATTTCAGTGACAGCTGTTGCTAGGAAAAAAAATCAGAAGTTATAATCAATCACTGTTCCCTCTTAGGAACCTATTTTGTGTTGCTTTGTGTGCTTTAGTATTTGCTTTGCTTTTCTCCCTTTCATTATGGTCTGTCACCCTTGTAAGCTGTCAGCATCTAAATGGACGAGTGTTATCTATCTACTGTTCCTCCTCTTCCATCTATGATAAAAGACATCAAAAATGTCACAGTGTTGACACCAATTAAACAAAAACATCAGGCACTGAGACAGCATGTTACCAGGTGGAAAGGGATTTAGTATGTAGAGTACAAAGATCTTGTTTCCCAAACAAGTCATACATTATTCTGTGGCCTTGGTCATGATTAAATTTCTCTCCTTTAAGGTAGCATCTATATGTGGCGCTAAGAGAGCTTATTTATTCCACTGCTTTAGAAACAAACGAAAAGGAGTCAAAATCATCTTAACCCTAAATTCAAGTCAAATCTTCATAAAATACAGAGTACTTTTAATTACTTCACAGTAAGAACCGAAGGATAATGAGAAGACTACTTAACTGGAAAAATAATAATCCTTTTAGCAAGTGGCTAAGAAGTACTTGGCTAGTAATTCCACTACCAAGAAGATACTAGTAACCTTCTTGTGTTTATAATGAAATACTTCATTAGATATGTATGGTTCTCTCACTCCCCCAAGCAACTACAAGCAGCTCTTGCTACAAAACAGTTACAACCCCGTAGGTTTACAAGGCACTGAGACAGTTCTGCAATAATGCTACTAAACAGCAAATAATAGTTTCCACAACAGTTCTGCAGAGTACCAGCACAAACAAAGTTGCGAGAACAACTGAGTTTGTATGTCACAGAGATAATCATGAGATTTTATCACAAGTATCACGTTTGTACCAAAATTTATAAGGATGATGAATCGTCCTCCTTGCCAGGACGTACAACTACTGACTGAATAGCTGTGAACTACACGCTGTGGCTGGAAAAAATCCTGCAGTAAATCAGCTCGCTGTCAGATTTCCCAATTCACAAACTCCAAATGTTGGCCCTACTAAATGCAGTGTAAAAATTATATGGGGGAGGAGTGGCTGCCACATCCTATTTTAGGAGTCAAAGTGAGCCAGAAAGGATATATATTCCCTTCCAAGAATATATAAAATTAAACATGTACTAACAGTATCAGAAAACATCTACTGCAAATCCATGGTACAGCCCATCCGTATTTCCATGTTTAACGGTTACTAGAAGCCAATGTCCAACAAACTGCAAAGCCACTGGAACATTTTTTAATACGTAACTGCTTCAGAAAGTGAGCTTCCTTCTCAAAAGTGACATTAAATTTCCTCATAGAATACATGTCTTCAAGCTTTGCTATGGAGGCAGAGGTGTCTGCAGGTCACCAGCATGAGTCCCTACCAGGAATTTAACGCTGTCCCAGACAAGGAGATGTCTGACAGCTCCTACACAAGGTAAATGATCCTCAGCATCAGCTCTTGCTCCCAGATCACAAATTCACTGCCACACTTAGCATTCACTTGTAAGATATTCAGAGCAGGCTTTGTCGTAAGATGCATTTACACTGGTCAAAATACAGTGAGTACTCCGACAAGAGACTTCTACAAATTGAAACACTGAACTCCTGCAGAAGTAAGTATGGACTAATTACTATTTCCTCAAGCCAGAGGTTTCAGGAAGACTGAAGACAACAGTCATGATCTAAGAATAAGAATGTGTCACTTGGCTTGTCATATAAAAGTAATAAAATTTCAGAATAAACTACACTCGCAAATCCACTGTTACACATGCATATTGCTACTCACATAATTAGCTTCAACATCTCCCTCACTTCTGTTCACCTTCACCCTTTGATTCAGGCTTCTCCCTGTTAAAATGTTTGCTCTAAATAAACGGGTTGCTAGCAATAAAACTGAAAGAAACTACTGTCTGTTTGCAGAGCAGAAGCAGCATAATCAGGTTAGTCATCTGAGACGGCTGATATTTCTGTACAGGCACACAGCTGCACTTCATGCATTCAGTGGTATACCATCCCAATTTTGAACCAGCTATTTGATTTACTTGGGTGGCTCAGGGCAAACAATTTCACAGTGAAATAAGAGTTTGGCCATCTCTCTGAGTCAGCTAAAGCTACAAGCACTACAGGATGGAAATTCATTCTTCTGAGTTAACCATGCTATGAGTAAGCAATAGGATGGGCAATTAATGGTAACAGAAACTTTCCAAAATAAAGTTTCACTGTTAAATAAGCCTGAATTAAAGTAGATAGAAAGATGAGAAAGAGTTCTAAGCCAACCATTTCAAATAAATGATTGGGTTTCCTGCTTCTGAAATAGCCATCATAAAATTGTCATAGGTAACAGCAATAATGTCATAAATGAAAATTAAAAATAACAAGATGAGTAGGATTCCTCTGACATGCATCCCATGAGTTTTTATATGACAAACCTTGAAAATACTCTGTGTTAAGAACACTAGCTGAACCCAAAGATTTCTATTTTGTTGAAAACTGCATATGCAGAAGAGCACTACAGGATGAGATGCAGACAATTTCTGTAACAGCACTTGTCTCAAACTTTCAAATTTTGCTGCACCGCGAAGAAAGAAACTGCAAAACATATTTCTACTTGTGAAGAAGCATTCCTTCTAATGCAGAGAGAAAAGAAGAAACTAACGAGAATTAGTTTCAATTTAAATGATTTATGTAAATTTATTAGCAGCCCATGTAACTGACAATGGTGCCAAAAGCAACATCTATTGTAAAGGCTGCCCCTGCACTGCATGCACTGGAACTCTTACGCCCAAAACAACAAGCTGAGAGATTACAAAGCAGAAATAACAGGGTCCTGGGAAGCACAGGCACCTACACAACTGTTTCTGGCCTGACCACTACCAGCCTGTCCTCACTCTGGAGACCTTAAACTAGAAGAAATACACTAGACTAGAAACACAAGGAGCTGAGCGAGAAGACGAGAAAACCTGCTTTCAGGATCCACAGCAAACACACACTAATGGAGGATATGACTCTACACAGAGGAAGCAGAGGAGGGAAGTGGAGAGGCACATAAACAGGAACAAAAAAACATGACAGAAATAGGGAGGGGGCCAACACAGAAAAAACACTGAAGAGACAGGAGGCAATACAGAGCAGCGCAAAGATTACACTAACTGCCTACATTTCTCTGATGTGACTAATTGCTATAAAATATGGTGGGCAAGTGACGCAGCACGCCCATCTTTTGTATCACGCCAGAAGAATTTATTACCAAACTGTAACATGGACTTTGCCTACTCTGATATATTCCAACAATTCTTTGCATGAATAACCATAAGACCGTCACAATGACAGACCACAAGAGGTGACATACAGCATTAATTATATTATCTATATATGTTTACTTTCATATGATAATATCTTAAGATATATAAATAATGTGTATATATTATTTATACACACATATAGGAACATCGATGCTTGAGGGCATGTTGCGTATGAGGAATTCCTGTACCCAGTTTCCTAGTGAAACACAACAGATACTTTAAAATAAGGTTAATCTGCCACCATATATATGTCTATATAGATATAACCAGGTATCATATATGTATGTGATATAAACTCTAGATCAAACTTTGTTTTGCTTTAGGCAAGGGGAGGAAGAATACCTTAATTAGATCTTTGTTTATGCAATCCAATTTTTGTTCTGCTAAGGCCACATTCATCTTCATTCTCTACAAAGAATATTAACAAGATACAAGTCTGTCTGGTGGAAGGAAAGCTGTGAGATTTCCTAAGCATCTTCCATAATCAAGTTCTATGCTACAGCTGTTGGAGAGAGAAACCTGGGTGGTGTAGGGTAATGGTTAAATAATCAATACTCAGATAAAGCTGTAGCTGCCCTGTCTGTTGCATCGCTTCAGTGGCAAATCTCCATGAGGAAGTCTAGATATTTCAGACCCACTTGTTCCATAACCTTAGGCCAGAAATAGGACAGCCAAAATAGATAATGGAAAGACCAGAATACAAATACAATTGTTCATCCTAAGATGCACTGATGCATTCCTGCCAAAATTCTTGTACAGCTTCAGAGGACTTGAACAGTAACCAGCAGCTTTACTTGATATAAGCTTCAGAGTGTCCTCTTCCTTACAGAGAATCTGGCACTAAATCAGGTATTTTAATACCAAAGCAAGCATGCTGAGAGACCACAGATAGCAGCAGTAAAAGTGCAGCTACCAACACTGAGCTTTTCCACAACAATATTGACTTCCACTTCACACTGCAAGTAACTTTTGTGCTTTTCCATGAGCCCTGGACAGATGACAGGACCAAAAACTTCTTTTTTTGACATTTTAATAATCTCTAAATTAGAAGCTTTATGCATTTCAATCACTTTGCTAAAGACCATGCTTTACCTGCCTTTAAAGACCTTTAAGTCATGACTTCAGTAGGTTAAGGAAAACTGTACTTACAGTCCTGACACCTTGATTACTCCCTAACATTGTATGTATGCAAAGGCAAGTTATCAATAGTCAAGTCACATTTGTTTATTTTTGTTGGTCTGGTACCAGGCCAGAAAGTTTCAGAGCCAGATGATGAGATTAACACAATTTGTGGTAGAAGCGTGCATCACAAATTTTAGCAGGAACATGTTAAACAACTCTGTGGCTGTATAAAACTGGGCTTACAGTAGAAAAAAAATAAAGGTAAAGAGACCCTTTGCTAATAGCTAGTCTTTCCACAGTTGACTTTGCTTGTAACTTCTTAGCGTCATACAGCCGTGCAAGTTTCACTTCCATCAGGTCCAGTTATAGGAAAAAAAAATGGTATAAATCTGACCACATTGCAAATGAACAAAGCACATTTTCTGAAACTTCCAAGAATAAGTATGACTTTAAGGCATTTCATCCAAAACAGTCTAAATTCACAATTTCAGCTTTTAAAACGTTATTTTTATGCTGTATCAAGAATATCCTTGTAATGCAAGTTAAACATGCATGTTAAATGCTTAAAGCAATCAGTATCTCTCTAAAGCCAGATCATTTCCACACTGATCTGCCCTGGTGTACTCCATTAAGGCTGGTAGGATAAACTGCTCTGATTTCATTTCCCTTTTAGGAAGCTACCCACATAATCCTGCTTTAGAGGAAAAAAATAAAAAGGCTCAAAGACAGCCCAAACTTAAAATAGTTACAAACTTACTCTACTCTTCAAGACATTTGGATTATTTCACATGCCTAAAACAAGATTCTGTCCACAAGCTCAAGGTAGATGCATCCTCCACAAGCGCAGCCCTTTTTAGCAGACTTCTCCATTGCCTTATGTGGGGTCCCGTGGATAACTTGGTAAAACAGTAGCAAATGAACTGCCTGAAATGTTCTTTACACTACTCTAAAATTACCCTTGTATTTGTGCTGTGCTCAATGCTATTCACCTTCACAAGAATGAAAGAGCACAACAGATATCCAATGATCTGAGTGGCTGCAGATGCAAGCTACAAGAGCTTTTGTCTTTCACCTAGTAAGAGTACCACTTTTTTTCGTAGATGCTGCAGCAAAGAAGCATACTAGGAATAATAGTCTTCAGCTAGTTCTTTAATGAATCTCCAATTTCTTTACTGTTCAGCTTTTGCAGTATGCATATGGTTTGTAGAGCAAAACAATATGGAATACATCCAGCTCTCCACTTAGACACAACGAATTTGAATCTGAAACACAGGTCTCTTGGTCTAACTCCCAGGAGTCTTAGAAGAACATCATCTGCTGAAAACACAGAAGGAAAAAAAACAAAGGTCATACCTTCCCACAAATCAAATGTAGTCCTGTATACAAGAGGTTACACAGCAGAAAAATCTAAGATTTAAAATGAATTGCAGTCACCCCCCACCAGCTGAACACACTGCCACCTGAGTATTCCCCTGCAGCCTATGACAGACAACATCTGCCCTACACACATGAAGGACATGAAGCAGCATGAATCACAGAACAGTTTGGGTAGAAAGTCTACCTGGTTCCAACCCCCCTGTCATGGGCAGGGATGCCACCCAATAGACCAGGTTGCCAAGGGCCTCGTCCACCTCCAGGGATGGGGCATCCGCAGCTTCTCTGGGCAACCCATTCCAGTGCCTCACCGCCCTCAGAGTAAAGACTGTCCTCCTAGCATCTCATCTTAAATCTCCCCTCTTTTAGTTCAGCCATTCATTACCCCTTGTCCTATCACTTACAAATTTGTAGATTTCAGAAGCTCAAGTACATTAAATAACACTGTAATCTGATGCTTTGAATCTGCAGTCACAGTGTGAGTGGTCACACCCACTGCTTAGCCAAACAGCCCCAGTGACTTCTTCGGACTCTTTACCAGACCTTGGGCACTCAGGGCCAACTAATTCTCCGCTGCTGTGTGAACAGCTTAACCTATGGGGTTACTCTTAATTCATCTATCTTCTCACTACTGATTTTGTCTGATTTTCAAGTTAATTGAAAACAAAATTCACACAAATTTGAACACTTTTAAGTGTTCTTGTAAGAAAATGTATACTGAGCTCTTGGTACACCCATGTTCCAATACCAATTGCTTTGCTTGATAATTTGTCATGTTTCCACACCCAGCCATTCACTTTGATCAGAAGAGCAGCTTTCTACATACTTGAAAAGTGAGTTAACTGGAGACACAGATAAAATACGAGTCCAGATAAAATACGAGTCACTGCCTTAATCAACAAATTTCCAAGTATGCAGAAGAGTAAAGACATTCTTTATGCAGTTATACATGCTCAGATTAACTGAACAGGTTCCAGAAAACAGACTGCACATGAAGAAAAGCAGGCTGCAAGTTCAAACACTGTAGTATCGACTACACAGCAAAGTATTTAGTACATACATCACAGCTGCCAATAAGTGAACACCATCATGAAAGAACCGTAACATGCATGTTTAAACTGTACGCAGGGTGAGAATTTGTAATCATGTATTACAACAAACAGCTTATGAAGTTCACATGATTACCTTTTATTTTCAAATGAGAGCCAAAGAGTTAAAGGAAATCTCACTACAAGAATTCTAAATGATGCATCCCAATCTATAGAATTGCTCAGATAGCCGCTCTTAGATTTGAAAATTCAATTTTATTACTTTATATTTTGAGTTATTTTATCAATTAGTGGTGTTAACAAATATGCCTCTATAGAGAAGGTTATATAACAGAACAGACATAACCTGGACTAATTTGGGAGTCATTAGAAAGACTTAACTTGCTAGCAGTACCTGTAATATTAGAACTTACAACTATGAATGCTATTTCCAGAAAGAAAGGGGAAAAAAAAACCTGCTCAAATGCCAAAAGTGCAAAATAATTAACAGCAGGGAAACAAAAAATATTAAACCTAACTATACTCAAATACCAAGCTTCTGAGAAAACTTTCTTGAACAGAGAACTTAAAATCACCCCTGTTTATGTGAGGGCTGCAGTCTACTTCCCTTCCATGAAGAGAGAGAGAGAAATAGGCAGTTATAAGGGAAAAGGAATACTGAACATCCAAATGCTATAATTTTCTCTGCAGCATAGGGTGTCAGTCACAGCTGAGAACACTGAAACAAACAACAAAAACCACAACAGAACAATCCCCAAAAAGGAGATGGGTTTTTCCTGTTGTTGAACTCTGAAAACATTAAAAATTGAAACAAGTGAGCATTAGCTACAAAACAACCTCTAACTTGAGGAATTAAGTTTTGGAGGAACAAAAAAACCTTTGTCCTAGGAAATATTTGTCAACATAAAATGATACAGCACAAACCATCAGCTGTACTGGGTGTTTCCACAAGAGCAAACTATCACATAGGCAGTCTGGTCTGACTGTTTCATAATCACTTTAATCCAGCAAAAATACAGCAATTTGCTTCTCCTTCCCCTAGTCTGCTTGCTCCTTCCAAGGGCACTTGAACAAATGCTTAGGGACCAAATAGCAAATGGATTATTAAAGCTGAACTCTTATTTACAACCACCAAACACTAGCTCAACCCTGATCACTTCTCCAATTTACCTCAAAACCACATGAAGCCTTGTGCCAGGATAAATGAAAGATGCTGGGCCAGAAGCAGGCAGCCAGGGGGGAGAGCAGTGTCAGACCAAAATGATCACAAGATCTCACTAGGAATATCTCTGGAGCAGACTTTTCCTTTAAGTAAAGACAAAAAATGCTACAAATCTGACTGTTCTGATATTAGGTCAGTCCAAGCCATACACCTGTGAGCTCTTTTTAGCATCTTTCTGCCTATCTGGGTTAGTACAGCCACCTCATAGCTGCAGCCAGCTTTCAAGAGACCAATGTATCTGGAAGTCTCAAATGCTCAGTATGACCACTGGAGAAAATGAGAAACTAGAAATCTTGTTTACAAGGTTAAGTGATGTGGCAGTACCCTGTACAGTACCCTGTAACATCCAAATGATCTACATTAAAGCAAGCCAGGAACCCAAGCCTTGGAGAGGGGGGTGGCTGTTTCAGCATCCCCTGAAATCCCTCCTGAGTCATCTTTTTTTGTTTGTTTGTTTGTTTGTTTGCAAGAATCAGGAAAAGTTCTTAGCCAGAACCACAGAAAAAAAACAAGGCTATCCTATACGTCCAGATGAGCTGTGGAGGAATTTCAGCAAGCAAGAAACAGTGAAAACTTACACAGACGCAAACTATGCATACCTTTATGATTCTGGAAAAAAAATGTTAGTATTTCAATAGGATACATGGCAGTGATATGACGTTAACCTGGTGTCACAAAAGAATTAAATCAAACACCTAAACCCTAGTTTGCAAGCCTCACAGATCCTTCCTGAAAAGTTAATCACTAGAAAAGTGTAAAGTTATATGGGTAATTCCTGAATATTTTAATCATCTTGGGTTTGTACCTTATTTAATAAAACTAACAGACTTAATGTACCCAAATATATCTTTAATAACAACTTATAATTCACTTTTGAGGTTTGTACCTTGGTAAACTCATGTAATGCTTAAGCAGTATTTTTTTCATAGCTAGCAATTTAAGTAACAGTTAATGGAACCCCAGCTAAATACTGCCTAATACAATTGCCATACAACTATTTTACTGCTTTTCAGGAAGACATTGCTGAAATCACCACCACCGCTCCAACAAATGTTCTGTGGAGTGCCTGCCTACAGGGCAACCTTCTTGCTGTACTCACCGCCGGGTAACCAGCAGCTACGATCTTCATGCTATACAACACAGGACCACTGCTACTTGTGAACAAATAAGCAAAACCGTCATGTTTCTCTGACTGCTTTCAATTTCTTTAGTTTAATAAAAATTAAGATTATATACATTTATATGATGTTTACATAATTCACATATTCTACTGTACTCAGAAATAACTTGCCTTAAACATTTAAGCATACCCCATACTTGCTGGGAAAAAAAAAAAAAAATCAGTAAAAAACAACAAAATGAACAGGAAAACAGACAAAAAAGGTCTTAACAAGTCTAAGTGCATTCCCCCTAAGCATGTGGAGTTTTCATTTTCTGAACAGACTAAATAGCCTGTGCCATAAATAGTTTCAGTTAAAAATGAGTGCAGCTTATGTAAGCATGTGGCAGTCGTCATAAGCATTTTTTACTGACAGCAATACAACAAACGGTGGCCAATGAAGTATATAAACATGCTCTATTCAGAAAGTAGCATTTAGAAACTTTTCAAAATAGCAGTAGGGTTTACTATAAACTACTACTACCAAATCTTAACATCAAATGTTCATTCTGTGAATGAGCAAGAGAATAGAATGATCACCAAAGAATATACCAATGTTTGGGCTCAAGCAAATTCATTCAGAGTAGCCCCAAAGAAATTTGTGACAGTCATGAGAGCACAGCCTTTACTGTAAGACACGTCTGTACTCTCTCAAATCTGTATTCCACCACATAATGAAAAAAACAAGAAAAAGAGAAACTAAAATATTAATTTAATAACATTTTTCCCTCCTTAATCAAAGACCATCATAAAAGCTTAAGCCTTTTTCTTCCCCTTGCCCTTCTTCTAGCACTCTGTATGTTCTTACAAAAGCTTTACCTTTCAGACCTTTCAAAAACCATGAGATATTAGGACAATTCTTCAGACTTCTCTACAGAAAGAGGGACTAAAAGTATCATGTAGATCTTAACAGGAATCAATAGAAGGGAAAAAATAAGAGAACTCTGGTGGGGTTTTTTGTTTATTTCATTTCAAATTGAATTCATGCAAGAATAGCTGCAACTTCTTTTGGTCCTTTTCTGCCAGTTCCTTAACACTACCTCTCCCCCCCCATCCAGTTCTTGCAATTATTAAGTCCATAGAGACTAATTTCCACAGGGATTGGTTCAATGCGTCCAAGACCGGCAATAAAAAGAAGGCTTTCTCCCTCTACCTTACAAAGTATGCAGAATGTTCTCTTTGAGAATATACGGACTCCTTAAAATATGAGAGAAGCAGAAGCTCTTCTGTCATCTTTTCCATTGTTTCCAAGAGGAGAATCCTCCACCAGATATCAGACGCCTGCCCAATAAAGCTTTCCTTTGACCTGCAGGCAGACATACATGAGAACAAACTGCACAAGGGCTTCTGCAAATGAAAAGCCCAGGAGCTGTGTAGATACACACGGAACAATGTAAGCTGCTGCCTCCCTGCCCCGATCACATCTTGGGTAACATATGCTCTTCGGAGACCCGTCATGCATTTTTGTTACAACTTTTACAGAAAGCTGTCTCAGTTAGGGAAAAGCAGCTTTCAAGTGACTGTGTGTTCCTCCAGAAATAGAAGTACTGCTTGTCACAGTACTAGCAGTGTCTGTGTTGTTGGTTCTGCTGCCTTGCTGCCTAACAACAGCAAAGATCAGTGAAGATCCCTCGATGTCCGTGTCAGTACAGGGAGATGCCATCCATTTAAAACTAAAGACACCAAGGCTTGCTCTAAAGAGTTGCTAGAAGAGTAAGTTTCTTTCCTGTATTTGGAAAACTTGACCAAGTTGTTCTTTACAGAAGCTGCTCATTCATCTCCCTCTCACAGACCCCTTCCTCCTAGATGAGGAAACTGTTTCAACACTAAACTTTGCTGACCCTTTATTTTCTTTCTTCTCTCTTTCAAATACAATAGACGGTCTTTTCTAAAGACAGATAAAGAACCTGATCTGACTCAGGTCTCTTAGGCCTAATGCTCCCTTCAGCCTTGTGTACCTCAACTCCCAAGCCTTAAAAAGGACTGGCAGGTAGAATACTTAGTTGACTTGGAATTTCTCTGAAGCAGAATCAGCATTTACTGTATCCAGCAAGGGCTTCAAAAGCAAAGAGGTAGACTGCAGTTAAGTCTGTATTTTGACATTTCAAACTTCATTGCACTGCAACAGATACGGCAGAGACAGTTACACCCTATTCCTTTAAACTGGATATTCCAAGAAAAAAAAAAAAAAAACAGGTTTGTTACAAAAAAAACCACTCAAACACAAAAGGAAGCTGGACGTGAACAGAGACATCTCACCACTGCTATCTGCTAGTGGCACAGGCACACACTGAAGACTGATGTCTTCAACACAGAAGCAAGAAAAAGTATAAACCACGTACATCACCCTGACGAGTTCCTCAGAAGCTCACAACACACGACCCATTTGCAGACTGACAGTGAGATCTGTTTTGAAATACCTGCACAGAATACTGCTGCTCATACAGAAGTAATAGTAAGCAAACTTCTACAACTACATTTTTCACAATCCTGCTCTAGCAGCAGGAAGCAAAACAGAGCTCCAGACTACAGTAACTGTTGCCCTACACTGTCCATTTGAAATTTAGTATTGAGTTGCAATGCTTACCTACAAAAGCATTAAAAGGTCCCTTTTTAAAAAACTGTGTCTCATACAAGAGTTCTGAGTTCAGTTACAATACTTACTCAGCAATCTCAGGGTTAGTAAAGTCACATCTGTACACTATCAGACCACTTAGAAGCAAAAACTTGATTTTGTACAAATGGCACTCTTGTAGAATTACCCAGAAAATGAAGTGGGTTTTTTTTGTTTGTTTTTTTTTACCACCTTCAAGTCAGCAGGGGGAAGAGAAGGATAATATTTGAGAGAGAAGTGCTCGTTAGTATAAATTCATCCTATTAATATACTGTTTTGAACAAGTATGAAGGAATAGAGTAAAACTGTACCAAATGAACACTTTGCCTTATCTGGATATGTCACTTTTGACCTGATGTTAGCAGCATTACAGCGAGAGTCACTACTCCATCAACACAAGCTTAACAGTTTCAGAAAAGTGAAGCAGGCACATTTCAACAGCAACGCTCCACAAGTGACCTAGCACGCAGCCCACTGATTCTGCAAGCTGATCTTCAAGGACATCAACAGGAAAGGCAAATTTTAAGTTCCCTTCAGAATTTGCACAGTCTGGGTAAATACAGAACCCCTTATACCTTTCCGAACTACTACTGATGGCATGCCCAATACGAAAACCCAAGGCAGAACATAAATCCCTGACTCCTCCAAGTGTTTGCAGTAAGTGTCCGTGGCTTGAGTTAAGCCACAGTGTACAAGCTCCCCACAAAACAGAAAGAATTATACTTGAGGATTTATACACTGTGTGACAAATGCAATCACATCCAAAGAATAAAAGAAGCCTTTCACCAGCTATTTTCAATAGTCTGTAACATTGTAAACCAGCAAAGATTTCTCGGACAGATGAGACTTCGGGCCAAAAAACTTTGAATACAGCCAAGGAAGGGAAAAAGGAAACCTTAAAGCCACAACCAGATTAAAATACTAGCACTACCACGGATCTCATGATCAAACTTGAGCAGTCAACACTGAAAACATTTTAGAAAAGTATCCATACTTTTTTCTGCCACATCTGAGACAAATGTTGGTAGTATTTGACTTTTTTTCCTAAAAGCATCCCTAACTCTACCATGATTTCACAGAAACTGATCCACTTTTCAAATTAGCATACTTTATAGTTGACATACAATTTCATTGGAATGTGAGCATTCTATTAAAGCACATCAAGTGCGGAACATGACTGACTGCACGCAACCTGCTGAAAAGTGCTTTTAAGAAAACATTCTTAACTATCCATCAGCAAGCCCACACGTAAGTAGCAAAACATCTATCCTTAAGCTGTGATAGGCTACTGAACACTGCTGTAGCATAATGACCTTTAACTAGTCTGTAGCTTCACTGTTTGCTTACAAAGCCATCCTGCTTTACACAACCTCTGAAAAGAGAAAAAGGAGAAGTAACTTTCCCTATGATAGAGTTAGGTTAGGGCAGAACCCAGTAATGCATTGAAGATGCTTTTAGAACACCATAGCTTTAAATTCAGGCCCTAAGGAAAAAAAAAAAAAAAAGAGCCTACCTGGAATCCAAGAACTATGGCTTCTTAAGAACACAAAGCTGTATATAACCTTAACGGAGATGAAACTCTTCGTTTTTGTACTATATTGCTGTGCTGGCTGTAATGAAGCAGCACTTGGAGGAGGACAGACATTTGTAGTAGTAATCAAGGGGATGCACGGCCACTGAAGTATTAAATCCGCTCTGACATGAAACTGAGCAACTGCCTCTGACCTATTCTGTGTAATTCAGCTTTTAAAGGAGAAAAAGAACAAGAAAAAAAAATGTGTCTTTCTATCTTGATCTGTATGTATGGTTTATTAGCAACACTGTAATTTGTCTCACCATCTTATTGCATGCTGGATTATGACAGATGTTTTCAGCTTCTCATGCCAATAAGAAGGCTTCAGTGATTCCTTTCCTGTTGGATGTGCAGATTGAGTCTCCTGGATACTAGTCCTACAGTGCCACCTCCGAAGCACCAACTGACACGGCACAGAAGTTGACAACAAGCCCTCCACCTCATACAGAGTAGGAGGCCATAAAAGATACTTGGTACTACAGAATCTTCTGCAAGAACAGTAAGTATCAGGTCTAACATCTTTTGTCTTAAGCTGGAGACAAATTTGTGACATATTAACATATACAGTTTGAAAGCCTTTCACAAGGATAACCGAGGGATACTTTAAGGTTTGGCAGTCTATAGGAACCTATTCCAGAAATGTTTTGAACCAACACCTTTGATATCTGCATTGAAGAAACTAAACAAGCATTTCTGAACTCTTATCTTCCCATGTGGAAGAATGCTTACATGTGCAAACTGCCACCATGACATCACCATACGCTCAAACTCAACAATATGAGTCTTGGTCTTTCACAAGACAGCTAATGTCACCCTTCAGACAACATTTTATTCTATTATGCCTCTACAGAAATAAGTCTACAGAAAGTCTACATTATTATAGATAACTGAATGAAGCTCCAACTTGTAAAAAAAAAAAAAAAAAAAAAAAAGGCAAGTATTAGGGAATTACTTTCAAATCTCTGCCAAACTTTTCTGCTGATATCAGTTTACAATGCTAGGCAGCACTACCAGTTTCAAGTTTAGGAGGGTGTTGTCCCTACACACCCCCTCCCCCCATTTGTGTAAAGACTATAATAAGGACAGGAAAACACATTGCAAGAACACAAGTCACAGATATTTCTACCTTGTAACTCAAAACATGGGAATTCAAAAGTAGTCCAAAAGATGCTTGTGAACAAGTTTGAGGCTTTATACAAACTCTAGTTTCACTCTCCATCTGTCACCTGTCTTTACACACGCCAAGTAACAAAAGTCTGTCACTGTAGATACCTTTATTTACATTTATGCACGCACAGATCCACCTGGTTCAGCTCACAGTAGTGGAAAGAGACACACGGAAGGCAAAACATGTCGTGCTATAGTCAAGTTGGATGACTAAGCAGGCATAATAGAAATATGCAACTCTGACCCCAACCAAGAATACTTTATACTTTTGCAGGCCATCCTTCAGGGCTACTTATGCTACTTAAAACTACATACAAAACAAATCAGCACAGGATCAAAATGAGGAGAAAGCATCTACAGACTAGTAGAACTGAAAACATTCTTTCCTTTAAGTGCTACCTGATTTCTGAGAGGGGACAGAGACAAGCTATTACCTGATAACACTGAGAATCACGTTAATGTATTCTCTTGGAACAATTCAAAAGAATCATTTACCATTAGAAACTGCTATTCCTCTGCAACTCAGCGGATAAGTATCAGCACAGGCATATCGCCAAAACCTGGTGGAAAAGGCAGCCCATTTTCACAACACCTATTCATTTTATCTACTTGAATATGATGACTAACAGAAAGAAAAAGGAGCCTCAATGAGACACACAAAACAACAAAAAAGAATGGACACAAATCTCACAATATCCTCTTTACGTATATCTGCAGTCATATACAGAAAAAGTTACAACATGAACCAGAAGAAAATAGATCACAAAAGTATAACGTGCATCCATCACCCTTACCCATCTCACTGTACCTAAAACAAAAGGCCTACAGCTAAAGGCAGACTTTGCTGATTTTAGATGCTGATTTTATTTCCTTTTACTAAGGTGTATAAAAAATGATGCAGTAACTGTCTTATGAGTGAACTGAGACATGTATTTACACTCAGATACAAGTTGTTAGTTGCTACTCTCAACTGACACCATTTGCAGGCCAGGACAAAGGGCTGACTTAAACAAATGTTGTGAAATGCTTTATTTTTAAGAATCCTGTTCCTCTCTCATTGCTAAGAGGAAATGAATTTAACATATTTCATGTAAAAAGAATTGTTAAAAGAAAATGTACTTGACATGGGGCAGGGGAAAGCAGTGTTCTTCTCACAGGTCTGAAGACCAAACTAACACTACCAGAACAGTTATGGACCTTGGTCCATGCAGGCTTTACCTGCAAGTTTTAAGAATTCTTTTATGCTTTGCCTTCTGAAAACAGAACTGACCAACCATTCTGTGATTCTGAATGGACCTCTCACAGAATGTGAGCCTATAAGCAACCAGTTCCCAACTTCAGTAGCTGTGAACGCTGTTCAAGCAGCACTCAAGATACCGGACACCTCTCAGTGCACCACCAGGAACGGTCAGCTTATCCACTCGCAGTATTTATTTCGAATGGACAAAGAGGGGAAGAGGATAACTGCTGTAGAACATCACATTGACAAACTGTAACGTTCGGTAACTATAAAAGCAATGGGAAAAGCATTAGAAATAGCCAACATCCTAGCTAATTTTCAAAGTCAGAATCAATACAATAAATATTAATAGTTACTAATGACATCTTGAAATTAATTAAGCCTCCAAAGACGCCCATGTCCATGCATACCTATCTGAGCAGAGCGCCTTGCTTTACGTTTTGCATCACCTTGCAGTGCAGCACACCTGGCCCACGCTACTTTTTGGTTGACAGGGACTCTCCCTCAAGCTCCAAAGCGCAGTTGCTCCCAGACCATCTGAGAAGCCACCTTTCCTCGCCTTGCTGAAGCAGTGGAAAGAACTGCCAATGCCAGATCACAAGTCCTGTCTGAACGGGGGGGGGGGGGGGCGAAACACACTAACCGCAGGGCTAGGTGCCTGGGAGAGGTATAACACCAAGGCGTAGGGCAGCACCTGCCTAGCATACCCAGCTACAGCGATAAAGCACCCCCACACAACCCAGGCCTGCTCTTCCCCCCAGCAGCTCCCACAACCGGCAGGACCTGCCCTCAGGACAGGAGCTCGGGCAGAGCACACCTACGGCCCTGCTACCTTTGGGGCCCTCCCACCCCCAGCAGCACCACGGCGGCTGCTCCCCCTCCCCTTCCCCTCCCTTCCCTTCCCCTCCCTTCCCTTCCCCTCCCCTCCCTTCCCACCGCGGACCAACCCCCCCAGGACCCCCAGGGAGGTCTCCAAGCCCCGAGTTTCCCCCCCCCGCTCCCTCACAGGCCGCTTTCCCCCCCACCCCACCAGGCCGGGGACGATCCCCCCCTGACTCCCGGTGCGCCCCCCGGCCCCGCCGCCCCTCACCGTGCTGCGCTGGGGGCTCGGCTCCGCCGCCGCCGGCCGCATGCCCGGCCCCTGGGCTCCCCGCCGGGCCTCCGCCACGGCGGCCGTTGGAAAAGGGGGGGGGGGGGCGGCAGGCGCCGGCCGTCGGAGGCGGTTGTGGGGTGGGGGGGGCGCGCTCCGGGTCTCCCGAGCGGGGAGGGGGGGAGGGAGGGAAGGGAAGGGGGAAGGGGGGGGCCTGGAGCAGCGGCCGCGAAGCGCTTCCGGGCTGCGGGCGGCGCCGCACGCTCAGTGCGCGGCGCTGAGGCCGCGCGGTGAGGGGAGGGGCCCGGCCTGCGCCCGCCCGGCTCCGGCATGGCGCCCGGCATCGCGAGAGAGGGAGGGGAGGGGAGGGGAGGGGAGGGGAGGGGCGGGGAGGCGCGCGATTAAAAAAACAAAAAAAACCGGCTGTGGGGCTGGGGGAGATCAGCGAAAATAAAGTGTTAAAGCGATAGAGCCCCAAGGTCGTCTGCTCCAACCATCCCCCTACCACCAATGTCACCCACTGACCATGTTCCCAAGCACCGCGTCCAACCTCTCCTTGAACACCCCCAGGGACGGTGATGCCACCACCTCCCTGGGCAACCCGTCCCAGTGCCTGACTGCTCCTTCTGAGCAGAAATGTCTCCTCATTGCCAGCCTGAACCTCCCCTGGCGCAACTTGAGGCCATTCCCTCTAGTCCTATCACCAGCTACCTGCGAGAAGAGGCTGACCCCCAGCTCCCCACACCTTCCTTTCAGGTAGCTGCAGAGAGCAATGAGGTCTCCCTTGAGCCTCCTCCAGACCAAGCATCCCCAGCTCCCTCAGCTGCTCCTCACAGGACTTGTGGTCCAGGCCCTTCACCAGCTTCCTAGCCCTTCTCTGTATATGCTCCAGGGCCTCGATGTCCTTCTTGCAGTGAGGGGCCCAAAGCCAAGCACAGTGCTCAAGGTGCAGCCTCACCAGAGCAGAGTGCAGGGAAATGGTTTTCTCCTCAAAAAGAGGTTTTGGGAACCCAGTGGTGGTTCCTCACGCGGCTGGAGGCTGTGTGAAGGGTAGCCTCAGTGCCCTGAGCTTTCCATTCTCAGAAACTTCCTCATGAGCACGGTTAAAGTCAGTGCCTGGTCCACGCGGTCACCAAAACATTGGGCATCGTTTTGTGAATACCACCAGCAACAAGCTGTGTGGATACAACAGCTGTATTACAGTTCTTAATACATTTCTTAATATTTCTTCCATGTAACAGGGGATAAATGTTAGTATAAAAATGCCCATGCCCAGTGTTCCTGCCTGAAGCTCTCGTCAACCGTAGTGAGCAGCGGTTCTGCATCCCTCTGCTCCGAGGACAGGCTTCAGGCAGCTGTGACTGATGGATGGACTTTTCATTGACGTCAGTGGAGCCTGAAATCTCTGTTCAGGCAGAGCACTGCAGATGGTTTAGTGGGTGTACGTTTAATTTTTCATCTGTAAACTGGGCCTTAGTTTGAGGTTATCTTCCGTTTGTGTGCCTGTGCAAGCTGGTCTAACATGCCTGCTTCTGAATGATAAACATCAATAAATATAAAAACTATGATTTGAGCTTTTTTTTTTTTTTCTTCTCTCCTTCAAATGTTTTTATTTGTTTAGTCAGCATCTCTCTTTACAGAGTCCTTTCTCTTACTTATCACCATTTATCAGAGCCACAGAACACCACTGCGCTGAAATTGCTCAGAGCGGATGCAGAGCTCCTGTACCCACCTTCCACCGGGCTGGTAAAAATCTGGGAAGTGCGGGGTGAGGCAGTGAAAGGAGGCGGCATACATCTTGTATTGTCATTACCGACTGTTCACGTCATCTTCCTTAGGCTGAGGCCTTGGATCCTGTGTCAGAGATTGTGTAAAGTTAATTAAGGAATTCCTGTATTCTAATCCCTACATCGGAAGCCAGCCAAGCCTGACTAGTGTTTTTGGAGAGGCAAGATGCAAAACCAGAAGGAAGCAAGATCTCAGTGCAACAGTGCTTTTATCTAACAGATCAGTTCTTGTCCTATGTTTGAAACTATTATCAAAATCCTAAAGTGCACATTCCTCAGCAAAAATGCATATTTTCTAAGTATAAGTGGGTGCTTTTGGACTTAATTAATAGCTCTAGAAGCTCTATCCGGTCTCTTTCTTGATATGTAAGTAAAAACCCTGTGCATAGCTGTTGATCCTTGATGAGAGTTTCTGTGCCCCTGCACTGACCCTTCTTTGTTCAGTACTTCTTGTGTTACCCAGCTCCTGCCTTAATTCGTCCTCTCATTTGTTGCTTTCAGATCCTTCAGATACACATCTGAGTCAAACATTTTTGCTACTGTTTCTTACTGTCTGTCTGTAAGCTCCAGGGGATCATGTTTTGCCTAGCCACTGTATAATCATAAGACTGAGCTCCACAGCACCCTTTCAGTTTAGCAGCCACCAGTCCTTTATAAGTGCTATGAAATTATGTTTTTCCTTTGCAATGGACTGTAATGGAAGACCTCCATTAGCAAGTGCTTTGTTTATGTTTACATGTGTCACTTTCAAAACATTTTTCCAACAGAATTGCAGAGATTTGGTATCACGTTTTTCATCTGCCTGTTCATAGATTTGATGGTGGAATTGTACTTCCAGGAAATAAATAAGCTTTGAAAGTTCACAATTAATCATAATAATAGCCATAAGGATTTTTTCTTAAATTCTTGAGCAAAGCGCTGGCTCTGCTTAAGGATTTAGGGAAAAATCTTCATGGCTATTAGCTAACTGATAACCCAAGAAATAAGAGATTGTATGTGTTTTAGCTTTGCTGAACACACCTCTCAAAGTAGTTCATTTTATTGCTGATCCTGTTCTTCTGTTTCCTGTTATCCGTGTGACAAGTGATTATATGAAAAAGTAATATTAGGAAAGTATTTAATGTATTTTTAGCTACTTCTAATGGGATTTAGCAGCTGGAAACAAGGAGAGCTGGTACTGAGTAATCAGGGCAGTTCTTAGACAGCTGTGTGGGAACCAGTGCATCAGCGCCCTGAAATACATCACCATCCAAAAAATGCAATATATGAGATGAAAAATTTGAAAAATAGACCTTGATACTTGCTGCTAAAACAGTAGCTCAAAGTAGAATTGAATTCATTGTTAAATCGAGTTCTATAATAACTTGTAGATGAAAATGCCCCTGGGCTTTACGGTGTTTTTTGTTTGTTTTGTTTTTTAATTTAATGCTTGTGGCATTTATTACTATAATCTTTGAAAAGCCTTAGGTTGGGGTTTAAATTCTATGCTATATTCATTTTAAGCAGAACAAAAATATAGTTAGTCCTGCTCCCCTTTCCTTTTTGTGAACAGAAATCTAAGAGATACCTTTTCCTATTTTGGAAGAAAGCAATTTTCTGCATGTTTGTGCCTAAGAATTGCAGCCAGAAAAATATCTTGATAAAATGTACCTCTGGTGTTCCATATTTTTCTGTCTGAATAGTTCCTATGCTGAATTAGTTCCATTTACAAATCAAAAGAGTAATTTTTTAATGTAAGCACTAGAAACTGAATCTTGGTTCTAAGAAGTAAAAGCAAGTTCTTTCTCCCTGTTAAACTGTGGTCAGTAACATACATGCTGTCACTGAAATGTGATGATATATAATAGTTTAATTTGTTGATGCATAAATAGAACGATCCTTAAATACATTTGTCATAGTTTTAGTTACAGAAAGAAATAACATTTTCTGTCTTTGTAGGCGCAGAAGTAGACCTCAATATGAAAATGGGCAAGAAGGTGTGTAAGGAGTAAGGAGCTACTGTTTTTTTGTATCATTGGCTTGGGATGAAGTCTAAGCAGAGTAATCTGTAGGCCTGAAATAATACCTTGTATACTAGAAGTAATCCTGCTGACCCCTGGGACAGTTTACTTGCATGCATGCAGTTACAGACTTAAGGGTCTAAACAAAATAATTTAGCTGGAAGCCTGTAGAAAGAGAGCTCAGAATGGAGGACATCCATTATATAATAATTCTAATTCTGCCTACAGAATTAAATAGAAAATTATAGTCCTGATAAGACATTTTAAAGTTCACAAACCATCTAGCTATTCTGTAATAAATCTCAAATCATAGGTTTGTAAGATCACCTCACTTTTCCATCTTTCCTTACGTTTTAAGAAATGTATCCTCATCTAAAGGTGAATTCTATTCCCTGAAAACACATATAGAACAAAATTCATCTACTAGGTTTCAAATTAAATTAAAACTTTTTGGGCCTATACATCATCCTTTGTACTTTCCCTTTTGCAATAACACTGTTTTGACTCTGCTAGGTACTCTGGTTGCTTTTCCATTTCAAATTTGTGTCAGCCATGTGATCCTGAAAGAACAATATAAAATGTTTATTGTTTTAACAGTGATAAGGGATCAAGAATTTCATTACAGACGAAGATATCATGGAGTTTGAGTAAACACAGCAACACTATAGTCTAGGAATCAAAATAAATCTGTGAGGAAGATGGGAGAGCACTCAAAAATTGCATTAGTTTGTCTTAAGTTGGACTGTGAACTTTTTTTCTACCTTAAGAAGTGCAAATCCAAGCCACTGTTATTTGTTATACCCTCCGAAGGGCTGACTAACTCTGCTGGGTGAAACTGTTGGTGCATGGGCAAATGGGTGTGTGTCCAATAGAGGAGAAGGGGTTATGCCTCCTTACAATCTTTTCTGTCTCTGTTCTCCACTTTTGAGGTACAACACTAGGTCACAATTGCATACACGCCGGAAAGTTTTCAAGGCATCTCAGTATTCTCAAGCACTGTGACTGATTCCCAGGACAGCTAGCAAGCCGGGACAGGGCACTGCCACTGTTTTTAGAACGGTGTTTTGTCGCAGGGTACAGCAGCAATAGTGCAAAGAGCATTAGAGCTAGTGCCAGCACGCACCTTAGAGTTGGCTTGCATTCTTGTCTAAGAAAAGCTGCAGCACTGCCCCTATTTTTCTCTTTGCAATTTCCATAATGAGTTTGTGCTGGTTTACAAATTTCTAGCCCGTGGCTTGAAAGGATTCTGAAAATCTTACAGATAAAAGATTTAAAAATGATTAAACTACTATGATAGAAAATTGCATGTGCGTTTCTTATCTTAGGATGATTTGGTGGATTGTAGGCCATTCAACCTGGGAGTAAGATTTTTGCCGTGATCTGGTTGTGTCAGAGAGGTATTTCCAGTTCCCGTGTTTTTCACTGAGGTGTGACATTTGAAACACAGCTAGTACTTTTGAATTGCACTGACTGCTTGTCTAAACTCATCATCACATACCATCAGTGGCCCAGTCATTGCTCAATGCCAGTTTATCCCGTGAACAAGAACCTGGACAGATAGCAGATTACCACATCACATCAGATATGGTTGCTACTAAGTGCAGTCAGAGTGATTGGGTCAGAAAAACCCAACTGTAGAAACAAAATACCAGTCATAGAATCATAGAATCGTTCAGGTTGGAAAAGACCTCTAAGATCATCTGGTCCAACCTTTAACCTTGTACTGAAGTCCACCACTAAACCACTCTACTAAGTTCTGCATCTACAAGTTTTTTGAAGACCCCCAGGGATGGTGACTCAACCACTTCCCAGGACAGCCTATGCCACACAACACTTTCAGTAAAGAAATTTTTCCTAATATCCAACCTAAACCTCCTCTGGCAAAACCTGAGGCCACTTCCCCTTGTCTTATCACTCGGTGCTTGGGAGAAGAGCTTGACCACCACCTTGCTATAGCCTCCTTTAAGGTAATTGTAGAGTACAATAAGGTCTCCCCTGAGCCTCCTTTTCTCTAGGCTAAATAACCACAGTTCCTTCAGCCACTTGTCATAAGACTTGTTCTCTAGACCCTTCACCAGCTTTGTTGCCTTTCTCTGGACACGCTCCAGCAACTCACTGTCCTTTTTGTACTGAGGGGCCCAAAACAGAACATGGTATTCGAGTTGCAGCTTCACCAGAGCCAAGTACAAAGGACAATCACTTCCTTGGTCCTGCTGGCCACACTATTTCTGATACAAGCCAGGATGCCGTTGGCCTTCTTGGCCACCTGAGCACACTGCTGGCTCATATTCAGCTGGCTATCGACAAATACCCCAGGTTCCTTTTGGACGGACAGCTTCCAGCCACTATTCCCCAGCATGTAGCATTGCATGGGGTTGTTGTGTCCCAAGTGCAGGACCCAGAACTTAGCCTTGTTGAACTTCATACAGGTGGCCATGGCCCATCAGTCCAGCTTATGCAGATCTCTCTACTGAGCCCTCCTACCTCAAACAGATCTACACTCATGCGTAACTTGGTGTTGTCTGCAAACTTACTGAGGGTGCACTCAATCCCCTGGTCCAGATCATTGATAAAGATACTGAAGAGAAAGAACTGGCCCTGCTACTGAGCCCCAGAGGACACCACCAGTGAGCGGCCTCCAGCTGGGTTTAACTCCATTCACCACAACTCCTTGGGCCCAACCACCCAGCCAGTTTTTAACCCAACAAAGCCTTGAGCAGCCACCTTCTCAAAAAGAATGCTGTGGGAAATAGTGTCAAAAGCCTTACTGAGGTCTAGGTAAACCACATCCACAGTCTTTCCCTCATCCACAGAGCATGTCACCTTGTGGTAGGAGATCAGGTTCATCAAGCAGGACCTGCCTTTCATAAACCCATGCTGACTGAGCCCAGTCACCTGGTTGTCCTGTAAGTGCTGTGTGATGACACTCGAGATAACCTGCTCCATGAGCTTCTCTGGCACCGAGGTCAGACTGAGGCCTGTAGTTTCCTGGATCCTCCTTCTGGCTCTTCTCGTAGATGAGCATCACATTTGCTAGTTGCCAGATGACAGGGGCCTCCCCGGTAGCCAGGACTGCTGATAAATGATGAAGTCCTTATAGGAGTGCATAAGTGCAACTGCCTGACAGTCGAGTGTTTCTTATGTTCTTTCCTTCTTACTTTCCTATGCGTATCTATCAGGCAAGAGAGACCTAAGGAGTGTCAGAGCTGTGTGTTTTGTTCCGGAGGGGAGGAGCAGTGTGTTCAGGCTGTGATGCAAGTGCTTCCTTTTGATATCTGTTGTTATATTCCCGGAAAGATACACAGTTATAATAGAAAATGATTTTCGAACCATACTCAAAAATACTACAGAAAGTTGCAACCATGCTGCAGAATAAGAGTAAAAATGTAAGTATTTACATGAGGTTTGGGGGATTTCCTACTCATATATCATATGTCTGGTTCTGTGATTGCTTTGATTGTGTTTTACAGTCTGCTGTGGAATGTGTTGGCTTTGTCTCTACTAAAATATTTTAGGGCAGCAGCAAGAATGCATTGGGAGGGCATTAGATGTCCAGAAAACACTTTCAACATTCCATCTATTGAGCTGGCACTTGCAGTAACTTTAAAAAGCAAATTAAAATGATTGGGAACAACCAAACGAGCTTTAATCTCTCTAGCATACAATTTAACAGTCATAAAAACATTACTACAGGCTTCGGAGAGGGTTTACAAGCATCGTCTATGTATGCATGCCGGATTTTTGTCAGGTTTGCACAGCCCATGACAAAGTGCATGCTGCTGTGCCTGCATTACTCCCGTTGCTGATTCTGACTAGATTAAAGCTCATGTGAGCATACCAGCTGTGCGGTAGAGACATCCACACAGAGGTTGCAGAGGTGTCAGTGCATAGCCAGGGTTAGCAGCCAGAGATGAGTGTAATTTATGTCATGTGTATGCCGCTAGGTAATATGGAGGATTTGTCTCAAGTCACTGGACAAAGCGTTTAACTTTTTGGAGCTTGCAAAGGACACTTCACGGTAGATCCCCGTAACTGAACAGTTAACATTTCATAAGTGTTGGTTTCAGTTCATGATCACCTTTCTAGTACGGAGTACCACCTTACAGCCAGAGTAGTTGTATAAGTTGGTAGGACTGCTTGTAGAGGAGGGCTGAGGTTCCTGAATACTGGTAGTTCAGGAAGAGTTGAGACATTTTTAAAGATCCGGGCTTGTGGTGTAACATTTTATTGAAACAGTTCTCTTGGTTTTGCATAAAATAACACTTAACTCTGAAGACATCTGTGACTGTGTTCCCTGTTCCAATCTCCCACCTCAAGAGAATAATCAGTAAAGCACTAAACTCCCAGCAGCCTGTGACATCTGTGAATGTTGTAAAAGTCTAATGATAATCTGAGGTAAGAGCAGGGCATGAGACAGCATTGGTGGTTCTTAAGAACTGCACACAACATGATCTCTGTGCTTATAACACTGTTTCCTTCTGCAGCCTTGGCATTGCAGACTGGTATGTGCCAGTGGGAGTTTGCAGAGTCATTTGCAACCTTGCCATGCAGAGCTGAAAGCACGTAGCTTCTATTTGTCGAAGTTATGCCAGGTCATACGTTGTGTTTGACTTGTTAGCAAACTTGCTTGCTGAGTTGTGTTCCTTTCCAAGTGGGATGTCTTTCATCTCCAGCTAGCGGAAAAGCATCGTCACTTTCTTCCTGATAATGGATCAGAAGCAGCAGATGTTTCCACCACTTCCAATATGGTTTACTCTAATTGAAGCAAAACGTGAAGACAGCCGATGCAAAAACCATCTTCATTTCTTACATCCATCTCTTGGCTGAGGTCCTTCTGCTAGCTGCTACACATTCCTCAGTCATAATCTCAAAGCCCTTAATGAATCAAGCATCTATGATACTGCTTTGATCCATGGACCACTGTTTATTTGGGAAAAGATGGTTACAGGACCTGATATAAAGCACATAAAAGATGGAAACAAACACTGCTGTTACAGTTTTTTCACTGAGACACTCATAATGAAAAATAATCATTCTATTCCTCTCTCAAAAACCAAATGCTCCTCAAACTTAGTAGGCCATTTTTCCCTTAATGAAAAGAAGTAAAATCTCTGAAGACAGGGAAGAATTTATTGCTACTGGTTTTGTATGGGAGGCTCAAATTTTGTAGAATCGGGGAACTATTATAAAATACATAGCTTAGATGCAAACATGCTGTATTATTTAAGGTTGTTCAGCCTTGTGTAGTTTGCGCTACATGGGTTATCAGAGTGTAGAAACTGGTTCTGATTAACCTCTGTCAGGTATTCTAGGAATAAGAGCAAGCAAAAGAAAGGAAAGAAATCTGTAACAATTCTGTTGAGTTGTATAACCAGGCAAAATTAAGGTGGATGATTTCCTTCAGTCTAGTGGTTTGAAAAACTAAGCAAAGTTCACAGGGGGAAAAGAAAGGATGAATGTTGAGTATCACAGAGACACAATTCAAGAAACTAATACCTTTTAAATAACCTTTTAATCTGACATGCAACTTTCCACTGGAGAAATGGAATGTCCTTTCCAAACAATATATTTTCCCTTGTGTCAAATTCTGTGCCAGCACAATAGTAAACAGAGTGAATGCAAATTAAAAAGGTGAAAATGTTTATTGTTGCATTGCAATTAATAGAAAAGAGAAAATGAATTCTCCATATTTCAGATAAATAATATCAGGAGACGAAGTGAAACAGTAAACAAATTAGAGTAAATATTTCACTTGTTATTAATGATTGTGATGCTGTAAGGAATCACATTTTTCAACCCCTCCCTAGAATTGTTTTCTTCATATAATTTTGATTTTTTGTAAAATGAAGTGGCTATTCATTTCCAAACACAGAGAGCTTTGTATTGTTAACATTCATTGCCACAAGGGAGCCACATGATTCTTTATTGCAATAAAACACGAAAGGATGATCTTGACATAGGTTGCATTTTTCACATTAGATGGTGGCTGATGGAACTGCCATTGAGGACTGTGATTTAAAAGGTCTTTGTGTATGGAAAGTCACTTTCCTGTCTCCCTTGTACCAAATAAAATGTTTGGTTTGTTTTTAGGCTACTTACCCCTTTGAAAATGCACCTCTGGTGATATAATAGCTGGAATTATGCTATTCACCCTTGTTAACAGGGACCCCACTCCAAAACTGTCACCCGAGTCATCAGGCTACACTGGGTCTGGTTTCAAGAGAAGGCCATTCAGTTTTACAGTATTTAGAAAACACAGTGACGTTTAAAGAAACTTATATATATTCTATAAGAAATGTATTTCAAGCAGAAAAAAAAAATCCAAGGAGGATAAATAGGCAAAGGTTTAAAATTAAAAAATAAAAATAAAAAATCTGAAGGGAGAACAACCAAGCTGCAACCTATATACTTAGAGTGGGAAATTTTGAAAACTTACCATATTTATTAGATCTCATACAAAGGTTCCTAAATAGCTTCTTCTTAAAATTGCCTTTCAAACCTCACAGGGAGCCTGATATTTGTTAACATTCAAGTCAAGGCAAAATTATTTGCGCTTACTTTGGCCCAGAAGCTAATCCTCATGCATCATTTGCATGGGAAGGCAGCCAGCTTCAAAGTGCAGACAAAACTCCACTCGTATCCCCAGAGCGGAGGCTTTGCAGGACTCCTGGCCCTGTGCCTCTCTTAGCAACACCATAAATCTTCTGGGACCCATCAGCAGATGGGAGGCTGAGACTGATTTTTACCTCTTCTGTTTCCTATCTCGTCCCAGTCTTGTGGCCAGAAGATGCGCCTGCCAAGGTATACAGAGAGGGAGCTGGGACAGTTCCAGGAAAGAATTTGTCCTATTGAATTCTGTCAGCCTGTGGCTTCACTCAGACTTTGCTACTGGAGTCAATAAGCTTGCAACGACTTGGAAAAGCTGTGAGATTTGTTGTTCCATTCTGTCTAAGGGTGAGGCAGGTCTGGCAACAATAATCAAACCAGTGTTTGTTATTTTTATTTTTTAGGTAACTACAGAAAAAGTATGCAGTCTCCAGAGTTTAGCTGTCACCTCCAGTTTTATTTTTAGATTTTTAAGGAGCACATTTATACAAAACATAGTTTGAAGATTTCCCACAGAGTTGGTGTACATAGGCTCTGACTCTTGGTATCTGAGAAAAGAATCAAAATCAAGACACACAGAGAATAAACATGCATACCTTTCTTCCTATTTTTTTTCTTCTGGGCTTTCTCTTCCATGCATGATGACAATGTGCAAATTTACCACATGTTTCTTAGTTGTCAATGACAGGATCATGATGCCTCAGGTTGGAAGGGGCCTTCAGGATCATCCATTTCCACCCCCTCCCTGCCATGGCAGGGACACCTCCCACCAGACCAGGCTGCCCAAAGCCCCATCCAGCCTGACCCTTAACACCTCCAGGGATGGGGTATCCACAGCTTCTCTGGGCAGCCTGTGCCAGTGCCTCACCACCCTCTGAGTGAAGAATTTCAGAAATGACTGTACTGTCAATTTCCATTTCAGTTCTCTCAGGAACAGTTGTCATCAGGCTGAGAGTCTAGATTTTACTAGATAGCAGGCTCACTTTTACTAGACTTATCTAGATTTTACTATGGCAGGCAAATGCTCCTGAAACTGAGTGACCACACAGGATCTCTTATAAGAGCAATACACTCATTAAAGATTATCAATAGACCAAAACAGCAGAATCTTTCCAGGTGAATGTTACTAGACACTGACTTATTTGAAGTTTGATTGCATGTAGCCTAAGAACAAGAAAAGTTTCTATAACAAGGCCTGGGAGGTCAGTGGCCTTTCACCATCACATGTACAGTACAGCAGCCTGGAGTCCTACCTGAAATGAAGGCTTTGTCAGCTCAGTTCAGGTGTGTGTTTGCTGGATGAGCTTTGTCATTAAAATTGTCTAGCACTTTATTTCCATATATGTATATATATATATATTTCTCCAAACTCTTTTTTATTTTTTTCATTTATTTATTTATTTATTTATTTTTGTTCTGAATCATGTCTTTGTCTGTCTCCTCTGTGGCCGTGCTACGCTACCACTGCTGTGTAGGAAGCACCACTCCTGGGCACTGCTGGGCACTCCCACGTGGTCCTGGCTGGTGTCAGTGAGCCTGAGCCTCTCACTAGGTTTGTTAGATCCCAGTTCTGTTTGTTCTGTAACTATTTCCAAGATAAATATAGCGATTTAATAATGTGGTGGAATAATTCTGTGTCCTTAAACTGCCATGCATCTGCATGTAAGCACTTGCTACCTTGAACCATACTGAATAATTTATAACCACAAAAGGCAGGGTTAAAGTGTGTGTAAAGCGCACACACACTCTGAGCTGAAATTGTAGCATTTCATAGCCACTGCACACTGGCAAAAATAACTGCATGGGCTGATTTTCTTTGAGCAATGTGACAACTGCCTGCCTCAGTTATACCTCTGCAATTTCAGTGATACCAGAGCATTTGCAATATATGTCCCTGGTCCTGAATTTGGCCTATAAACTGGGAGGCAGTTCAAGTTTTCTCATACGTGTGATTCTGTCAGTACAGCTAAATTGTAGCTGTATTGAGAGATTTTCCTGTGAAGATGCAAAACACCTTTATTTTGCTCTCCAAGTGTTCATTTAAAACAGATAATTTAGCTCGTATACTGCAATTGCTTCCTGAACAATAAACAGCAGTAAAATAGTTCCTAACAGATCTCCTATTCGCTCATCCTCTCCTAAGTATTTTAAGTAGATAATTAACACTGGGTAATTAGAAGCATCTTTGGTCTATGTAATTGTACAGCCTATAATTTTTCATAGTAATTTGATTCATTTTATCTAAAGTTGTTCAACACATATCTTTGTAACAATTTAATTTGCATGTCTAGTTGGTACCTCCTTCCCTTGGTTGCCTTCATTCTGTGAGATGCTCAATTAGTCACATAAGACTAAACAGATAGATTCAAGCAGATTCACAGCTTTATTTAAGTTCTATTTTCTCAATGAAATACTTTACAGGACTTAGAAAATGTGCTATCCTTGGGGCTCAACCTGCAGCACAGCAGCACAGCCCTCAGCTTACAGATAGCACACCGGAGAGGAGCAATTCTGTGGACAATACTTTGCATCGTGGGGAAGCAAGTGTCATGAGGAGGGAAAGATCTGCTAGCTGTATGCAGCTTTTTCCACAGCTTTACAGAAAACACAGGGTGCAGCTCTCTCGTGGGCTTCTGTATGTTCACTGAGAACTCGCTCCCACTGCAGGGCAACAGTAGTGGTATTGCTGGGGTGCTGCATCAGTCTGAAACAGAGGGCAGGCTTGGCTTGGTAGTACTGACTTCAAAGGATCAAGCAGCCACTACACTCAACTGTGCACATAAGTGTTAAGTGGAAAAAAAATGCAGTTTTGTCATTGCCATGAAACAAAGTTTTACATGTAAGCTATTTAGAAATTAGCACTCATTTTCTCATACAATTGTAAGGTGAACACAGGCAAAAAGTTCTTATGTTAACATATTTATATTGTTGCTGGCTTCATATTTTCTTTTTAACAAGTACATGTATTCTTGGCAAGAATGATTTCCTAAGTGACTATCAGCTTGGTTAGCAATTCAAATTCAAGTCACATAGAACAATGTATTTCGTCTTGCAGGAGGCTTCAGCAGAGGGTAAGGTGGACAAAAGTAATTTCATGCTGTCTCTGTGCTGTCTGAATTCTGGGCTTGATTGGGTCTGTATGCTTCAGGTCAAAAAACTCATGGGTTTAAAGTCATAACTGTATAAAACTCAAGGTCCATGTAAGAAGAAATAAAACTCAGCAAAGCTCGGCACTAATGTAAAATGCTTTTGTGATGGGGTCAAAATCACTTTGGGTTATATTTTTGATAACTCATTGAGGTGAACTGTGCTGCCCAGAAGGGGAGAAAAGGCCATTCATGCTTGGGAAAAGAAAACTGTTCCTGCCACAGCTCTCCGAAAATGTCTTATTCACCTCCTGGCACAGGAGACGATTCCCTGTGCCTTTGAAGCTGACTGATCATTGCAGCAAATCTTATTCTTCCTGTCTCCACTCAATTTTTCTGTCCTAGGTTAAAAGTTGTGCCATTTCTTTGACCTGTGGTCATTGCCTCTCTCTGCTTTGGGGAATCAGTGAATTTAGTTTTCTCTTCTGTCAAGTAGTGAAGTGTTTGGATCTTTCTTCAGCATCATAATTACATCTTTTTTGAGTTCATCTGTCACATTACTTCCTACACACACGTTTCTTTCTGTGTTCTTTCTAATCCACCATAGCTGAATGACCAAAAACTAGAAGTACCTGTCAAGAAGGTGTTGAAGAGGATTAGGAGGAACAGTAAGCCAATAAATAAGCCAGGTTTTCAGTGAATAGGAAAAGGCTGAAATGCCAGTCTAAATACATTGTCAGAAGGAGACGTTGTCAGAGAGGTTATTTTAAAATCTTGTTTAAATGGAGGAAGGACTGTTTTTTGTTTGTCATCTCCAAGAGTCTCTTAGCAACTATATTCCCTTATTTTGACTTATAACAGCTTATAACTGTTCTGACAAAGAGAAAGATTGGAATAATAATAATAATAATAATAATAATAATAATAATAATAATAATAATAATAATAATAATAATAATAATAATAATAATAATAATAATAATAAATGTTAGGTTCTCTTTTATAGTGCGTTTCATCCACACAAAAGAGGTCATCTGGCCACAAACTGTAAGCCCTAAGGCTACTTTTGACCAGTTTTGTAAGAAATTTGTGTCAAGGGCAAGAAGCAGGACCATCACGTAGTTTCTTTGTCTTTCTCTTTCCTTTGAGAAATTCTCAGATGGTAGAGATCCAACAAAAGGGGAGTAACATTTGCTAAAAGATAAATTCACATAGCTGAAATGTGTATTTCCCTAACCCAGGTTGTAGGGCTTTGCAAAATCAGAGGATGTGGGTTTGTATGAGGTCTATGATGTACAGAGAATTTAATGGAGCTTTTTTACTGTCAAATGCTGATAAAACATACAGATTCCGAAAACAAATTCAGAATATCTTTCAATGCAACATCACCCCTGCTGAAATAAACCTGGCTGCCAACACAACACATCTGAATGGCATTTTAACTTGCATATACCTGACTCTCAAGAAATTTGAGTCAGATTTGGTTCTCCATTACCCACATAAACTTAGATAGAGATTCATCCCCACTTTGGTATATGCATTTCCACCCTGTTTCCTTCCAGCAGCCTCTGCTAGTACCAGAAGTAGCATTAAGGTTGTCTTTGGCTGTAGGGAGACTGTAGGCTGTGTCTATCTAGTATTTTTTAGTAAGAGAGGCTGCAGTGGTCAGCTGGCTCCGTTCTGGTTCTTCCATTGATGTTACAGCCCGCTGCACATGGCCTCAAGCTCACATGACAGACCTGGAACAGGACGGGCTTCCCAGCTATCATTAACGTTCGTTCATCACCATGCTTCAGCAGACTGCCAAGCTCTCTAGTAGTAATGAGATAAATATAACTGACTGAAGTAACAACACGAGTGTAAGCAGCAACTTTATCTTCTCATTTCAACTTTACACGTGGAAAAAGGAGTGACCGTTCTGAACAGCTATCACTGCAGTTGCTGATATTGGCCTGAACTATTGATGTTTACAAGGTTTCCAAAGGAGACTTGCAGGGGATTCACATATTGTATACATCAACTTGTAGTACTTGGAATTTCCTTTTGGCATTACAAGGGATCAGCAGTAAAGAAGCTGCATAAGCCAAATTCTCCCGTGCTGTAATTGATGCAATTGACTTTTCAGAGGATCTGGACCAAAGTACACACTTAATCCTGTCAATGCTATTTTTTTTTTTTTAAATTATTATTTATATTAGTGAAACAGCTTTCCCTGGTTTGTCCTGGATTTACATTGATATAAATATACAAAGGATACAGAATCAGGTTCCTAAAGTAACCATCCAAGTACTTAGTGCTGCAGAGGGTAAGCTAAATGCTTCTCTCATCTACACTTATGTAAATCCAAAGTGTCACTGACAAATCAAAATAATCTAGTTTGACAGAGAGGAAAATTCAATACCTAATACAAAATGTATATAGCCTTCAGCACACACAGTGGTAGATCTATGCTAGCAAACAGCCCACCTGTGTTGATGAGACACAACAGTAAAAGAAGATACAAAAATTATGCAGTGCACTAGGGAAAAAAAAGGAATAGACAAAATGGTACTAACCCAGTAATATGGAAAACATGCCTGCTAAGCAAAGGCAAGTGACCTAGGGTGGATTACAGTCTATCTTGTTACCACATGTGGTGACAGGCAACTCTACTCATTTCACTAGTATAACTGAGAAGAAAATATGTCCAGTATATCTTTAAAAGACACAGCAGCCTTAGGACAGCAAATTAGCCTTAAAGTGTGTTCGTAATAAATTTGCAGCCTATATGTGAAATGAATCTGACTTGTTAACATACTGCCTACAAGAGTACAGCTGCAGATAACATCAGTGTACCTGTGATTCTCGTTATTCATACAAGGATGACACCTTCTGTGTTATGCTTGATGACATTGTACATTAATCTACTTTGCAGTTTTATGTCAAATACCTTTTTGAAATCCAAGTAGATTATGTCCTTTAATCACTTTGCCCAGTCTGTGTTCCTTGTGATCTCATCTCTTATTAATATCTTTAGGATCTTGCCTACCACCAAGGTCAAACTGGTCTATAATTTCCCAGCTCCACCCCAAGCATTTTTTAAGAGGGTTATGTCTGTGCAACTGTGATCCTTCAGTAACCATCTCCTTTTCAGGAGGATAAGAGCGTTTTTTTACCTGTTTTGGATGTTTTTGTATTTGAAAGTTTTCTAGAAATCCTGAACATGCTGCGTTGAGTGTCCTGTGTAGTTTAAGTGTTTGTCTGGACTTGCTGCAAGAATTTTCCATGTCTAGCATCACCTCATATCTTCTTCCTTCACAGAAAATACCTCACTTCACTTTTCACTTACCGCCTGATAATGCAAGGTTTCTGACAAATACCTTTTCAACTTTGAATCAAAGCCTTCATCATTTTTTTTCACATTTGTGAATATAATGAATATTTTACCATCAAAGCGTGGGCAACATGAAGAGTTGTTTGGTTTATGCAAATGTTCTTGATGTCATTGTACTTTCATGGGTTGGAATCCAAAGTAAATGCTAGAAAAGTAGTAATACTTTTACTAATCTGCTGAGAACAGAATCAATCCTATGATTGGTTCCCATTGTATCCTCTCTTCTCTATATACCTACCATATTAGAAGTATCTTAGTGGCAGAACCATTTAATTTTGTAACCTTAAATACTTGTAACCATAATAAAGAAACTTAATAAACAAAATTAAATAGAAACAACAGCACAATGAAGAATAATGTATAGATCAGAGGATAAAGACGGTCATATAGAAGAGCAGCCATCAGACAGAAATAATGTTTTAGTAAATTCCGTGGGTATGTACTTAGTCCAGATTAAATTAATCACATTTACATGGATGAAAATGAGCTGTAGACAGTTAATTGAATAAATAACTTCCTTGACAGTGACTTCAACAGAAATGCAAATAGGCAAAAAGACCTACCAGCAGCGAAGACTCTACTTGTCACAATTAGAACTGATGCTTTGGTAAATCTTGACTACAACAATGAGTCACAGTGTGGAATTTTGACTTTGTGTTGTCAAGTCTATGTGTGATATGAGAATAAACAGGAGATTTCCCTGGAAATTCTTGTCTTTTAAAAGAACTGGAAACACATTAAAAGTAAAGT